>NC_059079.1:12062052-12670177 GCF_020497125.1 Mauremys mutica | reverse complement strand
TCCTGATACATCCTGGGATTGCATTTTTCACAGCACCTCACATTGATGACTCCTAGTCATCTTTGATCAATCAACACGCCCAGGCCTCTCTCCTCCTCTGTTGCTTCCAACCGATGAGCCCCTTAGCAGGAATTCTTATTAGACCCGAAGTGAATGACCTCGTACTTTGTACTATTGAATTTCATCCCATTTCTGTTACTTCAGTCTTCAGGATCTCTTCTTAGAAGAGACAGGTCTTAAATCTTTAATAACGTAAAGCTCCAAAATGTTATTGCTGCAATTTAAATTTAAAGTTGCTGCAAAGACATAGAACTCCATTGATTTCAGTGCAGTTACACCGTCAGAGAATTTGGCCAATGTTCAGAGACTTCTGTTTCACTTATCTCCTTGCTACCCCTGCTGAAATCCTATCATTGAGCCTGATCCTGTGAAAGCAAGCTAGCAGGCATGGTGTTTACTACTTTAAATAGCCCCAATGAAGTCATTAAACCTCATAGTTGTGCTTGTTTATATTGAGGGGAATATAGACTACTCTTCGTATAAATCAGGCTTGGGCAAACTGTGACCCGCGGGCCTCATCTAGCCCGTCAGACCTTTTAGTCTGGCCCTCGAGCTCCATTGCTCCGCTCCAGCACTTCAGCCGGGGAGCGGGATCAGGGGCTTGCCCTGCTTCGGCGCTCCAGCCGGGCAGCAGGGTCAGAGGCTCCCGCGTGTTCAGGACCTGCGTGACTGGCGTGAGGACACCCATGTTACTCCGGCTGCACAACCTAAACACGCCTCATGCACCGTCAGAGTGCAAGCCCACTTGCCTGCTACTTGTTGGCTTAGGTGAGTCTAGTGTTTTAGTCGTGTTAATTTTCCATTGTTGAGGATAAAAGAAAGAGTAGTTGGCCAGCAGGTACTCAGTGGTGGTTTTCAAAATTGTGGGCTGTCGGGACTTACGTGGGAGGAGATTTGTGAGAGCAGGCAGCTGGTGAATCTCAATGACTGGAAGCTTACGCCCAACAAATCCAGGCTAGAGAAGAGAGGGTGTGGAAAGGGGGGTAAGTTCGGTTTAATTATTGTCATACGTTGGTATGACGGTATATTTATAATAGTAAGGTTTTATGTTTATTTCCACTAAAATATATCTTTATTAAATAAGGTTTATTTGAATATCGCTGAATTGTTGATTTTGTGAGCATTCATGGCCCGCCATACAATTTCCATACCCTCAGACCAAAAAATTTGCCCACCCCTAGTATAAATAGATTTATACACTGGTCCTGTGTCAGAATTTTTAAACTTTCTTTCAGGAGCTTTGTGTCATTTGGAGTTAAAGAATTTCCCTGAAGCAATGGCATGGTGCGAGGAGGGTCTGAGGATAGATTCAAAGGAGAAGAAACTTGTGGAAACGAGAGCCAAAGCTGACAGGTTAAAGGTAAAAACCAAAACAAACCTGCCCATGGCACTACAGGATTTACCGTGCCAGATCATACCATTAGTCCATTACCCCACTTCATGGTTGGGAAGCACTTTGAGATCCTCAGATGGAAGGCATGTATAAATGCTAATTATCATTTTTTTCCAGAGGGTGCTACAGTTTCTGTCCAGCAGGATCTAAAGATTGTGGAAGATTGATTGGATGGCCTAATGGGTCTCTTCCGATCTTTAACATTGGAGTATTGGTCTTGTCCAAATTCAGTGCATCCAATTTTACAGCTAGTGGAGCCAGCATCACTGTAACTAACAAGGGACATGGTGCCATATTGGAGACCAAACTGCTTATTATGGCTTTGGTTTTGTAGGGAAAGAAAGATACCTCTTAAATCATGATTGAAAGAAATTAGCCAGGTATTCCCTACTATTTTCACAGAATGAGAATATACCGTTCAGGTATGGGAGGAAGCAGTCTGCTGGTTAGAGGAAGGGACTTAGGTCCCTGGAGTCCAGGGTTCATTTCTGTCTCTCACTGACGGTTGTGTGATCTTGGGCATGGAATTAGCATAATTTTACCTTCTTTAACCTTCTGTTAAATGGGGATAACAATATTTGCCTCCCTCACAGGGGATGTCAGAGGTTTAATTAATGGTGGTAGAGAGCTTTTGAGCTTGGAAGAAAGGTGCTATAAACGGACAAAGTGTGAGTAAAAAAAACTTAAAAAAAAAAAATCACCGAGCATTTCCATGACGTGGAATTCAGCGGTGATTCCTAGCTAGGTCACGGTAAAGAGATGCACTGAGAGGAACCATAATTTTTCTGGTGACCCAAATTGGTTTCGCAACTTTTCAGTAAAATAAAGTAATGAGGGATGTTGACTTATTTCCCATGATTGTGATGCAAACTTGTCTTACGTGCAGCGAGCGGAACAGCGGGATGCAAGGAAAGCAAAACTGAAGGAGAAGAAGGAACAGTCTCAGAAGGAAGTCTTACTGACTGCTATAAAGGTATGGGCCTAAGATGTGTTTAGGATTCTCTCTTAAAAGTTGTTCTTCATATGTAGATATTCAAGTGACTAAACTTTGATTTTTAGGTCATGTTCTCAAATTGATTCTTTCAATGTAGGAAAGGAATATCAAGCTGTTTCTTGAGGCCTCTAAGGAGGAAGATGAAATATCAGATGGTCTGGCTGAGATGTCCTTAAATGGACTGAGTTCTGACAGTACCACGGGCACAAAGGTCTACTTAGATGATAATGGCAATCTGAACTGGCCTGTGCTCTTTCTGTATCCTGAATATGGGCAAACAGATTTCATCTCAGCTTTTCACGAGGACTCCAGGTGATTTCTACTTCACGTGAAATAATGATTATATCAGATATTCTGTTTCATTGCAGAAATAACACCAGACTTCCAAAGTAGTTCAGGGCCAAAATCTAGATTTTATGAGTTCATAGTGGGGAGGAGTGTGGAATATATAATGATATTGATGTAAAGGTGACAGGTTATCTCAAGCATGTATCACCAAAAGCTGTATACTACATAGGTTGCAAGAAAACTATTTAGGAATTAATCAGGACAGTGTTTTGAAGCCACCAGGTGCCTTAGGTACCAGGAGTCCAGTTGTGTAGGTCTCAAAGGAAGAGAGAAGTTAAAGCTGATAAATATAAAACACCTCCCAAAATGACCTAAAATAGCTCTTAGAAACCTGATATTGTTCTGCTAACTCAAGGCTAGAAGTGAGTGCTGGAAAGGGGGAAGCTCCCCTTCTCTTGGTATGAGCTTTAGTTTATAGCTCTGCAGGGATACAAGTTAATGAACTTGAAATTCATAACATAATTCATAACATAAATGGTGGCATGTGTATTAACCAAACATCATAATAATAGATTTTTTTGTTTGTTTTAAGTTGCAGTGCAGATGGTTAGACAAGGGGTTTTAATGTTGTCGTAATGTTGGAAAGCACAAGAGCATTGTGCTGTGTTCAAGATCCAAGAAAGTAAAAGTGAATATGACAAACCATAACAGTTTCACTGTGTAAGATCACTGAAGTGCAAAAAGTAAACAGGCGGCATAAACAGTGACATGTAAATTAGATTTTGAAAGTTTTTTGTTCTAATCTAAGGCATTGTTAGTAACACAGAGAGGGGAAAATCGATTTTAAATAAATATACAACATTTATCTTGGCAGTATCCCTGAATAGGCTGAAATCAAAGATTAATGGTCACCTTGGTAACATTAATGGTAACATTTTTTGCTGCACTGTGAAGGTTGTTAATGAAAGTATGTGTTTAAAGCAAAGTATAAGCTTGAGTATGTTAAGAGTATGTTTCTGAAACTTACATTGGCCTGAACATAATCAGATAATTACGGTAGTCTTTAAGCTATTGTTTAACCTGCTTGCTACTGTAATCTTTGCCATCATTCATATTTAAATGTATGAATTAGAGAAGTTGAACTAGTAGATTTATTAGCATGGATTATAGTAGCTACTGAATGCTGTGACTAGGATCATAACAAGATCCACTTTGGCTTTTAGATTTATTGATCATATACAGGTGATGTTTGCTGAGTTACCTCCTTGGGATTCGGAAAGAAAATATCATCCCAGCAATCTAGAGGTAGGAAATTTGACCTTTCTTCTATTTTATATTTCAGATGTACATTTTTTTATTAGTTTCTCATAAGCAGCTTATTAAGTATATAAAATATATTTGTAATATTTTTGTTTAGCATGCCTTCCTGTGAAATGAAGGTGCAGGCCGCACATTCATTCATACATTTCCAGGCTAAATTTACTGTAGCTGTTAGAATACACAACACTGTTTAAATTAAGAATGTGAAAATTCTTCTCTCTGGATTTATATTTTTATTATGAGGTACTTTATTGCCTCGACTCCCGTGTATGTAATAAGCAAGAATTAGACCCGTAGCTTGTTAACCTAGTAACTTTTTAATCCACAATTTAGTGAAAAGTGTTCAAAATAATGTGTACACTAATACATGGTGGAAAAGCATAGGAGTAATTGTTAGAATTAAGTAGCCTAGCTCTGAGTTGGATGCTATTACGTATGGAGACTTGATGGGATTAACCATTTAGAATGCAATTAGGTTGTGACTACACCCGGTCGTTTTCAGTATATTCCAACATGAATTACTTGTATACAAGTATGTGGGATAGATATTTCCCACTACAGTTTCATATCCCCAGGCAGCATTGATGGCCCTTGGTGCACTGAGCAGTCCTTTCCAAAAACATAATTCCTCAGGCACTACTTATCAGGATGGACATTTTGTTGATAACTACCAAGAGGTATATGCAATCTGAGGGGCTTAAATATGTTGGGCTAAGTTTTGTTTTAGACATAGCTGCTGTAATAATGATTCTTAAACAAAATAGGCTCAATTTATTCCTTGGGTAACTATAATGAAGTGACACCACAGATGAATTTAGCCTGTTTTTAAAAAGTGGTCCCAAGGCTTTGATTCCCATAACCCCATCACTTCATTGACAGGCAGAGCACCTCACCTTCTTCATTCAGCTGTTGTTTGGCTGGAGACAGTCTTATGCAAGAGCAGTCGTAACAGATCAAATATATATTGGTTTATATAGGGAAAGCCATGTAGATAGTAAATAATTAAAAGGCTGCAATCTATACAAAACAAGCTGTTGAAAGGTTTCTAGATCTCTGGATTTTTTTCCCCACCCCCTGCTAGTCCCTTTTAGGTAGATGAAGCTCTAAGAGCCCTAGTGGTACGTCCATTTTAGAGATTAGAGGACACGCATGCAGATGCTCTGTTGTATGGCCATGTGTGTGGTCATGACAAATCTTTCAGCAGGCTTTTAGCTAGTGTCCCTGGTACACCTGTGGGCAAGCCAGAGGTATCTTAAATATTCATCTTATACCAAATTTTATCCAGCTTTATTTTGAAGATGAAGCAAGAGAAGAAATGTACCAGCTGAACACAGAAAACACACTGCTGCAAGTGCTGCAGCACCAAAGGTGAGCGAGTGGCCGGGAACAGCATTTTGTTCGTTCCTCTGTCGTGTGAGAAGTAGAGTCACACTCCCCATGTAAAATTCAGGTGCCTCCTCTACAGGGTTAAATGGCTTTTTAAAAAACAAATCACACTTCCCAGTCAGACTTTTGGTATCCATAAGCAAAGGGGGGAATAAACCACACGAGAGGGAGAGCGCGTGCTAGTCTGCATCTATAATGTGTGTGTTTGGAAGAGCAGAAACAGCAGAAAGCTACCTCTGTGCTACTTTACTTAACACCTCAGTGGGTTAGATGGAAATTGCACTGTCACTGCTCTGCTGTTTTTGCTCACACACACACAGAGCTATTAATACTGTTTCCTAACACTGAAAAAATCAAGTGCATGGAACTCAGTGGACTGAATGTATTGAAGGGATCAAGTGCCTGGTACTATTTAAAAATGGTTATATCTACATGAGCAGCCCACAGCTGACAACCCACTGTGCATGTGAGATCCAGAAAACCCCCATGCTGATAAAGAAACTGACTTCAGCTCCTAAGAAGCTGAAAGGCTGACCTAACCTGCAGTGTAAAATAACAAAAAATAGCATGTGCCTTTAGATTTAAAAAATAATCTATCTTCTATGTGTGTGTGGGGGGGGGGGGGGGGAAAGGAATACTGTGCTGAGTCAGCATACCACTTCTTTTCCAGCTAGAGATCTTGCTGCAAAGTCACCAATAAAAACTCAGACCTGGAATCTTGCTGCTCAGGACTGCATCTTAACTATCGTTCCATAAAACTCAGCAGCATGCATAATCCTTGCCACTATCCTGGCCTATTGGCAGGATGAATGTGATGTTCAGGGTGACAATGCTATCTTAATTTTAATTAGAAAAGTTGTGGGGAGAGGAATTGATTCATAAACCACTCTCCCCATTGGTGCACAGACATCAATACAACAGGCGCTGCTAATTCAGCAAAAAAATTCTTGTCATCAGCCCCCATGAAGCCAATTTTTTTAATTGTTGAAGTGGGGCCAAAGCTTTCACTCTGTGTAACAGTGGGCTAGAAATGAGGATGATGAATGACTTTTGTGTGTTCATTGCAGGTACTTTGTAAAGGCTGGGACTCCTGCTTTTTTGGTTTTAGTAAAGCGTTCTCCTTTCTCTAAGAATTACTTTTTTGGCAAGAAGGTGCATCGACTAAAATGAGCAAATGCAAGCACAAAAAGGGACGAGAGAAACCCTTGCTGTGGGCTGGATTGTTCCTATCCACAGATAGGAACAATCAGTCTTCCACCGATATAGTTTAATATTTTTTTCTACTTCAATCAAATAAACGTAACCACTGTTGGACCTTTGTCTTACAATTTTTGCACATGCAGAACTCCCCTTGGAACAAAGTCGCCGAGTTCTGAGTGGATACGGACTGAAGCTTGATTTCCACCCCCATATATAAATGGATGGTAGTCTTCTTTAATATAGTGAAATGGACTGCTGTTCCCTTAAGCCTTGCACAGTGTATGAATGGCAGCTGTGCATATGTGCCAAACCTTAATTCTAGATGAAGTGACATCAATTTTCAGTGTACTTGCATTGTGGAGGAGTGAAGAATTCCACTGCTGACCTCCTCACTGAATGGCTGTAGTTACTGGTTTTGAAGTGAGTGGAACTGGGATGTCCTCTAGTAGCACTGGATGACTCTGCATTAATCCACTGGCCCGGAGCAGTCAAATCAATACAGCAAGAGTTCACTCACTAATGCACTGTGCTATTGAACAAAGGAATGCAAAGCTCTTTGTTTACTGACCTTTCACTACCCTTTCTTATTGTCCGATGTAGATTGCAAATAAATATGTTTATAGTAAGTAGACAGGTTGGTGCCAAGTGAATTAGGCAGGCTCCTTTTCCTTACTGTATTCCTGAATGGGGAATTGTGCTGATATCCTCAAGGGAAATAACATGCACTAGCTTTAAAGTGAGGGAACATCCTCGTGTATCTCAATAACCAGTAGTCACCTCTGGCTAGCACCAAGTGAATGCTGGGTCTACAACAGCAGACTGCACTAGCGTCGATATTTAATTTTTAAAAATATTGGTTCTAACCTAGAGCTCTCCCCACTTCCAGAGCTACAGTGATCAGTAGCAGGTGGAAAGACATACTGCATGTGTAGTCAAACTAATGCATCAGCCGTTAAAAACAATTCAGCTTCTAATAGAAGCTAATATAACTTTTACCAAAAAGAATGTAACCCACCTTAAGAGGACTGTCGAGATGTTGTAGCATCTCACATCAAGGCTGGATTTAATCTAGCAGCTCTAAGCAGCTGGGCCAGAACACTACTTTACATCGACATAGCACCTCACTGTGTGCAAGTAGTACACCCATTTTACAGATGAGAACTGGGAGATGAGTCTAGGGGAAAAGAAAACAGATCACCGCCTCCCTGCTCCACCCTACAATCATGCTGTCTTTCAATAACTCCAGTAAGTAACATCTAAGGGGCTTTGGAGTTAGTCTGGGCAGCTGTCAGCACTGTTGAGTGGAATAACTTTTGCTCAAGGCTACAGCTATTAGTATTTTAATTTTGTTTACACAATCGAAGTATTGTCAATAAACACAGAACAGATCTGTTCCATGGTATGGCACATAAGCCAAGGTGACTAGTTCATAAGTCAACTGAGGTGAATTTTGCTTCCTATAGAGTGTGATAGGCCATTTTGTACTCATATGCCCCTTTATTTAGACACAGTATAAAGTTATGGTTTAATCCTAAATTAGTGATCTGGACAAGAGAACCTGTTTGCCCGTTCAGAAAAAAAATAACCTTTTGGGCTTTTCTGTATTGAAGTGCACACACTGGAGACATCCTATCTGGATAGCTTGATCGAATAAGCATTCTACGTACCAGAGATACCTTTAAAAGTAGTCACAGGTGCTGCCTAACTAAGCTAGGCACCTGCTCTTATAGAAAAGATCAGCCTGTCATCAAAACACAAGATCACAGGAAGCTTCCTTGACTCTTCCCTTTAAAAAAGTCTTTGGCCTGCTGCCCCTTTAACCTTCCATGGTTCTGGTTGCAGTTGAACTACAAACCATTTCCATCCCCTTTCAGTGGCAGTATAAGATGGGCTGGAGAGTCTGCTTTGTCTAACTCCACATAAGGTAGCTAAAGCCAGCTGTGGGGTACTGCAGAGAGCAGCAGGAATCAAATGAGGAACAGCCTAAAAACTGGACGTGTATAGCTTGGTTTAAAGAGATGGCTGAGGGTTGTTGTGAGCACCACATCAAATATTCCATGGGCAGCCACCTTCATTAACCCCAGAGTAATGATCCACTTCATAGCAGCCAGTGTGATGGGCCACTACTTTTTTTTGAGAGGAATAGTTGGATGTAATGTGATCAGCTAGAGGCTAGAGTTCCTAACAGTAAGAGTCAATAACACTATAGGTTACTGGCCCAAAGGAAGTAAAGAATCTCTTTATCTGCAGATCCTGAAGCTCATACTATCCAAAGTGTCAGGCATGTTCTGTAGTGAGGCACAGACTGGAGAAGCTAATGCATCTTTTTCCAAATCTTAAGTTCTGGCCATGCAAATGTTGAACTCCTGTTGAGGTTAAAAATTGACTTTTTCATTTATAGTGTACAAAGCCATGTAGGACAGACTCGAGCCATTGCACACACTTCAGCACAGGTTGCAGAGGGAGAAGATGCTGGGTCAGAGCATCACCTGGCTGGACACTTTCTTGTATTTTGGGTCCAGTTCACTCAGCTTAGCATAGGTTTTGTTTGAAAACAGGCCAATATCCTCTCCTCGCCCATAGCGCTGCTCAATCAGGTGCACGTCTGCTATAACCTCTGAAGTCATCTGTCCAAGCCTGTAGGCATTCTGTGCTGCCAAGTGACAGAAGGGAAGATCATGAGCTGCAAGAGAAAGAGACAAGCCTTGAACATTTAATGCAAGTCAGTGTAGATGCAACTCCTTAAATCTTTCCTTCTAACATTCACAAGATTCTCTAAAAGCTTGTAAGCCTAATGGGCTTCTCTTCCAGCCAGATGTGTGAGCATCTTCCCAGCATTTGCTAGAAATAACAAACTAACGGTAGCGTAACAGAACTTAGCAACAGCCTGCCAATGAGGTGACTGTTAGATGTAAGTAAACCTCATTTAACATCTTCAGGAGACTCTGGCTCCATCCTCATTCAGGAGCTCACTGGAATGAGGTGTTGCAAATACAGTTAGATTAAAGAACGCACAGGTAGAGCTGATACGGAAGGAGTAGGGGAAGAGGCTATTTTGAAAGAAGCTGAAGGTATGTCAAGGGAGCTTGGTGCCTGTCACAAAACCAGCCAGGACGGGGACAGAAGAAAGCAGTTATTCTAATGTGAAGCTGAAAGGTATTAGCTTGAGAGTAGTAGAGAATAAAGTATTTCTGCTTACCCAAAAACGAAGTGCAGCATCGGCATCTCCATGTCACTGGGGAGAGACCAGCTCTAGAAATCAGAATGTCATTCAGTCTCCCCACCCATCCAGTGACTAGCCAGTAGTTGAATCTGCCACCAACAGCTGTACATTCTGGACTGCAGGGAGACCCCTAGCTCATGTCCCAGAGGCACCCAAACAGCTGTCAGGTGGTAATGATGTTCAGACGCTACCAATTCAGGCTGGATTCAAACTGGGGCCCTGCAGATATAAAGCTTCACAGCCTGCTATAAGTCTCCGTACAGAAACCCCAACTTTCTAGGACTTCTATCTTCTTCAGAAGCTAAACTTTCATTATTAAAAATAAAAATGGAGTTTTTCTATCAGTCTTGCCAGATGCCAGTTTCCAGCATGATTAGTGCCTTATAAAGACCATCTTAGAATCAAACTGATTAAAACCAATTGTCAGAATGGTGGGGTTTTAGGATTAGGGTTAGAGACCGTGACCTGCAAGGAGTAGACCTGAAGCCCTTCTACCATGAGAAAGCTGACAATCCCAGTCTTCCAGTGATGTGTGTTCTCTCAGCTCACTGGTGTGAGAGGAGTAGCGCCTTAAGGAAGGGATGCTCACAAGCACTCAGGTGTTGACCTAAGCTTTACTCCTACTGAAGTCAATGAAAGTTGCACCATTGACTTCAGTGAGAGCAGGACTCCTCTGCTCTTTACCCATTCACTGCACTATGAGTGTCAAACCCTGGTTGCAACCATCCAAGGGCTATCAACATCCAGCATGGCAAATGCAAGTTCCAGCATAAAAATTTGTGCACATTGAGCGTTAAGGTAGAAGCTTGGTAGCATGGGAGTGTGGTGTAACGGACAGGCCACTGGACTGGGCGTCAAGAGAAGGCAATTCTGTGTGACTGTAAGCAAGTCACTTCACTTCTCCGTGCCTCCACTCCCTCCCCCACTTTTTGTCTATTTAGACTGTAAGCTCCTCAGTTCCAGGGCCATCACATAACTACATATACGATGTGTAGCACAATGGGACTCCAATTTCAGTGAAGGCTTCTAGACATACAACATATAAGAACAAATATTAAAATGCAGCATACCAGATATAAAAGTGACCCTGATGCGCATCCACCAGAAGGCTGAAAGGAAAATTCAAATACAAAGAGTGAGCCTCTTTCACTAAGGTTGAGGGCTCAGCATCTGTTGGTGTGGTACTTAAAGAGGTAAAGAGGTTCACTGTCAGCCAGCCAGCGTTCTTATCCCAGGGTCGGCACAGATGCCACTTGGTTTGCTATCAAGCTGCTGTTGCTGTTTTCAGCCTGTTCACAAAGATCAGCTAACGATGGGCCCAAGACCCACAGTTTAGAGCTGGATCTGAATGCTAACAGAATCTGAGTACATTCAGGTTCACTCTCATTCACCACCTTGTTAATCTTGGTTCTAATTAGTTTGAGAGAGAGAATTTTCTTAGTACAGCTCACTAGTCTAGCAACATGCTGCCACTCATGGGCAATCAGTGTTCAGGTCTGAGGGAGGTGACTGGCAGGGGTTGGGAGTGCTAGAGAAATAATGTGTGACCTTTCGGCAGAGGGTGCATGTCCTGGCCAGAGAACAGTTAGTCTGCTCCATGCACTTGAAAGAATGTTGTGCCACCACATCTCTAGTGGCTCCTTCACTCTCACAACTTTCATTTAAAAACTAAAATCCCTAGCCCCGTGGTTGCAAAGATCATCCAGTTATGAACCACTCAACTGTCGACTGTGAACCACATGTCGACTGTGAACATACAAACAAGAGCCCTAAGCAAGATATGAGCTGTCCCCATTTGTCTCAATGAGGTGTTAACCCTGAAGTCTAATGACAACAATGTATACAACATGGATCATTTTAGAAGAAACATTGGGAGATGGAGATTTTGGAGCAGAGCTTTGGCAGAGTACCACCACTACACCAAGCCCTGATTGATACCTGGCAGGAAGGATGGGTTACAAAGTAAACAATAAAAAATAGCAAAAAACTGCCACACCCACCCCAGTGTTACATAGATAATGGCTAATCCTTGAAGTTCTACTAGAACAGGGGTAGGCAAACTTTGGCCTGAGGACCACATTGGGGTGTGAAATTCTATGGAGGGCTGGGTAGGGAAGGCTGTGCCCCCTCCCACTGCCCCCCCTCAGACCCTCTGACCCATCTAACCCCCCTCCCACTCCTTGTCCCCTGACTGCCCCCTCCTAGGACTCCATGCCCCAAACCGTCCCCCCTCCCCGGGACCCCACCCCTTATCCAAGCCCCCCTGTTCCCGGTCCCCTGACTGCCCCCTGACCTCTATCCACACCCCCGCTCCCTGACAGGCCCCCCCGGGATCCCCCCCATCCAAGCACCCCGTTCCCCATCCCCTGAGTGCCCCAACTCCTAGCCACACCCCTGCCCCCTGATAGGCCCCCTGGGACTCCCACACCCATCCAGCCGCCCCCTGCTCCCTGTCCCCTGACCACCCCCCCAACCTCTGCCCCATCCAACCGCCCCCTGCTCCCTGTCCCCTGACCACCACCTCCCAACCTCCGCCCCATCCAACCGCCCCCTGCTCCCTGTCCCCTGACCACCACCCCCAACCTCCGCCCCATCCAACCGCCCCCTGCTCCCTGTCCCCTGACCACCACCCCCCAACCTCTCCCCCAACCAACCACCCCCTGCTCCCTGTCCCCTGACCACCCCCCCAACCTCCGCCCCATCCAACCACCCCCTGCTCCCTGTCCCCTGACCACCACCTCCCAACCTCCACCCCCCAACCTCCGCCCCATCCAACCGCCCCCTGCTCCCTGTCCCCTGACCACCACCCCCCACCCTCCGCCCCATCCAAGTGCCCCCTGCTCCCTGTCCCCTGACCACCCCCCCAACCTCCGCCCCATCCAACTGCCCCCTGCTCCCTGTCCCCTAACTGCCCTCCTGGGACCCCCCCCCCCGTCCCCTTATCCAACCCCCCCCTTGCTCCCCACTCCCTTACCATGCCACTCGGAGCTTGCAGCCATGCCGCCCAGCCGGCATGGCAGCGGGGGAGGGAGAACAGCAGGGGAGGGGTGGGGGGGCCGGTTCGCCCATGGGCCGTAGTTTGCCCACCTCTGTACTAGAACAAAGTCACTTTTTCTTGGCAAAAGAAGCATCTGATTAAAAATAAAGCTTCAGCAAATAAACAAGTTTCTGTAGGCTAAAGGTGAACAGAAGAGGCTTGGTTTTTATTTACTCTGCCAAGACCTGAGCTCAGGCAGGCCCTCAGGGCTGGGTCTCCTTGTAACAGTTGGAAACATCCCTAGTCCCTACAGAAGAGAAGAAAACCATGGTCGTTAGTCAGCTGTAGGCATCAATGTTGTGCCCAAGTGTAGCAGCGAATCCCAAGGGTCTGGGATCAGGACCCAGCGTAGAACCAAGGAAGGGGACTGATTTTAAAACCAACTGGGCTGCACTCAAGGATGTCTGCAAGGTGCAGCAATTCCTGGGGTTCACCGATTTCTACAGGTGAGTTGTTAATGCATGCTCCAGCCTGCCTGCCCCCATAATGGCAGGCCTGCAAAAGGGGGCCCAGTTCGCCTGGTCCACAGAGGCTCAGTCAGCCTTTGAGTGACTGAAGAAGGCAGTCACCCCGGCACCTATCCTGATTCACCCAGGCCACCCAACAATCACTGCCAACACCTTTAACTTTGCCATAGGTGCGTTATTACCACAACACGAGGTGCCCCCTGCAACCAACTCTACCCTGGTGCTTCCTACTCTTGGAAGTTAACCTCAGTGAAGAAAAATTATGATATTTGAGACAAGCAGCTACTGGCTATTAAGGTTTGGCCTCCTCCTAGACAGAGCCTGATTCCTGACAGATTATAAGAACCTGGAATACTTACAGTCTGTCAGATGCCTTAACCAGCATCAGATCCACTGTTTCGTCTTCTTCGCTCACTTCAGTTTTGTTGTAAGGGATAAGAAACAGGAAGGTGGCTGTCCTAGCCCACAAAGACAAATACCTCAACCTGTCAAAGCGCCCTCTGCCACCATGCTCAAGCCAGCCAACTTTGTCCACAGGCTGATCGTCAGCAGTCTGCCAGTCTCCATCTGCTCCCCGATGACCCGTTCGTAACGCAGCTCTGCCAGACCCTGAATGAGATGGGTATCCAACCTGACTCTGAGTTCTGACTACAATATGGCCTCCTCTAGTCCAAGGGTTGTCTTTATGTTCCAGCGGGAGTGCCTGAGCGCCAGGTATTGAAACGATCCACAATTTGCCACTTATGGGTCATTTTGGCCAATTCGAGACCTGGAATCGGGGCTCAAGGAGCTTCTGGTGATCAGGCCTGTGATCTTACATCATGGATTATATTAGGTCCTGTGATTACCAAGACCCCCACGATCAAAGCCCCAAGGTCTTGTCCAGCCTCTGACAATGCCTTTGCAGCCTTGGTATCCTGTATCAGTGGACGTCATTGTACAACCGCTATGCTCCCGGGGACACGCGCTAATCCTGAGTGTTGTCAACCTCCTAGCTAAGCTAGTGCACATCATTCCATGCTCTACTATTCCTACCATACATGACGCTGCTCAGCTCTTCCTGGCAAATGCCTTCGGGGACCGATGGGCATTGTACTGGGCTGAGGTTCCCAGTTCATCTCCCGAGTCCGGAGGGAATTCTCAGCTTCCTTGGCATTGAGTCCCTCCGCTCGTCCGCCTAGCACCTGCAGGCTAATGAGCATACAGAGAGAGTCAATCAAATTGCAGAGCAGGATCTTTGCTGCTTTTTGAGTAGGGTGATCTACATCCCATTCTGGCCAGAGCCCAAAGCTCTGTAAAAAGCTTTAGTAAACTCTGTCCCGGCCATCCTGGCGTTTTTGGCAAAAGTGGGCAGTTGTCCAGTTTACTTTTGCCAAAAAAGTGGGGTGCCCACCCCTAGCAGGGCGGCGAGGAACGCGCGGGGGAGGGGTGGTGAGCAGCAATGCCAGCCGCGTGGCGGGGCAGCCAGGGCTCGGGCGAGGAGCGACGCCAGCCCTACGGGGGAGCAAGCTGGGCCCAGACAAGCGCCTGCGCATGAGGCAGGCAGAGCTCGGGCCAGTGAGTCAGGTCAGCCCTGTGCACGGGAGGGGCAGGGCACGGGACAGGACTCAGGGTGCCTAATTGGCCACACCACCTGATGGGTTGGAAGAGTCAGCAGAGCAGCTCTTCAGCCCAGAAGCAGTGCAGTGGGTGCTCAAGGCATTTGCCCATGGCTTTGATAGCTCCTGCTTATTCCTCATCCTGCACCTGCCTTGGACACAGTAACCCGGTAATCTGGTTCTCACCCTTGGTTTTTTTGCCTGGCTCTGGCATCTGGTCTCTGACTCCTGGCTGCCGATGCCTGCTCCAACCACTAGGCACAACTGCCCACATCCCCATCACTGGCAGTGCTAAGGCTGAAACCATTAATATATGCAAAGCTTTTTGTGATCCTGTCCTGGAATGTGCCATGGGGAGGCAGTATGACCTAGTGGACATAGGCACTGGCCTGGGACTCAGGAGACCTAGGTGCTTTTTTTGGCTGTGCCACTGCTTTGGTGGGTGACCTTGGGCAAGTCACTGTCCTCCTTGTGCCTGAGTGCTCCATCTCTAAAGTGAGGATAGTGGTACTGAGGTGCTTTGTAAAGTGCTTGGAGATCTATGGGAAGCACTAGCTGAGAGATAGATATTGTTATAGAAGTGCAAAGTATCATTATGTTCAGAGTTGGCTGGTCATTAAATAAGTGGGCAGTGTAGGTAGCTAAGAGTTTATGTGCACACAGAACTTAAGATATGCTGCTAAACCAATTTAGTTGCACTAAGTTGAGAATTCAGTTCAATTAGACAGAGCATCCCAACAGGGCAATTTGTGTGTGGACACGTTTCTATTGGTTTAACCTTGGCTTAGATCAACAACATACTGGCACAAGCTAAACTGAGATATGCCTGATATGAGTGTCCCAACACATAGTTATACTTAGGGCCTTACCAAATTCACAGCCATGAAAAGCACATCATGGCCCATGAAATCTGGTCTCTTGTGTGCTTTTACCCTGTGCTGTACAGAGCTCCCGGGGGAACCCAGCGCTTCTCAAACTGGGGGTCCTGACCCAAAAGGGACTTGCAGGGGCGTCGCAGTATTGCCACTGTTGGCCAGGTGCCCAGCTCTGAAAGCAACGCCCTGCCAACAGCAGCGCGGAAGTAAGGGCGGCAATATCATACCAGGCCTTTGCCAGATGGGAAATCTAAAGCAGAGAGAGGTTAAGTGACTTGGCTGAGGTCACACAAGAAGTCTGTGACAGAGCTAGGAGTAGCGTCCAAGTCTCCTGATTCCCAGTTCTGCGCTTTGACCATTGAATAATCTTCACCCACTCCGTGGGTCTTGTGTCTGGCAAAACAGCCCTACAGCGTATGCAGAAGCAGCGGTTGCTGCTTTGTGTTTTAGCCAAGATGTCGGAGTGCAGTTGCTACCTACAGCCCAAAAGTGAGCATCACATTAAATGTCTTCTAAGCTTCATAAATGAAAAAAGGGGACAGCCTAAAGCTGGCCTTTTATTTGTGCAAAGCATTGGTCTTCCAGAGCAAATTATCTGCTTCAATCAAGGAAATTGATGAACCAACATTTTTTTATTCCCCAACACACCTTAAGACGAAAGACTCCTGGTTTCCATGCTAGACAGGATAACAAATTCTCCTTTACTCAAATGCTTACGGGGCTGGGCATTTGAAGAAGTCACTAATGGGCTGTATTTGTCACATCCCTTTAGAGAGTTAGCTCAAGAGTGTGGCATTTGGGTGTGTGTGGAGCCAAACTCACTTCCACAAGCAGATTCATTCACAGCGAGAATATTGAGAGGACCAGATACCAGTAATGTGAGTCCTAGTGTGTTACCTGGAGAGGGGCCAGACCCAAACACTCCCAGCCAGGGTGACCAGACAGCAAGTGTGAAAAATCGGGACGGGGGTGGGGGAGTAATAGGAGCCTATATAAAAAAAAGACCCAAAAATCAGGATTGTCCCTATAAAATCGGGACACCTGGTCACCCTACTCCCAGCCCTGGCAGATGTTCAGATTAAAATCTAAACTTGTCAGCTGGTTCTTCAACACGCTGAACCAAAACTTCAGATCTGAACGCTCCCAAATTTGTGGGGTGGGGAAGTTCTCATCCAGATTTGGTTCCAAACTCTGTCCATAGGACCCATCTCTAGAACCCTCTAGTCTTTGGTCAGCCACAATCAACATTCAGCCTGCAGAAGGAATTTTTGAGACTCCTAGGGGAGATCTTAAACTCAAGCATGAAGGAAGAGCTATCACAGCTCTCCCAAGGAGCAGTGAGGAGCCTCAGCCAGCAGGTGGGAGTAGAAGGGAAGGTTTGAAGAAAGTGCTGGCTGGTATTACAGCGGGCTTGGAAATTAATTAAAATAAACCTTCTGTGGAGCCACATGGCCATTGCTACAGCCCATCAATTCTGCCTCCTGCTTTATTTTCATTCACCTGAAAGGGTTTGGCTGTGTGAGACCCCATCTTTCCTTACGACATCTCGACACACTCAGGGCATAAATTATAGGAGTGGCCTCAGTCCAGCCAGCCTTGAGAAAGATGTGCTGTCGTGTCATTACGTCTTGTTCCCACTGAAAACAAAAATATTATCAGATCCTTCAAACCCTTTTATAACCACCAGGGCTGTGTGCTGGAGACGGGCAGGAATCTGCTCGCGTCCCAGCTGCAACCCTGTCGCATAAATCATCCCAGCGGCTTCTCGCTCACACCTCTCCTTCACTGAAAGCCAATGGGTTGTTTGTGCAAAGTGTTTATAGGGGACAAAGTATCCTGTCCACTCCGGGGTCAGTCTCAGTGGGAGTTTGCTGTTGCTGTTGCTGCTTTAAAGAATTTGTGGCCCTGGACTCATTATACCAAGAATTTAAGATTGAAAAGGGGATTGGGTGTGGCTACGGATAGCAAGAATAGCCAGCGTTATCCTAATTTATAACACAAGTTTGGAAGCAGCATTAAACCTCATATTTTGGGGTTGAAACCAATCTCTATTAGAGATCAGGCTGAGACCTATGGGGGAGGTGGATTGTCCCACATCTGTCTACTGCAGGGTTCTTACTCCTTCCAGTGGTATTGGCCACTGTCAGAGACAGGACTAGAGGGCCCATGGCTCTGATCCACTCTGGACAATTCCTGTGTTACCATGGCAGCTTTCAGCATGTCTAAACCCACGTGGACTGCACAGACCTACTCCAGTTAGACTGTTTCTAATCCCGGTGACTTGGGTAGATCCATTGATTGTTCATTTTAAAGAGGGTGGGGGGGGTTATTATTACACGTTTCAGTGAATTCTTACAAATGGTTTGTCCCTCGCTGTCCAGCTTGCTGAGCACCATGGCAAGGACCTACAAAAACAAAGGGATGGTCGGTTGATGATTATCGGCGGAGATATTTGTGGGACTGCTGAAGAACAAACAAGCCAGTTTAGACGCAGCAACGTCTTAGTGGAGGGAAGGATTTTTGTGCTTAGAAGCCTCTTTGAAATTCACAAAGGCCTCCGAAGTGGCACTGTTGGTTACTGCACAGTTAAAATGGGTCTGTTCCATCGAACCAAGTCTGAGGGCATGATGAACAGCTGTAGTGCCTTCGGCAATGCTCCGAGTGAGACCCCCAACTGTTTAGCACAAATCTTGTCTACAAGTGCTGAAATATTTCAAAAGCACGGTCTTCTGTCAGCCTGGGGGGGAGATTTGGTTCATCTGAAACCCCCACCACCACCACCAAAGCCTTTCATCCACATCTACCAGGCTGTCAGATTACAGACCAGGGGGAGAGAGTACTCAGCAGAATGAATAAAACACGCTCACCAGAGGAGGACTTGAAATTGCTGAAGCTGTTTCTTGTCATCCGGTTGCAGAGATTCAGCAGACAAACCAGTGCCATAAATTGCTTTAGAAACACCATGCTAAGTATGTAAATGACTAAGGGGCATTTTGATCCCTGGGTGCACATATGTGGTATCTTTTAACTTACTAGAGTTTGGCCAGTAGTGATGCAGAACCGTTTTTTATGGCCCACCGCTTGAACTAGGCAAGTGCCAACGTGCGCGTCAGCTAAGCGTGCAAATCCCTGCGCACACTTGCCAGCCATGGTGGTATAGACAAACCCATGTTAGTAGGTGTGCAATCCTCACTCGTGTGTATGCCTCCATAGAGGAACGCATCCATTTAGACATACCCTTCTACACACCCGCAGTTGAAAATTCAGGTCAGCGTGTCGTACCACAGCGCTTTTCTTAGGTCCTGTTCACGTAATTAGCAAAGCAGATTGCTTGCTCAAACGCAGCTTGGGCTTGTAGTGAGTGAAATTTGCTACCACTTCATGACTGTTCAGTGGCCTGTATGTAATAAATTAGTGGGCTCAATCCAGCTGCTAGTGGACGGATTGCTGCATTACAAACATCACCAGCAGAATTGCCGGACTTTGAGGCAATTCCAGCACTGGGTGGGCCAGGATCCTGCAACCACTTACACACATGAGTAATTTATGCATGCGAACGGACTGCTTGAATTCATTACCAAAAGTTACCCACATGCGTAAGTGTTTGCAGAATAGGAGCTAGAAATTTCTGTCTCAGTGCCAACCAATGGTGGCCAGTATGAGGCTCACGTGTGGAATGTCCTGTCTCTTTAAAAATAGATGACGATGTACATGATGTGCGATGTGTTCCCATATGCATAAATGTGATATAGATTATTCTCCGGCTTCTATTCTGTGTGCAAAATAGCCAGTCCCCTGTTTAAGTGATCCCCTTACAAGCAATCACACATTTTTCCAGCTCACCTGCTCCACTGGTGAAGTGAAGTGAATGGTTTGTATGTGTGTGGAGAGAATATGCGGGTAAGTGGCATGGAAATATCACTACGTAGTGTTAGGTTGAGCATTTAATTTTAAAGCGAGGTGGATGTTCCTGTTGTGGGCTATATGTCTATCACCTGGAGGCTGGATCACTGCAATGCACTCTGCATGGCGGACTACAGCTTAAATCTAGCCGCAACGTAAGCTGATGCACAGCATGGCAGCCTGCTTGTTAAGCAGTACCGCCTGGGAGCAGTATATGCAACCCGTGTTCTGGGTCTGCACGCGTAGAGTATCAGCTTCTAGGTGGAGTTTTGGCCTAAGGCCCTAAACAACTTGGGACCTGCCCACTTAAGAGACTGCCGCTTCTCAGCCCAGCTAGCCACTGCTGTCATTAGCAGAGGATCTTGAACTAGCCACTCTTTGGCAGGACCTGCTGGCAGAGCATTTGCCATAAGGCCCATTTCCTTTGGGCTACGCTCAAGGCCGGTGCTACCATTAAGGCGAACTAGGCGGTTGCCTAGGGCACCAAGATTTGGGGGTGCCAAAAAGCGGTGTTCCCAATTTTTTTTTTTTTACAGCGTTCCTCCCCGAGCGCGCGGTCGCTGCTCCACTTCTCCCACCTCCCAGGCTTGCAGCGCCAATCAGCTGTTTGGCGTCACAAGCCTGGGAGGGGAGGAGAATGAGAGCAGGGGCGGCGTGCTCAGGGAGGAGGCGGAGCAGAGGTGCGGGGGGGAGCGAAGGAGCTGCCGCCGGGGGGCGGGGGGGGGAGCATCTCAGGGTGGAGGGAGGGGAGCTGCCACAGGACTTGGGTGAGGGTGCGCAAGGTGGAAGTTTCGCCTAGGGCGCGAAACTTCCTTGCACCGGCCCTGCAGGCACCTTTCCTCTGCTTTGGAGAAGGCAGTCCCAGCACCCGTTCCTGGAGCACAGGCCCACCAGGAAGGCACAGTAGAAGTATGTAGAGCACAAGAAAGTGAGATTACAGACGCTAGCACAGTTCCTCAAGTCACACAACCACCTGACTTTACCCCTGAAGCCATGAAGCCTACAGTGGGCACAGAAGAAGGATTTTCAGAGGAAGCAAGGCCTCAGAGACTCATAAAGCCTGTGCGCAGTCTCACCTACGATCCCTCCGCTGTGCCCGATGATTTTCTGTTGAGTGTGGGGCAAAGATTCATATCAGCTCTGGCTAATTTTGTCAGGTGCTGCCTCATGAGTTCTTTGTGAAGGTTCGTACTATATAAAGTAGAAGATAAACGTTATGATGTGCTGAAGCAGGAATGATGTGTAACCAGATAGCACCGTTTAGATAAGTGGTTGGACATTGGACACTTTGGACTTTTGAACAAGCAGAGTCTGAATCTTGATGGGAGCATCAAGATTGCAGGAGGGAAAGGATGTAGCCCCCCACACACACCCACACCCTCTTAGTGAGGGGGCTGTGCCCCAAGAGAAGAGACTTATCTGTCGGGCCTCCCTAGAGTCCCCGACAGTGCTACAATGCTGATTTCCCGGGCAGCACGAAGGAAGAGGAGGGGGGAATGCAACCCCCAGCCACCCTGGTAACCCTCCTCCCTCACAGCACTTCCTGGCCTGTCCGTAACCTCAGCCTAGAGAAAAGCCTCAGGAGAAGACAATCTGCTCCAGAGAGAGTCCAGTTCTCCTGCCACCATCTGCAGCCTGCCTGCCCTGCAGCCAGCCCACACCAGAGAACCGGGGGTTCAAAGCTTTAAAGACCCATTCCAGGAGGGAACGAGTCCCTCTCCAGCAATCCCCAGGGAGGACCTGCTTGCCTGCATGAGTCTCCTGCCTGCTCAGCCAGAAAAGGCCCCTGACTGAGTCCCCTGTGTTATAGTTAGATAGCTAGGTAGGGTTTAATGTTGCACCATTAATGCACATTGCCAGTTCCCAGTGTAATGAAGTGTGTTTCTAACACCACCTCCTTACAGGCCTGCAACATGTCTCTATGTGCCACACCTGGGTACCTGAGACATGGGAACAGAGAGAGGGAAGAGGCTGTTGTTTAGGAACATTGGGGAAATGTGTGATCACCTGACCTCGGCTGCTTGCCGGCGTAGCCTTTAGTAATTAAGCAGCATTATTAAATCTCTCTATGCATTTTAATCATTGACTATGTTTATTGTCTAGTTCTCTTTAATCAAATCCTTACATAAAGTTTATAGTTATTGTTTTTACATTTGTTTGCTTGGGTGAGTTTGAATTATTTGTGAGTTCATGCGTGGTAGCCACTGCCTTAGTGTGATGAACCCTTTGTCTCACTGGAGGCACTGGCAAGGAGCTTTAGTCTTCAGCACACCGAGCAGAGGAAGAATCGGGCACCTCCACAGACCAGGAAGTCCCCATCTCCTATACGCACATCATACAGCTACTAAGCCAGCACCAAACGGGGGGTTACAGTGGTAGTGGTGGGTTAGTTACACAGAGGTTTGCAACCATCAGTCTGGTGCAGGGCTTTGGTTTTAAATAAAGAATAAGGTTCTCACAGAGGGATTAAGTAGCCCCATTGCACGCAGGGTGTAGGGTAGGTTCCTAGTTAAATATAAATGGCCAGCTCCTCAGCCAGTGAAAATCGACCCAACTCCAGTTGACTTCAGTGGAGTTACATGGGCCAACATCAATGCACCGTGGGCCCCATCCTGCCCTGAGAGGAAAACCCAAATCTGATTGACTTCAGTGAGGTTTTCACAGATGTATCTGAGGTCGAAATTGACACTGCTGTGTGCAATGTGGTGCGCTAAGGTTCCTGTGGCTGCCCGTTTCCAGTTCCTGATTTCTGTGCCTTTCAGATTGTAACCTTAAACTAAGCTGTTCAGGTTACTGTAGTGACTGGCTGCATTAGTCTCAGTGCCGTCAGGCAGGGATCCCAGCCACGTGGCTGTGTACTTGGTCTTTTCAAACCCGCAGGCGCGCTGTTCTCAGCCTGCACCGGCCACGGCCTAGCATGCTCCCAGTGTAACCTTAGCTGAGCACTCGTCTGGTGCTGCCTCCGTAACCGAAGGCGTGACATTACCAGAGCAGCTCCCAGAGGGAGCGAGGGAATGGAACTTGGCCCTTAAAATCCAGCTGAAGGAAGGAGGGGCTGACGCCTACAGAGAGGGAGTTCCATAAAGGCCTCCCTGTGGTACAGTCCCCAAAGGCAGTGCTGGGCTGGTAGCTGGGGAGTCCTCCAAGGCAGAGCTGTTAGAAAGAAGCTGTCCAAGAATCAGGCTGATGTATGTATCAGCTCCTGCCTTTGGACTTTAGGCACTGTCAGCCTTCGGCAAGAGTTTAATCATTATAAACTTCCCCAGCCTCAGCCAGCCCTCGGGGGCTCAGTTTTCTTTTGAAGGTAGCTGGAATTTCGTAACGCAGCTGCCCAAGAGTGGGTGCCCTTGGAGGACTGTCATGGTTTCCAGTCAGAGGAGGTGTCCTTCCATTGGAGCGACAGGAGCAGTGGTGATTGGTCTCTGCGTTGTGGCGGTGATTTCCACCTGCATCGCTCTGGCTGTGTGTCTGACCGTTAACAGGAACCCCCCGCAAGGTACAAAGCCAAACCAGTTAATGCTTCTTGACCTTAGATTCTGGCTGATTGGCTCCAGGGGGTGCATTTGGGGAAAGTGGCTAGATTATTTGCATGGGGAAAAGCAGCAGAAACAAGATAGGAGCCAGCTGTGCTAAACGGGGGAGGGAGTGGGGAGAGAGAAAGTGAAGACACTGAGGTACGATAGATGTAATGATGATTGTGCGGTGGCTTTGTGGCTCAGGAAGAATCTCTCACACCATTCATTGTGGAGGAACAGCCTCCATTCATTAAAAATAAATGGTGTAGGTGGAGTCTGTCTGCAGAAAGGATCTGTATGGAAAGCTTCCCCAGAAGTGACACTTCAGTGATAATATAAATGCCATCCCAAGCCTATGTAAAAACTGACTTCACGGGTGGGATACCTGCCCTTCCAAACTGATTTAAGCTAAACTTAATATACAATTTGTCAGCCTGGAGAGGGGATTTATATTTTGTTTGTCTACCTGTAACAGTCTGTTACTGATATCATGGGTGGCAAGTTTGTAGAAATTTTGGTGGTGCCCAGAACCCGCCCCCCCCCAACTCTGCCCCCCCAAACTCTGCCCCCACCTGCCTAAGGCTCTGGGCAGGGTTTCGGGGGGAGGTATGGGGTGCAGGTCCTGGGCTGGGGATCGGGGTGCAGGCTCTGGGCTGGGGGTGGGGGTGTAGGAAGGGGTGAGGGGTGCAGGCTCTGGGAGGGAGTTTGGGTGCTGGGTGCAGGCTCCGGGCTGGGGCAGGGCGTGGGTGTGCAGGAGGGGGTGAGGGGTGCAGGCTTTGGGATGGAGTTTGGGTGCTGGGTGCAGGCTCCGGGCTGGGGCAGGGGGTGGGTATGCAAGAGGGGGTGAGGGGTGCAGGCTTTGGGATGGAGTTTAGGTGCAGGCTCTGGGATGGAGGTGGGGGTGTAGGAAGGGGTGAGGGGTGCAGGCTCTGGGAGGGAGTTTGGGGGTGGGAAGGGGTGTGTGGGAAAGGGGAGGTGGTGCACGCTCTGGGAGGGGGTGCATGCTCTGGGAGGGAGTTTGGGGATAGGAGGGAGTGCAGGGGTGAGGGCTGTGGGGCTGAGGATGAGGGGTTCATGCTGTGGGGGGTCAGGGCTGGGGCAGAGGATCAGGGTGCAGGGGGATGAGGGCTCTGGCTGGGGCTTAGGGATGAGGGGTTCATGATGCAGGAGGGGGCTCAGGGCTAGGGCAGAGGTTTGGGGTGGGGGCTGTGGGGCTCATGATGTGGTGGGACTCAGGGCTGGGGCAGAGGATTAGGGTGCAGAGGGATGAGGGTTGGGGCTGAGAATGAGGGGTTCATGACATGGGGGGGCTCAGGGCTGGGGCAGAGGATTAGGGTGCAGGAGGATGAGGGCTCTGGCTGGGGCTGAGGATGAGGGGTTCATGCTGCAGGAGGGAGCTCAGGGCTGGGGCAGAGGGTTGGGGTGTGGGGTGTGGGGCTGAGGATGAGGGGTCTCTCACACCATTCATTGTGGAGGAACAGCCTCCATTCATTAAAAATAAATGGTGTAGGTGGAGTCTGTCTGCAGAAAGGATCTGTATGGAAAGCTTCCCCAGAAGTGACACTTCAGTGATAATATAAATGCCATCCCAAGCCTATGTAAAAACTGACTTCACGGGTGGGATACCTGCCCTTCCAAACTGATTTAAGCTAAACTTAATATACAATTTGTCAGCCTGGAGAGGGGATTTATATTTTGTTTGTCTACCTGTAACAGTCTGTTACTGATATCATGGGTGGCAAGTTTGTAGAAATTTTGCCAAGTTTGTAGAAATGGGGGAGCTCAGGGCTAGGGCAGAGGATTAAGGTACGGGGGGATGAGGGCTCAGGGTGGGGCTGAGGATTAGGGTGCGGGGGGGATGAGGGCTCTGGCTGGGGCTGAGGGAGGCTCAGGGCGAGGGCGGAAGGGCAGGGTAAGGGCAGCCTGCCTTGCCATTTGTGGAGGGCGGGCGCTAGGACCCTGCGGCAGCAGACAGCAGTTCTGCCAGGAGCAGATCTCCCACAGCACAGAGCAGGCAGGGGAGAGGCGCGCGCTGCTTTCTGTCAGGCAGGGATGCGGGCGGCGGGGGGGAGGGGACACGCAGGGCAGGGGGAGGCCCGCGGGGGCCGGGGCCCGATCCAGGCAGGACCAGGGGAGAGACCCAGCTCCAAATATTGCTGGAGCAGGGCACCTGGCCCTGAATATTCCTGGAGCCCGGGCACCGCACACATATATAACCTGCCGCCCATGAGAGATTTAGGGACTACACCGAGCAAGGAGTTTTTAAATTAGAGTTTTAACCACTGCCCTTGCAGGGATCAGTGTCTACATTGTTATGCAGATGGAGATCAAAAATGGGTATTGCATGTAGCTTAGGGGGCTCTTCACTGCATTGTCGTCTTACCAGCACCCTTCAGGTTAGTCTCTGCTGAGACCCTCCTAGTTCTTACTGCAGGTGCGAACACAATGAGTCACAAGATAGTTCCTCACAACTTACAGTCACTCCCGGCACTAACTCCATTGTGTCACAGCCAAAAAGTCTACCTCGTCAACAGGTGTTAACTCTTTCCCCATCCCCACGCTGCTGCAGCTTTCCACTGAAATCAGCAAAATGAGAGCGGAAACCTGCTGTGCTACAGAATATGTCCTCTCTGGACATAAACGTTTGGGAGCAGTCAGGCACTTCTCCTATTACTTTTCTTCAGGTCCCACTCTTCAAAAACCCAGCTAGCGCTTGGGGTAGTTTCATATTTGTTTCCCAAAATTAATTGCAATTAATTGCACAATTAATTGCACTTTTAAACAAGAATAGAATACCATTTATTTAAAATATTTTTGAGGTTTTCTACATTTTCAAATATATTGATTTCAATTACAACATAGAATACAAAGTGTACAGTGCTCACTTTATATTTATTTTTTATTACAAATATTTGCACTGTAAAAAAAAGCAGCAATATTTTTCAATTCACCTAATAGCACTACAGTAGTGCTATTGTAATGTCGGCATGCGGGATCAAACCGGGGACCTCTGGAGCTAAATGCATAAGCCTCTACTGCGTGAGCTAAAAAACAACTGCCTGTTAACTAAGGCTGTAGAGCAGACTCATTTCTCTCCCTCTCTTGATGCCACTAGATGGGACAGCGGGTGTATGGGTTACACTACCTCTTTATCATGAATGTTGAACTTACAGATCACTGCAATCAAAATTAAATAAATGTAAAGCTTTAGAGCCTACAAGTCCACTCAGTCCTACTTCTTGTTCAGCCAATCACTTGAAAACAAGTTTTTTTTACATTTGCAGAGGATAATGCTGCCCGCTTCTTGTTTACAATGTCACCTGAAAGTAAGAACAGGCGTTCGCATGGCACTGTTGTAGCCGGCATCACAAGATATTTATATGACAGATGCACTAAAGATTCATATGTCCCTTCATGCTTCAACCACCACTCCAGACAACATGCATCCATGCTGATGGCGGGTTCTGCTTGATAACAAGCCAAAGCAATATGGAGCAACATATGTTCATTTTCATCATCTGAGTCAGATGCCACCAGTAGAAGGTTGATTTTCTTTTTTGGTGGTTTGGATTCTGTAGTTTCCACATCGGAGTGTTGCTCTTTTTAAGACTTCTGAAAGCATGCTCCACACCTCACCCCTCTCAGATTTTGGAAGGTACTTCAGATTCTTAAACCTTGGGTCGAGTGCTGTAGCTATCTTTAGAAATCTCACATTGGTACCTTCTTTGTGTTTTGTCAAATCTGCTGTGAAAGTGTTCTTAAAACGAACAACATGTGCTGGGTCATCATCCGAGACTGCTAGAACATGAAATATATGACAGAATGTGGGTAAAACCGAGCAGGAGACATACAGTTTTCCTCCAGGGAGTTCAGTCACAAATTTAATTAACACATTTTTTTTAAACAAGCATCATCAGCATGAAAGCATGTCCTCTGGAATGGTGGCTGAAGTACGAAGGGACATAAGAATATTTAGCATATCTGACATGTAAATACCTTGTAATGCGGCTACAAAAGTGTCATGCGAATGCCTGTTCTTATTTACGTCACCTGAGAGTGAGAGGTGGGCAGCATCATCTCCTGTAAATGTCAACAAACTTGTTTGTCTTAGCGATTGGCTGAACAAGAAGTAAGACTGAGTGGTCTTGCAGGCTCTAAAGTTTTACGTTGTTACATAACTGCACTCAAAATCAAAACAAACAAAAAAAATCTACATTTGTAAAGGGCACGTTCCCGATAAAGAGATTGCATTATGGTACTTGTAGGCGGTGAATTGAAAAATACTATTTTTTTTTGTAATAAAAAATTATATTAAGTGAGCACTGTACACTTTGTATTGTGTTGTAATTGAAATCAATATAATTGAAAATGTAGAAAAACATCCAAAAATAATCAACTGGTATTCTATTTAACAGTGGGATTAAAACTATGATTAATCACAATTTTTTTTAATTGCAATTAATTTTTTTAATTAAGTGTGTGAGTTAACTGCAATTAATCAACAGCCCTGAAGTTACTTATTATGAATCTTCCTTGGTATTTCAGACTCTGCACCCAAACCAGCCTTTGAGACAGACGGAGACCTGTTAGAATATCTGCTAAATCTGGGGAGCATTGACAGGAAGGATGGATTGCTGGTCACCTGGTATCATTCTGCAAACAAAAAGAGCGAGCTGGCAGCTGCCTTGAAGAGTAAAATATATTTTTTCCATCTGCAATAACCTGTGTAGCTAGGAAAGCCAAGATAACGAGGGGAGTTGGTTCTCACACTTCAGGGTGTAATCAGATCACCTACAGGAGGCAGAAAGGAATCCCCCCCCCCCCCATTTCTCACCGGGTACAGCACTGAACAATTGACTACAGATTTAGTGGGGCGTTTTCCTTCCTTTGAAGCATGGCCAAAGGCAGGATGCCGGACTACGTGCATCAGTGGTCTTGCCAAGTCTAGCAAATCCTATGTCCCTGTCCTTTATGTTTCTAATTACATGAGATTGAAAAGCCGTAAGGTCAAACCCTGGTTCCATTGATGTCAATGGCAAAACTCCCAGTTGCCTTCAGTGGGGCCAGAATTTCACTCAGGAGAGTTAGCTGCCAGCGCACAATGTAGGGAGCTCAGGCAAACACTGAGCATATTAGATTTTGGAATTAGTTGATCAAAATAGTGACAACTGAGCATATGTAGAGTTTCTGTAATGATTCATTTATCAATGTATCTGATTGGGGCAAAAAAAGATATGTCCTACCCCGAAGACAATGCTGAGGGGGTTATCCGACATTGAAGATAAAACTAAATGGTTTGAAACTGGGCTTTGTAGTAGCAGAAAGTAGAGGACTTTAGGAAGAGAAAAGGTCTGCTAAAGTTTAACGTTCAGATGAGAACATCGTTCTACACACTGAGTTAAGCAGCAGAAATCCCGGATACGTTGAAAGGCGGGCTGACCTGACATGATAAGCAGGGCTTGCTTATAGCTTCATGAGATAAAGCTACTCTGTAAAAGTTGATTGTTTTGTGCCACATTCACCTGAAGCAGTTTTATCTTGTGGTGATAACGTACAGGAGGAAAGTACAGAAAGCTCCATGGTGATGCAAGACAGTACCCCCTCCCCCCCCCCCCCAAAAATCAGCTTTTTCTGACCTTATGAGATACATCATGGATTAGAGGTTTATCTGCTAACTCGGGGTCATCATGGAGCATTTGGAATCATTCCAGAAAGAAAAACTGGAACTTCCCAGTCTGGTATCACTCACCTGGAATGGCCAAGGACTGGTTACATCTGGAAGAAAGGAATCTCAGTAACAGCTCTACCCAGGAATCGGCGGGTAGCACCAGGCTTAGAAGAACCCCCCTTTTGGGGTGATTTGGGGCCTGATCTGAAGCCCAGTTAAATTAGAATCATAGACTATCAGGGCTGGAAGGGAGCTCAGGAGGTCGTCTAGTCCACCCCCCTGCTCAAAGCAGGAGCCATCCCCAGCTAAATCCAAAAGTAGTTTTTCACCCCAGATGGCATTAGTAGAAAGACTCCCATTGACTTTAAGGGGCAGTGGATCAGGCCTTTTGTTATCACCTCTCTAATAATTTAATAAACTATAGTGGCTCATCTGTTCCCTGGCCATATTTATGATCAGAGCAGGAACTATTAGCCTGGAACTGTTGGTGAAGCTGCTGGCTGCCTTGTAGGTGACCATCCCGCTTAAAGAAAGACATTGCGGCTCCTTGGTCAAGCACAGGCAGGAAACGTCACATATGTATCTGTGAGAGACACAGGGCTTGAGCCTCCTAGAGCTAAGCACCGGGGCCCCTATCCAGCAAAGCACTTAAGCACGTGCTTAACGTTAAGCACCTGCGTAATTCATGAACTTCAGTATGACTATGCACACGCTTCAATGCTTTGGTGGGTAGTGAACAGAGTGTGCAGCACCTTGCAGGATTGAGCCCATAGGCAGGGCCAGCTCCAGGGACCAGCTCAGCAAGCAGGTGCTTGGGGCGGCCCAGGGGAAGGGGCAGCACCTCGGGCTCTTCAGCGGCAATTCGGCGGCGGGTCCCTCGGTCCCTCTCGGAGGGAAGGACCTGCCGCCGAAGTGCTGCTGAAGAAGAAAGCGGCGCGGTGGAGCTGCCGCCGATCACAACTTTTTTTTTCCCCCGCCCCCCCGCCGCTTGGGGTGGCAAAAATGTTATGAAGACACTGAGAAGTGTGGAGGGTGTAATTTACGTACACAGGCGCCATACTGTGAATTCATTGTGCATACAGGTGATGCTATGGTCCTGGAAGCAGATGTCAACATAGAAGGACACAACACCCGTAATGAGACCGACAAGCCCATCATGGCCCATCCCCCCGCTATTTACAGTGACAACTCTTTTCAGGAATGGCTGGATGTCGTCCTTAACTCATCTAGCAGAGGTAATACAAAGTGCTGTACCTTTAAACAAGCGGATGTAACCCTTTGCCTGAGCGGTCTATGAGCATATGGAATTCAGAAGCATGGTCTTCACACCCCTTTGGGCAGGGAATGATGGGGCAGTGCTGGGGACCAGCGGTAGGCAATGTTAAAGATATCATCATTAATTATTTGTAGGACCATAGTGCCAAGGAGCCCTAGTCCTGGACCAGGACCCCACGGTGCAGGGTGCTGTACAAACAGACCTTCTATTTTCATTTGTGCGTAGTTGACCAGCTGCTACTATCCAATACTAATGGAATTTCTCAACGGATTCTCTCTCGGCCAGGTGTCAAGCTGGATTTCAAAAGCATCAAGGCAGTTGGCCCATCTCTGGATATTTTACTAAAGAAATCCTCAGAAGTGAAGCTCAATAGACCTCTGTGGTTAAATGCAGATATTCTAATGGGTCCCAATGTCCCCATAAACACTGCAGTTAACGCAAGTTTGTGAGTAAAACGCATTTTTCTTAAATCACTTTCATGGCTTATGTTGCACTTTTCACTTACTCATATTCCAGCATGTACTCATCACGTCCATAGCTTTGGAACAAAATAGTCAGTTATATACTAGCAACAATCCTCTAGCGCTGTAAGAGCTCTGAGAGCCCAAGAAGCGCCAAGAGTAGAGTCCAGCTAAAGAGCGGACAAAGGTGGGCAAAAAAAGCTTATCTAGGTAAAAAGAAGAAGAAAACCAACCATTTAAGATCCCAGGTCACTGAGTGCCTGATCCAGTGGCTATTCATGTGAGTGGGGGGCTTTCAACAGGCTTTGGATCAAGCCCCTCGAGAGCATATTTAGGTTCCAGAAATCACTCCTTCCTCCAGTTGCCTGCTGGAGCCCTGAGTTTACTAATCCTCAGTTGCCCTGTAACAGCTGGTAACCCTGTTAGCCAGGGCCACTCGGAAATTTTCCATTGAAACTGTTTAACAGAAAATTATGGTTTTAAACCTAAAACAGTTTTCTTGGCAAAAAGTCTCCACTTTCTGTGGAGAATTTTGACTTTTCATTAAAAACAAAAAAACCCAAAACAAAAACAAAAACCACCACAAACCCTTGAAAAAACCCAACAAATTCTGATCTGGGGACACAGCCATGACGCCTCTTGGGAGTTGTAGCTTGGCGGTCTCCTGTCCCCATTCTCCTCTATGGGCTGGGATCTCTTGCTGGACTGTTTCTCCCAGGACCATTTTATAACCAGCTGTTCACCTGAAACGGAGCAGAAATTACTCTGAAAACCTACAGAGTTTCTATTTTCTATAGAATTGTTAAATCAACCTCTGGCATTTTAACCCAGGATTTTAATACCCCACTGTCTTTTTAAAAAAAAAAAAATTAGTTGGAATGGCTAGCCCAGCCCAAAGTCCAAACTTTTTGAGGTTCACCAACACCTACGCTCTACATTTTTGTACCGTTTTTCCAAGTCTTTTACTCCATCGCTCAAAATACATGGGAATCGGAGCATGGGCTGGGGTAAAGGTCACCTTTTTATTCAGAATTCTGTCACCAGACAGGTATTTTCACTCAGCACCATTTGCAGTCTTATGTGAATCGATATAGAGGCCAGTTCTGCTTCATATGAGGAGCAAACCAAGGATCTAATGGGTTAGCGTTGAGCTACAGTAAAATCTACCTGCCCACGGCAAATTTCCCAGTCAATATGCATCACTGTGATGAGTTTCTACCATGTTCTGCCCAGACTCTCATCCGTTTCCCAAGGGGGTGGGGGGGGGGGGGGAAGTGCTTGCTGTTGGAGCTGTTCGGAGAGTTGCCATGAAAGTAGCATGTGTAGCACAGTATATATAAAAAGAGTGCCATCTAGTGGCATCTGGTGTGTTCTTCTTATGTTGTAGGTTTAATAAAGTTGTTGTTTACTGGCTTCTTGTGTGCAGTTCTTAACAGTAACTGTTGCTCTGTACGTGATTCCTTTAGATTCCTCTCACTCATCCAGGAGAAGTACCCAAACTGCACTCTCTCTCTAGGGTGGACGACCCTCTACTCATTTCTGTTCCCCAACAAAACCTACACTCAGGAAATGATTCATGAGATGCACAGCATCACGGGGACACTGCCCCAAAGAGTCACCTTCCCTGTCAGGGCCGTCATGGTGAGATTGGCTTGGCCTCATTTCAGCTGGCTGCTGGCTCAGTCTGATAGGTAAGGAGTTAACGGCACACATTCATCTTCAGTCCTTCGAGCAGGATTGACTAAACCACTTGAAACGGTGGTTCTCAACATTTCCAGATGACCTTTCAGGAGTCTGATTTGGCTTGAGTACTCTTGGTATCACCTCACTTGAAAACTACTTGCAAACAAAATCAGAAATAAAAATACAAAAAAGTGTCACAGCCACACTAGTATTGAAAAATTGCTGACTTCCTCATTTTTACCATAGAATTATAAAATGAATCCATTGCAATATACGGTAAGTATTTCCATTTCCCGGTGATGCTTGAGCCAGTTTTTCACTGGTGAGCCTGGTCTGAAGCCCAAGCCCTGCCAGCTGGAACTGAGTATGTAACTTAGTTTCATGGAGGGACCCTATGGCGTGGGTCCCCAGGCAATTGCTCTGCTTGCCGCCTCCTAATGCCAGCCTTGCAGCTGCAACCCCCCTAAAACTGTCCCATGACCGCTCTGGGGGCTGCAAGTCCCAGGTTGAGAAACACTGATCTAGAGGAGTTGAGTACCCCCTAGGAGATGTACCCCTGGTTGAGAACCGCTGACTTCATGAACAGTACCGGCCACCAGCACCTTGCCTACACTGCAGCTCCAAGTGGTCAGGCCTCCAAGTACAAATTATTCCCATGTTGCAGAAACCTTTCTATAGTCAGACACTTGCAAACGAATAACCCTCCTACAGTGTCTCCTGTTAAAAGAACAGCTCAGGGTGCTGGACAGCATTGTCCAGTATTGTCTTTCCAGATCCCTAAACCTTATTTTCAGAACTAAACCCTTCCATTTGAAAGGGACCAAACTAGCGATAGCTAATTAGACCACTGTATCTCCAGCCCCAGGCCAGCTCAACGCTCTCTCTCTTCTCCACAGATATAGCCTGACTCTGTGGCAGGGGAAGACGGATCCCATCAGAGTGGAAGATCTCCTGTTCATCCGGGATAATAGCCGTGCTGAACAAATCTATTATGACATTTATGATCCTGTTCTGGCTCAGTTCAAGGAAGCAGCGTGTATGTTTGTATTACAGTAGTGCCCAGAGGCCCCAAATGAGATTAGGACCCCATTGTGCTAGGTGCTGTACATACACATAGGAGGAGAGAGTCCCCGCTCCAAAAAAGCTCATCTAAATAGATAAGACAAAGAAGAAACCGAGGCTCAGAGAGGGGAAGTGACTTGTGTAAGGTGACAGCAGCTCAGTGGCAGAGCTGGGAAAAGCAGCGAGGGCTCCTGACGCCCATTCCATTGCCCTGTCCCCTAGGCCACACTGCCTGCTAATGCTATACCACTTTCAAAGGTGCTCAGACCCATGGTGGTGAGACCCTTTAAGTGAGCCTTGGCTGGCAGCTAACTTGAGCCCACTTGAAAGAACAGTCGTGAAAGGCAGAGAAAGTGTCCTGGCTCTATTTTGATGTGCACTGAGGGTGCTAAATACTGTAAATAGGCACATGCTCTGGGCCCTGAAAAGCATTTTGTTTGTTTTAAAGAAAGGGCTTGTGCTCTTTTTTCAATACACAGGAGGCCTGGAAAATTGTTTAAAGGTTTCTTCCGCTAGTTGTTTTACCTTGAAGCTATCATAAGTCTGGTTTCCAGTTAGTGGTGCCGGAAGACTTGTTGGGGCCATAAAGGATGGCTGATGATGGCGCACTCTGACCGAAGAGGCCCGGGTGTTAAACAGAACAAAGGCATCCTTTCTCCCAAGCATCCAATACCCAGTAGAGTTAAGTAGGTGTTAACCAAAACAAAAATTCCCAGAGTTTTAAACAGTCTGAGCTAAAAAAAATATGTCTTCCTCCTTCAATAGCTCCTAAGCTAGTCCTTTGTGAGGTCATGATCTCATTGGATCTCTGGGTTCTTCCAAGGTAGAGCAGACCTACATTTCTAAAGTCATAAAATTAAGTAGAAGAATTTAAAAAAAAAAAATCAATTCAAGGTTTCCATTATACATCAAAGAAACAAACAAGGAATCAGAGAGACAATAATCCATTTTCTCCCCTGCCTTTTGCAGGTTAGTCATCCTGTACAGTCAGGAAGTACTGGTTCCAAGTTCTGCTCTCAGGTCGCTCTGTACAACACATGAGATTGACAAAATTTGAGGCCGACCCTTTCACTTTGGGAGCAATGATTCTCTCTACCTTCCTCTACCGCCTCCCGAACAAGTAGGCACCTTTCTCTCAGAAGTGTAGTTCCTTCCCCTCTGGTGCAAGGAGGATAAACAGCTGTACTCCACTTAGTCAAAATGGGGTTTTATGGGTCTCTGGAACAGAGACCCAGCATAGCTTAACAATCCTGTGTACTATTTAAGACTATTAGCTAAATTGCTGCTTATTGAGGACACATTCAAGCTAGGTCAAGGGACTAAGCAGTGTTCAAGTTATGGCTCCTACATCGTATCCTACTGTAGCCACAGCCCTAAAGACAAAAGCCCACACCGTACCCTGAAAGGGAATGATTTTACTCAGCATTTTTCCCCCTCTCAACCCAACAGTGAACTCAACAAGAAAGAGACTCTACTATCCTGGAGGCAACTTGCTAGATTACTTTCACCCAGCAGACTCCGATGAACTACAGATAGAGTGGTATGGGATGGATCACCATGAGAACAGGCTGGAAACAATGTCAATTCTTAAAGGTGAGTAACACGTCTTTCCCCATGTGCCGCTCTAACACAACTGGGTGGGGTTTTCATAAGTTGTCACAGACTTGGCACTTCCTAAGAGTTGTAGCTCATGCTATAGTTCTCAGAGTAGGGTCAGTAAGTGCCGGCGAACATTTCTAGTTGGCTGTAAACCCAATTTACAGACAGAGCAGTGAGGCAGGTTAGGTAATTGAGAGCTTGGGAATGGATGAGAGGAGTAGTCTATGCATCTCCTAGAACAAAGCCTGCAGAACATGTTGCAAAAAAAAAACAAAAAAAAACCACCACAATAATGAGAATAGTGCAAGGAGAGAGGATTAAACTGAGCAAAAGCACATTTAAATTGACTAGCAGGAGAAAAGTACCAACACTAAGATCTATGAATAGGGCCCTACCAAATTCACGGTAATAATTGACTATTATTTCAATAATAGTCAATTTCATGATTTCAGCTATTTAAATCTGAAATGTCATGGAGTTGAAATTGTAAGGATCCTGACCCAAAAAGGAGTTGTGGAGGGGGGAGGGGGTGTTGCATGGTTATTGTGCGGGGGGGGGGGGGGTTGCAGTACTGCTACCCTTACTGCTGCAGGCAGTGCCGCTGCCTTCAGAGCCGGGCAGCTGGAGAGTGGTGGCTGCTGGCCGGGAGCCCAGCTCTGAAGGCGAGCTGCTGCCAGCAGGAGCGCAGAAGTAAGGATGGCATGATGTGGTTTTACCACCCTTACTTCTGCGCTGCTGCTGGCGGGGCGCTGCCTTGAGAGCTGCTCTCTGGCCTCCCAGCTCCAAAGGCAATGCTCAAATAAGGGTGGCAATACTGCGACTCCCCTGCAACTCCCTTTTGGGTCAGGACCCCCAGTTTGAGAAACGCTGGTCTCCCCGTGAAATCTGTATAGCATCGGGTAAAAGCACACAAGAGACCAGATTTCACGGTCTGTGGTACGTTTTGCATGGCTGTAAATTTGGTAGGGCCCTGTCTATGAAATGGTCTCTGAAAGCAGTAGGAGAAGACCTATTGCTGGAGTAATATAAAACCAGGCTGTTTCAGGTAGCGGAGAATCTATATGAGGAACAACCCTAGGTTAGGTCAGAAGCAGGATTAAGATTATCTAATGCTACTGGTCAAAAGGCCAAAAGGTGGAAGATTACCTCTTACCCTACCATGCATCTCACAATGCTACCAGATATGAATCAATTATTCCTCCCCAAATAACTAATTATCTGGAGAGGATACACTGGGAACTGGTGGATGATGCATAGAGGAGTGAATGCGCTTGTTACCTGCAGTTAAGAATGCACTTTGAATCAATTACACAGACAATCAGTGTATCTATCATTTTGCTGTATATCATATAGTCCAATGAAAATGAGCTGTTGAATTGTTTCTAGCCAAACACACATAATGGAGATATATAATCCATTTCCTCCCTTTAAATGTTAGTGCTAATTCCACCTAACAAATGCATTGATACATCAAAAGGGGTCACTGAGGCTCAGGCTGTTATGAACTATCTCCCTTTGCTTTGTTCTCCAGATAAGAGGGGCATGATTGCCCTGGACATTGCATTACAGAATAGCACCACTGGAAAGCTCATTCCTGTTGCACTGTCTCCATCAGCAGGCCTCCCCCTGGAACAGTGTCTACTTACCGTATCCAGACATCTCAATCCTTGGGGCATATACCTGAACATAACAGAACCCAGAGCACTTCGCCCTACGCTGGAGCGCCTTAGAAAGCTATATGCCCAGAATCTCTTATGGAACCCCATCTGGATAAGCATGGCGCTCTCCTTTGGAAGCTTTGAGGCACCAGGATACATGCAAGGTGAAGAATTCCTAACAACCATCAACAGCATTTTCCCATACGTTACCGTAGCCCCTGGCTGGCCCAGGGAAGCGATAACTGCTGGTTACACTGACCCATTGATAGCCGATATGCTCACACTCTGTAAGGATCTCTGGCAGCAAGTGTCATTTCAGCTGGAGGCTGTGCCCCTGAGTGGATCATGGCTGGCGACTTCAAAGCTGTTGGAGATTTCACCCAGCTACACCATCACTGTGCAACACAGTTACTCTGAGGGTAGCTACTGCGATGGTTTCCCAGGACTCCGGTCTATCCGAACACACACACAGAAGCGGGTCTATTATAAGATACCGAGACAATGCAGAAATGCTTTGATGGCGGATGTCTTAACTTCTTAGAACTTCCCTGACAGCCTGGTAAGTGACCCAAGTTTTTCCAGGGCCCATTGTTAGGCAAAACCTCTGAGTGATCAGCCTTGGCAAGCATTACTCTGGCACTCCCAGTCGTGGTAGGTCTGTCACTGACTCCTGCACATGGGAGCCTGGGAGTGAGAGCTATTCTTTGAGTAGAGTTTAATTTATTTGGTTGTACTTTTTGCTTTGAACAGGTCCCCCAAAGAGATCCCCTACCCCCGTTCCTTTTGATTTGTCGTATCAGCCTGCTCAGTAGTTCACATACTGGCAGAGCAGAAGGGACGGTCTTTTCTCTTTAAGGATGGTTGGTTTGTGGTTAAGGCAGTGCACTTGGACTCAGGCGATCTGGGTCTAGACCCTGGCTCTGCTACCACACACAGTGACCCTGAGCAAATCCGATGGGGCTAGATTATCAAAAGCAGCTCCCATTGGGATGCTTCTGACTAGATTTGTGGGATCTCAGCACCCAGCATACTGAGCCCTTTTGAAAAAAAAAAAATCAGCCCTTAATATCTGTGCCTCAGTTTTCCCATCTGTAAAATGAAGCTAGTATTTCCCCTCTCCTATCTTTTGTCCATTTTAGCAGATTGTAAGCACTTGGGGGCAAGGACTGTCTTGCTGCAGGTAGGTATAACCTCTAGGAGCTGCAATCAGACAAATAATTGTTCTAAATAAATGTCATTTCAGCTGCTTGAGCTGGAGGCCTGTCTTGCTGGACACAGTTCGGTTGTGGGGTTTTAGCTACGGCTAGTTGTTGCTACGATGGAACTCCCCACATAGGGCAGTTTCTCCCCCTTTCTCCTTGGAGGGGGATTTTCTTTAGGTTACCCCCAGCACATACTCTAGCTCCTCTGCATCCAGCTCCCTCCCATCCCAGTTTCACAGGCGCTGTATAGTTTGTGATCAACCTCAACTACAAAGTAGTGAAGTGGTGGGGAGAGGGGCATATTTCTTCTTCCCAGCTAGGATCTGCCAGGACCTTTCAGAAAAGCAGAGGTATCAAGAGTGCGGGCCCAGTGCATTTTTGGATGTGCTTTAATTGTCACTTCTCCATACACACCTGTGGCCATAGTCAGCAGCAAGCCGTCTTGAGCCTGCCTGAAGAGATCTAGAGCTCAGCCCCGAATCCCAGAGATGCCTGGCTGGGATGACTAATATTTTAATTAGATACTTGAGTTGCACAGTTGAACATCACAGACTAAAGGCTCACAAAAGCAGAACGACTGGAAATCCGTCCCCTTAGTTTTGCTTTAGTTACCAACAAAGGGGGGGAATTCTTCAGACAGCAGCAGTGCAGGTTTAAAAATTCTTAAACAAGATGAATCAATTTCCCACAGAAAACAGTTCAATTTCCCTTACTCTTGGGCTGATCAAGAAAAATACTCAGCTAACTAAAGAAAACCAGGCAAGAAGAACTACCGAGGTCATAAGGTGAACGGGCTTCTTTATTACCACTCCCATTCTTTGTATGGTGCGCGAAAGACAGAACATGAAATTGCAGCACATCAGTGAGGTATCCTGCATCATAATGCCTAGTGTGTCAAACACAACAGTACTGTGTTACAGGAGACAAGGCTGGCCTTCTCCCCCCTCCGGCCCCCCCAAAGCCTGTCCTGATTTACTTCATTGGATTAAAGATGGACAATTCCTCCATTGAATTACAAGAACTGGTGAAAAAAAATAATCCATTTAGTAACCGTTACTCTTGCACAAAGGTTCAAGTGCGGGTGATGCTGTCAGAAAGTCAATTCCTGAACATGAGGTTACAAGACTGAATACAAATAAAATAAGGCTGGTGCTTTTTAGCAGATTACACGCTGCTCTAGCACTAGACCTCAGAGTGATCTGACTGACTTCGCAATGAAACACTGGCCATGTAGGGACCACCTGGACCTCTCTCCCCATCCCACCCCAGGCCAAATTTTGCACTCAGATAAACCATAATAGAAGCCCCTACAATTGCCACAGAGTTTGGCCCTAATAATCCCTCTCCCTGATTAGGTAGATTGGCTCCAGCCATTACATTTCTCATCATCAAGCGCACTAGAAAGAAGAGCTGATTCTAGTCACGCTACAATGGATGGATTTCACGTCATTGTGCTCCTAGCAATGCCACTAACATTATCTAAGTAATTACCCTCCATGTGCTCTCGCCTACACAGACCAATCGCTTCGGTATGTACAAGATATTCACACAGCAGTGTGCAAAAAGGGCCAACAGTTACAGATTCTGAAGCCCGACTGTGATTTCATCTTTGTTCTTCTGCAGGAATCTCTCACAGGCTTTGAAGGTAACATAGAAGTCCGAGGACAGTCCTGCAATGTTCGTCGTGACGTAAGCTAGGTATCCTGGAGCTGCCTGGTTGTAATAGGACACCTGAAATCCACAACACATTCATTAAGACAGCTAAGGGGACATCCACAGGCTGAAACCTACAGGAGTCATTTTCTAATATGTACAGCAGCAGCAGCGGTACTGGCTTCCTCTCCCCGTGGTTCTGCACGGGTCTCCCCAGTGGCTCTGAATAGCTCGGAGGTTTTGGGACATACAGGCCGTAGAACTGCCAGTTCCCCTGATCCAGTGGCTGTGAACCTCCACGCAGTGGGGTGCTGAAGGGCAGTACCCACTATCCCAGCCCATAACTTGGAATAGCAGCTGTGTAAAGGTTCCTCCCCGGCTTGGGGGCAATGAATACCCAGCTCCTCGCTTAGTTCCCACCACAAGTCCCTCTGGCTTTGTGTGGGCAAGGGTGAATTCCCACCTACGTGCTGAAAGCAAAGCCAGCACACGAGGGGCTTGGAAAAGTTTGGGTTGGACACAAATATGGTGGCCCTGACTGTTCTTATAGCATGGCAAGGGGATGTTTTGAAAAGTTTTTTAGAATTTGAAAGACCTTTCAGTCCAGACTACAATACTTTAAATGCAATTCAACTGTTAGGCCTCCATTACTTGAACTGTCCGTAGCATTAACATTTCCTCTTGTCAAAGTGACTTGAGTTCACACTCAGACCATATTGCTGCATCCACTCGGCAGGGGACATGCAGCCCTTTGGCAAGGGAGGGTTATTGGGACAGGGCTGGGAGTCAGAAAACCTGGGTTCCATTTTCAATTCAATGCTCCCTTGGGCAAGTCATGGAAACATGCTGTGCCTCAGTTTCCCCACCTGTAAAATGGGGATAGCATAACGTATCCCCCCTAAGCAATGTGGACAAATGTGTGCACATCAAGGCGAGGTGTTCTGTGAGAGTAGGAACGGGGGTGTTGGGGTTTGGGGGAAGAGAGTTTTGTGGTTTTTTTAAATAAAAAGGAGGGGGGTTGGAAATTGAAGGACTCCAGAAATTCTCCCAAATCCCCAACCCAGCCCAGACAGGGATGTGCAGCACCAGACTTGCAGGCCCTTCTGTTTTCCCCCCTGAACTGGGCACTGGGGATCTGAACTAAAGCCAACCACAGGTCAGCATGTGCAAGCTCTTGGTTATGGAATGTGAGTAAAGGCCACGGTGATGGTCGCTGGGGGACACAGCTATCCTCTGGAGAGCTGAAAGCCTCACCTTGGTTAGCTCAGCTGTCTCCTGCCAAATACAGAAGCCAGAACACATCGTCTCCCCTCGGGTGTACTCGGGGTTTGGCGGACGGGTGGGCAGCGTGACCGACCTGAACGCGACGACATATGGGTCACTGGAAGAGAAGGAAGCCTGCTTAGGAGCAGTTCACAAGTGTATTGAAAAGGTGAAAACGGAGCAGGATTTTATGCCAGCTCTCAAGTTAACCCTGCTTAGATCAATGCCAGGAAATGCAAGCGGCAGAACTGCCCCACAAACACATGCTCAGTGACAGAATGGAAATGACCTCTGCCTAGGTATTCGTGCATGGAAACACAGCACTACGCGGCCACAGTCCACCTTCTGCTTCTGCATTTCTTCCTGTATTGACTTCAAAATAAATTACTGAAAATGTCAGCCAAGATATCGTGGAGTGATTTTTTTTTTAAATCAGATCAACTGAAAACAATGCGGAAAGAAGGTGTGGGGGGCAGGGGAAGGCTGGCTATGATCTGGCCTCTATCTACAAATCTCATCACAGTGGCTCCAGTATCCCCTGTGTTCTTCTCACATTGGGTACCGAAAGCAGGTGAGGTGTCCCTTTCCCCAGGCACACTAAGGCAAATACATTGCAGTCAGAGTGGGAACTCCCAATCCACTTAGTGCCAAGGGACTGGAGACTTGGATTTTCAGAGGAGCCTAAGGGTGTCAGGCAACCAGCTCCTACTGAAATTCAGTCTCCCTGAGACTCCTCTGAAATTCCCAGCCGAAGAACTGGGCTAAAAAGGCGGCTGGGGTGAGAATGGTCAGGAACGGCATGTGACAAGTATTCATCTCCTAAACTGCATGCCCACGCTCACCCTTCTCTAGGAAGGGGTAACCAGAATGAGCTCCCCGAGTGTCTTTCGCCAGAAGGCATGATGCCCAGTCCTTGGGTCATTCTTGTGGTTCTTCTCAGAACCATCTCCAGTACAAAATCCTCCTTCACTCGCAGGCCCCAGAACTGGGCACGGGATTCCAGTAGCAGTCGCACCAGTGCCAAATACAGAGGTAATAAAACCTGCCTACTCCCACTTGATAGTCTCTTTTTTAATACATCCAAGGTTCACACCGGCCCTTTTGGCCACAACATGGCACTGGGGCCGCATATTCAACTGATAGTCCCCCAGGATCCCAGTCTTTTTCAGAGTCACTGCTTCCCAGGAGAGAGTCCCCCATTTCTGTAAGTAGGCTGACAGTCTTTGTTCCTAGCTGTACAATCTTACATTTAGCCATGCTGAAACCCACACTTGCTTACACCCAGCTTACCAAGCGATCTAGAGCGCTCTGTATTAATCAAGATCTTACATGCAATACAAAAAGCTACATACTGAAACACACCCATGTTCTATATACAAGTTACTTTAGATCCCTCTTGCAGCCAAAAAAAAATTGTGCAGTGAAAAGGGAGTTGTGTAGCAGTGCCAATTGCTCCTTTGTGCAGTGTTTTCAGATCCATACAGATGAGGCTATGAATTCACTATTTTCATGGTAAAGTATTTTTCCACTCGCTGGCTCATAGGATCATTTTCATGGCAAATGTTTACATTCTTCAGCATGTCATAAACCAACCATCTCGCAAGGGCTGTGCATCATTGGACGTAAGTACGGGGTTCCAGCAACTGTTCAACACACTGCACTTGAATACCACAGGCACTGAAAGACAGCCTGGCCCGAGAGGGAATCCCAGACATATTTAAACAGGAGAGAAAGCACCATCTGTGGGGGTTTCAGAGAGGGCGGAAATACTAAGCAAGGACTTTGTAGCACTGAAAGCGAACACCACGCTAACCAAACGCTAGATGTTTCCAGCCCCGTGGGCTGGGCCCAGCACTGTTGTCCCTATTCTGTGCACCGGCTGCCAGCGAGGGCTGCACAGGGTAAGCCCGCCAGACCCAACATGCCACTGGAGCCAGGCTCATTTACATACCCTTCATCACAAGGTTTTCTTCTTGACGCCAGGATGACAAAGTCCTGAGGCTTGTTTTCTTGACTAACCGTCTGACTAAGCACGTGGTAGATCATGTCGTCTTCATCAACTTGCTGGACGAGCTCAGCGCTCCTGGGAAGAGGCAGAAGGACATTCCAGAAAGGATTCAGGCTGACTTCTGAACGATGAGGTCATCTTCCCAGCACCATGACACCAGACACCTTCCCTTAAAAGATGCCCGTCCTCCCTCCCTCTCAATAGCGTTTCGTTGTACGTAGGGCCCTACCAAATTCACAGCCGTGAAAAACATGTCAGACCATGAAATGTGATCTCCCCCGTGACATCTGGTGTCCAGCCGGGGGCTCCTACCCTGTGCATGGTCCGGCTGCTAGTCCCAGCCAGGGATGGGGAAGGACCAGACATCCTCTTCCCCTGCAAAGGCTGTTCCCAGGGCAGGTCAGATCCACCTCAGGGAGCCTCCCAGTCTCAGGAAGCTCCATGGCTCCAGCTGTCATTACCCCTCACCCCCATGTAGGGAGCCAGTAGCTCCGGCTGTCGTCACCTCTCAGTGTAGGCAGCGGTGGCTCCAGCTGTCAGCCCCCCACTCAGGCAAGAGACAGCTGGAAAAAGCCAGGCCTATGGTAACCTGCCCCCCCATCCCCTGTGACCCCCACTTCTGTGTTGCTGCTGCTGGCAGTGGTGTTGGCTTTAGAGCTGGGCACCTGACCAGCAGCCTCTCTCTCCGGCTGCCCAGCTCTGAAGGCAGCGCCCCGCCAGCCGTAGGGCAGAAGTAGGGTGGCAATCCCATGACCCCCCTACAATAGCCTTGTGACCCTCCTACTCTGACCACCTGTTGGATCAGGCCCCCCCGGGTTACAATACTGTCATATTTTAAGATGTAAACATTTGAAATCCTGAAACTGACTAAATTTTAAACCCCTGGCTGTGAAATTGACCAAAACGGGCCATGGATTTGGTAGGGCCCTAACCATATGGTGTTATTCAGCAGTCACTCAGAGACTCCAGACAGAAGCAGTTCAAAGCCAGAGAAACAGCCGCCAAACCAAAGCCAGTTAGACAAACTTACAATCAGTCAGAGGGATGAGGAAGAAAAGCTCTCTCTGCTGAAGTAGAGCCACCTTCCCAGAGATATCAGCTCTCCCATGGACTACAGGCCAGATTTTTAAACACATCTAGGCACCCAAAGATGCAGGCCATGAAAATCCCACCAGGTGCCTGCCTGCCTCTTAGAGCCAGATTTCCAATTTGACTACCCTGGTTTTCTTAACAAAATTAATTGCTCCAAACAATTCTCCTATGACCACACCCTGAAATCCTTGCTTAGGCTAAAGATTGGTTGCCTTCTGTGGGAGTTCATACTTGGCTCTCCCTGGGCAAGAGTCTGAGCCAAACCCCACTGGTGTCAATGGGCTTTGGATCAAGTCCTGAGTTCTCCAAGTGTCTGACCCGAAACGTTTCAATTGCATTGTCAAGTAGGTTGCAAATCCTTTTCACGCATTGATGTGGCACCTCCTGTGCCCTCTCAGTCTGGTTTTGTTTATTTTTGAAGGATGGGATTGGCCTGAAATTAGAGGTTGTTTCTGAGCCTGGGATATTTTGGTTTTGATGGAGGACATGAGGTTCGTGGCTGGGATCAGAGCCACAAAGATCACTGACTCACTGTGTGATCTGGGAAAGTCATTTCACCTTCTTGTAGCTCAGTCAACCCAGGGGTAAAATTGGGTGAGGAAGTCCAGTATTCTCACTGAAGTGTACATGTACCCCCTCGACCCTCCAGAGCCGACTGTCCCTGGGAAAATAAGTTATAGCTCCTTAAACTTCCCAGGCCGCTCCTGTGAGTGGAGAAGTCCTGGATTCAGTGCAAATGAACAACAGGACAGGCCGCTCACCGAGGCTGTGGTACGGGAAGAATGAGTGGCCCTGATAGAGGTGTCCTCTGTGACGGATGCGCCGAAGACTACAGTCTCCATTTTAGAAGTGTTTTATGTATCTGAATGGGCTAAGGATTGTATTCTGGCTCCATGGGGGAGTTACCGGGTTTGCTGCAGGAACTAAAACCATTGGGGCATAATTCATGCAAATCCCCATGCAGCTAAGTCTGGAGAAGTTGCATAAAACTGGTTTGATGTGGTTCATGAGGCCTGGCAAACGAAGAATTGAAAACTGTATCGAGTGACCACTTTGACGTAGGGAGAGGAGCCACACGCACTTTTTCCAAGAACTGCAGGACATGAGACAGTGACCCAGACACAGAGGCCCTGCCAAGGACCCTGACGCCTGCCAGGGTCTCTATGCTGAAGATGGGTGACTGCCTGCTAAGCGAACACTTGCATGTAAGCTGTTCATTGTTTCTAAAAACATTCTCTCTGTAAAGCTTTTCTTCTGAATAACTAGTACACCTCTACCCCGATATAACACGGCCCGATATAACACGGTAAAGCAGTGCTCCGGGGGGCAGGGCTGCGCACTCTGGTGGATCAAAGAAGTTTGATATAACGCGGTTTCACCTATAACACGGTAAGATTTTTTGGCTTCTGAGGACAGCGTTGTATCAGGGTAGAGGTGTACTTGATTTATGGAGGCTGGCTGGTCACTGGTTAATCCTGTCATTGCCCCAGAGAGAACAGGGCTTGACCTAAAGATGATCTGCTGAGGTGATCACCATGAATTGCAGTCTACAATCCCCAGCCCGGAGAGAATGGACAGCAGGATGCTGCCCCAAGGACAGGCGAAATCTCAAGAAGGCCACAAAGAGATCAGAGGTGCAGTTACTTTGGGAACTGGGACACCCTCCTGCAAAGGAGATTTTAAACCAGAGTTCCTTCTGCCTCTGACTGGGGGTCTGTCGATGTGGCAGCTTTAAAATCAAGGCAAGTTGCACAGGCATATGATCCTGGCACAAGATTCCGCCCCCTCTCAGTAAAACCAATTCTAATTACCATCCAAGGCCATGGGAGAGCTAAGAGCATACGCTGGTTATAGTGTATAGTCACAGTACAGCCACTTTATGGAGTTGGGAAGAGGAGCACAGCTTTATAGCACGGCACACTTTATAGGAAGTTAGACCCCTTATATGGGACAGGAACATAGAATGTTAAAGCTACGAGCCAGCTCACTGCTGTGGTTACACGCCTCTGCCAGCTAGGAGTCTCAGCTACAATCCTAGGCTAACAAGACTAGAGGTGTCATCAGCATGCAGGCAGAACACCTGACTAGCTTGTACACACGGCTGGTCGCCTTACTACTGTCACCAACAGCTAAAGGGGCGTCTTCTTTTGCTCAAGTGGCAGCAACATGTGCTTCAGGAGATAAAGGTCCCGGATTCTATCATGCTGTACAACACATGAGCAGTGTGGCACCCAACTCGGATGTCGGTACATATCCAGCCACAGATTCCATACACTGAACGCTCCTGCTTTTGGAGTGGGGTGGATGATGGGGGGAAAAAAGCACTTTGCATGGCTTGAATGAAGAATCTTTTTGCATTGGGTAGTTGCTTTGAGGCAGGAAAGCCAAAGAAAAGAAATTGGGGGCCTCCCCCCCCCCAATCCCCAATAAAACAGGGACCATCAATCCTAACATTTTAGCTGTCCTCCAAGTACTCACGCATAATGTCTATCCCATTCGTGCCTCTGTCTTAAGTCTGACAGAAGGAAGAAAGCCTGTGTTGCATCAATGCAGACGGACATCTCTATTCGGAAGGAGAGGTACTTGTCTTCCTCCAGCGTGTACATCCTGACCTTTGAGAGGGAGACAGACCGAGCAGGTGACAGCCACAGCCTGCTGTCTTCGTTAAAATGACATCTGATTTTCCCGCAATAAGATTAATTCATATTTTTACCTAATTATAATATAACCCAACAGCTTTGATCTATATCACACACACACACACACTTTCATTACATTAGCATGAAGAATCCCACATACCTGGTGGTACATGAGGTCTCTGTTTTATGAGCTGGTTCTGACTTCACCAATAAGCCCCATGAGTAAATCACAAAACAGTTGTCCAAGAGACAGTTACTGGCTAGCTAGCATGGGTGTTGAATGGAAATGGGTAAGACTGGGGACAGCTCTGCTTGGTGGGTTCAGTGGGATTTTACTAAAGCACAGGTAGTACGGCATCACTGGAAGCCATATATTTTACATGTACATAAGCGTGTGTCTGCAGTGGACATTTGGACATTTACAGAATGTTGCTAGTATAGACACAGTCATTGAATACATGTGGTACAATCCCATTTCTTCAAAGTCTTTTGGGGACATCAAACACTTTTGGATACACTAGGATTCGGATACCTGGGGGTGGAAAGGACTGAAACACGTCCTTTGATCTCAGCACGAGTTGTTTCCACTAACTGTAGGAGACTAAAGGCGGCAGTGTTTACTTGGGGGGGGAGGGGAGGCGGCAGGGTTAAGTACCTTGTCTATTTCTGTGGCGAGTACCCAATTGGTTTTCGCGACAAGAGTCTTCAGTGCAGAAACATTGTTGTAGCTCAGATAAACCTACATCAAAAACATCATAAGAAAATACAGTAGAAATCACCTTGACCCTATATCTAAACTCATGGGATACTAAAGCAAAGCTTGCAGCTGCTCAGATACTGAATGAATCAGGGGATAAGAAGGAATGTATTATGCCAGGTAAGAGCTCTCTAACGCACGCCGTTTTAGGTAAGGTTTCATCCTTCTTGTTTCCATAGACCATATTTATTCACGTATAAACTTCTAGCTGCTACCTGCTCCTGGGCTTTCCTACAGCACATGGGGCTTAGGTGCCAGGGGAGGATATGGCCAATACCTATGGAGACAGTTATTTTACCTTGTTAGTTTGGTCCCAGGGCACTGACAATGGCACTTTTGTCTGTTCACAGGAAATGATGTATTTTCTAGAGAAAGCAAAGAAAATTGCTTTAGTTACAGCAGTACTGAGCTTCAGCACGTGGCAGGGGAAAGGACATCTCAAACACACGCTGGCGAAAGAGACAGACAGTGAAGTTAGCAGCCGTGTTTTTGACTTCAGCATCTTCTCCAGCGATGATCTCCAAAAGGAGTGGGGGGGGACGGACATCCTCATCTTATGAATATCTTGGGACCAGGTTCCCAGTGGATTGAAACAGCCATTTCTTCTTGGCTCAACTTGAGGGAGCTCAGAGCAACAAAAGCCTCCGAAATCCTGCACATCATTTGCAGGCGGAAGGGAGAGGAATCAGATTGTAGCCCAGGGTGAGAAGAACCTGTAAGGATGACGTCTAACAGAGGCCAGGCACTTGCCTCGATGGGGCAAGACTAAAGCTGGTCTACACTAACCCATCTGTTAGTCAGGGAGGGGGGGCCTACGCCACAACGTTCAGGGCTGGATCTGAACAGGAAGTGCTCCCACCTGGCCTTCCTGGTCAAGCAGCCAATCTCTGCGGGTGGTCAGGGAGTGGCACAGGCAAGCGGTAAAGGGACGGCTTCCACCCGGGCACCCCCCCACGGCAGCCTTTGGCCTCATTTCCCCTTGATTTCTCAAATAGCCCACGCACTCGGAAGGCTCTACGGAGTTTAATTTATTACCAACCGTCCCACTACCAGGAACCAGAATCCCCTCAGCACAGTGCAAACAAACAGTCCAACTCCAGCATCTCTCCCCTCACCCCAGCCCCAGTTCCAGCTCTTGCCCGGACACATCAGCAGGCTCACGTCTCCATCGTACCCCAGACTTTGGCTCTCTCTGGCCAGCAGGCATCTCCCTGGGCTACTCTCAGCCTTCAGCGCTCTGTGGCCTGGGGACATTTGTAGAAGACCCTCTGGCCACCCTCCTCTTTCACCAGCCTGATCTGGTGCCACTGCTGAACCAGGGAACTCTTACCACACTGTCCTCCCCGGGAATCCCCTCCCTGCAGCTCTCAGCCCAGCTCTGCCTGTGAGCTCGCTTTACTGTGGACTCACCCCTGTCCTGAACTCTGGGTTCTGAACTCCCCTCTCAGTTATAACTCCCCCAGGCACCCCACCCTCCTCACACCAGAAAAGGGCACACTTGGACAGGAACAGGAGTGCTGAGCCTGCTTTCATTTAACAGGCCAGCTACCCTATTACACAAGCAGACCAGACCCCAAACTAGGAGCCAGGCGATCTGGGTTCTGTTCCCAGCTCTTCCTCTAACTTACTGGATAACCTCTTTAGCAAGTCCTGGAGAGCCTCTCATGGAAATGGTTTTGGGTGCCCACAATCCAGGACCTGGCTTTCAGAAGTGCTGAACACCCACCCACTCCAAATCAAATCAATGGGAACCACATCTGCCCAGGCCCTACGGTCTAAAACAGGGCACTCAAAACAGGCTGCTTCTGAAATCTGGCCCTTAGCTTCTCTATTCCAGTTTCCCAGTCTGTTAAACGGGGATGGTACTTATCCACCTTTGTAAAGTGCTTTGAGAGCCACAGCTGACGTGTTACTGAAGAGTTCGTAATTCGGTTTGTAACAAAACCTGAAGTCGTGCAAGTCTGTTTGGAGGTGCACAGCAGCCCAAGCTTGGATTAGAAGAGTTTGGGTTTTATTACTGGAGCAAACACTATATTTGCACTATGCACAAGCAGCAAGTCAAATTTGCAGGATGCTGTTTATTTATTGATGGAAGCCTTTACTGTAATGGAAAGGATCAGCATTTATCCCGGGACTGGTGTAATGAGTGAACAGCTGAAGCTAGACTCAGACAGATCTGAGGGACCGTGCGTTTGTTCTCATATTGGCCTTGGACTCAAGGGAAAGTTATGAAACTCCTGGAAGCAGAAGGGCAGATGCTGCAAGACATTCCAGGAAGAAAATATTTTCACTGCTTAATTGCCACACTTCACTACAATCTTATTCTCAGGGACTGAGATACTGGGGTATAATTTGTCTGATAACACCAGATCTGTAATCAGAGACATGATATAACCAAGGTGAAGAGTTGAAGAGTAACAAAATAAAGCAGCTGCCTTTTGCAAGGCTTCATTGCAACCACATGACCAGAGAGGACTCCAGGAGTAGGGATTCACAATGGGTGGGGAAGCCAGGACTCCAGTTGCACATGCAGATAAAACAAGTGGAGAGACGGGGAGAGAGGAATAGTGTTCGTAACAGATGTAAAACTAACCAGAGACCAGCTTCCCATTCTTCTACAGATCAGGGGCAGCAGTAAGATACCTGTTAGGGTGAGGACAACTCAAGTCCAGAGAAGAGCCATTAAAGATCTAGAAAACATGACCTATGAGGGAAGATTGTTTAGTCTGGAGAAGAGAAGACCGAGAGGCGACATGATAACAGTTTTCAAGTACATAAAAGGTTGTTACAAGGAAAAGGGAGAAAAAATGTTCTCCTTAACCTCTCAGGATAAGACAGCCAGGGCATTTTAGGTGTGATATTAGGAAAACTTCCTACCTGTCAGAGTGGTAACGCACTGGAATAAATTGCCCAGGGAGGTTGTGGAATCTCCAACATTGGAGATTTTTAAGAGCAGGTTAGACAGACACCTGTCAGGAATGGTCTAGATAATACTTAGTCCTGGCACGAGTGCAGGGGACTGGACTAAATGACCTCTCAAGGTTCCTTCCAGTCCTACAATTCTAGGATTCTCTAAAACCCAGTCAATTGCTGGTCTTGGATGCAACTAGGGCTTTATATCGGGGTTCTGCAGATACTCTATTAAGCCAAAAATAGCAGCTTCCAGGGGGAAAAAATGACTATCCAATAAGTTACTTTTTCACTGCTTGAGGGGACGGCATAAGAGATGTGTGCACTCTTGTAATAAATAATAATAATAAGCAGCACTTTTTACCCATTGTTCTAAAAGAGTTTTACAGAAGCAGGCGAGTATCATTATCCCTGTTTTACTGAAGGGGAAACTGAGACACAAATTCAATGATTTGTCCAACTCTCACAGCAGAGCCAGGAAGAAGGACAGCAAGAACACACGGAGCAATACACACATGGAACACGATAGATGTACCGACTCTCAGGCTCACGTTGTTTATTCATTCCATATCTTACCCACTAAACCAGGGGTGGGCAAACTTTTTGGCCCTAGGGCCACATCGGGTACAGAAATTGTATGGAGGGCCAGGCAGAGAAGGCTGGGGGAGGCTATGCCTCCCCAAACAGCGAGGAGTGGCCTGGCCCCCGCCCCCTATCCAGCCCCCCAGAACCCCCACCCAACCCCCCCATGCTCCCCACCCCTGACTGCCCACCCCGGGACTCCCACATCCTATCCAAACACCCCTGCTCTCTGCCCCCTGACCATCCCCCCCGGGATGCTCGTCCCTATCCAATCCCCCCTGCTCCCCACCCCCGACCGCCCCCCAGACCCCACCCGCCCCCATCCAACTCTCCCTGCCCCACATTACCTGTGGGGTGGGGGAAAGGGGGGCTCAGTCCTTTCCCTGTGCGTTTCCCCTGCTCGTTTGGCTGCTCTCCCTGGCAGTCGGGCAGAGCTCGCTCCCTGTCTGGGCTTGGCTACTGGCTGGCGGTGGAGGGGGACCCTGGCTTGCTCTGCCCCTGTCCCCGGCAGCAGGGCCCAGGCCCCTTGACCATCCCCTGCAGCCTCCCGGAACTCCCCCTGACCGCGCCGCCTTGGAGCACCAGGTCTGGCGGCGCTATAGCCGGACCGCCCGGCCGGGGCTGCAGCCACGCTGCCCAGGCGCGGGCCCTGGGGGAACGGTGACTGCGAGGGAGGGAAGGGAGCAGAAGGGGAGGGGGCCAGGGGCTAGCCTCCGCCCCGCTCACTGCACAGCCGGGGAGTTGGGCTGGCTCCTCCGCAAGCCTGTCCTGACCCCGCTCCCTGGCAGGAGCTTGGGGGCCAGAGGGAAGGGTCTTGTGGGCGGGATGCGGCCCGCGGGCTGTAGTTTGCCTCCCTCTGCACTAAACCACACTGCTTCTCTTGTGCTCCAAGAGCACCAAATATTCAAGATTTCTAATCCTGGCTCTCGACAAATCCTTGGTAGTCTTGGGCAAGTCACTTCGCTCTGCCTCAGTTTCCCCAAGAATAGAGTGAGGTTAATAAATTCTTCCCTTCGTGCCCCACAGGAGGGAGATAAAACTGAACGAGTACAAAGCATCTCTAAGATGCGTAGCACCAGAAGAGGGCTAATCATTATGATTATTATAGATTGATCTTGGCTAGCTATGTATCTGTGTGGTCTCTGTCTATGCAGATATTACAGTGCATTAATCACCAAGGTATCTGGATATTAGAGCGTGTTTTGACAGTAACGGATGTATAAAATAAGCACAGCCCTGTGATGCTTTGTTTTACACACAGTTTCTACTTCTGAATTTAGACAGTTTTTCCTGTGCTGTCCCTACCATCGTCTCTCTCCAGCTCCCCTACATAGATCTATTTTATGTACGTCATCCTAACGCCCATGGCTTGGCACTAGACTGCTTAGCCCTCAAGTACCTTTTCACAGAATCACAGAAATGTAGGAATGGGACCTCGAGAGGTCACCTGGTCCAGCCCCCTGTGCTGAAGCAGGGCCAAGATCATCTAGACCGACCTTGACAAGTGTTTATCCAATTTGTTCTGAAAAACCTCCAATGAATGACATGGATTCCACAGTCTCCCTTGGAAGCCTGCCTATTCCAGTGCTCAACTATCCTAATAGTTACGTTTTTCCTAATATCCTAAATAGTTTTTCCTAAATGTTCCTTGCTGCACATTAAGCCCATTACTGCTTTTCCTGCTTTCAGTGGACATGGAAAACAATGGCTCATCATCATCTTTGTAACAGCCCTTAACATATTGGAAAATTGTTATTGGGTTCCCCCCCTCAGACCTCTCCTGTCAAAGAAGGAAACCGGGTTGGTTTGGCATGATTTGTTACTTAGGCTTGATAAATCCATGGTGCTATTTCTTATAACCCTATAATCCTCTAGGTGCTTACAAAGATTGTTTAATAATTTGTTCCATATCTTTCCAGGTATTGAAGTTAGACTGACTGGTCTGTAATTCCCTGGGTCCTTTGTGTTCCCCTGTTTAAAAGATAAGCACTATGTTTATCCTTCTCCAGTCCTCTGGGACCTCGCATCCGCCATGAGTTCTTGAAGACAATTGGCTAATAGGTCTGAGATTGTATGAGCTTGTTCCTTAAATATCCTAGGGTACATTTCACCAGGACCTGACAACTTGAATGCATCTAATTTATCTACGTATTCTTTAACCTGTTCTCTCTCTATTTTACCTTGTGTTCCTTTCTCTTTGTTACTAATATTGTGTTAAGTATCTAGTCACAATTTACATTCTTAGTGAAGACAAAGTAGGTATTAAACACTTTATCCTTCTTGATCTCCATTATTAGCTCTTCCTCCCTGTTAAATAGGGGCCTACGCTTTCCTTCATCTTTCTCTTCTTTCTAATGGCTTTCTAAGCCCACTTCTGATTGCCTTTTATGTCACTTGCTAGCTGAAACTCATTTTGTGCCTCAAACTTTCCGATTTTGTCCCTCCATGCTTGCGTGATTCTGGTGTACTCATCCTTAGCAGCTTGCACACGTCTGCACTTTTTGATAGATTCCTTTCAGATTGTCAGATCCTTAAAGAGTTCCTGATGGAGCCATACTGACCTCTTACTATTCTTCCCATCTTTCCTTCACACTGGGAGAGTTGGGTTGCACCCTTACTACTGTCTCTTTGAGCAACTGCCACCTCTCCTGAGCGTCTCTGAGTGTCTTTCTGCTTCAAGCCGAGCTCAGCACCGAATAGGTTGGGCTAGAAAGGCAACTGGGAGTCCGGCCTGAATTCCAATCCTGTTTCCAACACTGACACGCTGTGAAGAAACCACCTGAACTCTGGTCTCAGTTTCCCAAACTGAACTTCCGGAGCGCTGGAAGGTTAAGTTCCTCCAGTCTCTGAGAAATCCTCACATGGAAGGTGCTATGTAAGTGCCAAATATTATCACAGCCATGGCGTGCAACCCCTCCCCACACATAGGCACTGACTTCCTGCGTTTTCAGGGGGTGCTCCACCCCCACTCTGCCCCAGACCCTGCCCCCACTCCACCCCTTCCCCCAAGGCCCCAGCCCTGTCCCTTCCCGGCCCCACTCCTCCCCCTCCCCGCACCTTCCGCATGCCGCTAAACAGCTGACTGCGGCAGATGGGAGGTGCTGGGAGGAAGGGGGAGGAGCTGATCAGTGGGGCCTGACGGTGGGTGGGTGGTGCTGGGGGGAGGGGAATGAGCTGATCCGCAGGGCTGCTGGTGGGTGCCGAGCACCCACTATTTTTCCCCCCCATGGGTGCTCCAGCCCCGGCGCACCCAAGAGTCAGCACCTAGGCCCCCACCATCACACACACACACACACACACACACACCCCTTCCATGGTACAGAAAGCCATGGGCTACCTCCAATTTTCCCAGCTTTTACTGAGTTACCTGCATGTGATCATTCAGAGCAGAACGTGGACTGGAATCAAAACACACTGTTCTATTCAAAACGCTATAGCTTTTCCTCCCCACCCCCATTATTTTTTCCTTCTTAGTTTGAGGCTGATCCTTCTCACTCACCTGTCCAATCTAATTTTTTTCCTAGCACTGGCTTCTCTGTACCGTCTCTCTCCATCCTGTGAAATGGAAACATGTTCATGAGGTTAAAGTTTTGGAAAAAATAATAAAATGTATTGACCACAAAAAAAAAAAAAAAAAAAAAAAAAGGTTTTTCAACATTAAGAAAGCGAACCAATCCCACAGCCTCTGCTGGTCTCAGCTGCCCCCACCAGCAGCCTAGGCTAAGACTGTCATCCTGGTAGCAGGTCAGGCCAGCAGCGCTGGGTTTGTTGTTGTTTTTAGAGTATAGACAGAACCTCCCACCTGTGCCTGTTCCCCCAGGTTGGCTAATTCTCCCACCGAGCATTCCTCTCAGCAAGCCACCCCAGCATGCACTGCCTCACACGCTGCCGGTGCTACTCTGTGTAGGTGCCTGGCCTCTGGGAATTCTATCCCCGAGGAGTCAGAATAGGGGAGCTGATCAGGTTTTTCCCAGAACGCACCGACACAACAGAGCTGTGCAATGTGGTAGAAGTGGATGGCTAGCAGCCAATGCATTTGTGCGGTGTGGGAGAGCGGGGTGGGGAGGGGTGTGGAGAACCTGCTGTGCAGACAACTCAGTTGTGTTTGTTGGAGCCAGGACACACGCGAGTCCCAAACTGGTTACAAAAAACTTGGTTGTCCTTGTTATGTAGACAGGGCCACTGGCTGAAGGCAAGTTAGCATTGTACAGCTATTTGACTTAGTAAGAGGATACTGGTTAAACGCTTGCATTAACTACCAGGCTCCCTTGCCGCACGCAGCTAGGCAATGCTGCTGCTTGCCAGTCGCTATACGGGCTGTGAATTTCCACTGATTTTCCAAATGGGCTGATATAGCACCAATTGATTTACAGCAAATATTTCCGTTTTACTGCCATTCGCATTAACATTCAAGTCACTCTCCTGAATTCACAAGAACTTTTTAAACACAAGTCAGCCTCCTTCAGATTCCATGATTTATTTAAATCCACCACTGTTACTGAGAAATTCATTACCGTTGTCTCAGCATTGCACGGTATCGGAGATCCGCTGCTCCAGAGCCAGCCAACCACTGGGGATTTCCCTACACCCCTCGCTTGAACTTCAGTTGAAGCCCTCACCCCTTCAATGGGGCTTCTCATGCTCTGGCTTTAAGCATGTAAGTGCTCAGCAAGGCCCCAATCCTGGAAGCAACTTGTGTAGTGAAGTACATTCAGCTGTTAGCAAAGCACTGGAAATATACCCCAGCCCTCATGTGATCCTACAGAGAGACTTTGATTTAGTTCATCAGTTTTGTATCACTGAAGTCCTCAAGGAACATGGGATGCACTCGTGTGCTTCTAAAAAACACTTCAAAAGAGTCTCATTTTCTCTTTCCCTTCTAAAGATCCGTTTTCCCTCTTTATTTGAAAACCCTAATTTCTCTTCCTTCCTTCCCTGCCTGCTTCATTCTGATGGAGCTCAATACTTCATGGTTCTAATTTGTTTACATTGTTCTTTGTACCATGCATTGCCAAGCCCATGAATATCAGTAAAACATTGGCTTTTGTAATTAATATTCTCTCGGTGTTTTCCGCAGGAACTGAAATTAGAGAGGGGGGGGGGTTGGATTTATAGGGGGGAGGAGATCAAAGACAAACAACTAAATTGGCAACACGGAGAAACCTCTCTGTACCCTAGGGTAAATCCTAGCGGGAGGAGCAGCAAAGACATCCTCTCCTAATTAATCTGTGGCTGCATGGACTTCAGTCATCATTTATTTTACATACACTGGCTGCATAGGATTCAGGACCTTCCACCCCGACCCTTGGATTAAAGGAGAATTTTGGTTATATATAATAGCTTATAGCCTCATAAGCCAAAGAAGATAGACAGTTGGAGAGGTGTTGTGGTCCTGCGCACTTGAGTAAGCAATACTCTTAAGTCTTGCCTGGCTAATACACTTCAGTCTCTACATAGGAGATTTTTTATTATGAATAATATGAAGTAATCAATGTAAATTCACTCTATTGAGCAATTTGATTTCCATTTTAGCAAGCTGCATTTGTTTTGCAGTGAATCAGATAAATGCAATAGAATTCAAGGCAGTCAAGCTTGGGGCAAAACAAGATTCAGCTGCATCCTACTTCCCCAGATTCTTACATCACTGCACAAGCCCACCGATGTGGGCAATGTCACTTTCTAGGCTCTGATTATGGTTTCCATTCTTACCCCAGCTTCTGGTTTCACCATCGGAATGGCACTGGGCTGACCCTCTTGATCCAAGACAACAAACGTCATAAAGGCGCTGTTGATATGTCTTCGACTGACTTCCATTTCCTGTCGATAGGCCACCACACAAACGCCAACCTCCATGCTGGAAAGGAAGAATGGAAGCAGATCATCTCTAGGTGCCCGGGGCGTAAAGCCATGCTACTACCTAGCTAAAGGAATCCAGTGTGCCATACATTCCATTGCTTATTTGCCAATAATCAAAAAGCAGAGGAGCCTAAGAGTGGACCTACTAGATCAGTCCAGCTCAATCAGTAGGACATGAAAAAGGCAATGACTCAAGCAGAGTGCGCGCAACTTTTCAAATCTCGATGCAAGTTTTCAACAAAATTTGAAATTTCAGCAAAAAAGGGAAAATCTTTGCAATGAAATCGGAAATTTTCCCCTCCAATTTTTTGACTAAATCTGGTCACTTGGACTGGACGCACCACTCTATGTCAAGCAAATTTTGCCCACAGAGACAGCTCCTATGGATTTTAATGGATGTTGCATGTAGTTTGTCTGAGAGCAGATTTAGGGCTTAAAAGTCTATTTTGAAAATTCACTGCTTCTCATGTGAGAATTAAGGAGGTTATTTTGAAAACCCACAGTAAAACCTATTTTTTCCTGCCTGATGCTTAGTCCTGACTTGACCTATGTAGGAAGTAGAATAAAAGGAAGTAAATAAAGACACACAGTGATTGGCTGCAATCGACTAGATGATTTAACGGGTCTTTATCATCTTTTATTTCTATTAATTTATTGATTGTGAATTTATTTTTATTTGAACCCATTTCAAGCTATTTGAACCAATTCAGATTTATTCTCAGAACAATCTACAACCTGAACTTCTGAATCAACCTGATTTTACAGTCAGTAATGCATTCTGTAATTCAAGAGGAAAACACTGCTCTGCCTATCTGTTAACATAGCTGATCCCTTTATATAGAACCAGATATTGAACTCCTTTTACAACAGATATTGAACACTGGCAATTCCTTCCTGTTCAATTTTTTTTTCATTTGTGTAAATCCAGCAGCCAATAACTTCCATGGTTTTGTTTTCGAAGACAAAAGTGCAAGCTTCTGTTGAACTTTCTTATCAAAATCCATTCAAAACCCTGAACCAGAGAAAGATGTACCTGTTTTTGAACGCATTATTAACAATAGCTTTTAACAGGAGGCGGTCCCCAACTTGTGATGGTCCCCTGAAATGGAACATTTCAATGGTCTTCAGAGTGGGGTGGGCATGGCACAGCCGGCTGTGGGAAGGGAGAGAGATTTGATTTGCAAAATGCACTCAAAATGAGGACACTATTTCACCAAGCCAACATATCAACCAGTGTGCATGCCCTGCTGCTGGACAAAATAGCAGACCAGGACAAGTGTTCATGCACAAAAGGGAAACCACTCAAGCCAAAGAGCCCTGAGAACAGGACAGGAAGCAGGTTCTTGTCAGGTGAGACAGGTATATGCAGCCATCCCAAAGCAAAATCTTTGATGCTGGCCCAGCTATCACCATTACACACTCCCCAGCAACGCTCAGCCAGCCTGAGATATTTGGGCCTATTTGCTGCCCTCAGAAAGGCAGCCACTGAGGTCTGTATTCCCCTGAGAACACGTCTTTTGCCTCGGCCCCAAGCCTCTTGGCCCTGATTCCCCATGTTGTGACTAATCATTTCTCCAAGCGCCAAAGGTCACTTGTGCAGAGACACGCACCCTTTTCCTAGCCAACAGAGAGCGAACAACTGGGACCACACTCTGCGTTTCCCATGCGGCAGGGCAAAACCCTGCCAATAACCCACCATCAGATCAGCTTATTACAAGCCAGTCTCTGTAGCCAGGTCACTGGTTATACCCCCTTTCCACTCAAAGAAGGGCCACAGGATCCTTACCTCCCACTTCGTCACTAGAGCTAGAGGGACAGAAGCTTGGTTTAAAAAACATCATCCGAAGAACAGAGTCCTTCACAGTGCGTCTTCCTCCTGCTACTGCACTGCAGTGTTAGCACTTGGTAGGCACCCAAATGACGGCGCGGGACTTGGGCCCACATTCATTTTGGCAGAGAAGCAAGAATGCAACAGTCACACAGGCAGTGAAAGGATACCGGCAGCCAACCCAAGTGCGTCTGGAGCGCGATGTACATTTTATGATTAAATAATTAGGGAGGGAGGGAGAGAAAATTTGCTCTGAATCTCTACCAGTGCCCTTCAAGTGCAGTTGTTCTGGGGCTATTGTTCCCTTTCCACTGTAAAAATCAGAATACAGAGACTACTCCTTGTTCAGTACGAGTCAACCTGAGAACTCAAAGTTAGTCTCTGAAGATCAAAAAACTAAACCCAAAAAAGGTAGATGGTGAAAAATGAGATAAGACATTTAACTCCTTCACTACCTCCCTTCCCATCCCATCGCACACAGAGGATTCAGAATGCCCATAATTAATGCATCCAGAGCACCCTCTAATGGACAACGGCTGATTTATCAATAACAAAATACATCAGTCCTGGACGTCCTTCAAGGTTTAGAATAAATATCGCCCAGTTCTGATATAGCTCTTTTCATCAGTCACTCTCAACGTGCTTTACAAAGGCGGGAATCATCACTATCCCCCTCTCTACAGATGGGGAGCCAGAGGCGCAGAGCGATGAAGCGACTTGCCCCCGGTCATGAAGAAGTGTTTCCAGGATCACAACAGTACACTAGAAATCTGTCCCTGGTCACAACATCGCACCAGACTACGTATTTGTACATGAACAGAAACACTGGCCGGCTTTGCAGAAGAGCTGCTTCCAAACACACACAGGGAAAGACCCCTCACAGGGGAAAGGTACTGCTACAGGCAGGCCAAGGGTGTAACGCTCCCCACAGCTGAGCTGCCTCACCAGAAGGGAGGCGCACATGAGACCGTGCAGCCTCAGTCAAGGGGTAAAGCTGATTCTGTGGGATCTATTTTGATGGGACATAGGACACAGACTCACCTGCATCCCCCAGGTCATCTTCCAGACCAGACACACCATGTTAAAACCTTGTAGTGTGATGCAAGGACGACATCGTGACATAGGAATTTGTCCCACTAGGTAGGGAAACTCCAAAGATGGCGTCCCTTAGTCAGGCAGTCTAGTCAAAGCTGGCTCCCCAAGAGTAGTGCTTGGGTGGATAATCAGCAACATGGAAAGGGCAGTTTGAGTCCACCCCATCTCAGGCTGCGAGGACTGGGCCTAGTCAGTATGCAGGGAGGAGATCTGCAAGGCTACATTGCTCAAGAGAGAAAGTGCTCTTGGCGTCTCAGTGGTGGCACTCTTCCCTTAGCGTCAATGCCAGACCCATGCCCAAGCAGGGCACTGGAGTGCTGGGCGGTTGTAGGCTCAATGGCCTGACTGGAAAGAAAGTTTAGGTCCTGACCATAGTGGTCATTAAAGTTCAGAGGGTTTTTTCTTGGCAAGAACAGAGGAACTAACCCCTTGAGTCGTGGGGAGATAACTACCTGGCACCCCCACTCCCCATGTCACTTCACCTGCACCGTATTCTTCCTCCCTGACTGCTGTACCGTCTTGCTGTGCCTCACCACCAGACTGGGTAATGAAGGAGCAGAAGATGCTAACAGCACATGCAATCAGAACCTCTCCTATGACAGAGGCATCTCCAGCCTTGGGGAGGAGAAGCTCAGAACTGCACCTTGCTGCTATCGTGGCAACGTTTTCCATCCACGCCATGATCTGGCCTCCGAACGTGTTCCCCTGATGATTGGCATGAGGGGGAAGCACCAATTCCACACTCTCCACCCTGGTCTTTTCAGCGGGCACCACCGTGTTGCAGTCTCCATTCTCACGCTCTGCCATGAAAGAAACACGCGTTTACCAGAGTGGCACGTGGAAAGGACTCACCCCACCGGGCTGATGTTATTTGCACAAGTCATCACGCAACTAATTGCTACAAAACAAAACGAAACAAAAAAACCACCATTTTCTCATCCACCACCATGCCCTGGCCCCTTCCAGCCCAGGGGACTGTCCACTGCCTTGCTGACTGCAGAAGGATTCCCCCATTACACCTACGCCACAGTCACCAGCCACTCAAGTGAGGCCAGCTGAGGCGGCTTTGAGAGCAGCTCATTGTCCCTGCTCAATGGAGGAGAGCATTCACCGGGGAGCAGCGCAAGGTGCTCTTCCCCAAAAGAGGTTGGGAGCCTTCTCCTCAGCAAGCTCCGTCCCTGAAAGCCTATGGAGTATGAGATGAGGGGTCAGATCCCGCTAGTCTCTGTGGCTTTGCAGAACATTACCACCAAGTGTTTTGCATGGATAGCACCTTCCCTCAGATGAGCTCTAAGCACGGTGCAGACATTCATGCAATTGCCTCACAACTGTTGTGAAGCAGATATTATCTCCCTTTCACGGTGGCAGAGAGGTTCAGTGCTGCCCAAGATCAAATCTGTGGCAGAGGCTGAAACAGGACCCTGATCTCCTTCCCCACCAGTCCTGTGCTGCAGACACAGCATCACCCTTCTACTGGCCCACCGGAATAAGGGGCTAGGTACAAAAGCAATATGCCAAGGCAAGAAGCAGCGATACATGGCGAGTGTATTTTGGGTGGCTAGAACCTCATAGTGGAGGCCAGGCTTATGGGATAGAGATCACAGGCAGCAGTGTCTGGAGGACAGCACAGGACTGGGAGCTACGAAATGCTGTCTTTTAAGCCCAGCTCTGACAGTGACTCACTGTGTGGCCCTAGCAAAGTCACTGTCTCTCCCTCTGCCTCAATTTCTCCCACCTGTAAAATGGGAAGAGTATTTAGTTACCTACCTGGCAGGGATCTAGCAAGGAATAGTGAATACTTGTATAGCACTCTGAATACTGCTACCCGGTAACCGTACACCAAGGTGTGGAATTATTTTCCTGACACAGACATGACCGACTCTTTCCGGACACCAGCTCAAAGCAGTCAGGCAAGCACCGGGTACAGTTTCTAGGTTTGCTTTTGTTCAGAGGCAGGGTCCACAGGGCAGCTTACCAGTCGGCATGGTGCTGTTGGTGAGGAGATCCTTGAGGGTGTCGGTGTGGGCCAGGCGCATTCGGCGGCGCTCAGCAGCAATGCTGTATTCCATCTTCTCTTCCTCTGTCTGAGGAGCCAGCGGCTTTAGCTTCATCTACATGCCAAGAGAAGACAGAGTGCTGGTGTTTAGCTCTTCACCCATCTCCAGGCTGGTCCCATGGGGATGCGGTTCATTGATTAAAGGGGACATCAAGGAGTGAGGATGTTCCTATTTATCTGCAGGACTTTTGTATTCTAACTGATATCTCCAGTGATCAACTCCAACGTTCATGGAACGGGGAAATCTGATTCCTTAGGGGACTGAATTCTTCTGCTCGCTTTTAGGAGGTGCTGCTTCTCTACAAGACACAGATCCTCCTTGTGCCTTTCTTCCCAAACAATTCTAAAACACTTTAATCTCCACACACAGGAGTCCTTTGCATCCAAAGCACCTTCCATCAGGAAATCTCAAAGCACTTTATTAACAGGAATGACTATTTGCTTTATAGCAGCACCTGCAGACCTCAGCTGAGATCAGGCCCTCATGGGACTAAGCCCCATACAAACATGCAGCCAAAGATTGTAAGTTCTTTGGGGCAAGGACTGTCTACGAAAAACAAGACAAAAGGTGAGTGGGGAAATAGAAACGCAGAAATGGACGTGACTAACCCTCACACACCAGGTCAGTGCTAGAGCTGGGCATGGAACCCAGGTGTCCTCACTCCCAGTCCAGTGGACAAGGTCCCTTTATCTGAGGTAGGGGAGTATTAACCTGACTTTACAGATGGGGAAACTGGCACAAAGGTGAAAGGAGGGGTAGGGACTTGCCCACAGTTAGAAGGAAACTTTTGTCAGAACCATGGCTAGAATACTGATCGCCCGACTCCCAGCAGTTTGCTCTAACAGCTACCTCATGCCTATTTAAATAAAATTTGAATTGACAACCTATGCTAAGGTTTAAATTTGCTATAATCTATTAAAATATTTTAAATTAAGTACAAAATACATTACGCCGTATATGTTTGCTACCCAGTTTTAAAGAACGTCAGCCCAGTGAACTGGCAGATAAGCACCTGGAGTCCGAGTTTGTGGAAGTGCTAAACTAGCTTTAGACAGCTGTAACCTCTTCTGCGGGTGCACAGAGAACATCTGCTTCATTTCAGTGTATTCAGCTAGTTCAGTTCAATGACTAGTTCATTCAAGGAGAGAAACGAACTGGGAGTTGAAAAAGCAGGAAAGCTTGATTTCTCTCTTCCAAAATGTGAATAAAAACTAGGTGTGAAAGGAGGAGATATACTAGATCTAACATCTTGAAGGACATGGTGACCAGAAACAAAATCTGTTCACTTTGCTAACTGAAGATGAAGAGTTTAATCACCTAAACTTAATAAAATGGTTTTCCAATGAAAAACGTGTTCTGAGAAGCTCTCTTATGTATCCAGCACACTTAAGGCCGTTTTATTTAATAACTAAAAATGCTGGTTTTGTGCATTTTTAATTGAATTTCTATCCAAATGCAAAATTTCAAATAAAAATTAATCTAGGTAAATAAAAAAAATGCAACATTCACCTTTTTCTAACATAAAAATGTAAAAAAAAAAACCTGAATAAATGTAAGTTAAGCTATCTAATTGCTTAAATCAACATATACAGATCCTCCTGGTTAGCAAAAAGAAGCACAACATTTAGTGTAGAGCGTATATCTGGTTGAAACGCAACATGTTTTAATGGTTACCAGCCACTGAGAATCAACCTCTCTTTAGGAAAAGAAGTACAAACGCAAAACATCATTTCAAAAAAAACAAAAAAAGTCAAGGTTTTCTGTTTGATGGTTAAAATCAATGATTAAAATTGGCGATTTAAATCAATCCACCCTGCCTTTAAGTAAAATATGCAAACAGCTTAGCAGCACCCTTCATTACTATACAGTGGTGTAAGATGTGGGGTGAAGGCTACTATATTCAACTGAGGCTACAGAGGATGTTTTAGGTAAAAGGCAATTACCCAAATTGGAGTTTGGCTAGGACTCTGGGACTAGCTTCCAGCACACTGTGGGATTTTTAATAACCATAAAGTATCCGCTTTAAAAAAATTCAGTAAATGAATAGGAATGCCATTTGTTAATGTTTATAAACCTACCTACCAACCCCTTTGAGAAATCTAGTCCCTTTTATGAAGGGAACCAGCTAGGCAGGCAGCTAATCAAAAACCAGTTTATACAGATGTTCAACAAACCCAGCGATAGAGTAAGTTATTATTTCACACTGACACTGTGGTAGCACTTTGAGGCCCGTCAGATCAGGGCCCCATTCTGCTAAAACAGATACAAAAACACAGTCAATACAAAAATGACCTACTGTCTTCATACAGATGCCAAAGAATGGTCATAAATGCTACAAAAATACAACTAAGCATTACATTGTGTCAGACTTAAAGTTCCAACAGACATCAGTGGAGTCACATAAAAAATAATCTTCACTTGGTTTTATGGGCCCAATCCAGTGCCCTTTGAAGCACTGGATGTCTTTCCAATAGATGCTGGATCAGATCCCAAAAGCAAGTTCTTGTCAGTGCCAAGAACCGACAGGTAGAAATTACACCAGCCTGATTTCTGCAGGATCTGTTCCTACCTTGCCAGTTGCTTTGCCTTGTGCAACAAAAGTAGCATAGGCCTTACACACATTCCACTGCTTCCCGCTGCACAGATCTTCATAGCTGACCTGTATGCCAACCTGGAGGGGATCACAATAGAAAGGCATTGAACAGAATGTGATAGATACAGGAGACGTGTTCAGTTTGAATTATTTCTATTGGGGGAAAAGAGGGTTTGAACAACCTGACAAGGCACCATGTGAGAAGAAAGTCTGAGGATTCAAATCCAATGTAGAATTATTTGGGAGAGGAAGAGGTTGTGTTTGTAGGCTAGCTCTACGCACCGTCCTGGTGCTTGGTCCCAGATTAGCAATTGATCATTTTGATTCCCTTTGAACGGGAACAGTGAAAGCAACGACTGCATTGCAAGTTACACGGTTTTCTAGTGAACAGATCACAAGGCTAGGTCCCTGGTCACCAAAATGAAAACCACACATCCCAGATCATACGGTCACTCCCCTGAACAAAGGAGACCAAAACACACACCAAAGACTAGCAGAATAGAATCACCCTCTAGGGATTACTACAAGATTATTAAAATGATCAAAGTTAAGGAAAGAGAAGAGAAGAATCCCCTAGAGCTGGGTACACAGTAGCACTGGCATGCAGGGTCACAGTAAAGCTGGAGAATAGGAAGCCCCACAAGATAGCGGGTTAAAGCATACAAACCTCCATGCTAGAGTTAAAGGCTCTGTTTACTTTGGCTTTGATGTTAACAACTTGCCCAACACTGGAAAAAAAAATACAATAACGGTGTCAGTGGAAGATGCCAATCAACCTTGCTAGAGACACAAAACACAAGTTGGAAATCAACAGTGCTACAACAGAAAGCAGTCAGTCAATCTGCGAAAGGTGCTATCAGGAGCGGCATTGCAGGTACCTTCTTCTATTGATAACAAATGCAACAGCTTTTGTGCAGAGCTATCATATTGGCCTTAAATGAACTATGAAAGTACACGCACGCACACACCCTTCCAACCTAAAGAAATCAGACCAATCCCTGTTCAGAAAATTGCATTTCTTGACTTAGGATACTGCTAGACACCAGCTAGACTTTGCCAACTAATGTGATATAAAACTGAACATCTTCCCAACTCCTTTAAGAAACAAACAAAAAAAACCCACACACCACAACTAGAAATTAAAGGCAAAAAAACTCAATGTTAATGCTACTGCAACACGGCAGAGGTAATCCCTCAAAAGTCAGGAAATGTGAAAGTTAAGTAAATCAGCCTATTAAGAGACAAAGTTAACTTGAAATCTAATCAGTTTTTAAAAGAGCTGGATTCAAAGTAATTTCAGATCCCACTCCTCCCACCAAGCATCTTTACTAGTTTTGGGGGATTTAAAATCCCATTTTCTTGTTTTTCAAAATGTTTGTCCCCCAAGTGAAAGACCCATGGAAACTGATGGACTGACTCTACAGGGAAAACAAGGAAACTGACCAAACAAGGTGCAAAAATAGGGAAGTATTTTCCTTCCTTCAGATCTATTTCAGTTTTATCCATCTTAGGTAAGAAGCAGCATGTAATAGGCACTACTGTATAACAGTCAGGGCACTCTTGTATTACATGATCAGTGTTGCTGCGTCAGCTGGCTCTAATAAGAAAAAACAATTTGCAAAAAGCTGACGTATTACTATGATTCCCATTTGTGATCATTGCAGCAAACTTGTGAGTATGGAAGTGGACGTAGGGTAAAGTTTCACTCAAATTTCATTCCAGCTGAGAGTGACACATACCATACCTATGGCCACTTAGTGAGGAAAGCCATCTCTCTCTGATACAGTGCACATTGGAGGCCCAATCCTACATCCTAGATTTTGGGAGCCACCCTGAGAGTTTGTAGGCACGGACATGAGCCCTTGGTCCGAGAGAAGCTACATCTCATTAGTTACGTTTTCTAGAAGCCAGAGCAGTGAACGGCCAGCCAACGCTACATTTTACATGCACAGCTCTCTCAATCACACCTCCTTGGGAATGCTGGCTCTTCTCAATTCCAGTGGAGGTTGGCTTGGTGTTGGCATAAAGGTGATCTCTGATTACAGAAAAAATGCAGAGTTTAAGAGAATGGCCTCAGTGCATGTCAAAGCCAGTAGGTACGGAACACTGGTGTCAATTAGGTTAATGCTACTATCACACACCACCACTAGGTTAGGCCAGCTGCTAAAAATCTAGTCTACTGCTGTAACTTTCCGTATTCATACCAGACATTGTTCTTCCCATGCTGCTGCTGCCAGGGAGGCATTATTTGAATCTGTCTGATACAAAAGAAAAGGAGGGTATGGGTACCAAGGATGTTGTCCTCTCTCGGGGTATCGTACATCGTCTACAGAACTCACTTCACCACATTTTAGGAATAAGCTTTGATTTTGTTGGATTCATGGATTATTTCTGTTGCTGTCACCCTGACTGGGAACTCTGGGGATCAGGGTCCCAATGTGGTAAGAGCTATACAAACAGGGTAACAAGATTACAATTCCTGCCCCAGAGAGCTCACACTTTACGTTTACGATAAGATGCATAAGGTGAACGGACTAGACTCAGAAGACAAAGGGAGGGGATGTGGGAGGAGACTAGGAAGAAGTGGTAACACATTCCCACTTTGCATGGTAGAAAGTAGCCCCAGATTGCCCCCTGCCTAGCCCAGGGCTCTCTCTTTATCCAATACTGTGCATTTTTAGAAGTAGTTTTCCATTTGCTCATGTTGATTTTTGCTGTAGACTGCATGAGAATGGACAGAACTGGAGTCAGGAAGTCAAAGCCTTAGTGGGACAGACCTCTGGCCTTAGAAGTCCCCTAGCCCCATGAGACCCAATCAGCTCTCTCTCTTCACTTCTTGCACCTCATTGACTGATACAGCCCAGTGCTAGAAAAGCCAAGGGCTGGGGCCAGGGTACATGAACTAACTCACAGGTCTCTTCTTGAGATAAACTCACAGACGAGCCCTCTTACACACATGCCAGCACAGACTTAAAGGGACACTGGCAATTTGAAATCTAGTCAGTTCTTTTTAAAAGCTAAGTGGGTAGTTTCAGGAACTGCAACTACCCACTGGCAATATCTGTGGTTTTACAAATCACATTTTCCTGGTTTTGAATGAGTTTCTCTCCCCTGTTGTGGGGTGTATGGAGGGGGAAATAAAACACACCATGCACAAAGAGACAAACTAGGGATCTGATCCAAAGCCCATTGGAATTAATGTAAAGGCTCCCTTTGGCTTCAGCCGACTTGGGATCAGGTCCTTGGTTGAGGTCCACCCTGGGAGGAAGGACAGCCTTGTGCACAAGGCCCTGAACTAGGGCTTCGGAAATCTGGGGTCAGTTCCAGGTTCTACCATAGACTCCCTTAATGGATTCCTGCAGGTGAGCCCATGGCCCACACTGCGCCCACTGAAACCTCTGGAGCGGTGAACATACAAAGCTTTCCAAGGGGGCAGGTTATTGGCCCAAGGAAGTTTCAGAACTTCTCTGAAGCTCTGTGTGCTCAGCAATCCCAACACTCCTGCGGTGGCAGTGACTAAAGGCAGGAACGTTATGGCACAGACAACAGCGGGGTTCAAACCTGCTTTAAGATACCAGTGAAATCAATCTAGATGAGCTTATTGACACAGGACCTCATGTTTCAGGTAATTCCTCCACAGATAAAAATGGCTACAGCTTTTCGGCAGAAGAGCTCTACATTGTTCAAGTTTAGTCCCTGCTGCCCGCGTTCCCTCCCTCCTCACCATGTTTTACATGATGGATCTTCTCCAAAAATACACATGGCTGGCCCACGAGTCCTGGCAAGCACGTGTACACACACTGACACAGCACATGTAATCAGGTGTCCTAGTGACTGGCTGCAAGGGCTGTAGCAGACAGCTAATTACATACGGCTTCCAGACTCTCTCCTTGCTCTCAAGTGGGAGGGGCACATGCTTTATTACTGAAGTTCTCTCCCCATCCATGACCAAGGGGTGCATGTGTATGCAAGTGACCACTGCTGGCTCTTTATGCAAAGCAGACACCACCCCAAGGCAGTGACCACACATGAGGCCGGATAGCACCAATTGTAACGATCCCTCCCTCTCTGCAACAGGAGCCCATTAACCTGACAACAGCGGCTCAGGCACCGATTCCCATGAGCCTGCGGCACTAATGCCGAAAGGGCTACCCAGGTTATTAGGCCAGAATCCCCCCCTCATCCTTTGGCCTCTGACCCTCAGATTACGTTTATTATTAATCCTGTTTATTATGGTAATGCTTAAGGGCCAACCAAGAAGGTGATTGGCATGGTAGAAACACAGAATAGTAGGTGGCCCCCGCCCCAAAGAGATGACAGTCCAACTAGACCAGACAGACACCGGGTGAGGGACAGGGCAGAGCGCACAAGCAGAGTGACCAATGTGATGAACAGCACACTAGTTCCCGTAAGTTTGGGGGGGCTGGGTTTAGTTACGAGGGGATCAGCTAAATGGAAAGAAGAGCCAAGGGAGAGGGGACACGGAAGGGAAGAGGAGCAGGGAGAAGAGGGTAACAGGGCAGGTGCGGAGCAAAGACATGAAGAGATGAGGGAGGGGGAAGCAGGGGGGCAGACATCCTGACCTCTACAGCGCCCCCAATCATCCCGAGACACAGAAGGGCTGCAGAAACCAACCGCACAGCACACATGGACTTAGTGAGATCACTAGGTTCCCTTGACTCCCCCGACTAGGCAGGAGTCCCAGCGAGCTGGATTTCTCTGCCAGACAGTTCCAAGTGCCGTACAAGGTCTTGGTCTGCACCAAAATCAGCCAGGGAAGTCAAAGTAGTAGAGAGCCATTGTTCCCTGGGGGCTGCCTTAGCCTGGAAGCCCCAAAACACGGGCTGAGATGTTTTTACCTCTTTTGTTCTAAGCCGAGATTGGACTCCTGAGTGGCCCCAGTCGTGCATACCACTGGGAAGAGCGTTCAGGAAAATAACTCCTCGGCTAACCGCATTCTCCAGATTGTTCAGCACACCACCGTGCAGGACCACGCAGCCCTGGCCCATCTTCACTAGGAGATCTGAACACGACTGAACGTGATTCTCCACAGCGCTTTTGGGGACAGGACAGCGTCGAAGAGGACAAGTCAGGGTCAGCATTGTGTCAGCTAGTCAGGGGTCAACCCTGCTCCTAGCATGAAGCTCAAATGTGACAAGTCCCCTAACTCAATTGTTAAAAACAGGAGTTTAGGCTTCATTAAAAGGTTTCTTTGTGAAGAGGATGAGACCTTAGAGCAACGTCAAGCTTCCAGCCCAGGACAAGCTGGTAATGTCAGGGCGGGAGAGAGGGATAGCTCAGTGGTTTGAGCATTGGCCTGCTAAACCCACGGTTGCAGGTTCAATCCTTGAGGGGGCCATTTAGGGAACTGTGGTAAAAATCTGTCTGGGGATTGGTCCTGCTTTGAGCAGGGGGTTGGACTAGATGACCTCCTGAGGTCCCTTCCAACCCTATGATTCTATGACAGCGCCATGACTTTGGAAAAGGAGGATTCTGGCTCCCTATCATGGCCAATCACTGGAGTGGTACAAACTAGAGCTCTGTGCAGGACCACTTGTAATCCTGCTCCCATCCCACTCAGTTTAGCAGGACTCAACTGTCCCCCTCACATCTCCCTAATGGAGAAATAGCAAGGATTAGCCTCAATTCCTGGTTTCTATGCAGGTGAATTCCCAAGAACCTCTCAGCCCCTCTCCACCCCAAATACCTCTGGAATGTTTTGTGATCTCTACTTGGAAGATCTAGTTTGGACTCCAACTCTCCCATACTCAAGAATTTGCTACATCAGGCATCTAACTATCATCATACTGGGCAGCAACGGAGATTCCCAAAACAAAACTACCAGCTTTTGGAGATTTCACTCATTTTCAGCAAATTAATTTTTCATATAGGGAGCTTTTCCCTGCACCACAGTGGAGAAGCAGCAAGGGCAAGTCAGCTGGATTACCGGGTTTCCACCATGGAGTCCAAATCTATATAGGTCCAAACTTGATGGGTTTTCCCTGAACATTTGCAGAAACTCTTATTGGGAGGACTGCTAGTGAGCACTGATGTATTAGATGGCAATCTGCCTTTCTACCTAGCTGACAAGTAATGCCAAGCCTGAGCCTGGAAACAAATACAAACACAAGACACCTTTCAGGAGGGAGGGAGGGGAATCTCTCCCCGCCCCTCTCGGGTTTGGATCTTGTTCAGTCCTACTGCATGCAGAGTAGCCATCTCAACGGTTGCCCTGGAGAAAGGTGGCCAACTCCCATCAGCCACTGGGGCTGGCAGGTTTAAAACAGGTTTGAGCTTGAAGCCTGCTCCCAGTGGCTGCTGGGAGTTGAAGGTATCTAGCTAACTAGCTAAGATCTCTCCATACCCTCTATCGCAACTGGGTCCAACTGCTACCTAGACTACCCATAGACTACAAAATTAAAAGGAAATGTTAAAACAAGAGTCACAAATACCTGTGTTTAAAGCTTATTTAGCATAAGTGGTTGAATCCAGAGGATTGATTTAGTTACTTTAACTTTTTTAAGCCACCTCAGAGCACTCTCTAAGACATCCTGGTAAGGTTGTACATTCCCACGGCATCCTATTTATCAGCTGTCTACATAACAAGGGCCATAAATTCCTAACACATAAAGGTGGCACATTAAATGATGGTGTCTCCATCTTTGGAGCACAGACTGAATGCAGAGGAATTGGTCTTCAAGATGAAATTGTTTTAAACAATCACCTGGCCATTTTTCACTTTATCTCGTCAAATAAAATCAAAGTCTATTAACACAATTAGCAAAAGATTAGTGGGAGATTCCAAAACCCCCAATCATTCTTTTTTAAAGCTTCTCACAAATTAAACATTTCCCTGTATTAATTTGATTTTTACTTATATTGGTGACGATCTTGGATTCCCTTTGTGATTTTGCTATAGATTTTAAACTAAATGGAGGATTGGTGAGAGACGTCAAAGTAATAGCACATGAGACAGATCTCCATTCATCCACTTAAAAGTTAGCAGCATGAGCAGAGGCAGTGCCTGCTTCAAGGAACAGGGCTCTGTTTCTCATCTAGTCAATCTCACACAAAGATGGTCTAGGAAATGGACCGAAATACCCAAATTATTTCACACAGGCCACCTATCAGTAGCCAAAGTGGGAACTTTTATCACTACCAGCCTAGGACAGATTTGAACTATTGCCCAAGGAGGAAGGCTCCACAGCTACTTCCAATTCCTGAGCCATCTAGATGTCATGTCTATATTTTATATACTGACAGAGCAACAAAAGTACAGTTGAACATATGACATGTTAATGTCCTGTCTGGGGCACTGTAACACTGAAGAGGTTTTGCCAAAGGATTTTTCATGCAGTACATGCAGGGCCGGCCCCAGGGTTTTTGCCGCCCGCGCAGAAAAAGCCGTGATCTGCAGCTCTACTGCTGCCGCTTCGGTCTTCGGTGGCAGTTCAGCAGCAGGTCCTTCACTCCGAGAGGGAGTGAGGGACCCGCCGCCGAAGACCCGGACGTGCCGCCCCTCACCGTTGGCCACCCCAAGCAGCTGCTTGCTGGGCTGGTGCCTGGAGCCAGCCCTGAGTACGTGACTGATATGCCTGTAATTAATCCTAGGCCACTACATTATTGAACTAGCTGTCCTTCTGGATCTCTTTCAAAGAAAAGAGAGGGGTTTGATCTAGCTCATTATTACTTCACTACGTTTGCTGCTAGATATTCTATTCCAGCCGCTGTAGGTTAGTGCTGAGAGAGACAACCACACACACACACATCAAGGTTTGGTTTAGAAAACAATCCAAACAGGTGACTGAATGCTCATCTCAAGCTCTCAAGGCTCAACAGCTGGCTGCTTGTCTCCTGAGAACAGACTGGCACGAAATTTCTGATGCTGTGCCTTCTACTTCCTGTCAGGTTCGAGATACAGGTACCACCTATCCTCTGCCTTCCTGGGTCTGACTGGGACAAGAATCAGATGTAAAATAAATGGAATGCATTAAAATAAAATAAAAAAATTAAAAAAGCCTCCAATAAGGTCTGGCTTCAGGTTTGGGTCAAGGTTCAGGTCAGCTCTCCTATCTGACTCAGTTTACCCATTAAGGGACTGTCCCTTAGGCCTGGTCTACACTAGGGGGGGTTCGAACTAAGGTACACAAGTTCAGCTACGCGAATAGCGTAGCTGAACTCGAAGTACCTTAGTTCGAAGTACTTACCCGTCCTCACGGCATGGGATCGAAGTCCGTGGCTCCCCCGTCGACTCCGCCACTGCCGTTCGCGGTGGTGGAGTTCCGGAGTCGACGGGAGCGCGTTCGGAGTTCGATATATCGATATATATAATCGAACTCCAAGAAGTCGATCGCTACCCGCCGACCCGGGCGGGTAGTATGGACGTACCCTTAGCAGTTAATGCACCATCAGGATTTTCCTAGAAGGTCTGACAGGACAGAAGATGCATGACTGGTGGATGCAGCCACTACCTGCAGGAGCAGCCGTGCATTTAGAGCCGTAAGGATGGTTTATAACGGTAACTGTGTCAGTGTAACCAAGCATCTGTAATGGCCAACAGTTCTGTGCACCTAAAGTAAAGGGTTTGTCCACTTTAGCTGGGATAGTAGCTCCTAGTCATGCCATGGAAGTTAGAAGAAAGGAAGATATGCAATGAACTAACTGACCTTTTCTAAATTGTAAAAGGGCTTGAGGACATTCAGATATCTTGTACCTACAGCTCTCAAACCTGCTGATGGACAAACGTTGGCCTGAGCCCACGGACTGTGTGTGTCCCTTTAATAATACAATACCTGCAAATCACAGGTAGCCTTTAATGCAGTATTAACATTTGCAGGGAAGTGGTATCTTGGATTGCTTGCACTCAAAGTTCAGAAACTTTGCTGGATCTGAAGTTATACATTCAGTTCTTCACAGAGCCACACACAACTCTCTCACTGTAGGAGGCATCAGATCTTGTAGGCCAGTAAGATTATGAATAAGTCCACATGCAGTGCAGTACAGTATTTCATTCAACAAAGCTTATGGAGACAGCAAGGATTTTAGAATTAAAGTATTTCTTCACTTTTGGCTGCACACTAGAATGTTACATTGCCGCACGCCATTAGACAACTTCTGTGTTCCACCCCAGAGCTAGCTGCATTTCAGCTGTGGGTGAAGCAGCAATCCCTATATCTCCTTACCTACTCTTCCTGGAGTGTTATCGGGTTTAGTTAATGGTTGTCAAGGGAGATCCTTGAATGAAAAGGTACTACAGAGGTATTTACAGACAGACTTGTCTCCTGGGCTATAAACACTACGTCTACACCACAAAAAAGCCATCCCTGTGGCAGTAAGGCTCAAAGCCAGGGTCAAGTGACTTGGGCTCCCGCTGGGAGGCTAAAAATATCAGTGTTAAACATTCCCGCACGGGCGGGAGCCTGGGCTCAGCAACCCTGTGAGGGGGAGGAGTCTCAGAGCCCAGGCTCCAGCCCAAGCGGGAACATCTACACTGCGATTTTTAGCTCCATGGCATGAGCACAAGTCAGTTGAGCTGGTTTTAAGACTCACTGCCACGGTTGCTGAGGCGAGTTTTTGGCAGTGTAGATATACCCTAAATGAAAGGGGGTTTCTTGAAGAAAACAGCAGCTGGATTATGAGGAAAAACCAGGAGGATAACCAAGCAAGAGCCTCCCAAATGACCTAAACATCAATATTAGAGAAGTAAAATGAGGCTGTTCATTGTCAGACCCCAGGGGGATTCTAGCCCTTAACGTGTAGGTATATTGCAGAGCCCGTCTCAGACCCTAGGTTCAAAGCCGCTGTGTTTTACATTCCCTCCCCTTCCCTGTGGATTGGGTTGAGGGGGTGTGGTTTATTTGTCCAGAATAGAAGGGATAATTAACATGGTGTACAAACTCCAGTTCTTCAATATTTGCTGCATGCCAAAGAGACTTTTTTCAAAGCCAGCAAACTGCAAGAGAGGAAAGCAAGGCATTTACCTAATCGTGTGCTCAAAATAGATATCATCCACAGAAGCCGTGACGCAGGGGCAGCCAGCATGTCTCTCGGCTAAAAAGGAGAACAAACCGCATCAGTTACCTTCAGACAATCAGTGCACCAAATAAGTGGACTTTTTCTGTTCTTGCAACTCTAGTTGCAGACTCTGAACAGACACTAGCAACCCTGGTCTCTGCAGATCCACATTGTCCAGTGTGTGTTCGACACAAGATTCCCTCTATGTTGAGGGTCTCCACAGGTTACACAGAGAAGATGCCCGTTTGTACCTCCCTTAATCAAAGGCTGTATGTGTTTAACATTGGCCAGCATACAGATTACCTGTCTGATCTTTCCAGTCAACAGACATACTGATCAAGTTAATGGAGCAGTTTTCTTAGCTGATTTTCCCCCTAAATCTGTCAAACATATCGTAACAGTTAAACCAATTGTACATTCTACTAAACAGAGATAAATTAGATTACATGTTTAAAAATTATATCAGTATGTTCTCCAGTCTTCCTCCACATTCTTGTCTGTTGCTAGGATGTATATTTATCTTGTAAGCAATTGGTGGGTAGTTTATATTTTAAAAGACATCCTAGCTATACATTGGAAACTGTCTCGTTATCTCCTGTGGCTTGAAGATCTCCAAGAGCGTGGGTTCTAGAAATACAAATACTTACCTCTTCTTATATAGTGCTTTTCATCAGCAGACCTTAAAAAGCTTCACAAGCGGGAGTGTATTTAGCCTCAAAACACCCTTGTGAGGTAGGGAAGTGCCGTTATCCCCATTTTTATAGATGGGGAACTGCAGCACAGAGAGATTAAGTGACTTGCCTAAGGTCACACAGAAAGTGTGTGGCAGAACAGTGAATTGACCCTGGGCTCCCAAATCCTAGCCTAGTGCCCTAATCACGGCCCCATCCTCCCTCTAAAGCTTTCTTGGAAGTGCAATCCCCGAAGTAGAAACCCAGTTAAAGACAGCATCATGTATCAAGCTCTTGCCAACATTTTACTTAAAATCCCAGTGCCCATTGAGTTTTTACAATCTCATTTGATAAGGACGCATGGCAGCAGGCAAAGGCCCTGGGTGCCAAGTTTCACCTAGAAGCTATGCTTAGGTCCCTACCAAATTCACAGCCATGAAAAATGTGTCACGGACCGTGACATCTGGTCTCCCCCCATGAAATCTGGTCTTGTGTGTTTTTACCCTATACTATGCAGATTTCATGGGGGAGGCCAGCATTTCTCAAATTGGAGGTCCTGACCCAAAAGGAAGTGTGTGGGGGAGGGAGTGTCGCAAGGTTATTTTAGGGGGGTTGTGGTATTGCCACCCTTACTTCTGCGCTGCCTTCAGAGCTGGGTGGCCAGCGAGCAGTGGCTGTTGGCTAGTGCCAAGCTCTGCAGTCAGCAGTGCAGTAGTAAGAGTGGCAATACCATACCATGCCATCCTTCCTTCTGCACTGGCGTTGGCAGCGGCTCTGCTGGGATCCCGGCCAGCAGCCGCTGCTCTCCAGCTGCCCAGCTCTGAAGGCAGCGTCGGCGCTAGCAGCAACACAGAAGTAAAGGTAGCAGTCCTGCAACACCCCCCAGAATGATCTTGCGACCTACCCCCCCGCCGGACTCCTTTTTGGAGGAGGACCCCTACAATTACAACACCATGAAATTTCAGATTTAAATAGCTGAAAACATGAAATTTACTATTTTTTAAATCCTATGACTACGAAATTGACCAAAATGGACTGTGAATTTGGTAACTATGCTGTATGTAACTGACAGATGGTACTGCGAGTGCTGACACAGCCTTAGCAAGCCCTGCATGAACACCATACTGTGACAGCACCAACAGCTGGACACTGCAGCCAGCTAACCTACAGGACTATTACAGTGATATCTGAATCTCTCTACACAAAGGGAAACAACGTCACCATTTCAGCCCTGCCAGCATTACATTTTCTAGGAGGGGGTTCTCCAAGCTTTTCCTTCTATGGACCACTTCATAGGAGCCTTCCATGGACCCACCTCCCAGACCATAAAGACGAATTCTAAAACTATGGCATCAGAGTCTTAATCCTAGAGCAGAGTTTCGTTGCAGTGAATTACACAATTGTCTTATCTTTGTGAGAGCTCTCAGATCTACCCATCCATCTCTTAAGAAGCAGGATCCTCTTCCATGCTAATCCTACTGGGATCTCACTTCTGGCAAACCGCTCTCATGGGAGTTCCCCAGAAATGGAAGGAGTTCCCTCACCATCTCACTGATGTTTTGGTCTGAATTGCATCCCCAGGTCTCCTTTATATCTGATCCCCCAATAATCTGAACCCCCTGTTCATTTAAGGACTAGATCAGTCATCCCCTTTTATCTGCTTCCCCTCCACATTTAAGTTTTCCTGTTTGTTTTCCCCCTTCGTGGTCATGTTAAGATACAGAACTCTTGAACAATGTCCCATAGTCTGAACACACTCATATACACCACCCTGTTCTACTGGGACAGAACTGCTGTATCTGACAAGATTATTGGTTCATCTAATTTAGCATCTTCCTTTTGGCCCCAGTTCAGCAAAACATTTCCACAGAGGAGAGTAATCCCATCCCTCTCCAGCAAAGCACTAGCATGTGCTAAACTTTAAGAGCAAGTCCCCTGGTTTCAATGGCACACACTTAACTGTTTTGCTGAATTGGTGTCATATGACTGGGATGCAGGCAGTCATGCCTCGTGGTTAGAACAGAAGTCTGCCCCGCGGTTGGCATTCATGCTCTTGAGTCACTACAGGGTGCTTGACAAGCACACTCCTGTATTAGCCAGGAAATGGACTGACCCTTTCTAATAGCAGGAACAAATCTGCTCGCTAGTTTTTAACCAATGCTGTTCCTGCATATTCTCACGTTTGCTCTGTTAATATCTGATCAGACGAAAGTCCTGTAGCAAAGGCTGTAATATTAGCTCTCTATTGTATTTTAGGCTGTCCATTCTCAGAGGTATCCTATCCACAACAACTTCCATCCCTATCGATTGAGCTCTTATGACTTCCTCAGATGGGCAGAGAGGAAAGGGAGCTGGGGGGGAGGGGAAGATCCCACAGAATGGGGGACTCCATGACTCATTTGAAGACAAGCCAGGGAGATGGTACCATGGTGGTGTCCCATAGCACTGAACAGATCAGTATTGAGGTACCTGGGAATAGAAATCTGACCAGTTATTAAAAGGTTACATCCTTTATTCAGGGCCATAGCTGTTCTCTAGTCTCTGTAGAGAAATGAGGGGGTACACCAGCTGATTTCATGGCCAACAGGAAGGCTGACGAGTTCTATGGAGAATGGAGGTGAGTGAAAGAAAACAAGGGGCAGACAGTGCACAAAAGATGGTTTGGATCAGACCCATCCTGACCCACCTTACAAGCAGCCCTGAAGCCCTGAGCTAGCCTAGCGGATGTTAGCATTTCCAAATGTCCAGTTTTTGATCAGAGAGTCCAATTGAAAGGGGACCTGTACAGCGTCTGACCACATGTACTGCCTGGACACCAACAGCCCAGCTACCACAGGTGGGGGTGGGGGGCGCGCCAAGTCACCAACCCACGCCAGCCCCTGCTCAACTGGGGCCACCTCCTACCTGCATCTGGGGGGCAGGCAGGCTCCTGTCCTAGCCCTGGGCAGAGGGAGCCCAGCTGGGGGAGGGGAGGGGAGGGGAGAGAGCAGCGAGTGATGGGGACAAGGCCTCGGGGGAAGAGGCAGAGGCAGAGCAGGGGCGGGGGAGAGGTTCCGGCTCTCCTGCTGCAATGTCCGGTTTTCAGGAAGTTGGCAGCCCTCGGGCATTGCTTCTGTGCAGCTGGTGGGTGGCCAAACTCCGCAGCGCAGCTCCGCTTACCAGAGAGGCAGGCTGTGGTGTCAATCCACTTCAGCAGCTGCCCGATGCTCAGCTCGCCGCGGTGGTTTGTGTGGCATGGCAGCACCAGCTGGCTCATCTGCACCTCGGTCGGATTGCGGTACTGCTCCCCTCTCTCCATGCCCAGTGCTGGGTCGGCCAAGGCCCCGGCGGGAAGTGCGGACGCTGAGCCCTATTGGGGAGAACACACGTGGAACTCAGCCCCTGCGGCAGCGAGCAGGGGCCCGGCCGCAGCCTGCCCCACGCCACCACCCCGCACAGGTTTGCGGAGGGGCAGGAAGGGCTCGGGCCATCTCAGGCGAAGTGCTTTGGAGAGAGGGACTCTCTCCTGCATCCCATTGATAGAAGCAGCGTCTGCTTTGCCCCCTTAAGGAACAGGGCTGAAAAGGCCCCCATGCCATCAGCTTGCAAGGCTTGTGGCTAAGAAATAACCCCCTGTTCTAAGCCATTTGGGGGAGCCGCAGCAGGAACACATGCAATAGTCCAGGTTAAAAAAAAACAAAAAACCAAACAACAACAACAAAAAAAACCACCATTTTTTTAAAGCAAGATTCCCTTTTCCCATTAGCCTCGGGGGAGAAGAGAACCGCACTTTGCTCAGCTAGAATGCAAAGATGGGGAGTGTCAAAGGAGCCCCGGGGTGGTAAGTCCCCAGTGACACTGAAATGCCATGGAACGGAGCATCTAACTCGGAAAATCCCTCCCAAAGCATGGCTGTAACCTGAAAAACGCCTGTGTAAAAGTGGCACCTTCTTACGCATGTATCACTTACCTGACCGGCAAAAAAGCAGTTTCTCCTTTCTGGTTAGCACAATTCTGCCTCAGGCATCATTATTTATCATCTATATAGCACCAAGAAAGGGGCCACTCGGTGCTCAGCCCCAGAGAGCTCACAGAACTGTCAGCCAAGTGCCAAATGAAGAATCTTCACTCCTGGAGATGGGGCTTAAGCCAGACCACAAACTGGGTCTGGACCCAGACTGCCCCAAAGTTTGGGGTGCGGCGGTGACTGGTGAGGTTTCGGTTCCGGTTCTGGCCCACCTCTAGTTACCAGGCAGGAATTGGAAGTAGTGCTGGGCAGAAAATACTCTCCTTTTCTCCCTTGGAAAAGCTCAACATTGAAAACCAAAATATTTTGATTAAAAAATGGCACCTTATGGATGCTGTAGTTCCATGGTAGGCCAGGGCCACGACTTCCTCCCCTCACCAAGAGTGCAGGAAGTGGTGCATTGTGGAAGGTATAGTCCAGCCAGAGAGCTTATCCTATGAAAGAGAATGGGAGCATAGGGCAGCCGGGACTACAACTCCCATGAGGCACCACAATGGCACTTTTTAAATCAAAGTATTTCAGTTACCAGCCAAAATATTTCAGTTGTCAGTATAGCATGAAATATAAATTCTCCACAGAAAGCTGACACTTTTCAAAAGAAAAAATCATTTAGTCAAAGACCCAATTTTCTGTTTAAAAACAGTTTAGATGGAAAGTTTCCCACCAACCTGCCTTTAAATCAGAAAGAGCACAGCATGGTTTTCAGCTCTCAGGCTGTTTGCAGGGCTGCCCACTCCAGTACTCCCTGAACACTCTCAGATCAAATACTGACCCTACATTGCCATGCCTGTGTACAATCAGACTGATAGGAACAGCAGCAACTCACGCAGTAGTTTATGCTACTTACTGTGTACCATATTTGAGCCCTGGGCTCTTTGAAACATGATACATTCCACATCTTTAATAAATAAAATAGAAAATAGCAACACACTAAATCTACTTCTCAGAACTCCGTGTTTTACTAGCCAGATTATCCCTAGATCTGGACCTTTCTACTTCCCCATTTGCCTGGCTGCTTTGGCTTTATGCAAATTGAAGGTCTCTGACTCATGAAGCCAAATTTGTTCCTGAGTGGAACGCCAAGTAAAGGGACACTAACCTAATCAATAAATAACAAGTTTTTTGTGTGGGGGGGGGGGAATATTTATTTTACTTTGTGGAGGCATCTACCCAGCTTCATAGCTTCCCCTTCAAAGTCAGTTTCCCATTTGAGTCTTTCACAAAGTAAGGGGGGCAGGGGGGGAAGACAACCAAAAAACAATTGTGATTGTAAAGCCACACACAAAAAACCCTCCAAAAAAACAGCAGGGACAGGTTCAGAAAACTCATTTTTTATAAACAGACTAGACAACCGTGCTGCGTCCTTTTATATCAGTGAAGTTATACCAGGATGAACTTGACCCCTGATGAGTAACTGACCAGACACACCAGTCTAGATTTTGTTCCTGAACTTTCCTCTTCTTTCTGAGCTAGCAGCATCTCTCTCTCTCTATACAAAGTCCTTGTGGCAGCAGCTTCTCTTTCATACAGTCTGCAGACAACAACATTTAAATGGTTTTGTTTTCAAAATTGAGCCTCCTCTGTTGAAACGTCCCTGTCCTTTTGGGCTTGGCACAGCTGAGCACAGCGCAGTCGCTCAAAGCAGCTTTATCCTCCTCTCCCGCATTTCTAATAGGAGAGCTCCGTTTCCATAGCTACTGTTATACGACGTTCCAGAAACGGTTCAATTCTCAGGTTAGAGATTACAATGTGTGTCAAGTACATTTGTATTAAAAATATCACGCCATCACCCAGTGAGCTGGATTCCAGGTCCTCCACTAGCCACGCAGCGCTGCAGGATCACTGCATTCCATGGAATTCACAAGCCACAAGTGTTACATGCCAAGAGGAGCTCAGCTTTCGTTAACTCTTGTGGAGTCTTTTTAAAAAAAAAAAAAAAATCAAACCTGCTAGTCCATTTTGTGACTTCCCAACCTCCCCACACTGGCAACATGCCAGAAGACTATTTTTAGAAGTCAGCCTTAAAGTTACAAACCAGCCAATCGGCGTTCAAGACCTGCGATGGAGAGTAAGCAGTATGTGTCTCTGCGGAGCCGCCTTCTTTTTACAAGCTCTTTGTGTTGCTAGACCTATAAGAAATAAACTGATAAACCCATAGGTACTAAGAATGAATTTCCTTGTCCCGCACTAACTCTCACACTGATATAGCACTGGACTGACCAGGTATATTATGGAGAATTTATGCCTTTGGTATTGGCTACAGCCAGAAGTATGACACAAGGCTAGGACCAATGGTCTGCTCCTGCTTGACAACGCCTCTGTTCCTAACATCTATGCAATCCACAATCACACGGCATTATCTGCTGTGCCAGGAGAGAGGAATACCTCTGATTAAATTACATCATGCTGCACAGGACAAGGTTGATGAGTAGCCACAGAGCCCTGGCAGTCTGCAGGATTATTTGAATGGTAAGCAGGGAAGTTGGATGCCATTGCAAACAGAAACACAAGATCATCTCAGTGGCCACAATATTTATTAAGCATTTTTATGGCCTTTAGAGACAGGCAGAATGGAAGCTCAAACCAGACTCCGAGGTTCAAAACCTTCCCAAACTTCAGTTCACATTCCCTCCTGCCCTTGAGTTCCATCTGTTATTCTGTACTCCTGGCAAGCAGCCAATGCCAGAAGCAAAAAGTTCCACCAAAAAAAATGCCACAAGAAAGATCGTTCTTGTTTTATTTCTGGCCTTCTGAAGCAGGAAGCATTGGGAATCTCAACCAGCCGGGTCACTGGAAATTTCCAGACTCAAGAGTTTAAAAAAAAAAAAAAAAAGAGAAGAGAATCTAGGTCAGGATTTTCAACTCGGTTGCCTAAAGTTAGGTACAGGAATAAGTGGCCTGATTTTCAGCAATGCTGAGTATCCGCAGCTCCCCTTTGAAATCAGTGCAAGTCATGGATGCTCAGAGCCTTTGGAAGAAGAAAAAGAAAAGAGTCAGGCCACTTATTCCAATGCCTCACTTTATGCTCTTGAGTTTGAAAACTCTAACCCACCTATTTAAGTGCCTAAATATGGCACCAGCTACTGAATGTTAGGCACCCAACTCTGAAAATTCTGCATGCAAACTTTTGGGGGCTTCTGCCAATTGCTGCCTGCGAGGTTCGCTCAGCAGTTACCTTTGCTCTGCTTTGGTGACCAGAACATTTATACAGATTTAAGTTTGCTACTTGATCATTTATAATCCTCGTGTTTCGGTTTGGATGGACTCAGCCTTAGACTTGTATGGAGAAAGCTATTCTTTAGGCAAGTTATATCCCGGAATGTTTCTCGCCTGTATGAGCATTTGCAACATACAGATTTTCAAAATGACTGCCCCATTCTAAAACTCTCGCGTCTGGGCTTCAACCCCTCCCCCTAAAAGCCTCAGATGTTTACATATACAAATAAGATCTCCCTCTCCTCCACATCTCCCGAAAGACCATTTTGCTTTCTGGGCTCTAACAGATCAGCATAGCTCTATTTGAGCCTAGTCTTCTGGTTGTTGGATTTTTAATACCACACAGCTACTGCAAACTGAGCTGGCCTTTCCTTGAATGCCAGAAGATTTGCCCCTTTTAGCAGGAAGCTAAGCTGTGTGTAAGCGGGGGAATGGTCCCGCTATTGTGGGGAACTTTCCTGGCTTCTGCACTACCCCAGTGAAGTGGCTAGCGAAAGGATCTGAGTCCTCACTCCCACTTCCTTTACCCAGAGGCCTCCCTGCCCTTGAGGGCTCCCCTTCCACTCTCCTGTCTGGCAGAGTCCTTGTAACCCCAACAAGGCTGGGCCCAGGATTCCTGGGGGGCTCGGTCCCAACCCTGCTGTGGTCACCTAGGACAGGGGCTAAGGTGTCCCCACTCCGGGATACTCTCTTTGCACTGCGCACCTCCCTGACCCACTGATCACATCATCCAATTTAAAGCAAATACAAGTTATTTAATTAACACTTAATTTAAAAAAAGAATAAGGAAAAATGGGAAAGGTTAAAGGAAAACACATTACGCTGCTCTGTGGCAGGGAACATCACAAGCAGTGTCTCTGGAATGTCAGGGCAGTTCACAGTCTGTTCCTTGTAGGTCCCAGGCCTCCTTCTCAGGCCCTGGCTGTGCTGCAGGGACACTGCGGGTTGGACACTTGCTCTGGCGGTGGCCACACACTCTCAGGCTCTGGGTGGCAGGACCCTTCTGCCCAGCGTCACCCCCGCCCTGTCAGGGTTACGATCCCCCTCCCAGTCTGGCTTGCAGGGCCTCTTGGCTGAGGTATCTCCCTGCGCTGGGCCCACTGCCCGGGGTCCCCCTCGCTCTCCCCAGCTGCTCACTGCACCCAGCTCCAGCTCCACTCTGCCTCAGCCTGGCTGCTGCTGCTGCTCTGACTTCAGCAACCTGGGCTGCTTCTCTGGCCTCAGTTGCTACCGCTCTGCTCCCAGGGCAGGGCTGCTCTGTAGGCTGCTTCTGGGACTCTGCTCTGAGCTCTCATCTGCTTCCTGGGCTGCTTGTCTGGCCCCTCTGGCTCTGGTTGCTGCAGCTCTCCTCCCAGGGCAGGGCTGCTCTCTCTGGGCTGTGCTCTGGCTTTTTTTGGGCTGCAGCTCCGCTCCCATCAGCTTAGCTTGGGGCCCTGCTCTCTCCTTAGCTCGGCCCCACTCCATCTGACTCAGACAATTCCAGCTCACAGGAAGGACGGGACCCCCGCCTCCTGACTCCTTGATTAGCCTGCCCGCCCTGTCAATCAGGCTGACCTGGAGCACTGGCCTCTCCACATTGATCCTGGAGACTGTCAGTCTCAGGCTCCTGATTTCCCAGAGACCCCTCCCTTTTTAGTGCTGGGAGCTAGCAACCAAACACCCCCACTGAATGTTAGTAAGGGGGCAACAGTCCCCTTACATGTGCATAGAACACAGCCTCTTTTTCATTTAAAGAACGAAGTTGCTAACCTGGAAGCCTGCAAGATGTGTGAGAGAGAGAGAGAGAGACAGACACACACACACACACACACACACACACACACACACACCACACCAATAGGATTCAGATTTAGAACAGGGGTGCAAGTCAATCGGGGCAAGACGACAGCAGCAGCAGATTTCAGGGGCAGGCAGTTTGTTTCTGCCTGGGAGGGACATGACAAGTCTCTCCCATCACTGCGCTAGCTAGACTACTGCGCACTGCCATGACCATGCCCTGCTTGGAGGAACGCATGTGACTTTTCTGACTCCTGCCGCGGCGCGCTCTCTCCAGCAGTGCAGCAGCAGGTACATGAGAAAAGAGCACACTGAAGGTGTAACAGGGGAAGCAGGAAGAGAGCAGAAGAAGGGTAGTAGTGTGGGAACAGGAGAACAGCACATAAGTGGGGCATAGCTAAGCTCTTCCCCCTACTTCCTGGCTCACTGAGGATATCCCAGAATGCACCACTCAAGTGACATGGCTTGCAATAAGATTTCTGGTTATTGGATTGCCACATTTTGTGTGTGTGTGTGTGTGTGTGTGTGTGTGTGTGTGTGTGTGTGTGTGAGTCACACACCCCCATATATATAGGCAGAATGTGGCAATATACAAACATCTGCGTCGTACTTCCCTCATTTTACCCATCCTGCTATTCTTACCCCTGAAGTATTTCATAACTCAGGGCTATTAAACCTCTGCAAATGTATCTGGTCCAACCCTTGAATAACTTTCTGCTAATGGCCCTAGAGGGCTGTATGGTCCCGGTGCTAGAGACACAGACAGGTTAGAGCAGTGGTTTTCAAACTTTTTGTATTGGTGACTCCTTTCACACAGCAAGCCTCTGAGTTTCACACACCGCCCTTATAAATTAAAAATGGGGGGTAATTTAATTTAATGGGGGCTCAGGGCTGTCAGCTGCATGGAGTTGAAGCTCATGATCCCCATGTAACCACCTTGTAACCCCCTGAGGGGTCACGACCCCCCATTTGAGAACCCCTGGATTAGAGGGATACATACTCTCTCAACTGGAAAATCCTCAAAAATAAACAAACACTCTCTGAAATAATGCCCTCCTCCCAAAACAAGCAGAGTGCTGGGGCCAAGTCAGTCACACACACAAATTAAACCCAAGGTCTGATTAAGTCTTGTTGTGCAGCTATTAGCACAAGAAGTCAAAAGCGAAGCAATGACCCACAAAACTTTCATGAACGTCACCAGGGCTGGCTCCAGACACCAGCGAAGGAAGCAGGTGCTTGGGGTGGCCACGGTTGTCAGGGTCTTCGGCGGCAATTTGGCAGCAGGAGCCTCAGTCCCTCTTCCTCTTTGAGCTGCCACCGAGGAGGAAGAGAGGGACTGAAGGACCCGCCGCTGAATTGCCGGCAAAGAATGAAGTGGCGCGAATGAGCTGCCGCCGAAGGGCCACCGATCGGCTTTATTTATTTTTCCCCCCTTCACTTCGCCACTTGGGGCTGGAGCCGGCCCTGCACGTCACCAATCTCGTATCAGTGTCACCGGGATCTTGCTGCAAGCGCCAGGCTGCTCCGTGATCCAGGGAGAGCAAATCCTCCGATCAACATGCCATGCCCCTGAAAAACTTCAAATGCAGGATGCACCAGAACTCCCTGGGATTAGGAATGAGGCTTTTCTTCACCAGGATAGCACCACTGGCACTAGTGACAGGATGACCAAGGAAAACATCCTCATCATCGTTTATGCTAGGAGTTATCACGTTTTATGTGGGATTTACTGAGGGATAGTGAACATGGAACATTCACCTCAAGGACCTCTTTCCAGAGCAGAGCTACACGACAGCACACTGAGGTTTGCGGCAGAAGGCAAGCAGAGTGCAAATGGTGATCTGTGTAAAATCCTAGCACATCTTTTCAGCAAAGGTAAGATCTGCTAACTGACAAGCCAGTAAAGTTTCATGGTGATCGAAGTTTGCTGCCACTAAAATACGCAAGACATTCATTCTACCCCTGCCACGGCGTTGTGGAAAAACCTGCAGACAACATTTCTGCTGTAGAACTGTAAAATCCTCACCCCAACGATCATCATGGGCTAAGGTGACCAGATGTCCCGATTTTATAGGGACAGTCCCAATTTTTGGGTCTTTATCTTATATAGGCTCCTATTACCCCCCGCCCCCATCCCGATTTTTCACACTTGCTGTCTGGTCATCCTAGCTGCTACACCTCTAAGAGGTGAATCAGGGGACCACACAGATCGTTGCATGAGTGGCAATAAAGCCTGGGATGAGCGGTTTCCCTAACGAGATGGGAGAGGTTTGAAGGAAAGTATCAGCGAAGGTCAGATAAATACCAGGTAAACCAAGAAGTCGCTGGAGAGTTGTCTGAAGCCCTGTCCTAAAATACATTGTTTCTTGTCACTCAAAACGGCTTTCATGAGATGACCTTGGAAGTGATTTCCAAGAAGTAGGTTGGTGCTGGAGGGATGCGTGGAGGGGGCCTGGCGTGGTGGATACTGTGCCTTTGAACAGAAGCTTTTTATTAACCCAAACACCCCACCTTCACAGGCTTAAAGTGACCAGAAATCAGACCTTGAAAAACATTGTAGGACACGGAAAACATTTGGAATGGTGCATGGGGCTTTACGTTCCCACTTTAGAGTCACAAAAGAGACTCTACAGATTACTATTAAGCCATGGAGACACTGTCTCCCCCCACACAAGCGGGGAGTATGCTGCCTCCATACACATAATCCTCAGTCCTGTATGGCCCCAGAGAATGAGAATCAAAAAGGCACATCCCCCGTTGTTGTAAGATAGCAGGCTACCACCAGAGTCAGCTGACCACCATGTGAAGGGGTATTAACCCTTATTAGGGCAGCAGGAGGCAACTGGGAAGAGTGTGATCATTATACGAGGACTAAATCTAGAGAGTGCATGAAAAAAAAATCCAGTGAGTAGCTTCCTTTAAAGCAAAGTGCTCTCTCATAACAAACCAAGGCACAAGGCAAAACTATCGGGTACATTTACATTCAGCTGCACTTCGCTGGAGATGTTTTATCACTTGTGCCTGAAGAACCTGAGTCCATAGAGTTCAGCAACGTTACCACAGCCCCGCAGGAGATGCACAACGGAGGCAGCCTGTAGTTGTCGAGCCTTGGGCTGGGGGAATACAGAGTGCTCCGCTCATTTCCACATTCTTTCTTGTAGCTCCCAAATGACTGTCAGAAGCCTGCATTTAGAGCAGCGTTTCTCCAACTCGGAGACTGACTCAAGGGGTTGGATCTCTGCCAGCCAGGGAAGGCATGAGCAACGTCAGGGTGGTGGAGGAACTGGGAAGAGAGCTGTTTGTGATCTTTGGACCAGTATAAAAAGTTGAGAGAGTCCCAAGTGGAAATAACCCAGCAAGAAAGAAAAAGCAGCAGCAGCCGCCCCATCTCATATATATGAAAGAGACACAAACAGCACTACTGTTTTCTTTGGAGAAGAGGGTAGAAGAGATTCCTTGCAATCAGTGTTATAAAGGTAACCTGTGAAAGATACAGAGATCTCTGCTTGGCTCAGTGCTCATGTGGCAAGTGTTTCCACTAACCAGGTATCCAGCATGCTTGGTTATAAAGGAATAAGGAATCTAAAAACCACACCACATCTGAGAAAACTGGACCAAGCTCGGATCTTTACGTTCCACGTAATAGCAGGGCTTTCAATGCAGAGGTCCCAAAACGATGCATCTCAGGAGATCCACAGCAAACTTTGGACCACATCCAACCCCCTCTTCCTGACTCCACGTACCAAAACACTTTTGGCATTAAGACTTTAGCTGCTGTTGTAACACAAATAACTTGAGACCCCATTCAGGATTGGCATCCCATTGTGCTAGGTGTTCTGCAGACATGAAGGTATACAGTCCCTCCCCAACAAAGCTATGAACTACACGTGACTAGTCTCAAATTCAAGCCATTTCACTCTTGCAAAGTGTCCCAAGTGACATCTCTGGTTTAAAATGAATCTGTGGCAAGTTCCCCCCTCCAGATTTTTTTTTTTGAGGGGGGGGGGAAGAGGAGGGTTTAGTGCTTCTTTCCGGCCTTGATTTAGTTTTCTTTCAAGCAGCTTCTTCATTGAAGGGGTCTGAACTGCTTGTCCCACAATAGCTACTTTGCTTTGGAGGAAAGGGCCAGGATTTTCAGAACTGGACTAGTGATTTTGGGTGCCCAACTTGAGACATAGGGACCTGATTTTCAGAGCATGGGAGGCTCAGCACCTTCTGGGGAGGAAAAAACCCCCAACAAAACAAAAAAAAAACACCCAAAATAATCCAAGGCTGTCGAGCGATTAAAAAAATTAAGCAATTAATCACACCATTAAACAATAGAATACTATTTAAATATTTTGGGATGTTTTCTACATTTTCAAATATATTGATTTCAATTACAACACAGAATACAAAGTGTACAGTGCTCACTTTATATTATTTTTTTATTACAAATATTTGCACTGTAAAAATAAAAAATAGTATTTTTCAATTCACCTCCTACAAGTATCATAATGCAATCTCTTTATCGGGAAAGTGCACTTTACAAATGTAGATTTTTGTTTGTTTGTTTTGATTTTGAGTGCAACTATGTAACAATGTAAAACTTTAGAGCCTGCAAGACCACTCAGTCCTACTTCTTGTTCAGCCAATCGCTAAGACAAACAAGTTTGTTTACATTCACAGGAGATTCCGCTGCCCACCTCTCACTCTCAGGTGACATTGTAAATAGAACAAGAAGTAGGACTGAGTGGACTTGTAGGCTGAGAAGTTTTACATCGCTGTTTTTGAGTGCAGTTATGTAACAACAAAAATCTACATTTGTAAGTTGCACTTTCATGACCAAGAGATAGTATTTTTCTATTCACCTCATACAAGTACTGTAGTGCTCTCTTTTGTTTACCATTTTACAGTGCAAAAATTTGTAATAAAAAATAATATAAACTTGGATTTCAATTACAATACAATATATATGAAAATGTAGGAAAACATAAAATATTTAAGAAATTTCAATTGGTATTCTATGGTTTAACCATGCAATTAAAACTGTGATTAATTTCTTTGAGTTAATCACGTGAATTAACTGTAATTAATTGACATCCCTAAACCAAAAAACCCCACAAACACACAACTGGAGGCTTGAGGAAGAGCTGCAGAAAATGCACCTTTCCCTGCCTGAGAATTAATTCTAACCAAGGTTTTGATCAGTTTTCAGAAGATGGGCTTTTGTTTACTTGCCCTTCAGGAAGGGAAAGATAATGACACTAATAAACGACTATGCAATCTGAACAATAAGAGCAAGAAAAGTGACAAGCAGTTAACTAGACAGGCGCTATAATTAAGACCATGCCAAGGGGCTGACTTTCCCCCACCCCTCAGGAAAGAAGGAATCAGGAGCTACAGCAAAATGTCTAAGTACTGGAAATTAGGCTTTAAAAATGAAGTATACTTTTTAACATAATGAAGACAGAAACTTGACATCCCTCAGTTGTCAAATTAAATTGGCCTCGTTCACATTTATTTAGCCACACAGAAAGGAATTAAGGGATAGGCACTTATTGCTCCAGTCTCCAACAAGGAATTTGTTAAAAGGTTTAATCTTTTAAAGAGAGAGACACAACACAGGATCTCTGCCTTTATCAGGTCCATGCTCCCAAAATTAACAGATCCCGCTTAAGGATGGGATCCTGCACTACCTAGGGGTAGGGTGATGGACGGGGTGATCAGAAGAGATAGAAGTTTCCAACAAAGCACACACTCACACAGATAGTTCAGTAGCAGTCATTTATAAAAAGGAGTGTGTGTGTGCGCGCGTGCGTGTGTGTGTGAGAGAGAAGAACTAGATAAGCTGATGGAGCTTCATTGTCCCCCACCCACCATCTATAAGTTCTAGCCCGTGCTGGTTCAGGCCAGCAATCCTGAGCATGTGCGAGATTGATTTAATATTCACCATACACACTGAGGAGTCACTGCACAGCTGTGCGCCTGCAGAGATTGTTATTTTATAACAGGCCTTGGGTAACATGCTGCGTTCTGGACTCTGGGTCGGCCGAGGCAGCATGCTCAGTCCTGGAAAAGGGCAGGAGAGAAAAAGCACTGACGCTAGCTGTGCTAAAGGCACCGGTATCGAGGCCAGCTCCTCCAGTCCTTGGAGCACCAACTTCCAGGGCACAAACATGAGTCCTGGCACCAAAACAATAGTCCAGCAGTGAACGGTGGTGCCCCAGTGGATGGGGGGAGGGCTTTCCCTCTGCTTCCCCCAAGAAACAGTGGATTTGGTACCCAGGCCCCACAGATCTCAGATATCTACCAGCACAGCTCCACACCTCCCTTGTGGGCACAGGAGCCCAGAGCTTCCATTTTACAGGGTCTCCCATCACAAAGGAGGCCTATAGTCATGAGTTAACGCAATCTAAGGCGCTGTTAATTCCTGAGCAGACTCCCCACAGGGCTGAGGAAAGTGGGTAACATTTCATAAGCACTTAAGTCACATCAGAGCCCAAGTCCCAATGGGACTGGTGAGGAAAAGTGACAGAGCCCTAAGTTAACACGATAGGTGGCCTCCTCACTCCATTTCAGGCACTTGGCTGCACCAGCTCTGAGACAACCAGGTGTTTCAGCCAAGAAACACCTGAGCAGAAACAACCCAGGGTTACCACTATGGAGAGCCCGGAAGGTGACGAAGGTGCACTCAACTTACAAATGGCCCTACTGGATCAGACCAATGGCCCATCTAGCTTAGTATCCTGTCCTCCGACAGTGACCAATGCTTCAGAGGGAATGAACAGAACAGGACAGTCATCAAGTCATCCACCACCCATCATCTAGTCCCAGCTTCTGGCACTCTGAGGTTTAGGGACACCCAGAACATGGGGTTGGATCCCTGACCATCAGGGTTAAGAGCCATTGATGGGCCTATCCTCCCTGAACTCATCTAATTCTTTTTTAGCAACTGTTTTATAGTTTTGGCCTTTGCAATGAATTCCACAGGTTGACGGTGTGTTGTGTGACGAAGTCCTTCCTTTTGTTTGCTTTAAACATGCTGTCTGCTAATTCCACTTGGTGACCCCTACCTCTTGTGTTATGGGGAAGGGGGAGGGATAGCTCAGTGGTTTGAGCATTGGCCTGCTAAACCCAAGGTTGTGAGTTCAATCCTTGAGGGGGCCATTTAGGGATCTAGGGCAAAAAAAATCTGTCTGGGGATTGGTCCTGCTTTGAGCAGGGGGTTCGACTAAATGACCTCCTGAGGTCCCTTCCAGCCCTGATATTCTATGTGAAAGGGTAAACAACACTGCCTTAGTCACTTTCTCCACACCAGTCATGATTCTACAGATCTGTCATACCCCCTCCTCCCAAAGCATCTCCTTTCTAAGCAGAAAAGTCCCAGTCTTTTTAATCCTCCTGCCCACAATCTGGAAGCTGTTCCATTCCCCTAATCATTTTTGTTGCCCTTCTCTGTACTTTTCCCAATTCTAATATATTTTTTGAAATGGGGCAACCAGAACTGCCTGCAGTATTCAGCCCTATCATAGCATTGGCACCAGCTTTCCCAAAGCCCCTGCCAAGTCCCAACCACAAATCAACTCCCCTAGTGGCAGTCAGCCACAGAGGGTTGGAAGAGAGGCAAAGCCAGAGGGTGCTAAACCCATCGGTAAGACAGTGATGCCCTTGCCAGGAACAGCTGCCATAGGCTATTGCTCCACTTCCTCCTCTCAACGCTCTGGGGCTGTCAGATTTTGGCACCAGCTGCGAAGCCACTAAATGGAAACAGCAGTTTCAGCTCATGGAACATCAGTAATTCCCAGGCCTGGTGTTTGTGCGACAGGCTGAGCAGCCCCCTTTGTGTACAGCACTAAGCCAGGCTGCTCCGAGCGCAGCGCACAGACGAATCCAAGTTGCACCCATTGAGCTCTTCAAGGGTTTCCTCCTGAACATGCCTCATTAAAGCCGCAGGTCTTCCAGCAGCTCTGTGCGTTGCTGGTTAAGAACCTCTCCTTACAGGGGCTTGTAATTCAGTCTTGGGAGCTTGCTTGGAGCTCACACACACAGGAGACCAGTGTTCGGAGTTAAATCTCTTTAGAAAGAATGTTCTGTTTTCCGCTATTCTAGACAGAGACTCTGGATTGAATCCAGAGGGGGTGTATAATGCAGTGCAAGTTACACATTACTGAGTCTAAAACATCCTGTGGCTTTCGTCCTGAGAAACCAGAAAAGAGGGGTGCAGCAGGAAAACATTTACTCATGCTCTGCTGCTGCTTAGGTAGCTTCCCCCTCACCCAAACACTTTAATACAAGTTGGTATAACTTGCATACTGACAAAGGCATAAATAGGTCTAAGGGAACAGAACAGATCAGAAGTGAGGTACAGGGTCACACCACCACTCAAATTTGACCCAGACATCCTTCCGTTGTAGCGAGCAGGAGCCCAAGCAGTGGCAGGATGAACAGCTTGTGCCAGCGGATCCACAGCACTGAGCAGTCCGTATGGCTGTTATTCACACTAGAAAATAGGAGCCCAGTGCTGGGTCAATAATACCAACAAATAACGTCACAGGGTGATGGAGGAGATGAAGGACCCACAACTGAAGTCCTCACAGAGTATCAATCCAATTACTTCCCCAGCGGTTGCAAACATTCTTAGTTGTATCAACACTCCAGCAGGCACTGGGCAGATGGAGATACTTGAGAAGTACTTATTGCCCAGTTATTCCAGTATTAAGTGTGGGAAGGGAAACTGAGGGAGCAGAAGGTTCCACATTAAAGGAGAAAAAATAAAAAAAAGGTAGTCATGGCTTAGGAGTTTTCTGGTCAGTGGAAACCACCACATCTGAACAGGAGAACTGCACTATGCTATTATCATCATCTCAACAGCTGGGCTGCACTCAGCTTTGACAGAATATTCCAGGGTGTCAAGAACTGCAAGAAAAGTGCCTAGGTTATGCACATTAATTTACACTCTGGAGACCCGGAAATATTAACAAGATGGAAGGGTATTTTTAGAATATTCGGCTATTGAAACTAAGCAAGGAAGTGTCTGTCCTCATTAAAATCTTCACTCTCACTCAACTGTCAAATTTTTAAAGCTGTTGACTGATGCAGCCTTTAGCGGTCACCATGGCAACAAGATACATTACCTAGGCGATGATGCTCTTATGCTGTCACCCCTTGAGTGACCCAGTTCTACAAAAAAAAAGTTTGCATAAAAAAAACCCTTCATGTGGAATTTTTTCTTGGCTCCTGCCATGTTCATTTTCTGTGCTGCTGAAGGCGTAATGAGAGTCTACATGCCTCCAATGTGCCAGCAAGATCAAAACCAGGAGAGCTGGTGGGAGAGAAGATTCCAGAATATCTCCACAAATAAGGATCACACTGGATTAAGAGCAATGTGGAGGTGGTGACGACTCATTTGTGACTAAGTCGAGAGCTGGCTACCCGGGAAGCTATTTTCCAATCAGCCGTTTCATCACACGTGATCAATCGTCTGAATATTCACAACATAAGTTCGCTAGTTAGTTTCCTGTTGGAAAAATGTGTTGCCCAGTCAGGAAGCAGAAACAATACCACATGACCAATCGCAACCCCAACCGAGATGAGACTGCTGCTTGTTTTGAAAACCTACCGACTGAGCAGGGAGCGGAGCGGGAGCTCCTGTTAGCAAAAAAGGACAGGGACTACCGCTCCATCATCCTGCTCCTCTTCTACCCTTCGTGGTGCAGGAGAAGACATTGTTTAACCCTTGTTATGTATAGAGTTTTGAGAACGGTGCGGACAGCATGTCAGTGGTGACTGGACCTTTAAGATCTGAATCATTCTTGGTTGGACGTATAATCCACACAAGGAGAATGTGGGTCTTTGTCCTCCTCTTGTGACTGGCCCACCAAAAAGTATCATGAGCTGGTCCTGCTTGTTGCTCTGAGACAGAGTCACCATTAGGTGAAGTGATAGGAGCTTGTGCTTTCAGCACTGGGAGGATTGGGCTCAAAGTCACCCCAAAGGGGGCCGGTTACATGTATTTCACACTGAGTTACTTGGAGACTGAGCTAGGAACAGAGTGGGTCAGACGTGACTTGTGAACAAAGAGCATCTCAGTGCTGACCATTCTACTTTTGTTGCTCGTCTCCAGGTAGTCACGGCAGCTGGACTGAAAAAAGGCATGATTCGGCTCACTGGAATCTGGAAACAACACGCCCCTCCCCCTCTTGTACACCCTTCATGGCTTTCTCCCAGAGCCAGCTCCTCCTCCCCCACTCCCCCAAGGTCACAAGCCCCACTCCATCTTTTAATCTCACTGCTCTAAATCCTAACATATCTTACTCTAGCTCATCTCATTTTGCTCTTCTCTCATCCATTGGATGTTTGGTGACCCTTATATGAGATGAGTTTTTGGTAGGTCTCTGATCCATCTCTCATCACAAACCAATCACCTCACCTTGCACTAACTGAGAAAGACTGCATGGGCCACAGAGACTGAACTGCTACCCTACCCAGAGAGGAAGTCTGTCCCTCCTTCAGTCCAAATGCCCTTCCTCCTCTCCCCACATCATGTCCTGCCTTTCATAGCTCCCTGTGCCACCACTGTGAGCAGACTGAAGATCTGCTGGGGCAGCAGGAGAGAAGCTATACAGGCCTCTGGGGCGCTGAGCAGCCTGCAGAAGATACACCATCATCCTGAATGCTGCTCAGCGGATGTCATTTGTGAGGCAGGACAGGAGAAGGGGCAAAACTTAGGGTTGCCAACTTTGGTTGGATGAATTCCTGGAGATTTCATCACATGACAAAGATCAAGATTTAACTGAAGATTAATTCCTGGAGACTCCAGGACCACCCTGGAGGGTTGGCAACCCTAGGCAAAAGCAGCTGACTACAGGAGGGCCCCCCTCCTTTGATAGGATACATCCAGACAGAGGCTGATCTCATTTCCCAGCTTCCTTTCTGAAAGACACTCCGTCTCTTTACCTTAGCCCAACCCCCACACCAATGCTCCCCACCCTCTTCAGGCTCCTCACTGGAGCTTTCTCCTATCACCCAGGAGAACTCCCTTCCAGCTGTTCACCCAGCCTTGCTGGGGCAAGCCAGAAGGAAAAGTGCTACCAACGAAGTCAAACTCTTTCCTACCGCACCCTGGGATTTTCTTTGAAGTCTCCCATCCAAGTTCTGAGCAGGTCCAGGCCTGCCTAGCTAAAGGAGCTCTAAGCAGATTGCAACACGATCGCGGGCATTCCTAGCCATTCCAGAGTGAGGCCACGCCCACATACCAGACCCTAAGAAGGAACTATCCTCGGACTGCAAAATGCTCAATATAAAAGTGGCCGGGCTTCTATGAACTGCACGTTTCCAGGCCGGTCTCTTATTACCATAGGATTGTCCCTTCTTGGCTCCTTTCTATGCAGGGCCGCCCGGGAGGGGGGGGGGCCAAGTGGGGCAATTTTCCCCAGGCCCCGCAGGGGCCCCCCCCATGAGAGTTTTTCAGGGCCCCTGGAGTGGGGTCCTTCACTCGCTCCAGGGGCCCCGGAAAACTCTTGCGGGGCCCGGGCCCCCAGAGCTTCTTCCGCTCCAGGTCTTCGGCGGCGGGGGGTCCTTCCGTCCTGGAACCCGCCGCCGAAGTGCCAGGTCTTCGGCAGCAGTTCAGCACCCAGGCCCCCTGAATCCTCTGGGCAGCCCTGTTTCTATGCAGCCTAGTTCAAGGTAACGGCATTCAGAGACCAGCGCAGAGGCAGAGCGGAGATTGAGAAACAGGGTGTGGTGAGTGTGGGGGCACGAGGCGGCGACTGTTGATCTGTACCCCGAGGTGAGGTTTATGCAGAGGATTTCGGAGACGGCGTGGTGGAATGTCAGAGCAGTGCAGACAGTCCCAGCAGACTCCCTCCCAGGTAGGGTGACCAGACAGCAAGCGTGAAAAATTGGGACGGGGAGTGAGGGGGGTAATAGGAGCCTATATAAGAAAAAGCCCCAAATATCGGGACTGTCCCTATAAAATTGGGACATGTGGTCACCCTACTCCCAGGCAGGAGAGCAGTGACTGCAAGCCAGGAAAGTTGAATGGGTCTAAACTAGCAAACAGCAAAGCATCATGGGGGCACTCTCTTAGGGCTTCTCTACCTGGGAAAGTTCACCAGCAGTACTAGGTGATGGAATTTTAATGCTGTATGGTGTTATCCTGGTGTAACTCCCCGTGTAGACATCTGAAAGAGAGGCCTTTTTGGTTTGTTATTTATCTGTGTTATCACTGCCCCGAGGAGCCCAGTCATGGACCAGGACCCATTGTGCTAGGTGCTGTACAAACAGAAGAGACATGCCCCAGAGAGTGTACAATCAGAGTGTAAGACAAGAGAGTGTAAGACAAGAGACAACAGATGGATACAGTCAGACAGGAGAGTACAGGGAGTCAGCATGACAGACGAGGTCTCAGCACACCAGCAGCCTAACTGTTGTCAATGTTTTTTTAGGGCGTGCCAAGCCAATGGGCCTCAGGCACACACTGAGGGGGCAGGGCTTTGAGAAAAGGGAATTTCCTGACTGAGGGGTGCAGGGGATAGGAAGACACAGACCTCACTAGCAAATGAATAAAAAAAATGTGCTCTTACAATTGGAGTTAACACCATTTTTTCCTGCAGCGAAGACAAGGCTGGATTCCAAGAGCACGTTGGCCTCCTAAAAGGATGTAAGTTCGGTCTTTTCTTTTCTTTTCCTGCAACTGCAGAAGGAAGGAAGCCCATCTAACTAAGGCCTGGGCTACATTTCAAAGTTAGATCAACCAGCTACAGTGCTCAGGGCAGTGAAAAATTGTGCCATTGTTAAGGCGACCTAAGCCAAGCCCCACTGTGCTGCAAGTAGATTGACAGAAGAATTCTTCCATCAATCAAGCTACTGCTTCTCAAAAGAAGTGGATTAACTACATCAGTGGAAAACACACCTTCTGTCAATGTAGGAAGTGTCTCCACCGTGGGGCTACGTCGGCACAGCTGCGGTTGCGTAGCTGTACTGTAGACATGCCCATAGCGCAGGGGCGGGCAAACTTTTTGGCCTGAGGGCCACATCAGGTTTTGTAAATTGTATGGAGGGCCAGTTAGGGGAGGGGGTCGTGCCCCATCCAACCCCCCCATTCCCTGACGGCCCCTCTGGGACCCCTGCCCCCAGACCCCCACCACCCCATTAAACCCCCCCTCCTTCCTGACTGCCCCCCAGGACCTCTGCCCCTATCCACCAGCCCAAACTCCCCCGCCTTCTATCCAACCCCCCCATCCCCTTACTGCGCTGCCTGGAGCGCCGATGGCTGGCAGCACTACAGCCGCCACACAGGTGAAGCCGGGCCATGCTGCCACCACCATCACCACGCAGCACAGAGCACCGGGTCAGGCCGGGCTCTGCAGCCCTGCCGCCCAGAGAATTTCACCGGCGGTGGAGAGAGCAAGCTGAGGCTGTGCCCGGGGGAGGGGAGGGGGGCAAGCCTCCCAGGCCAGGAGCTCGGGGGCTGGGCAGGACGGTCAGCCCGTAGTTTGCCCACCCCTGCTATAGCGTGTACTTAAGTGTAAAGGTTAGTCTCCGCTAGCTATGCATGGCTCTTTGTTGTTTTCACAGCAGTTTCTCCAACGCTTTGTTCCGTTTACGAATAAACCTGCTTATTTTTAAAAAGTGGTTGGTTGCTGTCTCATGGTCACAGGCTCCTGAAGGCAAGAGGGGCAGATAGTGCTGCACAGGTCTGAGTGGATAAGTGGCTAGCACAGGCAGGATGCTGTATCCAGATCCTGGTCTAAGAGTGGGAGAAAATCTCACTCCCGAGACAGGTAAAGGCATGAGGGCTGACAGCTGAGGGGTGCATGAAGAGAGGCCAGAGATGCAATCAGCTCCATAATTCTGACATGGGTTTTGCACCAATATAGCCAAGCACCTTCCACCCCCAAGCTAGGTCACTTTGCTTATTCATGTAGGTCACCAATGGCACATCACCACATGGCATCCTTTCTGCTCCCTCTTTAAATGACTGAAACTTGCATAGGGGAGCCAGTAAATGGAAGGCAGTGTGACCTAGTGAACAGGGCACTGGACAGGAATTCAGAAGACTTTGGTTCTATCCCCAGCTCTACCACTGGGTGACCTTGGGCAAAAATCACGTCACATCATGCCTCAGTTTGCCCATCTGTAAGATGGGGATAAGGATACTGACTTCCTTTGTAAAGCACTTTGAGACCTATAGAAGGAGGAGAGCTAGGTATTACTAATTAAACAACAAACCATGGATGCTCTCATCCACAACAAATGCCTTGATCAAAGGAGACATTCGTGCCTGGCAAATAAAATGGAGGGGGTGGGAGGAAGTATGTACATGGCTGAACTGCCATTCAGAATCTTAGTGAACACTGTTCTCACCATCTCCAAACAGCTGGAAATTAGAAGTGGAAGAGACATTCATGATCATCTCATCTGTCAACCATGCACTGGCGGGAAGATGTCAGATGAATAAGATCTCACGTGCTCTGTGCAGCAGTTTTAGACGACACAAGCAACGCACTACTTCCTTTGGGAGATCATCCCACCATCTTACAGAATGCACCACGCCTTCACCCTGATATTTAACCTGCATTTTCCTTTGTTCAGCTTCATCCTCTTACTCCTCATTCCACCCCTTGAAGAATCCCTACCAGCTCCTGGGGATATTTAAAAACCGGGGGGGAGCAGTGAATGTAGATCTCATGGGGGATTATTGGTGTGTAATTAAGCAATATCCATAGTAACAAGCAAATTTGCATGTGTTAAAAAATTAACTTGACCTAGTTTGAGAAATTCTAGCGTCTCAACAATGCATCATGTTTCCCCAGAAATTCACCAGTGCCAACAAAGGGAGAAGGAGAAGGAGCTTTAAATAAATTCTCTGCGGCAAAGGAGGAGGGTCAGAAAGAAGGTGGGGGGGGGAGGATGGTGGTTCAGTGACTCAAGTCGCCTAATGATTGCTGACATTTTACACATCATATCACAAGGCTCCTCAGTGGAGAGAGAGAAACAGAACAGCCAGTTTTGCTGCCAGAACAAAGAGGTACACTCACCATTTGGTCACCAAGCCTTCTCCGGAGCAGATGAAGTTTAAAGATGTTGCGAAAAGTTTAAAGACTGTCACCAGGAGAAACAGGAAAAAACACAGAATATCCAGCAGCCGGAGCAACTGAGGTCAGGAGATATATTGATACACTCAGCAGTTCTGAGAGGTTTTTCCCTTCCCCTCCCTTTCTAGAGAGGCCATCACTGTAATATTTGGCCTCTATTTATGGGTTTTAAGAGTATCTGAGCTCCTGACATGTTAAAAAAAAAAAAAAAAACCCACCATGAGCGGCAGCGAAGTCCGTAATGGACTTTACTGTCTAAGACCCTAGTATTTGTATTTTATTAGTACCTGGTATTTTATTATTGTTAAACATGTATATTGCAGTAGTCTCTGATGGCAACATGCAGGCTGCGCCCCCCCCCCCCCCATCACACCATGCAACACACAAACACATCACAAGTGCCCCATAGTCCCTGCCCCCCCTTCTTTCCCCCCCCCCCTTAACTGAATCTTTGAATGCTACTTTTTGATATTGTTTTGTTGAACTAGTGGAGCTGCCTGGCCAAGAAACAGGCATTAGAAGTTAGGGCTCCTAATTGACTTGCTCCTTGTAAAAAGTTAATGGAATAAAGCACACGCAAATAAAAGTTTTACCAAACGTAGAGTTACCTGCAATGAAACCACTCTCACACAACCAAGAGCAGAGAAAATTCGAGACCTTACAGGTCATTTCAGGACTGTAATTTGTGCTAATCTTCAGAGGTCAGTCTTGGGCATCAGGCAGTGCTGCTGATCTTCGAAGAACCCAAGCAATCCATTTACACTGGGTTGGATCACTTTTCACATCCAAGGATGACTCCGCAAGCAAGAGGGATAGAATTTGTTTGTTAAATTAAAAGCTACTACCATGGCTCCCCCTGATTTTTGTAGGCCTGGCAAGAGACCCCATGAGGACACTAGCTGAAGAGAGTAAGGAGAACTGGATTAGCAGACTGATCCCAGACTAGGTTAGGGAAGCAAAGCCTTCCACACTCCCTCCTGAAGGCTGAGAAGAGGAGCATCTGCCTGAAGGTAGCGAGTCTGGTAGTTAGCGGCTAGGCTGCCCCACATAAGGGCAAAAGCAGGGACGTCCTGCAAAGATTCATCAGCCTTTGGAGAATCCCCCACCCATCACAAGGATAACCCCTGCAGATGGGTGCCAACGAAAGATACCATTGTAGGGCACTATCAGAAGGTCGGTCCTTCATTTGGTAGAGAATGACTTCTCTCTTCCCTCTCCATGCTGAGTATATTAGCTCAGACAAACATCGGATTCTTTTCAGAATCTGTTGTGGCTTAACCTACACGCCCCCATGGGAACTGGTTCCCTTAGGGCCTGTTAGGCATCAGGGCTTGTTTACAGTTTTCAAAAAAGGTCTTGCCAGCTTGGAAGAAAGAAATCAGTGTGCAAATCCAATGCCTTCCAAGACCTTCCCGCACACTGCTGCCTGCTTGAATGCATTGCCTTTGCTACACTCCAACGCTCGTTTCATGCTGGGCCGTGAAAGGACATAGGGCATTGTTCGGAGGCATAAGCCTGCTAAGGCACCACACACTGACCCCATGCAATTCGCATCGTAGGAGCCACTAAGAGAGACGAGCTGAGTCACATAGCAAGGACATAAACCAGAAAAATGAATGAACTAGATTAATGAAGTCCAATTTGGCTCTGGACAAGCTGGATTTTGAGTGTTCTCTGGCAGCGCGTCCGATGCTTAACTATGATTTTGTTGAGCATTTGAGTCATGCTGTGTTCTAGGGAACCGAGAGAAAGGTGGGGCCAAATCCATCCCTGGTGTAAGTGAATCAACTTCAGTTAGTCAGCTGAACGGCTCATTGGAAATGGACAGCCCAAGCCACACGAGAAACCTTTACCACTGACAAACATGGGTTTCTGATCTGTGTCAGATCCCTTTTCTCCCAGCCTCATCTGTGTCAGATTCCCTTCCTCCTCTCTCTATCTTCGGGCACCCACTTAAATAACCCACCAAATAGCAATAAAGAATAGGGGTCAATAGCACGACAGGTAATCACCTTGCTTATTGCAAGCCTGCTGCGTACATGTGCAAGAGGTAACACTTCCTCCCAGCGTCGCGATTCCATGAGTAATTTTGTGCGTTTCCAACGGACTATTGTTACTGCCCCTGTGCTCGTTAATTTCTTAAGATCACATCACAAAAGGATGCCCACAAAAGCTGGAATGAAAATCAGCTTGTCAAGTCACTTGAAAACAAGTTGAGAAGCATCAGGATAATAAAAAAAGGAGCACTTGCATGCTGGGGTACGTGCAGAGATGGAAGGTGTCATTAGACAGCCGTCCTACTGAGGACTCCAAAGTCCCCACTGATTACTTTGTGCAAAAATGGCCTTAACACAGCGTGCTCTGAATGCAAAGGTCATAATACTATTATCACATGTGTTATAGCAGCTTTCATCTAGAAGGATTCCAAAGCATCGTGGGAACCTGTTGGTAAACCTGACTGACAGGCAGGCATTGCTAGGGCAGAGCAAAGTATGTGTTTAAACCACACACGGGCAGGGCTGCCCAGAGGGGGGGGGGGGCCAAGTGGGGCAATTTCCCCCAGGCCCCACAGAAGCCCCGCGAGCCCTGGCCTGGCGGCAGTCCAGGTTTTCAGCGGCATTTCGGCGGCAGGGGGACCTTCAGTTGCTGTGTGTCTTCAGCAGCACTGAAGGGCCCCCAGCCGCCGAAGACCCGGACCACCGCCGGGTGAGTACAAGCACTGCAGCTCCCCCCTTTGCCCCAGGCCCCCTGAATCCTCTGCACACAGGAACACTATACAACTGCTCAACAGCAGCAAGTTAATGCTTGACATTTGTGTAGCTTACGGTTTTAATTTGCACACAAAACCCAGAGTCTGTCATGCCTCTGCCATCTCCCCGGTCCTCCTTAAAAAAAAAAACAAAAAACAAAAACAAAAAAAAAAACCTGTTTCTTCCAAAAGGCCTATAAAAATCTAGTTCTTCCCCCAAAGGAGTATTTTAAAAAGCACCTGAAAGAGTTAAAGAACACACATGATGCCTGCTAGACAACTCCACTCAGCCACTGCCTGTTGCATCCCGTTCCCCATCCCTCATCTCTATGGTGGGTGGTTTAATTAAAGGCCAGTCCTGCACCATTGTGGTCAATGCAAGTTTTTCCATGGACATGCAAGTCAGGAAGATCCTGGCCTGAGACTGTAAGCTCCTCAGCACTGTAAGAACCTCGCACAATCGTAGTGTACTGGTGTTTAATAATTAACCGTCTCCAGTAGCTTGTGAGGTTGAAACAAAAAGGAGCAGATTTTCAAGAGCAGCTCCAGGCCAGATTTTTCAAGCACTTAGCTCCCACAGCTGGGCCAGATTTTCAGAACAGCTCAGCTACCACTGAGGCACCAAAATAAAGGCTAGACATTCACGAGTTTCCATATGTGCGGAGTTCTTCTGAAAAAATACAGCCTCAATTTAATGAAAGGTTTAAGATTTCATCCAGAATTTCACCCACTTAAGCTCTCTCATTTCTGCAATGCTAATAGCACAATTAGGAGTAATACACCCTGCTGGAATAGTTAGTTAGCTGCAAACATCTGGGTCTAGCATCTTCTTCCAGTGCCCATGCCGTAGATTAATGCTACCGAACCGTAAATCCTCATCCTGCATCCACACAAGTGGCTTCCCCTAGTGACTTGCACAATATTTATGAAATTAACCAATAGAGATCAGAAGCGTGCTGTATGTGACATGCAGCATGTATACAGGTTGCCAGGGTTTCAGGTTACATCGTCCTCCAGGGCACTGCCCTGTGCCACACAACACACCCTAAACCCAGAGCTTTCTGCTCCACGCAATGCAAGTTTAAAAAGTTCATTAGTTTCACTAGCGCTAAAAGCCACCCTAAGTTGCTTGCTCATCTAGGAAACGTTTGAAAGGTTTTGTCGCTTTCCTTCCCAAGGCAAACACCAGCCGAAGCCAAAAGAGAAAGCTGTGTAAAGTTCTGCATGGAGGCAGCTGTGTCAGTGCAAAAAGGAATTTAGCACTAAACACGTGTACATCCCACTGGCAGCGCGCTCTCAGCCGCCTCACCAAAACCAGGTGCTCCCCCAAGATCAACAGCTGCCCCCTTTATAACAGGCTTCTCGCTTCCCAGCGAAGCTGCCTAACAGTTTTTGCCTCCCAATCTCACCTCAGCCAGAAGGAGCTTCGCATTTGCTGAACAGGCCAGAGTAATAATGTTCCTCTGCGACAGACCAGAATTGCAACAACAGGATCAGGCAGTGACCTGCCCTGAAGGAGGAATACCAGACCACCTGCTTGTACTTTTCACCCCCATGCTCTCTCTCACTCTTTTCCCTCTCCGGCCTTTCAGGCAGAGCCCCTGCCAGGACTGTCCTTTGGATCAGAGGAAGCGACACTCCCCTTAGTTCCTTAAATACAGTCAGATGAAGTTTTCTTAAGGTGGCACCTACAAGTTCTCGCCTTCCAGATAGCTACTTTGCTTTGTTTACTGGCCAATTCTTTGACTTGCTGTCTCTACTTTCCAGCTTAGCTGTTTGCTTCCCCTAATCTTTTTTTCTTAAAAATTATTATACATCTCTACCCCGATATAACGCCACCCAATATAACACAAATTCGGATATAAAACGGTAAAGCAGCACTCCGGGGGGAGGAGGCGGGGGGGGGGGGGCTGCGTGATCCGGCAGATCAAATCAAGTTCAATATAATGCAGTAAGATTTTTTGGCTCCCAAGGACAGCGTTATATCACTATATATAGCACACACACACACACACACACACACACACACTCCTATTGGACCTTCAGTCAGACACAATATTCATGAGAAACTGCTACAAATGTGATTAGGAACAAAACTACCAGTTTCAAAATTAAATCACCTAGTACAAGTAAAATTATAAAAGGAAATGGTTGTCAGACAAGGCTTCCACAGGTATGACACAGAAATACCCAGATCTAACACCTACATGTGTCGTTTGACAGAAGTATTAAGAGAAAAGGTTGAGCAGACTTTCGGGAATTGATTTTCTTTTAATCTTTTTTCAGGAAGCAGCTAGTCTGAATCCTAATGTTTTTCCACCTGTTCCTCAGCTTTGGGTTTAAGACCTACTTACACACAGGTATGACAAGTTTGCAACACACTGTGCATTTGCAGTGGAGTTTTTATTTCATCTCCCACCTGAATAAAAAAAATTCAGTGGGCTATTCCAAGTTAGCCCTGGATTCCTTATACATGTAGGGTACGTCCAGACTACCCGCCGTATTGGCGGGTAGCGATCGATTTTTCAGGGATCGATAAATCACGTCTCATCTAGACGCGATATATCGATCCCCGAACGCGCTCCCATCAACTCCAGAACTCCACCGGAGCAAGCGACGGTAGCGACGTCGACACGGGGAGCTGCGGACGTTGATCCCGCGCGGTGAGGATGGGAGGTAAGTCAATGTAAGATACGCAACTTCAGCTTCGGGAATACCGTAGCTGAAGTCGAAGTATCTTACATTGACACCCCTCCCAGTGTAGAGCAGGCCGTAGTGTATGTGACTCCACTTAAAGTGTTAACTTGTAAATGCTGGCTTGGAGAAACTGCTTGATCAGCTATCTTGAGGGTGGTCCATTGTTGCCTAGCAATGTCAGTTTGTTCTGATGACAATGTTTATAAGGTGGGTGGGAAACTTGAACGGGTGCAGACTTTAGCAGGCCTGAACTGGTGTCTCCTGCTGTTTAATTTCTCTCAATATATTTATCTTTTTAAATTTACCTCTGGCATCTAAGGGGTACAAATCCACACAGCTTCAATGGAGTTATGCCAATTTACAATAGCTGAGAATCTGGCCCTATTATTATTGGGCTAAATATAACAATATTGATGATTAAAAACAAAAGATACAAGTGATAAAGCAAAGACTCTTTTCACAGTGCCATTGCAAGAGAGGTAGAAAGAATCAATGGTGCTTACAAGGAAGAGGAGAATGGCCCTTTTTGTAACACACCATACAGCCTCTCCAGGAGTCAAATCAGCTTTATACAAATAGATATTGAGCCATATTCTTACACTCCTTTATAAGGAGCCTTGGAAATAAGAAAATTAAAAGATCTACATTTTTATACACACATGCTACTTAATTTTTACCATTTGATTTCTAATGCGGACATTAAATTCAAACTGAAAACAAATGTGCACTTTTTTTTTTTTAATACACAGTGAGGGTAATTACCCATTGGAACATCTTCCCACGAGATGTGGGGGGAATCACTGTCACTAGGCATCTTTAAATCAAGATTGAATTAATGACTAAGGCCCTGATGCTACAGACACTTATGCACGTGCGTCACTTTACTACGGGAAATAGTTCACACAGGAGTTAAATTATGTGCTAAGTGTTTGCAGGTTTGGGGCCTAAAAGCAATAGTCTGTTCAACTATAGATTATTGGGTTGGAGACAGGAATCACTTGAAGAAGCTGTGTGGCTTGTGCTGTGCTGGAGAGCAGACTTGGGGATCAATGGTCCCATCCGGCTGCCCAGGAAGCACAGTTTATGAATGAACATTCACCCGCGGTTTCATGTTTTAAAGTTGTTGTCGCTCAGAGGTTCGAGAAGCTGAACAGCACTAACCTCCCCTGGCATGACCCAGAGAGGCCAAAGCTGGCTACTCAGTAAACGTGTTCATGTTTAGCCTGCTTAGAGGGTGGATGGGTGGGTGTCTGTGTGTGGGGGGGGTTCTACTTCGATGTCCTTTACTCTTGAGCGATTGGGGCTTTTTGTCGGGTGTTGCCTGACTGCAGATCTTTTGCCAGGGCTTAAAGAAAGAGCCATCAGAGCATTTTAATACCAGGGACAAAACTCAGCAGGGGAATTGCATTAAAATCTCCACAGGAATTATTCTGTGCTTTCGATTTTGCTTGGTCCCGTTTGAAAAGGGACATCAGTGATTTGAAAATAAAAATCAGACTGAAGTAGAGTTCTGACAATTAACTCTTACAGTTACCGTAACAATAGTAACAAGGATCAGAGGAAAATAGTGGGCTGCTTTTCAGTTTTTGTGCATTTAATAGTCCTTTGACTAGTCATTGTTTCCCCTGGATCAGGTCCTAATGGACTCTCCACAGGACGCAAGTCAATGGAAAGACTCCTATTGACTTGAAATCTAATGAGTGATTAGTTTCTGATCCACAGCCATTCATGTATGCTACAATTAGAGCCATCTCAGGGACCCCAGTTTCAGTGCAGTTGTAACTATATTTAAGATGGTCTGGTCTCCCCAGGCAAAGCAATATCTTATAAACATGGTCAGAGCACACTGTGTGGCCATTGTGTCCACCTAAGATCATAGAATATCAGAGTTGGAAGGACCTCAGGAGGTCATCTGGTCCAACCCCCTGCTCAGAGCAGGACCAATCCTCAGACAGATTTTTGCCCCAGATCCCTAAATGCTCCCTCAAGGATTGAACTCACAACCCTTGGTTTAGCAGGCCAATGCTCAAACCACTAAGCTATCCCTCCCCTGTAACAGGCAACATTTTTGGGTGTGTCCAGAATGAGGATTTTAAAGAATTCTCCCACCATTACACCGCCATTTGTGCTAACAGGGGTGGGAGTGCTGAAATACCCCAGCCACCAGCGTTTTCACCACTGTTTTCTCTAGACCTAACGTGCTCTGGGGATATGTACTGTTTCTTTAAGTCTGGCACCAGAAGCCAAGCAGGAGTGAGACTGAGGCAGGTTCTAGCCAGAAGAGATTACAGAGAAGCAGAGACTGGTTTTAGGAACGCACCGTTTTCCTTAGTCTAATTCCATTAGGAGTTCCTTGTTCAGTGTTAGCAGAAAGTATCCTATTGTTTTGCCAATGTCATGTGTCACTGGACTCAGCCATTTTACCCCATACCATCTAATCTTACTCTGCAAATCCCTACCTGAACAGTTTAACCTCCGTATTCTCTTCATAGGGCACTCCCCTTGCACAGACTCACTGTTTTTGCTTTCTGTTTTTCCATGCCAGTCTGCAAAGGGAACATTAGGTAGCAAACAGCACAAAGGTAAGAACATCAGACATGTCATAACTGCTTGGACCCACCCCTGTGCTGAAATGGTTCATCTCAACGCTCGCCTTGGGAAAGGGGCAGGGGCGGGCTGTTTTGCCTTCACGGCTGTGTTTGCATCATTGCTTTGGCGGCCAGCAAGAAGTCTCCGTAACAAGCCATGATTGGGGGAGCCTGCTGCACGTGCATATCCATGAGACGGAAGCCGAGTAAGAACCAGGTTTAAAACAGAACAGGAAGCAGCCGTCGCCCAGGATCAACGTGCTTGTTTCCAATCCACACTGTGTTGCAGCACTAACCTGGCAGCTCCTGAAGGGTCGGGAGGGCCATAGGTTGGTTTGTCTCTTTATAGGCTGTGGGCCTGATTCTCCACTGCCGTGCACCCAGCATCGCCACCTGTGCCAAATGGACACCACACACTAGGAAGTCAGAATGGGAGTGTTTTACACCCATTCTGCACTGGTGTAAGCAATGGTGAACAGGAATAGAGCACCGGGCCCTGCCTATCCCACCCGCTACCACCAGGGCTTTGTTCTTACACTGAAATGTGGAGGCAGTGTGACCTAGTGGACACAGCACTGGACTGAGACTCAGACGGCCTGGTTTCTATTCCCTGCTCTGCCACTGGCCTGCTGGGTGACCTTGGTTAAATCACCCCCCCACTTTGTGCCACATTTTCCCTACCTCTAAAATGGGGAGGCTGTTGCTTTGTAAAGTGCTTTGAGATCTACTGATGAAGAGTGCTACATAAGAGGTATTCAGTGTCCCAACATGCTATAGGATGGCTTTTACCGTCTTCCTCCGGTTAAGAGAAATGACCACCAGTCGGACATCTTTTCTGCAGCCCCTTCGAGATGTTGAAAACCAAAACAACGTTCCATCAGGTAGCATTTCTATGGCATGTTTTCAGGCACGGAGCAATCTCTGAGCATAGACGCCTTCATATATTATGCTTAAATCCTAACAAGCCCATTAATCCAGTTTCAGCTATAGACACTACGAAATGAAGAACTGAGCTTCTGATCTTTGAAGTGTATTGAAGAATCTAACACTACCTGCCCACGAACAAAGAAGAGAAATCCCCAGCCCCTTTGACAGAGCTTTGCGCCGGATGGCGTTTCAGACCCACTCAGGGTCAGCGTCTACAAAGCCTTGGTCGGTAAAACAACTTGACGACTTGCCAGACAAATACAAAGGCGGGTCCCAAGCTGAAGGAGCGACCTTGGGATCACTCTCATTCCGTGCAGGTCTTTCAGGCTCTCAGTCTGTGAGGAAGCCACTCGCCACCCAAGAACCTGCCCTCGGTATCTAGGATAACCCTCATCAGCCACTTCTAAAGCCGGGGGGGGGGGGGGCGTTATGTTGCATCTGTTACATTGATTAGCCCCTACTCATGGAGTAGTATCGCTCAGGTCCATGGGACTCCTCACCTAAGTGTTCCTCTACATGACTAAGCACCACACAATCAGCCTGGTCTAGGCTAAGCTACCCACTGCGGGCAATGGCTGTGCACAATAGGGGGCGACTCAACCAGCGAGCACCACAGGTTGTCATCCCAGCTTCTGAAATGGTGCTGGGCAGGCAGTTCGGCCTGGTCTATGTGCTAACCTGCATTCAGCACAGGGTCGGCGGCAGCCATCAGGGAGATTTTCTTAGTGCAGATAAGGCTTTAGGATTCTCATATCAGCCCAAGGCCAATGCAACTCAGCGGCACTTGTCCTACTTTCCCTCTGTGGCTCTGTGGAAGAGACTGAGGGAGGGAAGTCCTGCCGGGTCAGCTAGTCTAGCTCCCTGCCTCTGCAGGCTGGTTCCCTACACAACGGCTCTTTCAGGGTTAGGAAGACATGTTCTAGACCAGAGGTGGGCAAACTACAGGCCATGGGCCACATCCAGCCCGCGGGACCGACCTGCCCGGCCCTTGAGCTCCCAGCTGGGGAGGCTAGCCAGCCCCTGGCTCCTCCCCCTGCTGTCTCCCCCACAGCCTCAGCTTGCCATGCCACCAGGACTCTGGGCGGCGGGATTGCGAGCTCCTGCCAGGCAGCGAGGCAAGCTCCAGCCGGGCAGTGCAGCTGCCAGACATGCTGCCCTGAATGGCATGGTAAGGGGGTGGGTAAGGTGCAGGGAATCCCAGGGGGCAGTCAGGGGCCAGGCAGCGGTTGAACAGGCATGGGAGTCCCGGGGGGCATGTCAGGGGTGTGGATAGGGTGGGGCAGTCAGGGGACAGGGAGCGGGGGGTTGGATGGATGGGGGTTTCTGAGCGGGGTGGGAAGTGGCGGATAGGGAGTGGGGGCCAGGCTGTTTGGGAAGGCACAGCCTCCCCTACCTGGCCCTCCATACAGTTTTGGAACCCTGATGTGCCCCTCAGGCCAAACAACCACCAACAAAAAGTTTGCCCACCTCTGCTCTAGACCCTTGAATCATCTGAGCTCTCCCTCCATCCCAAGAGCTGTTGCCATTATTTATTACTGGACAAGGCACTAGGAGTCCAAGATACAGAGTGGCTTTTGCCTTGTTTTGCGTTCAGTGTTTCAAACAGTCCCCAGCTGGAATTCAGGTGAGATCACAGCCTGCCCCCCTCCTCTCCCGGACCCCCAGTGTGTGTTGGCTGTCTGCTGTTAACGCCACTCGCCCTGCCTCCCCACAGTTGATTCATTCACAACTCCAGCCCTGGAGCCACTTCTTTTCAAAACCGCGCAACCACATGCTGGGATCTCTACTGGTGAGAGGTTCTGTTCACTCCTAAGAACTCTAGTTGTTTCCCCATCACTGCCTGCTTGTTAGGCTCCTCCATCCCAGTGTCTTTCTTCCACGCTAAGCTCTTTGGGGCAAGGACTGTAATTTATTATGTGCACATACGAGAGAATAAGGCCCATCCTGGCTGAGGGCTTTGGGTCCTACTGCAATTTAAGCATTAACGAGATGACCGACCGACCGACCAACCAACCAGTGATCCTGTCTATGACCCCAGGCTCCCTCTTCCAGAAATGTCAGGACAATCTCCTTGCACTCTGACAAGTCTAGTTTTAAAAAAGTGTCCCAACCAATGGAGTTTGCGCTATTTTCTAGCATCTCACAGCCCTTATAAACAGATAAGCAATGGGTGTGATGTTTCCACTTGCTTTCACGTCAGGCAAATTCCTGGCTGAAGATACAGGGAAAAGAAAGTTTCATAATAATTCAATGCAAAAAATTTTCTATTGTGTTCTAAACCTCTTTTAGTAGTCTTGGGAAGCTACATTAGATTGAACATCAAGCATGCTGTAGCGACATACGCAAACAGTCATAAACCAAGCTTCTCTCACTGGACTGTTTTTTGCATTTAAAGCAGAACTACCTTCCAACCAGATCTTAACCGACTCCTGTACTGTGTTTCCTGTAGCTAGAAGCCAATAATGGGAATATCCTTCCCAGTGCATCACACATTGTATAAACACTGCACCGGCCCGGATCCCACATCAAGTGCCACATCTGAGGATCCTCTGCCTGCATCAGTGCAGGACCGGGGCCCTATCGCGTACTGGGATCCCCATGGTGGGAGTCCCAAGAAACTTGAGGCAACCAAAACCTGCTTCTACTCACCAGCTGTTTGATGAGGAGCTTGAGCTCAGCGTCAAACCGGGGCCCCCTGCACAAAGCCCAAGTAGACTAGGTTTGCACAGGGAATTTCCAAGGAGAAACCGACTCCTCCTCCCATATCCACAGTGCCCGGCACGAGCCTTGGGGTGGGGAAGCAGAGCAGCTGCTACCAAGTCATGCACCATGTGACATTAGAGCCAGGTGAGCTTCACCTGTCCAATGCCAAACTCTGATACAGCTCTTCTGACCAACCGCCCACCCTCACCCCCTCCCCTCACACACACACACCAAGTCGGCTGGAGCTAGGAGCCTGCTCCCGTTCTCCTTCTCATCTGCTCAGCCAAGCCTCAGAGGCAGAGAGCTCCCAAATCCCACCCCACAGATTCTCACCCTGTGGGAAGCAGTGGAAGGGACTCAGGAGCCAGTTGCAAGTGGCTCTTTGAGACGAAGACATCCCTCCTATCTGACACAGTGCCAAGGTACATCAGCCCCCACTGGCACACAGGTTCCCAGCCCCAGAATGCCCACCGGGAAGAAGTTTCTCTGCACAAAGGTCCCTGTAATCTCTGCCCTCCTGAGAGCTGCCACAAGAGCAAATGAGGTCAGCCAGGAGACTATGAAAAGGAGCCAGAAGATGCAGTGATTCAGCACATCCAAACCAGGCACACTGGGCAGTCTCTGGCAGTGCAGCTATGGAGCCCTGGCCACAAATAGAGCAGCGCAGCCCCTGCTAAGCCCCTCCATGCAGACACCTCCTCCCTCCTCTGCATCAAATCCTCCCCAGACGTCTGCTCCCAAAGGTGCAGAGTTCCTGAACTGACAGGGAGAGGGATATCAAGCAAGCCCTGTGTATGGAGAGAGTATCCAAGAATAGTAGTAGAGACAGTGCAACATCATGCACAAACCATTCTTATCATGGCGTCAGGTAGCAGGGGACAGGTGATGTGTTACTCAGGCAGTTAACTCCTCCAAGACAGGGCACAGAGCTGATGCAGTACATCATATCTGAGACTTCAGTGTCTCTGCATGCTCCATCCAGCAGAGATGCCTCTGACCCGCAGCCTAAGATGGCCTGGGCTCTTTGGCACCCCATCCAATGCTGTAAAACCAGTCGGTATCGGTGAACCAGAGATTAGCTGTGCAGGTTTCAGGGTACCTTTGTTTAGTAGATTTCTTATTTGCCAGAGCTCTGTGGTAAATATTGGGGGGGGGGGAAAAAAGAACTGTTAGCAAAAACTGGCGCTACCCTTATTTTGTCACAGCAGACAGACAAGTGCTCGCAGTAGCTATCAACATGCTATTGATTGCATGCCATCCATCTGGCTCGGGTTTCATCTGGAGTATGCATCCTTCAGTCCCACTGCATCTCTTGAGAGGTGCCGTTTCCAGAACATTTTATAGCATGCTTTTCTTTTGCACAGGCTTGTTTACAATGTGGACGGCTTTATGACTGGGGAAAGAAAATCACCTCCATAATCATGCATTACCATCAGCCCTCATTATTTACTCTTAATGATTTTACAGTATTTTAACATTAGTCCCTGAGAAATTTTAGTTGTCCCAAGGAGAATAGCTGCTTGTAACCATTTGCTAATTACAAGTATGAATGTCAATTAATTCATTTAGCTAATTATCCACTCTATGAGCATCATGCACCAAAGAACTGTAAAAGACAGGCATATGGTGATAGATTGGAAACAAGAACGTAGTGTGTGTGTCTGTGTATTCATCCAGTAGACTGGGGGGGACGTGTGTATGTTTAGTTAGCACGCCAGAACACCCCAGATGAATGTATTTAGTCAGTGTAATAGCTAGGGGAATACAACTGCTATAAACCATAATTACAGCATTATGCTAATTGTGCCTGAAAAGCATCAAACCTATCTTTGCAACTTTTGTTTGGAGACTTGAGCATAGGTCAAGCATCTAAAGTGTTTCTAATTGTGCTGCTGCCTTCAATGTGAGAGTGTGTGTGTGTGTGTGTGTGTGAAAACTGTTTTCCATTGCATTTAGCAAACCTCTCGAAAATAATGACTTGTTGCTCAAACAAAACAGCCTAACAAGGAACAGTAAGTCCCTCACAAGCCCAATTCCAAAGAGATGCAAAAGTTAAAGTGGAAGGTTATGAGCTATAAATTTTGCTTTATGTTTTTACATGGCGTCTTGGGGGAAGGAGGGGGTGCGGAAGCATGCAACAAGCCAATAGGAAAAGCAACACCTCAAAAAATAATAATAATAAAATAATAATAATAAGCCTGTTTGCTGCCCAAGACGACATGACTAATTAGTGTAAGTCTCAAAAGGGAAATCATTCCAAGCTGGTGTGCAACATTAACTGATGCATTAAACGGGATGTGTTAGGAGATCAAAACAAATTGATTCTTCCTCCTGCTCTCTGAAAGTCACAGGACAAAGAACTGCAAGTTTTATACTAAACCCGATCAACTCGTGCTCAATGAGATTAAAGTTTTCTATTAGAAAAAGACAAGAACGGTTTTTCAGAAGGAATCTCTAATACAGTGTTCAAAGAAAAAAAAAAAAATCACACACACCAATGCAGTCTTCCTTCCCTCCCCGCCACATCCGAATGCTCCTAAACATTAAAGCCGACAAGGTTCAACAGAGCACTCCTGTTATAGAATCATCACTTGTAGAGGGTAACAGATAGCAACTTCCAGACCGGAATTCTAAAGACTCTGGAAGGACTGGTACCAAATTCTGCCTGTGAAGTAACACCACTAGCCTTCAGTGGAGGTATTTGGGACTGATCCTGGTGGTGCTACATTAAAAGTCAAATGTCTTTAGTGCGGATTTACCTGGCTTTAATGAAAAATTTGACCAAGGACTTCCAGAACTAGAAAATCCAATTCCATCTCATCCTCCGTGAAGGTGAACTATTAGCAAACAAGCCAACTGCATGTGTTGGATCCAAGGTAAAATTAAAAAAAAAAAAAAAAAAAAAAAAACAGCTTGCAAAAACATTTACATCTTTAATCAGTGACCAGGAACACTAGTAAGAACATTTCCTCAAGTGGGAATGAGCTCTCACATTAGAAGGTCTTTGACTTGGAAAAAAAAAAATACGAACTGCAAAGAACAAAAAACAAAAAATCCAAAAATGTTTTCTTAGGGCTCTTTATACATCCCAGAGTGTTATATCCTTGGGGACAGCCGATTTAGGAAGAAATCACTTGAGGCCAGACAGCAGACAACTAACAAAACTACCATTTTATTTACAGACACAGAGCTCACCCAACTGGCCGAAACTGGCTGGGCTATCCCCTAATAATCTAACTCAGTTGCCATAGGAACAAAAACCATGACAACCAAATACACAACATATTCCTCCCCCCCTAATAAGAACATCCCCTAAATAACACACACTAGACTAGAGAAGGAGGGTAGACTGCCTCCATTCCCGGCTAAACCCTGGGGAATATTTTGCCCCATAACCGTGGGTTCGCCCTAGCTAAAGATCCAGCCGATGAGGAGGCCTTCTGTCTCTAGGTGGATTACAGCGAACTTCTGGTGTTGTTGCACTCGAAAGTACCATGGGCTCTGGGTCTGCAGCACGAACAGGTGAGGAGGTGGTATCAGCTCGTGCTGGGAAAAGGGGTCTCTCAGCCACCGGCAGTAATGGAGGAGAACAGTCAGAAACAGGTGATTTGTGATTCGGTGTCTCACCAGAAGTGGTGAAGTCAGACCACTCAACTGCAGATGTGTCCTGAGGACTGGCCTGACAACAGCTGATCTACATGTCGCCACCAGGTAAGATTCTCTGCAGTCCGGACTGTGTAGGAAACAGGTCCTGTTTGAGTAATTGTGGCAGGGACCCATTTAGCTCTGGAAGTATAATTCCGAGCCAAGACTGGCTGTCCCGGGCTAAAGGTTTGCTCTTTTGCTCTGGGTGCCCATCTGATAACTTGATTTTGCTGCTGATGTTGCACAGTTTGTCGGGGTTCAGAAGGTTTCAGCAGATCAAAGCAAGTGCGCAGCTGTCATCCCATCATTAGAAAGGCTGGAGATGCCTTGGTCGTAGCATGAGGTGTGTTTCTGTAGGAAAGTAAGAAGGTATCCAGACGCTTTTGAATGGAGTTTTGACCCCTTGCTGATTTCAAAGCGTGTCATTGTCTGCACAAATCTTTCAGCTAATCCGTTGGTGGATGGATGCTATGGTGCTGACGTGATGTGGTGTATCCCATTTGCCTTCATAAAATTTTGAAACTCCTGAGAGACGAACTGCGGTCCGTTGTCGCTCACAAGTTGTTCTGGCAGACCAAAACGACTAAAGAGGCCTCGTAGTTTTTGGATAGTACTCTCTGCAGTAGTGGACTGCATTATAGACACTTCTAGCCATTTAGAATGGGCATCTACTGCCACCAAGAACATGCTTCCTTCAAGGGGGCCAGCGAAGTCAATGTGAATACATTGCCATGGGTTTTCAGGCCAGTCCCATGGGTGTAGGGGTGCCCACTGGGGTGCATTCCTCACACCCTGACATGACATACAAGCTTTTGCCTTCTCTTCAATAGCACTGTCCAATCCAGGCCACCAAAAATAGCTTCGTGCAATTTCCTTCATGCACACTATTCCACAGTGACCGGAATGTAGCTGTTCTAACATCTGTGATCTCAGTGGTGGTGGAATGATGACACGTCTCCCCCACAACCAGATTGGACCGATAACTCCATCCTCCTGGACATGTAGGTAACAAGGTCAGGTGAGACCGGAGAGGTTTCTCGAGATTTTCCATGCATCACCAGGTCCATAACTTGGGGGGACAATACTGGGTCAACGCGAGTTGCCTTCTTTATCCGAGTAGCAGTGATGGGTGTATTCTCTACCTGTTCAAAGAAGAAGATTTCCTTTTGGGCACAATCTTGATGTTTGACCGGCAAAGGCAACCTTGAGAGGCCATCTGCATTGCCGTGCAGAGTGGATTTCCAATATTTGATTTCATGTGTGTGCTGAAAGTAACAATGCCCAACGTTGCATACGACTAGCAGTTAATGGGGGAATGCCTGTGTAGGGTCCAAAAATTGACATCAGAGGTCGATGGTCTGTGAGAAGAGTAAACTTTCGCCCAAACAGGTACTGATGAAACTTCCGAATTTCAAAAACAGTTCCTAATGCCTCACGTTCGATTTGGGCGTAGTTAGTTTCTGCTTTGCTTAGAGTGCGTGAAGCAAAAGCAATAGGTCTCTCTTCTCCCGAAGGCATAATATGTGACACGACTGCTTCCACTCCATAAGGAGAGGCATCGCAGGCCAATTGTAGGGGTAAGGATGGATCAAAGTACGTTAGAACTTCAGAATTTAGCAATGCATCCTTAGCTTTGTTAAATGCAACATCACAGGCTTCAATCCACTTCCAGGCCTTGTTCTGCCCAAGGAGCTCATGAAGTGGTTTTAGCAGTGTGGCTAACTGTGAGATGAACTTTCCATAATAGTTCAGTAGTCCTAGAAACGAGCGCAGCTGGCTTACATTTCGAGGTGGGGGAGCCTCCACAATAGCTTTAACTTTTGCAGGGACCTTATGAAGACCTGCAGAATCAATGATGTGTCCCAAATATTCAACAGAGGGCTTGAAGAATTCACACTTGTCTTTGCGAACTCGTAGGCCATACTCTTCCAGTCTTTGTAGGGTAGCCTCTAAATTCTTTAAGTGATCCTCTTCATTTCTTCCAGTGACCAGGATATCATCCAGATAGCACTGAACTCCTGACAAGCCACACAAGATCTGGTCCATAGCCCTCTGGAACAGGGCGGGAGCAGACGTTATTCCGAAGGGTAGGCGACAGTATCACTAAAGCCCCTTATGAGTCACAATAGTCAACAGCTCTTGGGACTTTTCATTGACATTCATCTGTAAATATGCTTGACTCAGATCAATCTTACTGAACTTTTGTCCCCCAGCCAGGCCTGCGAAGAGGTCATCGATGCGGGGAAGCGGGTATTGCTCTGCACACAACACTGGGTTGACAGTGACTTTAAAATCACTGCAAATCTGGAGAGAGCCATCTTTCCTCACTATTGGAATGATAGGAGTGGCCCATGAGCTATGGGTAACGGTATTAGGACTCCATTGGTGACCAGGCGCTCCAGGTCCGCTTCGACTTTCGGCCTGATGGCATATGGCACAGTTCGGGCTTTCAGATATTTTGGTGGACTGTCAGGTTTAATGTTCAATGTCACAGTGATTCCCTTCATACTTCCCAAATCATCTCCAAAACCAGCAGCATGTTTCCTTAGTATAGGGGTTAGGCTGGTTTCTTCTTTAGTCATCCGGTGCACTTCTGCCCAGTTCAGTTGAATCTTCCCAAGCCAAGACCTACCCATTAAGGCTGGGTAGTTACCTCTCACCACAAACAGTGGCAATTTAGCAGCCTGTCCATTGAGCTCCACCTTAACATCAATAGTGCCCAACATGGGCACAGCTTCTCCCGTATACGTCTTCAGAACAGTTTTTGTTGCCTTAAGCGGAAGATGCTGTAGCTTTTCTTTATACACAGTCTCGGAGACCAGCGAGACGGCTGCACCGGTGTCCAGTTCCATGTGTATAGGTTTGCCATCCAACAACGAGGTTACCCAGTATTCATGTGAGCCCATTGCCAAAGACAAAACATGCAGTGGCACTTCCTCTTGCGATGAGGTGTCACTTTGATCATCCTGGGTCTGCTCTAGGGTATGCAGGGTTCCTCTTTTTGTCGGCCAGACCACAGGCCTCTTTCTTTTGTTTACAGGCACACTCAATGTGTCCCTTTTTGCCACAGTGTCAACACACCAGGTCCTTACACCAGCATTCTGATGCCTGGTGACCCAGCTTACCACAGCGGTAACATTCTTGACTCTGCACAGTTTTGTGGGTCGGTTCTCGTGACACTTTGGTGCATCCCCTAGGGTGCAAAATGTATTGCGACTCCCTTGTAGCCAGTTCCATGGAGACAGCAATATCAACAGCCTTCTGTAAGGTAAGCTGAGCCTCTGTCAGTAGGCGCTTCTGTATAGCTTCACTGTAGAGGCCACACACTAACCTGTCACGCAGGGCATCATTTAACATCTCCTTAAATTCACAGTGTTCTGCTAGCTTTTTTAAAATTGCTACAAATTGTACAACTGTTTCATCTTCCTTTTGGTCTCTTTTGTGGAACCTAAATCTTTCAGCAATTACCAGTGGTTTTGGGGAAAAATGGGACCCCAGGATTTCCACAATGTCACTAAGATTTAGTCGCTGGCTTAACAGGGTGTAGTAAGCTGTGTAGCAGGGAGTAGGTTTTAGCCCCTACAATACTTAAGAATATTGGCACCTTCTTCGCTTCAGTAATGTCATTTGCAATAACAAAAAGCTCAAAACGCTCAGTATACACATGCCACTGCTCTATATTCTCATCAAAAGGTTCCAGTGGCCTGGTCAGAGTAGCCATGATTTTTAGTTTCACTTTCAGTGTCAGTGCAAACAAGCAACTTTTTTGTTTGTTTGTTCTTTACCTTGACTTCTACTTCCTTCTGTTACTGGAGCAGCACCGGAATCCCACCCTCATCGCCACTTGTTATATCCTTGGGGGCAGCCGGTTTAGGAAGAAATCACTTGAGGCCAGACAGCAGACAGCTAACAAAACTACCATTTTATTTACAGACACAGAGCTCACCCAACCGGCTGAAACCGGCTGGGCTATCCCCTAATAATCTAACTCAGTTGCCATAGGAACAAAAACCATGACAACCAAATACACAACACAGAGGAATAGTAAAAATAACTCCAAGTTGTGTTTGGGTTTTTACATTCGCAATAGCAGGTCCTGATGGGGTAGCTTTGGCAAGACTTTTGGAGGGTTGTGAGCATGACTTTGCAGATGGAAACATGAGCTCCAGCTCTGCTGGCCCCTGAGTGAGGGAGGAAGAGATAATGAATCCTAGAACAGAGTCACTCCGGGAAAGGAAAGAGGAGACAGCGTGGGATATTTCTGATCTAAAAGCAGCTAACTGCTTTTAACTGCTGAAGACATTGCCAGACACTAGAAGGTGCAGGAAGGGGCATCAACTAGCTTTTCATTTCCTTTTGATCATGGAGTTGTGTGAAACCAGCCCATTGGGTAAGGTGACTGTTTACAAAGGAAGCTTCTTATCGCTCTCTGGAACCAAGCATGCAAAGACCCTCATGGAAGGAATCTGTGGAACCAGGAGCAGCTCAAGGACTGTTTAGTCATGAATGCTACAAACCAGCAGATGGCTCCAGGACACACGGTAGGATTCCAAGCCTCAGAGTCACCAGCGTGAAGCTAGATCATGAACAAAGGCCATTGCTATGGGGTGGCTGTCTCTGGTGTCTGCGAAGCGAGACATTCTCATGAACACGTGTCCACATCCCCCTGGCCTGCGTTGGCAGTCTCAGTAGGGAGGCCAAAGAACTAGCCACCACTGAATAGGGTCTCTGCCAAACTAGGCTTACTTGAGTTTTTAGTGGGATAACACGGGAAGCTTGTGCTGCTGCCTCCATTCTGCAGATGAAGAGGGAACACCGGAGCCTCCGCGAAGCAGCATGATATAGTGGAAAGGGCACCCAGTCCTAGTGACCTAGAGCAGGGGTGGGCAAACCACAGCCCAGGGGCCGCATATGGCCCTTCAGACATTTGAATCTGGGCCTTGAGCTCCCGCCAGGGAGCAGGGTCAGGGGTTTGCCCCACTCCACACGGATCTTGAAATCAGTAGCATGTCCCCCCTCCGGCTCCTACGTGGAGGGGCAGCCAAGGGGCTCCACACGCTGCCCCCGCCCCAAGCACCACCTCCACAGCAATGCTCAGAATAAAAAAAGTCTCTGGTGTCGTTAATCCAGCACTTTATACCAAAATTTTTTTTTTTTAAGATTAAAAAAAGACAGAACTCAAGTCTTGTCCAGAACAGCTCTACTTCCACCAGGCACAACTACTGTTAGATTAACCTTTTAAAAAGCTGCCTGCAAATGTTTCTGACCCCCTACATCAGAACCACTGTATGTGGCATTACTCCTCTGGCCACTGATGGGTCTAAAGATACTGTTCACGTGCCACAGTTTGTTTGGTTCTCTCTTTTTGCAAGAGGGAAGAGCTGACTGAACAACTTTATTTGAAAAATACCCAAAAAGGCCAGGATCTCTTTGATACTCACAAGTTACTTGTGACTAAAGCTGATTAGTCTGCATAAATTAAAACTCCTTCATTGCAAGTGCTGGAGCCGCGCTAACTACAGGGCAAAATATTGGATTTTGTGCTCTTGTGAAAAATGATCATTACTTCCCAGATGTGCTGGTTCTTCCGTGGTATCATTCGTCAGTGGGCTTCTCATGCAAAGAGAGAGAAATTTAATGATGTCATGACACTACTGATTAAAATTATTAATTACTTTTGAGCGAAGACTCTGACCTATCGGCAGTTTCATTGCTTCTTAGAGTATGTTAAACAAGAACTTTTTTTGTTAAAGTCACGTTCATTGGCTCAGTAGAAGATGAACATAGTCGTACAGACATTCAGATCTTTAATGAAAGATCTCAAAATAACCTTCAGCAAGCAAGACAAAGTAAATTCTCTCCATTCTCAACCCCCAACCCAGCCAAGCACCACGCTGATTGCCGACTGCACTCATCATCCCAACTATATACACATTACCTAACCCACCTGGGCTGACTGCAGGCTTTGAACCCAGGACCTAAAAGTGTGAGCCTTTATGGCTTAGGCTAAACTAAGTCCATCAGCTGGAAGCAGCAACACACACAACTTTTATATGGATCAGCCACTAGAGGCGGACAAAGGGTATGTCTACACTACCCACCAGATCCACGGGTAGTGATCGATCTATCGAGGATCGATTTATCACGTCTAGTATATACACGTGATAAATTGATCCCTGATCGCTCTGCCGTCAACTCCTGTACTCCACCGTGGCGAGAGGCGGAAGCGGAGTCTATGGGGAGTGGCTGCAGTCAACCCTGCGCTGTGAGGACGGGAGGCAAGTCGAGCCAAGATACGTCAACTTCAGCTACTCTATTCTCGTAGATGAAGTTGAGTATCTTAGGTCAATCCCCTCCAGTGTAGCCCAGGCCAAAGACACTCTTCCGGAACTAGCATAGGTTATATGCAGCAGAACCAAGCGCAACCATCCTCATCCTTCACACAGAGCTGCAGCCTCGGGAAAGAGTCCCATCAAGAGAAATACAAGTTGGCCTTTTCAACGCAGTGTAGAACCAAGGCACCTCTGCGTTCATTGGACGGAATCTACTCGGATATGCTCACAGGAAGCTGACCTGAACTGCAGCATCCAGCCAGCCAGGCCAAAGCATTTCAAATGTGGGTATTCAAATCATGCAAGTAACTCCACCTGTAGCATCTCACTAAATGGCCTGATTTGCAGAGCTACAACGCACGGAAGCCACTGGCTTGAGTACCTAGATGCTGCAAGGTCAGGAAACAAAGGGATTCACAGAGAAGTTTCATTTAGCCGATTCTTTGCATAATGCTGAAGGTAGCCCACTTGTTCCAATAGGAGCCGGGGTCCTCAGTACATCTGAGAAAAGCCAGGCAACGCAGTAACGTCTTCACTCAGAAAAGAGGGTGTGCTCGTAATGCGAGGTTGCTAACAGCAGGACTAGGCTCCCCCACCGCAAATAGAGTTAAGATAACTAAGGGGAGTCTAGCCTAACTCGACTTGCTAACCCATTCAAAAGTTGCAAGCGGCCTTGTCTTCACTAGGATTTTCCCTCGTGTTAGCTTAGCTAACACGAGTTACGAACACACTGTTTCTCCTAGGGATACTCCTGGGGAAATTCTGCAGGACTTCATGCCTGCAGAAAATGCCCCCACCCCCACCCCGCAAAATTCCTGTGCTTCCCTGCAGAAAACGGCAGGGAAGCAAAGGGAAGCCACGCGAGGTGGGGGGGATGACCACGGCTCAGTTTGGGGGGGGATTGCTCCCCAGAGGTGAGGCATGAGGGGGTACACAGGGTTACCTGCCACCCCCGCATATCTGGAAGTGCAGAGCTGTCCCCCTGAAGGGGGCTAGTCTCAGCTCTGCTGCAGCTGAACATCGCCTCCTGGGTCCTAGTGCCAGTCATACTCCCCTCCGGTGTGCTGGGAGCCTTCCTGTCTTCTGTGCAACAGTGAGCATGGGCGCCAACTTCCTCTGTTCCCGGTGGGGGCTTGAGCCTCCCCCAACCCTGCACCACCCTCACCCTGCCCCGATTCCACCCCTTCCTCCAAGTCCCCACCCCTGCCCTGCCTCCTCCCCTGAGCATGCTGTGTACCCACTCCCCCCCCACCCCCGGAAACTCTTAAGCACCACCAAACAGCTGTTTGGCAGCGGGAAGTGCTGGGAGGGAGGGTGAGGAGCGGGGATGCGGCACATGGGGGGGGTGAGAAAGAGGTAAGGGAGGGAGCTTGGTTGCCGGTGGGTGGAGCACCCACGGAATCGGCACCTATGACAGTGAGTGCCTGTGGTGGGGCCTGGCTCGGTAGGAGGGGATGAGATGGAGAAGAAAAGGGGTTGGGGGAAATCGTGGAGGGAAGTGGGAGCATCCCCTCGGCAGCAGCTGGGGCTTCCCCCGACGTTAAGCAGGCTCACCAAACCCTTACCCTGACAAGCCCTACTGCCCCCACGTGGGCCCCCCCCATGACGAGCCCCAACCAGCTGCACCTGGACCCCCAGCGCCCTGACCCTCCCCTCAGCCCCCCCACACCCAGAACTCCCTGCCAAGCCCCAACCATCTTCACTTGCAGAATTCCACTGCCCCTGCACCCGGAACACCCTCCCCGCACACGCACACCCCTGTGCATCCAGATCTCCCCTGAACTGTCTGCACCCAGACTGCCCCACACCTGGATCCCCCCACACACACACTTGGATCCTGCTGGACTGAGCCTACCCACCCACACCTGGTGGGCCTGCCAGGGGTGCTGGGAGCCATTGAACCAAACTGTAAACCCTGTATATGATGGAAACTGCTTCAAGCCGGGGGTGCCGCAGCACCCATACACCTGGCACAGAGGGGCAGGGCCCCGGGGTGTTTCTGGGGCAGGCCCGACCCTTGCATTGTCAGTGTCAGGTGGAGCCTCTGAGTCCCTGTACCAGGGGAGGTGGGGACTGCTGCAGCCACATTTATTTAACAAATAAAACTTGCAGAATTTTAAGATATTGTGCACCTTTGGGGGGGCCCGGGGGGCACGCAGAATTCCCTCAGAAGTATTGTGAAAACAAGGCCTTAGTTAGGCACCTGATGCTGCTGTCCTCCCTTTCTACAGAATTTAGAGGGGGAAGATTCAGATGCTTTCCATAGCTATGAAGTACTGAGGTCACACTTTGCTGTCAGGAATCAGGGCCTGCAGCCAGTCTCTGGGCAACCTAATGAGCGCAGCTGGCCTGCCTAATTGGCTACAAGGATCGGCAAACCGGCTCTAAAACCCAACAGTAGTTGCCAAGTCAGCTTATTACAAGCTACTTTGGGCTGTTTTCATGCAGTTGCAGCCCACAGTTTTTTCTGCTGGTCCCTGAGGTCTGCCTCCCCCACCCCTTGGGGTTCACCCCTTGGTGTTTTTTGCCCCAAACCCCACCCAGGGTTTCAAATTCCCCCCCACCCCTTAGTTCTTGCAGTTTTCACAGGTTTTTGGATCCAGTCCCACTGGTCTGGATGACAAGCTGCAGCAGCAGTTCAGCAGCTGCCCAAAATAGGCACGACTCCATGGGGGCACCGGGGCTGGTGCACCCACAGAAAAAAAGGTAGTGGGTGCTCAGCACCTACCAGCCACCCCCCAATCAGCTGTTCGGTGACAGGCAGGAGGCGCTGCCGAGGGAGGGAGAGGAGCATGGTGGGAAGGGGCAGAGTGAGGGTGGAGCCTTGTAGGAAGGGACAGAAGGGGGCGGGGCCTCGGCACCCATGCAGAAAGAAGAAAGTAGTGCCTGTGGCCCAAAGTACTCTCCCACAGCTGCAGTAGCTCCAGCCTGGTTGTTCCAGCTCTGCCCTGCTTCATGCCAGGTAACCCGGTCTCCAGCTTGACCGCCAGCTCATCTTCAAACCCCTAGGCCTGACTCCTGGACTCCGGACAGTCGTTCTGTGCCTGTACAGTGCCTAGCACAATGGGGTCCTGGTCATGACTAGGGCTCCGAGGCACAACGGTAAAAGCTCTCATGCCATGCAACTGTGCATCCCTGTTGTAATTCATAGAAGACACACGCTGGTCATCCAGACGGATGCGTCAATGCAGGGCTGTTCCTTTCTGTGTTTTTAATCTAAAGGTTCACTCTAGTTTTTGATGTCCCAAATGATGGGGCTTCTAACACCTTCCCTAGGGTGGTGTCTGTGCCACAGTGTCCATGGTTCTGCCCCGCACTCTACTCCAGGGCAGAAATAGGTTTTTGCGAGGATTGTCTAGCTTTTTGCAAGTGATCCATTATACTTGCACTGGAAATCATGTTGTTCTCACACACGTCAAAGGCTGGACATAGGCACTACCCATCACCTGCACTTCTAGGAGGTCACTCTACACCACACGGTTACTCCCCAGCTGCAAGAACTGTAGCTACCCACAGAAAGTGGTCTTCAGCCAACCCCCCCACCCCAAAAAAAAAAAACCCAAAAAACTATGGCTTGGAAACCTGATTACAAAGTGTTTTTAAAGGCTCATGATCAAAGGGGGAAAACCTACTAGCACGTTAGCCTAGTAAATCAAAATCTTGGGTATTGTAGAATCAAAGAAGATTAGGGTTGGAAGAGACCCCAGGTGGTCAACTAGCCCAATCCCCTGCTCAAAGCAGGACCAAAACTAAACTAGTCTGTGCTAGCCTCAGACATCTGCATTTCTCATGGAGATGGGAATCCTTACCACCGCATTAATCCTCCTGCTGCTAGAAGTCTCCTGCCCCACCCTGCATTCCCAACCAATCATGCCTTGAAATCCATGGAGCCTTGTCTCAGAAACATTGAGCAGCCTCCAGCAAGTTAGGCAACAGATCCAGCTAGCTAATTGATACAAGAGCAACCTTCCCAGTTCGCTGGCACACACTTATACTTTTGTATCACTGCCTACAAAAAGGCGCGTTTTCCTTGCTATCAGTGCACCTTGGACTCTTTCAGAGCCGGTACGACATGTTTCATCACTTTTTAACAACGTGTGCCAGATACAACAGGAAGCAATTTTTATATTTTAAAGGCTATTTCCCCCACCATAGCAAGGAAGGCTAGATTTTCAAAGCTAGGCAGGCGTAATTCCTCTCTCACACACACAAACCACTTCTCATGCTTGACTTAACTTCCATATATCCTGTGTGTATATATGGTATTTACAGATGCCAATAGCCAGCGAGGCCTAGCTAACCACAGGCATGCACAAATACCCCTCTGGCACGTGCTTATCAGTGTTTACACTTGTAAATTGGACATGTGAAAATGCACAAGCATAATTTCACACACTTAAATTTGCATGCCTGAGTCAGGCTTGCAATCAGCTACTCTTGACTACAGGGAACATGGCCTTAGAACAAGGCATTAGTGAGCAGCACCCACTCCTGAGCTAGTCTATGTCTAGAGTAACCTCTAAAACCTCCAAGCAATAACAAAACTGAGCTGTCACACGGTGTGCCTTCATTCGAGGACTAGTCTATTGATTCTGCCCATGCTTTCACATGCTTGCGATTCGAATCGGTACATTAGGGGACTGGCTGGCATATGGCGCGCTTTCAATTTGCAGGGGTTTGTTTTAGAGAAGGAAAAGCCTAGACCAGAAGAAGAGTAGCGTCTCCAGGAGAGAGCACAGCATGTCTCCTCTGAACAGGCTGCAGCTGCTCGGAGAGCAAAATGGCTGCAGCCTCTACAGAGTGCTTAGAAAGCTAACGGTCCAGAAGACCAAAAAAACCCCAGACATTAGTTCCACAGCTACATCTGCCCCGAGGTGTAGTAATAGGAGACAAAGCCTTTCACCTGCAACTTGAATCCAGGCAAACAAAGACCTCTCCAGTGGTTATCCGATAGCAGCCTGTTCAGGGGCATCTTTCAGTGATCTCAGTCCAGTTCCTGGAGGACAAGTATCCACATCACAAAAATCCACCACTTCAGTCAGGCCCACTGGGGGCTGTTTCCAAGAGGTGAAGGCCTCTGGTGGATGTGAGGCAAGGGGACCATAAAGACTCAAGCTACCTTTTCACCTGTTGGGGTGGGGTCCCACCCCATGGAGCTGGCACCCACCACATTGTGCACCCTGCTGTCAATCCTGTAGACGTCACCGGCGCTACATTTATTTTAAAATGAAAACAAAAAGGGAAGGAGGAGTGAATAACTTTAAAGTCTGGGCCATATCTGTCATGCCGCCCTTTCAGCTATTACATACTCTGATATGTTCTCAAACACCAACCACACAAGATAGCAGGAGGGCTAATTTTTCTTTAGTGGCAGGGAGAAAATTCAATTACAAGGTAACCTGTTTTTCCAACTCCTCCATTGATATTAATTTAATTTTCTAAATCCAGATCTCATGCCCTGCGATGAAGAAAAAAAATAATAAAAGAATTCATTTGACATTTAGTCAGAGCTTGGATATGTAAAAAAAAAAGTTTTAGAAAAAAATGAAGGAAACACGCAGTTGGTTTAAACACTCATCAGTGAACAACATTTCATCCGTGACAAAACAAAACTACTTTACAGCCAGAGAAGACGACACATGGGGGGCTGCAGTTTCAAACATCTGGCCATTCTCCATCATCACCAAGTCCAGCCTACGTCCCCATTCCTTTGTGGAGGGTGAGCAGGGTAGGAGAGTGGGAGCCAATGCTCAGAGCTTTCTGTATTTCCACCTTCTCATTGGTGACTGATCTCACAAAGGCAGAGCACGCAATATGCTCAAGCGCCAGACAGTTGGGCTGCATCAGCTGGAGGCCAGAGACCTTCCCCCAAGCATCATGTGGCCGACACCTCCATCAATGGATGAGCATCACAGGGGCTGCCTGTGGGGGAATCCTGAACTGTTCCTGCAGCACCACCACTTTTCCTTGCATTCAGCTCCAAAGGAAGCTTGGAGAGCAGAAACAATGGAAGGGGTCAAAGACAGGATAAGGTCTTAAAAAAAGTCTACAACACTTTGTTCTGCCCTTAACTAGTGTGGGAGCTGTGCTGCCTGCTACTGGCTGCAATCAGCAACACTCAACTGTGTGTCATAGCTCCTCAGCCGTTAGTGGGCTTTTGTGCCTACACGCTGGTCATATGCAAGGCTAAGTAAAACATGAAAGTGTGCGCGCAGTTACATGCTCCCAACTGCCAGCACCGACCAAAGATTCTCCCCTAGCTCAAGTAACACAGGGCCAAAGCCTTTGGAGCAGAAGGCTCAGTGTTCTAGCCCTGCTCTCACCACAAAGCTCAAGTGACCATGGCGGGCAGCAGACAGGCAACTGTGGGCCAGCTCCTTTTTTTTTTTTTTTTAAACCACACCCACCTTGGAATCATTTACCGACATCAGCCCTCAGCTCAGCTCCAAGGAAGACCAGGGAACTAAAGTGGCTCCAAATAGAAACAGGAGGTAGTTTGCCCAATTCCATTGCCATCTGTGAAGGTGACTTCACCCAGATCAGCGCCCATGGCTGCACCCAGCCAAAGAAAACTCTACTCCATCTCAAAAGCCATTGGGAACTCTGAGGCAAACTAGGCTGCCTGATAGGCTTTGTTCTCATGTTATTACCCAGAATGCTCTTCCGCCTCATTAACTGTTACAGCCGCGCTTCTGCCATAGTCCATGTTCTAGGCCGGAAGCAAAAGCTTTCGGGGGCTCTGACTGCACCACTCCTGAAAGGCTTTGTCCTTGTTCTTTGCCATGGCTTACGCGATGCTGAGCACCCACATCTCCCATGAATGGGAGTCAGTCCCATCAGGATCAGGCAATTAGCTTCCAGGCCTGTATTGTGGGATCAAGTACAACTCCACCCTGAAAATCCCTGTCTATCAGTCTGCCTTTCCAGATTGTTCAGGACACTTTGGTATTCAAGTGGATTCTCTATGGGCACTGCCTACAAACACTGGCCAGCCATTACCACCCAAAGTTCATAACACATTCCTTAAGCAGACCATAACCAACTGATATTTAAATTGCCCCTTTATTTTGTTCCTAGATTATTACGTTTTGATCTTATAAGACAGATCCCAAGTTGTACCCGAGTCCTCCATTTGGAGAACTTGTATTTCAGTCCCATCAGTTTGGGGAAAAGTAAATGCTTCCTCTTTTGTTAGAAAGAGATTACAAATCTCAGCCAGAAGCAGCTGCTTTTCCCAGCCTCCTCTACAAACAGCATCTAGGCACCAAGTTAAGGCAACACTCATTCCCCTCCCCTTCCTGGAAAACAATAATGGAACAGAGATCAGCTCAAACCCACTACCTTAGGGGTTCCTCCCTCAGGAATGCTCAGCTCACACTCTAGATCCTCCTCCTCAGAGAGCCTCTCCCATCTCCCCAGTTATCCCGGTGAGTTAATGAGTCACCTGCCTCATTGACCCAGAACAACCCAAATTATCCTTTTTCATGGAGGATCAACCCATTAATATGACATTTCAGGCAAAAACTGCCAGCCTACTGCACACAAGAGTCCTGCAATCTCAACGGATGACCTTAAACCAAATGGGTATGGAAACCAGCATCACCGCTAGTGGTCCTCCTCTCCAAAGTCATGTTGTTGGGGAACACATGGGGAAGCTTGCTGGTTACACACCCTATGGCTAGAAGGAATTGTCACATGGGTCCCTTCACCAGCTCTGAATTCACTTCAAACTGTGCAGGTTCCAGGCAGGAGAGGGAGCCCCAACAAAGACTGTGAGGAAGAGCTAGACCTGACCTAAGTTAGAAGGGAAAGAGTTTTTCCATCATTAGATCATCAGACCAAATCCAGCCCAGATCAGTAATAATAAATAATAATAATAATCTGAAGCAGCTATCCCATGCTGCTCGTTTTGTGGCCTATGTGACACAATTTCACAGTCTTGCTCAATTGCCTAGCAAAAAGGTTTCCAGATCACAAAATATGGATCAGCAGGGTTGTCAGCATTCCCAGCAAAGAGGCGAGGGACTGAATGGACCTTTGTGCAGGTTAAGTGGGATAACACGTGGGTAGCGGAAGCTCACACACATAAGCCAAAGAATAGCACAGGCAGCAAACAGAAGAGTTCAGTCTACAGGGCTGTCTCAGGCACCCCCAGGACAGATTAAGCAGGTGAGACTTAAATCCCCTTACTCCTAGGTAGTCTCCAGGTCAGGACAGAGGCCTTTCAACAGGGGAGTTTGCAATGCCATCATCCAGGCAGTACCCTCCGCTGTGGGCCAGTGCTTTGCATAAATGCTGATTTTCACACAAGGGAGAGAAAAATGCATTAAAAAAGAACGTATTTTCATGCCTAGACTGCATCTGCATTCCAGATTGCGTCCAAAATTTGTGTGTGGGGGGGGGGGAGGAGGAGAGAAGGGAAGACACTCCCAGGAAGCTAACCTTCTCCCCGACAAGTGCAGCTGCTTCTTCCCTGGACTACTCTTTGGGCCCTCTCTTCGCATGCTTTCTGCCATCATGCCTGTGACGCTACGCCGCTCCCGAGCAATGATTTGCTGCCAATTCACACTGGGCTTCTGCAATCTCCCAGACCAGCTCCTCTTCCCTCCCAAGCATCTTTCCATTTCAACATAAGCTCTGAGCATCTAAGTCACCACTAGAGACTATTTCCAAAGAGAAAACATTCTTCTGTACGGAATATGCCTCCCACACCTGCCCCCAGCTTTCCAGTGCTTATATAACACTAGCAGAGAGACACAGATTGCTCACCAAGGCATGGGGATTAAAAATGCCTCCAAATTACAGACTACAGCCAGGCATGGCAAATGGGCTTGATCATCCCTCATGCCACATCACCTCTCCCACAAACAGACCCTCCCAAGTAGGTAAAGTCCTCCCTTTGGGGAAGGAACTGGCTGTCGTCTGAAGTCTCAGGCACATGCCTCCAGGGGGCAGTGTTGCTCCGAGCTTCTGCAGCTCGCCCATGGTGAATTCTCATGTTCTCAGGATGTTTTTTCCTCCCCCCAGCTCTCCATCCTTTTCCTCCTCCCTCCCAAGTGCCAAATGTCAGCCTCGGGAGGAATTAGCCATCGCAAAAGCCCTGGGGAGGAGGAGGAGAGAGCTGGGAATGCAGAAAGTGTCAGGGTCTCTTAGGCGGGGCATTACACTTCTCAGCTTCCCTCTCCCCACCACACCAGGCATTCATCTGCAGCTCCCAGAGCTCTGATCCACTGGGGGGGGGGGGGGGGAATCTAGTTTCCACCCTTCCAGATATTTGGTGCCTCCTCCCTTTCTTTCTTCTACGTTTGCAGCTTAATGTGCAATAAAAATAGCATTGACCCACCAATGCAGCTGATTAATTTTCGCCCCTCCCGCCCAAAGATATCACTACACTCCCCCGGCCCCCCATCCCACCCAAATCCCAACCACAGACCTCTCTGCAGCTGTGACGGTTACCTGACCGACAGAGAGGGTCAGAACTGGATTTTAAATATATTGCAAATGCCGTACAACCATTTTTGGACGGGGGAGCCGCCTTAGAACTGGTCCCAAATTGAAGGAGTTTCCGTGCAAGAGGAAACAAGATTTGGCAACTGCCAGGGTGATCTTTGCACTTGAGATTCACCTAGCCCCGCCCGGAACGGGGGGGGGGGGGAGACGTGTAATTTTTTATTTTTAATTAAAGAGGGGATGGGAGGAGGACGAGAGCAAATAAGTTTTGCATCTGATCGCCGAGGATAACTTAAACCCACCAAACCAAGCCACACACACTATGTTTAATTGAAACCATCTCTGCAGTGGGAAAAGCCAGGACCCTTTCCCTCGGTGTCCTATGAAGTCATCATAATAAGGAACATGCAAAAGGGGGGGGGGAGTGGGGCTGGGAGGGTATTTGGGATAAAATGCCGCAGATAGTGGGTCACCCTTTTGATACTATGGTTACTTGATCTGACCAAAACATGCAGGACAGCGGCGGCGACAACAACAATAGATCAAGCAGCAGCAGAGGAAATTCCTTCCGGGATGGACAAAGCAGAGGGAGGAAGGTTCTATGGATGGAACGCTGAGACACCGGGTTCCGCCAATCAGCAACCAGCAGCCAGCAGTTTCAAGATGCCCCTTCTCCCCCACCTCCCCCCCCCTTTTCCCTTCTCTACACAAGAATTGCTGAGACGTTTCCCTACACACGTCTGTGTAACCCTGAGAGTGCTGCTGCAGTAGAGATTTCTTGCTTTCTCCACACACCACCAGCATTGCTCAGCCCCCAAGCTGCACAAGTTGGAATGTTTTAAAGGGCATGGATTTTTCCAACCAACCATTTGGTTTTATTTTATTTAAAATAATGGTTTTGCAACAAAGGGGGAGGGGAGTTTGGCCATCTCTAGCTCTAGGGATTATTATATAATAAGTTGTGTTATTGATATTGTCAGCCTTGGCCAAGGCACCAACAGCACAGATGACTTTGCTACATCCAAGGACAAAACAAAAAACAAAAACACACCAACCACGTCTTCATAACCAAATATGAAAATGAATCTGCAGAAATGTTAAGTCAGAGAACATGAGCTCAGCCCTGCCACAGATTTTAGGGGTATTCTTCCACTAGCTGGTAGCTTAAAGAAATGGAAAGACGAACTTTCAAAACAGACTTAGGTTTTAACTTACATCACTGCTGTTTTGTATGGTGAATGGTTCGGGATCAGCGATCATTCAAGAATCCATGGAGTCAGACATAACCAAAAAGGAACTAGACTGGAGATGGGGGAGAAGAACAAAAATCCAGTGTATTCTAAACACTCTCACGAGGATGACATCTTCTTTAGCCATACGGGACACAGAACTTCTATTAGACATATGTTTAACAAGAGCTATTTGTACATTGACAGTGAACTTAGTGTGCAACTCACTGTTTTCATACTAGGGGCATCCCCAGTTCTCTTGGTCTTTATAAATTAATGAAGAAAATTTATTAATTATGCACTGACAGTATCTGCAAGCAGATTGCTACTTTCTTGCTCCGTCTCTAGGTACTCCATAAAAACCCCTTCATACACTAAAGCTTATTCTTTTTCTGGAAGCTCCAGAACTTCAAGGGCCATATGTTTTCCAAGAAGGGAGAAATAAAAAGAAACATTTAAAAGATCTTTAACTCAGTCCCAGTCTAGAAACTGGCTGAAACAAAAGTGTCAATAGAGTTGGATACTTTTGGTACATTATTAGTGGCTTGTCTAACAACACTAACGTTCCTAAGGCTATATATGCAGCTGCTGTAGTAAACAGGAAACTAGCTGTAGCATAACAGGCAGTTTTATGCTTGCTCTTTTTGGCCGATTGAAACATCTACGGTTTCTGACTTGGGGGTAAAAAGTCCATTTTAAAAAGGATTTCCCTTTGGAGTCCAAATCCTTGTACATCCAGATCTTCCACTGAAATTAATTTGCTCCAAAAGGAGTTTTGGGTAAGCAAGAAATGTTAGTACCTCCACTATCCCCCATGCCAAAATAAATAAATAAATCAAAAAATTTAAGGGTACAGGTAATTAACCATTGAAACAGCTCAGAGTTCTGCATCAAAACTGGAAGTCTTTTTAAAAAAAGATGCTCTAGTTTCAACCACAAAAATATTGGCCTTGAAGCAGCAATTTGTGGGTGAAATTCCATGGTCAGTGTCATGCAGGAGATTGGACGAAATGACCATAATGGTCCCTTCTGGCCTTTTAAAAAAAAAAAAAAAAACACACAACACACCACATACACAATTCTACCTGCAAGGCCAGAAAGAGGGTGACTGTTCTTTACGATACTCCAAGATGATTGTTGCTGATTTGCGTTAAGGAGACTTACAAGTGACAGTCAGGTTACTACCCTGGCAACAGCTTACTGGAGTACCTGAGTGTCTCATTTGGGCTGTACTTATTCTTGACATTTCTTTAATTTCTCTTCTCGGGGGTGGGAATCCCTCACTAAGGCAAGAACCTGGGCTGGAATTGTGGGAAACGAGTGTCCAAATCCCTTCAAAAAAATCTCAGCCCAGATCTTTAGTTATTTTTAAGACTAAAGAGTAATTTGGGATATTAAAACAATATTTAAAACTTATTGTTAGTAGTCCATTTGCATTTCTCTTGCATTATGGTGTCTGACAGCAGCAGCCATTGCAGGGTAGAGGACTTTGGTAGGGGGAAAAAAAAATCTGAAAAGAATCTCTGGCTTGTTTCACAAAAGTTACAAAAATATACATTTTAATGGGTATTAAACACTCAACCTGAGCGTGCACACATGAGTTAGAGACATACCACAATTCAACAGAGGATGGCTGGATGGCTCTAGGGATTAGCAATGGGATAAGGAATCTTTCGCCACTGGATCAAATCTGGCTAAGGTCAGTTTTGCTGCCAACCCAACACTGCTTAGTGGCCTGCCGGAAATTAATTTTTTTTTTCTCAGTCCAGTTCCCAGTGCGCTACCATTCCTGTCAGACACCACCAATTTAGAAGCCAAGACTGAGTGTGGAATCTGAGCTCTCTTCACCCAGAGGCATCTGTCCTCATAAGAGTTAGGCTCCTTGACAGCGTAGTATGAAGATGTCACACTTACCTGTCCCCTGAGCTGTGCCCTCACACTGGCAGTAGATTCCACCTTCTGCCCCACAGCCACATACCACAAGTTAACATGGGTGAAAAATTCCAGTTATTAAAAACACACACACACACACACACACACACACACCAGCCATCAGGTAGATTTCAACCTCTCCAGACTCTGTCTGGAATGGTTCCTTGGGATGACTTCATTTAAATGCAATCCATGCAGAGTGTTCTCCACTGCCACTGATGTGTGGAAATCTCACAGAAACAAGAGTATTTTCTTCCCAGTAACTGGTCTGAGTAAATGCTTATTAAAAATAATAAGAATTTGGATCTTGGATTATAGATCCACAGTAACCGAAAAACCCACCCACATCCTATATATTTCCAAAGGAGAAAGCATTATGAAAATTTGAAAACAGTTTGTTAAAATCCAATCATACTGCAAAGTAAGGGACTTGGTGATCTCAGTGACATGCACACAATTTCATTTATCAGTGGGAGAAAGCACAGGGCCCTAAGTGTTCAGCTCTCTATGAGACGTTATATTACATGCTAACCTGTTACAGTACATCAGTCTATTACTGCAGGCTTTCCCATCGAACTTAACCCCCAGGAAGCGATCCCTCAGCCATCCTACTAACAAATAAAGGAGATCAGAGGAGGGGATTAAAACAACATGCAAAGCTCTGTTTGGTTTTCATTAGGGAAACAGCCATTCAAGCAAGCAAGGGAAATTTGGAATCAAAGTTCAGAAGCAGCATGTGTCTATTAGGCCTTCCTAAAATGAAGCCGTAGGGCAGAGCATGGCTAGATGGAAGGGAAGCTGGAGGAATCGGAATGCAAGGAGTGGATGTTCATGAAACTCGAGTACATCTCCCTTTGCTTTTTGCTCGCTCTTTCTCCTAGTTGCACCATTAGGATCTAACTCTTGAGCTTAAACTTTCAAACCTAGCCACAGCAACCTGACCAGCTACCTAACCCTCCTGAAGTCGTCTTGCACTAGAGTTCTTCACAGTGCTGCTTCCTTTATGGCCTGATGCAGACAAAGGTGTCTTTCCATTGACTTTATTGGAAGCTGGATCAGACCCTTTAGAGCCGGTAGGTCCAGCCATCTCTCACACACCTTGTTTTGCTTCCTGCAAGTCCAATCTACCTGCCATTCTTCACCCTCACAACAAGGATTCATACCGGGGGAGAAACATTGTCTACTGCGGTGCCTAACTTTGAGTTGCCATTTTGCACCAGATAGAGTTCCATAGGTCTGGTCTATACTTAGCTTTTAGACCAATGTAGCTACAGCACGCAGGTGTAAAAGATTCACCCCCACGTGCTGTGTGCTGACCTAACCCCTAGTGTAGATGCAGCTAGGTCGATGGTAGGTACACAGAGGGAAGCATTCTTCCATCATTTGGGGAGGTGGTTTTACTACAAAAACCCCTTCTGTCACTGTCGTCTGCATCTACGCTACAGGGTTATACCAGCCTAGCTACAGCGCCGGAGCAATGCTGCTGTAGTCAGGGCCGCCCGGGGGGGAGAGGGGACAAGTGGGGCAATTTGCCGCAGGCGCCCCCACGAGTGTTTTTCGGGGGCCCTGAAGCAGGGTCCTTCACTCGCTCCGGGGGTCCCGGAAAACTCTCACGGGGCCTGGGCCCCCAGAGTTTCTTCCGCTCCGGGTCTTTGGTGGCAATTCAGCAGCAGGGGGGTCCTTCCATTCCAGGACCCACTGCCAAAGTGCCCTGAAGACCCACGGCGGGGGGTCCTTCCGCCTCGGGACCCGCCGCCGAAGTGCTGGGTTTTCGGCAGCAATTCAGTGGCAATGGCCTCCCACCGCCAAAGACCCCAGGCCCCCTGAATCCTCTGGGCAGCCCTGTCTGTAGTATAGGTATAGTCTGACTGTGTCCACTATTCAACTTCTTTTTACCGAATAAGGAAACCACACAGGTTTGGGTTTTGTTTAAATGCCTTCTCTAGTTTGCATCAGAAGTCGAATGGTTTCAACACCCTAAAACGTAGAAATTGGAGGTTTTAATAGTTGTAGTATCATCCAGAGCTTTTATACTTGCTCTTTATAAAAAGAGCAAACAAATTCCATATAATCTAAAGAAAAATTCCTAGTGTGCAACTTGCAGTCCAATCAGTAAAATTAAACCAGTCTTTCAGTAAAGCAAGGTCCTTCTGAAAGAAAATTTGGGCTTTTAGCATCAGGTCTTTTTTTTGGGGAGGGGGGGACCAGAAAATACCTGAGCAACGATTAAATACATGGCTTACAAACAAAGATCTACAATTTATCCAAAATAAGTCACCCATACAGGTTTGCACTGGGAATATGCAACAAGATTCACTGCATGAAACAACATAGGGTTGAGAGACACACAGAACAAGGCCATCCCTCCTAAGAGCAAAGTTTGCTCTTAAATCCCCACCAGGAAGCTAAGTCAACATTCTCCAGGCCCAGGTGATCACCACTGGTCTTTCTGTGGCATGTTTACTTTACAGCACATTTAATAGATGGGGATTTCTCTCTCCACCCCTTCCGTCTGTGAAGTCACTCTGGATGGCAGAACCATAAATAGAGATTTTTCCCATAACCTTGTCTGACAATGCTAAAAACGGAAACAAACAATGCCTCACTGATGGCTGTAAAGCCTCCAACCCCAAATGCCAGGTAACAATCTTAACAACAAAAATCAAGGGATTCTCACTCACTCACTCTCTCTCCCCTACAGTAATAAAGCAGCTGACTTCACAAGCATCAGTATTAAAGACTTGGTTGGCCTACAGATGGACTAACCTTGACAGCCGGCCCATGTTGGGGGGCTTTCCCAGGGGAACTTATGTTGTGCATTGTGTACAGTGCATGGAAACTTTGCTAGGTGGTGAGCTACCAGGACACCTTTTGCACCCACAACTGCTACAGAATCAGAACCCATGCAAAGAGGCATCTTGTTTTTCAGGGGTAGGGTGTTTCCTGGCTTCGGGTGTGAACACTCCCAGACTCAGAGCCTCCATGACAGCAAAGTGACCCATGGCTTTGAACTGATGGCAAGGACTCTCCATTGGGTCAGAAGGAGGGCTGGGGGGGAGGAATGAATGGGAGACCTGCATTCAATTGCAGCCAGACGCTGTTTCTAACACTTCACAGCTGAGCAATTCACAAGCTGGCTATAAAATTAGGGCTCTCAGTGTCTGATTATTTGTAGCAACTAGAAGTCCTAGCAATCGAAAGACTGACTCCAATGGACATTGGCCATGCTGCCTCATCCACCCTTTTTGTTGTTGTTGTTGTTGCCCATACTCTCTGGACAAGGAAGTTACCTTATTGCACCAGCTGCACCCCCGTAGCGTGTCTAGACGATGTTCTGTGCTAATGAGACAGAGCTCTCCCAGCAGCAGAATAAAACCACCTCCACGAGCAGTGGTATAGCACTGTCCACCACAGCACTTATGTCACTTGGGGTGGTTTATTCACACCTGAGTGATGTAAGTTAGGCTGACATAAGTATAGTGTAGACATAGCCTCAGAGGTGGTAGAACCAGGAGTAGGTAATGGCTCAGATACAAGATCTCCCTCCCCAAACAATGCCACAGAAAGGACCTTTGAGCATGGGGAAGAACTGAATGGTCTGAGAGGGAGAAGGTGCTGTCGCACCCTCATTACACCCATTCATGAGGGGACAAGCAAATCTGGGCTGCACTTAACCATTTTCTCTCTTTCTGGGGTTTAAAGAACAGTTCCCCACACACACACTTGGATCTCCAGGGCACTTTTGGAACATGCAGCAGCCAAACTGTCCAGGTTCACCTAGTTCAAGATCAGATCTGCTGGAGTTAAGAACACAGGGGTGACAAAAATGCAGCTTGAAACTCTCTGAAGGTGAATGTTAGAAACACATTTCTACTGCATTTGTAGTGGAGAACGCAGTTGGGTATTTTCAGACTGCAAAGAGAGGTAATTTCATAATTTTACCATAAACTGCAGGTCATAAATGAAATAGTGGAGCAGAGACTTGGATCATATGTCCAAATAAATCACTTCACAGAAGCCCACATACAGGCAGAGATAGCAATAAACTCTTCCTTGTGCCTTTTGAAATACAACCTTGCTTGGCCGTGGCCTCCTTACATCTAACAAAGCTTCAGAAATAGCCAAAGGGCAGCGCAGAAACAAAAGCGGCAGATATTAACTTGTTCCTGTTCTATCAGAGAGGGTCTTCACTACCTCGTTTTCTCCTCCTCCAGTCATTTCTCACCCACCCCCTTTTGAAAAGATCTGATCAAGTTTTCTAGTGATCACCCCGTTTCTCTCTCTCATGCTCACTTGTCCTGTTTTCCACCTCTCTCCCTTGACTTCACCTTGTAGCATTTAACAGGGGACACCACTGGTAGTGATAAAACAGTTGTTCCTGAAAATTTATGGAGTTTCAGTGAATAACTCCTGGAGGTGAAGTGGTCATTGAGCTGTAAGTGGGAGCGGTTTATTTAGTCAAACTCCTACAATAGCACTGGTCTGTCTCCTTTCCCCAGGATTTCTTCCCCAGAAATGTTTGGGATAGCGAACTTTTAAAAGTCACAAGAATTGTCATCTGTTTGGGGACTTTCAGGGAGATGACCGATTTCTGGCCTGGTCCAGGCAAGTATTAACATTCAGCCCCAGTTTAAACCATCCAGAGGAGAGAGGAGTATGACAGGGCGTGCTTTTCCTATTGCCCATCATTTGTAAGATTTGGTTTTTGGAATGAGGAGAAACCTCATGTAAAAGTGGGCGAGAATGGGTTAAGTATGGGCTGAGCACAGACTCCGGGCAAACCATTTGAATTCACATCATGATTGGAGGAAGGGACTTCACGACTGGAGCCATCAAGTTTCCAGCTCATACCCAAAAGGGGTTGGTTCTGTCTCAGCAAGAACAGTCTTGGGAAGTCCTCCTCCAGGACCTGGCAATTCCTGTAGAAGACTTGTACCTCCTCGGGGTACAGCATGAGAAAGAAGCCATACGAAACCTACATCATCCTAGCATTGCTGCGTGACTAAGGCGCAGCTGTTTGCTCAAAGCAGCACAAGCCTTGATAGGTTTGCCCCAAGTAAGCCCCCAAAAGCATGGATGATTAGACAACCCTTAGCTGAACAGCTTGGTCTGCAAAATTAAACTGAAAGCCTGGCCAAAACAGGGTCTTGAGCAATTTTCGCACTCCCACTGAATGTATATACATGCACACTCAAAAAGCCCAGTTGTACCCTACTTACAGTGGACACTGGGCACTTCATTATGTAACGCCATCTTTCCAGAAAGCTGCTTTATTTCACATCCAGGCCAACTACTGCGTCTTCCTGGTTTGTCAGTTCTCTGAATTTATGATTTAACAACATTTGCAGATCTCTCAACTGTTCCTTCAAAGTAGGAATGACTGAAAGATCTGCAAATACCCTGGATAGTTGAGTGATTGGAATCTGACAGTTCTCCAAACTCATACGTTTTAGATGCAAGCTATAGTTCAGTATTAACCTATGTATTGTCTCCCATTGCTACTGTACACAGGGGAAACACTGTTGCCTTTCAGTGGCAAGATCCTTTCTAGGGAACAGTATCCATCGATATTCTGTAAGACTACATCTAGAGTTCATTCCACCTCATTCTCAAAGCCTCCACCACATTTTCACCTACCACATGCAGTAAGAAACCTGTGGTGAACAAAGGCTCCTATCGTTCTGCAGACATTTAATAAATCAAAAGTTGTTTAAAACTCTTGTCCAGCAACATTTCCTCTTACAGCAGGTTTATCTTTGAAAGGCAGGTAGTTCCAGATGTTGGACTTTTAACCCCATCCTGACACCCCATTGCATCTCGGAAACACACAAGGTGGGTCCTCATTACAACAATTGAGCTATGTATCAAGTGCCATCATTAGGTCTTTTGGGCTTGGTCTACACTGGGGGGGTGGGGGTGGAGAAAAATCTATCTAAGATACACAACTTCAGCTACGAGAATAGCATAGCTGAAGTTGACGTATCTTAGATCAACTTAGAATCACTTACTTCGCGTCTTGGCGGTGCGGGATTGATGGCCGCTGCTTCCCCGTCAACTTTGCTTCCGCCTCTCACTGAGCTGGAGTTCAGCAGTCAACCGGAGAGCGATCGGGGATCGATTTATCGCATCTACACTAAACACGATAAATCAATCCCCAATAGATCGATCGCTACCCGCCGATCCCTGGAGTAACAGAGCATTGCACTGGTAAACAATAGCTGCTCCACTTGATAGAGTAGCGCATTAGCCTAAATTACCATGCAATGCCTTGAGTTTGAAAGGAGTCCTCATCGAACCTGGATTCCATTCTGTGGGAACTAAGAGGAGGGGTCCATGCAATGACCATGCTAATGTTAGTCTGGGGACCAGGATCAAGGATTTTGTGTCCCTCTCTCTACAATCTGTTTGTCAGGCTTGAACAGTCTGGGAGAGACACACCAATGTCATCGGGGAGCCCTTACTCCTTAGCAAGCCAGCTCCGTATCAGTGGAGATACCCTGACACTGAGTAGCACCCCAACCCCATGACTACTTGTGGAGTAAGACACTGTTCTGTGTGAGTAAGTTTGGCTCACCCCCACCCCAAGGCTGTCGGGGGTTGCCAGGCATGTGTAGCTAGAGAAAGGGCTCCCTGAGCAATCATCAGGCTAAATCTAGTCAAATGCCAATTCAGAGAACAATTCTGTAGAGAACGGAAGAGTGAACTTTGCCACCAAAGCTTTGTTTTGTCAGCCCCCAACCGCCTCCCAAGAATCTGTCTGCAGCGGAGACACTGCAGTTCACTTTGGTCTCCTGGAGCCTCTCTCTAAAGCTCCAGCCACATCGCCTGGTTCCAGTGGTGCCCGAGGCTACATCTACACTTCAAAGAGAAACCCAGAGCACCCAGACTCAGCTCCCCGGACAATTGACTCAGGCTTGAGCTGCAAGGCTAAAAAGTAGCAGCATAGAGATTGGAGCCCAGGCTCCAGGCCTAACATCTATGTGCTATTGTTATACCCACAGCCTGAGCCCCACAAGCCGGAGACACAGAGGTTTCTATAGTGTTGATGGAATGTTCTTATGTCTTGGGCTGACTGTTTCCTCTGAACCTTTCCCCTTCCCTTCAATCTTCACCTTTGCTCAATCCACACCTGCCCTCCTTACCCACTTCTCCCCACCCCATCCCTCTAGCCTCACTTCCCTTCCATGTCCCCTCTCCCTTCATTCTCTTCCATTTAGCTGATCCCCCCTTCTCCACCACTGCCCCAAAAATCATGGCACTAACATGCTGTTTGCTGCCATCACATTGTTCACTTTGCTCGTGTGTTCTATCCCTTCCACCACCCTCTAGGTCTTGTCTATTTAGAGTCAAAGCTCTTCAGGACAGGGACTCAGACCCTATTTGTACAGGGCCTAGCACCATGGAGCCCCATTCCTGGTTGGTCCTTACACGCTACAGAAACAAAACAGGATTAACACCAACAGGCACTGAAGCTCAGGCTTCTTCATTTTTACAAGGTAATTAATGGCCATTAGTTACCTTGCTGTAAATACCTAGTGGAGACGAGGCACTGTAGTTTTACTGCAATGTTGTCTAGGCAAGGTGAACCACAGGTGGGGGGCAGGGAGAGTTGTGTTGACCTCACCTAGCTACCTTGCAGTACAAACTACCTGCACTTTATCTCCACTAGGATTTTACAGAGAGGTAGCCAGTGTGCACTAGTTACCCACTAAAACCCTGCACCTTTTTAGAATGTGAAGACAGTCTCATTCTCCTCTGAAGTATTTTTCTGAGCCATTTTCATAGAATATCAGGGTTGGAAGGGACCTCAGGAGGTCATCTAGTCTAACCCCCTGCTCAAAGCAGGACCAATCCCCAACTAAATCATCCCAGCCAGGGCTTTGTCAAGCCTGACCTTAAAAACCTCTAAGGAAGGAGATTCCACCACCTCCCTAGGTAAGCCAGTCCAGTGCTTCACCACCCTCCTAGTGAAAAAGTTTTTCCTAATATCCAACCTAAACCTCCCCCACTGCAACTTGAGACCATTACTCCTTGTTCTGTCATCTGCTACCACTGAGAACAGTCTAGATCCATCCTCTTTGGAACTCCCTTTCAGGTAGTTGAAAGCAGCTATCAAATCCCCCCCCCGCCCATTCTTCTCTTCTGCAGACTAAACAATTTCAGTTCCCTCAGCCTCTCCTTATAAGTCACGTGTTCCAGCCCTCTAATCATTTTTGTTGGACTCTTTCCAATTTTTCCACATCCTTCTTGTAGTGTGGGGCCCAAAACATACCCACATTTTTGCATGCATCCACACTAGACCAAGACTGTGGAGTGAAAGTGCATTAAACTGAGCAACAGCCACGGGAGACAGCCCACTTCCCCTTTAGCAGTATTCCAATCCTGCTCTGTAACTATTCTACCAGCACTGTTCATTTTCAGAGTGACTAAGTAGAGAGACCCACACCACGCAATTCAGATCCTAATGTGCAATTCCCCTGAGCTGGAGGTATTTGGATCGGCAGTTCAGATTCACAATGCCAGTGGGGACAGGGCTTAAGATACAGACAGAGATCAAGTCATTTTTAAAATACCCTTAGTTCAGAGACTTCTGAACCTTCCACCATGTCTGCTGTTCACTCTTGGTATTTCACTCAGCGCAGACAGCAAAAACAGATGAGTCAATTTCACTCCTTGGTTCTGGGTGCTGCAGGAGAGTATTTGAACCCAAACCAAAAATCTGCGTTTATGCTGAAAGATGTGAAGACAAATATCAGGAGGATTTTTGTAAAACTAGGGTTTAAATCAGTGGTTCTCAGACTGGGGTCTGCAGACCCCTGGCAGTCTGTGAGGGTACTCCAGGGGGTCCACACCTCATGTTCGGGGACCCTGCTGATCAACTCCTTCCCCTCCCTCCCAGCAGCATGCAGGAGGTGCTGGGAGGGATGGGGAGGAGCAGGGACAGGTCGCACTGGGGGGTGGGGGGTGGAAAGAGGTGGGGAAGTGGAGGGGCAGAGGAGCAGGCAGGGCCTTGGGGCTGAGTAGGGATTGAGCACCACGGGGGAAATTAGAAGCCAGTTTGAGGATCCACAAATATTTTAAAATCAAATGGGGGTCCTCAGGTTGCGAAAGTTTGAGAACTGCTGGTCTAAGTGAATGATCCTTTAGGTCAAACTGCCTAGTAGCAATGCAAGATGTAAGGCGGGGGAAAATGAAAACCCACTTTTGAAAAAAAGTTGTTGTAGGGTTAACAGTTTCCTTTCAACGGCATTAGGATTTTCTGGCCAGTACTGAGCTCCAAGTAGGATCCAGGATTCCTAGGTTCTCTGTCCATCTCCATCAACTCACCTTGGGCAAATCATTTTACTGTGCCTTAAGTATTTTTCAGTTGGGTAAAACTTAGCTGCCTCCCAAGGGTGTTTGAGAGACTTAATGTATGTGAAGCACTTTGAGACCCTTCGATGAAACAAGCTATACAGCTGAAGTATAAATTATGTATTTTTAACTCTCAGGGAGACTAAGAAGCCAGTTTACATTCTGCATCTGGCTAATGCAAACAGAGCCTGTCATGGACACAGGCAGGCTCCACCTCTGCCCCCCTCCCTGAGAGCACCCACTCCTAGAGCAGGATCTAGGCAGCAATACCCTGGGTTTCAACTGTGCTTACCCAGCAGCTCCAACCGGGTTCAGCAACTCCTGTTCTTCCCTTTGAGACACTAAAGACTGGTGACCAGAAAACCTGTTTACACCAAAGTCTTGGTATTTACCACATTGCTAACAAAGCACAAGAGAAAAGGATTGTAAAAAACCACCGATTGTCTAAACGCACATTTATCGTCCCTAGGGCTTACCGTCCGCCCCGACATTAACCCAGGCAGGCCTAGCTTCTTCAGACCCCCCCCCAGCAGATGCCTGTCACAGCCTGGTTCTTCTCCAAACAGCACCTCTGCAATTACCTCCCTCTCTTCAGAGAGTCCCCTCCGTTTCCTGGTTCTCAGCCTTTGCCCTGCTCATCAAAACCAACTCAGTGGGTCTCAGTATGCGGTCGAGCCAGACTCCTCGGAGCCAATGGCTTTGCGCCATTGTCTTATGGCAACCCTCTAGCATTTACTAAGGGTTGGTTTGCCCAGGGCTATTCTTCTGCCCTTCCTGCTTGCGCCTCCCGACAGCCTGCTGTTTCACAGTAGCCATCCCCGTATGCAGTACATACAAGTTACAGAGCAGCTCCATAGAGAAACAAGGTGGGTGAGGGGAAAAATAAAAATAAAATAAAAATCTTTTAGTGGACCAACTTCTCTCGATGAGAGAGACAAGCCCTCGAGCCACACAGAGCTCTTCTTTTCTCTCAGGCGTTGTTCCTACTGTGACCTGAAGAAGAGTTCTGTGTGGCTCAAAAGCTTGTCTCTCTCACCGAGATAAGTTGGTCCAATAAAAGATTTTACCTCACCCGCCTTGTCTCGACTATCCTGGGACCAACACGGTGACAGCCACACTGCACAGCGCAGCTCCATGTCCACCACGCTACCCCCTCTGTATGGGGAGACGAGATCACCAGAGACGCCCTGCCCCCCTCACACAAACCGTCAGCCAAAAGCAGCACCAACTCACGCGTGCGTTGTGAGTACCGAGAGAGTCCAGGGTTTTCTTAAAAGCCCAGGTCTGGAGACAAGCAATGACATGAACATCGCAGCTTTCATTACATAAGTGAGTTTACAGCCCTCATGGTTGTAGAGAAAAGCTTGAAAATGTGACCCGAGGGAACAGTAGCTGCTCAAACCCCAGAGGGCAAACTCAATTTTTTTGGAGCCTGACTCATGCTTTTGAATGCCTGGAGTTGTTGATACTACAACCACCAGCAGGGCTCAGTGTGGTATTTCTAGGAAACAGCAGGGCCTGGAAAAGTTGAGACCATTGCTAAACAGATGCGCACTCCATTGACTATCGCACTAACATTTTTCCAAAGTAGGGGGCCATTCCTATGCTTCTGTTTGTAACCAATCCTTCTCCATAGGAACAGACTGTGGGTTTAGTACCGTCCTCTCAGATCCAGTTACGAAGCCACATTTTGCTACCTATGCACCTAACGATTGAGGGGATTATGCCCTCTGTGCAGAAGGGAGCTAGTGGCGACGTCTCCCATTTACAGAGAAGGAAGCAAGTCTCCTTCCTAAATTGCTACATTAGCCCACCCAGTGACAAACACTGTTCTGCTCTGAGAAATGCAGCCAGAACTGCTTTGGGGGTTACATGTTTGTCAGTCCCCAGCAACTCTCAGCTGAAATTTGCCAAGTTTAACACCACACACACTTCCCTCTCTAACAGCCCCACAAACTCACCCTGGGCTCAGGGTCAAGCTGGGACCTTCCTGTCTTGTACATCACCAGTAAAGATTCTGCAGAACGGGGTTAGGTAGGTCTAGGAGAGCAGAACGAGCATCCTCAGAATTGGTAACTCAACTGCAGAGTCAAGCCAAGGTAGCATCCAGCTCATCCTTCCACTACTGCAGGGAACCTGCAGTGCTAATAGGAGCAGAAAACCTCTTTTGGACACTAGTGGTATAGAGACCATTACCCACAGAAAGCAGGTGGAGTCTTCCTTACCGTGGGGGTGGAGGGTCGGCAAAACAAAGCCAAGTTCTTTCTAGTTTCCATGGAAGGCTTTCAGGATTCCCCTCCCAAACCAACTCCTGAGCTCAGGCAGAAGACCCCAAAGACACTTGGCTCTCAGCTCCCCAATAGCTGATTTATCAGGCTACTGTCTCTTTAAGAGAGGATCTGACAGCAGGATCTGATTGAGAACGGGGTTAAACGAAGATGCCTCTCTCCTATGATTGTACAATGGGTGTGTTAGTCACAGATCAACCCCAGGCTAGCCCTGCCCTGAGGCACCAAATACCAAAGCCTGAGCCAGGAAGGACGCTTGGAGCCAAAGCACCAGCACGGTACAAGCAAAACTGAAGGTGGGCTCCTCAGCCCTTTCCTGGCTCCATCTGTGGGCAGTGGTGGGGAAGCAGGTTGGGCCCGGTTAGAGCACAGCCAGCCGACGGCAAAGTCGTGTTAGTCCTCCTGTTCTCTAACACCCTGATTTTCCTTGCATTGACCAGGCTGCAAACTCTTCTCACTGCCCCAATTCCACCCCACCCTGCGGAGTCACTTCACTTTGTTTTCATTTTACTAGATAGATACAACCCTTGACGCTCACCGCCAGGAGAAAAACCCTTGTTGTCCAGAAAGCTTAACCCGTAAGGAGCTGCGGAGTGGCGGAACGTGTGGCTCAAACAAGGAACGTTTTGAAGACGCTGCCAAACCGAGCTTGGGAGCCCCATTGGCCCTCACCTGGGAGCTTGGAATACAAGCCCAGCTACTCCGGCTTGGCTGCTGTCGAGCTCAGCTCCCAACCCGGGGAGAGGCCGTTCGCTGTGTATGTTTGGCCTAGCTGCTGTGTCCATTTCCTGGTCTCGCTGTAGAAAATAAGAGCCCTGAGGTTAAAGCACTGGACCGTGCTCAGCTTCCTGCTTTGCTACAGCTGTGCTGTGCAGCCTTGGGCAAGTCACTTCGGGTAGGTTTACACCGCAACCGGGAGCGAACCTCCCCACCCAGGTGCACAGACTCGAGCAAGCACTAAAACCAGCAGCATTAGACACTGCAGCACAGGCTGGAGCTTGTGTGGGCTTGAAAGCTCGAGCTGCAGTGTCTCTCCTGCTCTTTTTAGCAGGTTAGCTTGAGCCCCAACTAGCACAAGCTGCTCTGTCTGGGCTGGGGCGGTCTCCTGCCGGTAGTGTAGACGTACCGTTAGCCTCTCTGTGCCACAGATTTTGCTCTGTTAAGGGGAATGATGCCACCTACCTCCCTGTGGCAAGGAGAGGCCGTTAACTGACCTTCATACAGTGCTTCAAGCTCCTTGGATGGGAGGCTGCCTAGCACAGAACGGTGAAATGACCCTCTTCAGAACAGGCACCTGATTACACTCAGTAGGCTGGAGACCTGAGTGCCTCGGGGTGGAGATTTTACTGGGTTCTTAACCCTCGCACAGCTCTCAGCTACTGGAGCGACAGATGCCACAGAAATGCCTTTGGAGATAGAAGCCTGCTGTGGCATTCCCCAGCTGCTGTGCTCTTATTTTGTAGTTTGGGACTTTCGTTCAGGGAAAATATTGCTTTAAGGGAGGTTTCCCCTCATTTATTCACTAGTGCAATGCACGGGGGAATTGATGCCTTGGCCAGAGTGCTGGAAATTGTGCAGCTGAGAAATAAGCGTATGGTTTGGGTCAACCGTACAGCATCCCCGTGTCCCAATTAGCCATGACTGTTCTCTTCCAAAATAACGCCAACCGCTTATTCACAACTATATGCCTCCCCTGGGAGTAGGTTACCTACAGGACCTATCCAGACCTCTAGGGGCAGAGCCGCAGTGGAGCTGTGACAATTCACAGCAGCTGAGGGGCTGCCACCCTCATATTTACTGTAAGGAAAATGATGTGGTTTTTATAGATCAGAACAAAAGTTAGTGCTCTGAGCAGTGAGAGCCCTGGAAAGCCAAGTCCTCTCTCCAGAGTACAACACGGACAGCAGCAGTGCCAGCTTCAGTGAGCTGCCCCCCCCCCCTCTCTTGCAAAGGGGAGAGCCAGTAGTTCAGCAGCCATAACCTATTCAGGCTCTGTCTAGGGAAACTGAGTCAGGTGTAAACACTAGACACACCTCATCGACTCGAGCTGGGATCCCAGCAGCTTATTTTACACACACGCTGTAGTAAATGGACGACACTGACGCTGGACCAGGTCTGGATTAGTTACCCAGAGGTGAAGAGCTCCCGAACCTTTTAATCGACAGCATAAATCTTGTTTTAGTCCCAGAGAGCCTGGCGCAGGGTTAGAGAGGCAGCCCAGGCTAGCGGACAGGACGCTGCATGGGAACTCCTCTGACCTGCTGTGTCACCTTGGGCCAGTCACTTCCCCTCGCTGCACCCGCTTCCTCTCCCACCATTGGTCTGGCCTGTTTGGTGGGGGGGAAAATGGAGAGCTCAGTGGTTTGAGCACTGGTCTGCTAAACCCAGGGTTGAGAGTTCAATCCTTGAGGGGGCCACTTAGGGATCTGGGCAAGAAATCTGCCAGTACTTGATCCTGCTGTGAAGGCTGGGGATTGGACTCAATGACCTTTCAAGGTCCCTTCCAGTTCTAGGGGAGAGAGAGAGATGGAGATATACCTATTTCAGGTACACAGACACACCTGACTCCAGCACATATAGGCCTACCCAAGCCAGCCTGCTGAAAATAGCAGTGTGCCCCTGACAGCTGTCCAAGTACAACCCTGCCTGTGCCCTTGGCTACGTACTCAGGTGGCCAGCCTGGCTTCACAGCTCTTGTTAGCAATCCAGATTACATGTGCTACATTCAGACACCCTGACTGCAGCGTGGGCACACCCTTAGACTGGAAACTCGACAGCCATACGAGGCGTTAGTACAGCACCTGGCCCACCAGGGCTCTGATCTCAGTTATTGCTAGGTGGAATTGTAATATACAGACAAAACTTCTGCTTCTAGATACAGTGGATTTAGGGTGACCAGACAGCAAATGTGAAAAATCACGACAGGAGGAGGTGGTAGTGATGGTGGGGAGTGGGGTAATAGGAACCGATATAAGACCCAAAAATCAGGACTGTCCCTATAAAATTGGGATATCTGGTCACCGTAAGTGGATTCCACATGTCAATCCCTCCCCCATAGTTCTCAGCTTGGAACTTGCTCAGAAGGGAAGATCAGAACACACTTTCCTTAGAAGCTGTTTGAAGTCACAGGATTGCACCATTTAATTATTTAATTTTTTTTGGCCTCTTGTGGAAGCCAGTTAATGCAGCTTCCAAGGGCTCAGAAAGGCAGTGCTGCCAGCAAGGATGTTATCTGAGGGTGACACACCAGGTTTTACTGATACAGTAATCAGGAGACTCCTAGGTGCTGTGACTCACCTGGGGCAAATCTAACCTGATTCGTGCTCTCAAAAAAAAAAAAATAGCCCCTCCTCAGAAAGCCTGCACTACTCAAAGAGCAACAAGCCCCCCTCAAGCCAGTCCCTTTGTGATTCCACCTTGAAAGCCCACCACTGTGCACCTGCCCCACCCATTCAGCAACTAGGGAACAAACTCTGGCACATCCTGTTCCGAGCCTCCCAGAGCAAGCCAAGCCAACATACCACTTGTTCCAACATCAGCATTGCTGTCCCTTTGGAACCACTGCCAGGCAGACTGGAATGGGAGTCCAAAAGGAATGAGCTCCCCCCTGGAAGAGGCAGGAGAGCTGCTTTCTGGCTAGGGGACAGCCCAAATCGGTGCTTTCTATGAAGGGAGGAGAATAGCCTCTGCTATAGCAGGGGAGGTGGGAATCACATTTCTCCCACCTGTGTCACAACCCAGCATGGCCTCGAGAAGAAGTGTAATCAGAGCCCTGCTCCAGTGCCTTAGCCACCAGGAGATCTGGGCTCAGTCCTGACTTAGGCACAGGCTTCCTGGGTTAGCCTGGACGCCTCTGTTCCCCATCTGTGAAGTGGTGATACTCCTTCCTTTCTTCCACCTTTTGTCTGCTCTAATTAACTGGCAAGTGCTGCAGGAAAAGGACCATCTCTTACCATGTATCGGTACCCCTAGCACAATAGGGTTCTGAGTTTGGGCTCGAGCCTCTAGGTGTTACTGTAAGACAAGTAGCTATAACAGGCTGGGCACCTCTGGGCCCATCCAAACTCAGCACCTTCAACACACTCCCAATACCATCCACCTCACCCGGGGATGACGAGACTTACAGCACATCAAGATCCTTGGAGGAGAGGCCCTGTGTCATTGTGGAAGGCCATTAGGACACATCTTTCTGCCTTACCTGCATGCTGGCTCTCAGGTGGACTCTCAGGAGTTTTGTTCCCCCTGCACTCCACCACCACCCGTATTTCCTGCTGGTTGTCTTCTTCTGCGACATCGTGCTCAGATGTTTGCAGCTGGATAACCTGCAGACAAAGGTTGCCTGGAATTAGCATATCAGGCATAATTTGTATTATTTATACAACAGTACCAGCTGAGGTTGGAGGCCCATTGTGATCAGCACCATAAAGACACATTAAGAGAGATTTCCTGCACCTAAGAGTTTACTGCATGCATGCCGCCTTCCTTCAAATGAGATGAAGGGACATCCTGATGAGTGATTGTCATTAAAGATCCATGGCACTTCTAGGAAATAGGGCATTTCACCTCAGTGTCCTTCTGGCCACATTTTAATTCTGATTGTTACACTCCAGCCACTTCCATTCCATGCCAACGGCAGGAGAAGCCATTCCGGGGTGGTAGATGCACAGCTTGCCGAGAGCTTTGGAACCCTTCCCAATGAGAGGTGCTGTATCAACGCCACACATCACCACATCTCATTCAAAGCTAAGGCCCATCCAGTCTAGCAGAACGTTCACGTCTCTGCTCTATGAGAGGAATATTGCATCGTTAGAAAGTGCAGTGGGAACCTGGTCCTCAGCTTAGAGCTCACCCCAACCTCTCCCCCAACAAAGGAGGAGCTTGCAAGCCAAGGGATACTTGCAGGTGTTTGCAAGCTGGTTTGCAGAGTACTAAGTCAGTCAGGGAGGCATAACACCTCCCTAGCAAGCAGCTTGTCTAAGTATGATTCACTAGAAAGTGATACCAGCAAAGGGTCCCTGGCCAGGGAAGATCGGTCACAGAGCCAAGTCAAGCAAGACACCAAGGGTTCCCCAGTGGCTTCCATTCTCGGGCTGAGGAATACCAGATTCTCTTTCAGACAAGGTTTAAGTGAACCTGGGCAAATTAAATGGGATCTGACTCTGAACCTTCCTCAAACCTCAAACTGGGGTGGAGCATATAAGAAATTGGTTAACACTGGACAGAGGTTAAGTTTTTGTTTCCCTGAGTTTCTGCCCTTCCTGGTTCAAGCCAGAAGCATTAGTGGCTAGATGCTTAGAGAAAGGCTGGGGATGCCACAGGAACAACTAACCTGGCAGTTTCAAGAGGTGTGGAACCAGAGAAGCATGTGGAAGTCTAGATGCCTCTCAAAGTGCCATGTACATTCACCATTCACAAACAGGAGCACTGATCATTTGAGTTTTCACCCAGAAGAGCTACCGACTCCAAACCAGGGCTTCTGTGCCAGCCCTGTAGAGCACACTGGTCAAGAGACATGGTCAGCATTCATGACCTTTGGGGTGTGAGTTATGACCTGGATAACCCGGTAGTACTTCTTCATGCTACTGAAATCCTTCTCAGCCACAAACTCACACCAAAGTTTCCTGTGGTGCCCAAATAGCAAGTTTGTGTCAAGGTCTGAAAACGCTCTGGGGACGATTTGGAGCATGGAGAGAAAGAGAGGACTGAGATCTGGATTCCTTCACTGGGTCAGTCACTCAGTGATCCTGGGCAAGTCACAATTTTACTTACAGTGGACAGTTTGATGGCTACCTTTAGCAGCACTGTTAACTATGTTACTACTTGGTTCATATTCACTTCCCTTCCCCTGCCATCTTCCCTCTTTCTGTTGGGAAAACAATCTTGGGTGTTAGTTTTGAAAATGCTGTTTTAAAGAAATATAGACTAGTCAAGTCAGAAGAAAATCCTTAGGGAAACAGCTATAGGCTATTGCCATAAATCCCCACTGAGGTAAATGGAAGCTGGTATGTGCTCAGGATTCTTGAAAAATCTACCCGCTTCATTAGTTATCCAAATACAGGAAAGTGAAAAAAAATGTAGGAATTTAGCATTAGGCCTCCCTTCCCCTCCTCCTGATTTTTTTTGTGTGGGTCTTTATGAAAAACCAAACATTCAAAAACTGACAGGATTATTTTGCTTAGTAACAGTCAAATGTTAAAATGAGGGTGAGTGCACCAAGATTGTTCCCCCACCAAAAGCTTTTTAAAACTTTACAGAGAAGTTTGCTGATGAGACTGCGGCATATAACAAACAATCTGATCATTATCCTGGTTTTAAGAAGTCAGAACAACTCCAAGTGTGGCTCGCCGAATTGCCTAAAGTTTCTAAGAATATTTTTAACTTGCGCCAAATGAATTAGAAATTAACAACTTAATTCACTTCACCTCTTTCTGGGAGCAAGTTTTCAGGAACAGAGCAAGATTTTCTCAAAATGTATTCACTAGTCAGAATTATTTGCAACGTAGTTTCTGTGACTAATTCTTGTTTGGTGCATCATTGGCAGCTTGGAGCTATTGGATAGTCAACCTCTAAACTGTTTGATTGGACATCGGAAGCAGAAATGTATCATACGACCTGTTTGGCTAAGCAGGACACTTAGGTCAGGTTTACAGTGCAGGTCTCCGGAGTTATGCACGTTGCATTTGCTCCGCACAGACACTCCTGCCAGTAAACGTAGTGACTAGAACACCTGCAGAACAGAGACAGAAAAGGGGTGCAAATAGCTCTGGATCTGTGAGGCGCTCAGACACCACTGCGACAGGCAGTATAGAAATGTCTTCTCAGCAGTTGGCATCCCCCACCTGCTCTAAAAGCAGAGTCCACACAACACGTGAAGCCGAAAAATCATCCCCTTCCTGAGTTTGGCTTTATTAACTAACAAGTGAGCAACAACATCAAATCTCCTCTGTGGGTTTGGCTGTTGAGGTTCCTCTATTGGGACACAGCCCATACCCTAAATCCCCCCCCCCCCCCCAGCAGAGATTTCAGGCAGGTCCACACTTAAAATGCATGGATGGAGTTGCACTGCTGTAGTTAATCCACCTCCCCAAGAGGCAGGAGTTATGTCCATGGAGAAGCCCTCCCATCGATAGAGCGCTGGCTACACCAGGACCAGGGGTTAGGCGTCGCTCACAGGGTGTGGATTTTTTATACTCCAAGTGACTTGGGAAGTTTGTGGTGTTGACCAGGGCTCAGTGGGTTAGCAGAACCCCTTTAACCCTTTCCCATCTGGAACACCATGTGCTAACAGAGTGGGGCATTCCAGGCAAACACTGACAGCCTGTAGCGAGTCTATAAATAAACCAAGCAAACATTCACACCAAGTTGCAGCTTCACATGAACAGTCCCAGCACATTTTGCAGGATGAGCTCAGCTTGGATTACTTAGAAACTGACCTACACAAACCCCCCCAGATCCGAACACACTCGGATCCATGGAACATTTAGAGCTGGATCCCAACTTTGTGCTTCAGCCCACTTCTGGAGGCAATCCAACCTTTCCAATTTACTCTATTAGCACACTGTTGTGTGCTTCAAAACAGTGCACCCTTCCCATTAAAGCTGCATGTCCAAACGGAAACCAATTTTTTTTTAAGAGAAAGTTGCATTCAAAATGGGTGCATGGGACCGGGGACTCCCCAGGCAATTAAAAAAAAATAGGTATCTATATATATATATATATATATATATATATATATATATTGCTTCAAGCATTGCTTCACAGCCACCAGTCCAGTGGCATTACATGGAAGATACTATACAATAATACATTTGTTATGCCAGCCGCATGGTCAGTGGGGAACACAGTTTCAGGAGTTCCCCATGCAACCGCCTTATCTCTAAAGCAATCTAGTTCTGCTCTGTTCCCCAGAATAGCACTTGCAGCTCCTCACGGTGCTTCTCTCTCCCCTCCCCATCATTTAGATGATCTCACTAAAGCAGAGACACCCTCAGTCCCCTGCTGGGTTAGCTTCCTGTATACCAATAAATCACAGCTGATTTGACTGCTGTGACAAAGAACTACTGTTTCAATTAAAGAAGCAGGGGGAAAAAATTAAGCCGCTTAAACCAATGTACTTTTCCTAGGTCCTTGGAAAATGAGAGTCTGGCAAGCCCAGCATTTCGTACAACCGGCAGACAAAAGGTATTCTGCGACGTCATAACAGGACCCCAACACCAGGCAGATTCAGCAGAGGACTAGCACACAATACAAAATAAAAGGGAAAAAGGAAACCAACAAGCCACAGATAAACATTGGCAGTTAAAAGGAGGGATTCTACATCACATAGGTGCTAGGAGAGTTCATTCATGCATGTGTACGAGGTGGAAATACTATGTGAGGAGTACGAGAGAAATACCTCTAAGTTGCATTACTTGCAAGGTACTGATCTCAACACAAGTACAAGCTCTAAGGAGACACTGCGCACAAACTGAAATGAAACCAGTGTAGATACTACAGGAGCTAAGTTCAGAGGCTAAATGTTATGGGACAGCCATCTTACTGCAGCGATGGCTGGTAACAGTTCAGCAAGGATACCACAGTCAAAAACATTTTTCGCATAAGTGCAACCATTACTGAATTGATTTTGGGGGAGGGGAGAAGAGATGGGAGGAGATAAAGAGGGGACACACTTGTACCTGAGCTATTGTTCCAGAAACCTTATGCGAAAGCTTTAGTAAATCTGAGTGGTTAGTACATAACCACTATGCAATTCTTTACCAAGAGACAGCATTCCCTGGGCCCTTTTTAATCTCACATTCTTTTGTTTTTCAGCCAGCAATAGATCATACAGAACGTGTCATACAACAGCAACAGCAGCAGCCCCACTATAGCTCCATCACAACGGTGGAGCAGCTAGACTGAATCCGAGTGAGGGGTGCTGTGACCCGGCGCACAGAGTCACAACGCCACTTACTCAAGTGAAGTTGTTTCAGTTCACCCACACCTGTGGATGAGTGGCCAAAGGGTGTCTTCCCCCCACAGCTGAGACTCATTTCCTAGTCCCAACAGAGCCCAGGCATGAGGAAGGAAGTGGGTAAAGGAACCACTTCCTTCTCCAGCAGCATTAAGTGATCCGGCAGAGATGGGAATTTGCTAGCATTTAATGGAGGGGAACATCCCAGCACCCCCCACCCCATCTTTACCTTTCTTTCCTTACCTCTTTGCTCCTCCTCACTTTTACTGCTGCATTTCCTGTCATTGTGACTACTATAGCAAACAATGCCGGGGGGCACCAAAGCATGTAAAGAAGGAACAGAGCAAGAAGGCGGCAAGCAGCAAAGGGTGGCATTAGAAAGATTTTTACAATTCAGAAATATTGGCTGAAACGTCTGTATCAGCGATTTGTTGCTATTCACATTAAAAGGGAGGAGCCCAGAAGTGAATGTTTGCCTAGGGCCCAGTGATGGGTCAGTCTGGCCCTGTTTAGGTAGGAGGGGATCTAGATTTCTGAGCATTAGTTGAAGGCTCCCAGTAACAAGCGAAGATGCAGAGGTCTCATTTGGATAAGACCCCAGGCCTTTGGCTGCTTTCTTGGAGCCACCTGATTCTACAGAGTTAGGTAAAGCCTAACATCATCACCTCTTCCTCCCCCCCACCCCCCGCATGGAAAAGGCCGATAGAATTTAGCAGGGATGGAACAGAGAGCCTGATAGAAATGACTCTTAAAAGCTACAGAATTTGATGGAAAATGCTCGCCTTTCTGTAGGGTGACTGAAGCATGCTATGGAGTTCTCTGACAAGTTCTGTAAGATGGCCCAAAAGCCTATTAAAAAGGCATAATTTACTATGGTGCTTTTCCATGACACTCCACAGCCCACACGGCGCACACACCCCTGTAGGGAACAGGAAAGACCTTTTTCCCCCCCATTAATGATTAGCTGAGATGAAAGATCAGTGAGCAAATCCCACCAATGAATTCCAGTGGGAACTCCCTGGTGACAAGCCCAGCTGCCTCTCCCATTTCCTGGGCTCCCCTTCAGGGCACAGTCCCTGTGCTCCATCTTTTGGATCAGTCTCTAGCTAGTAGTGGTCCAGTTCATGTGATGCCCCCAAGCCCTTCTTGCTCTCCTTCCGCATCCCCACCGCTGCTTTTAGAGGGTGAGAGACACAGCTCCATTACTCAGCCCTTTTCCCAGCCCACTTGTCAGTCTTCCACCCTGCAGATAGTTCCGCTCCCTGATTTTGCTGCTGTTCAGAGAGTTCCCCCAGCAGCAACATAGCAAAATGGACACAATCTTTTCAGCTTCACTGCTGGCCACCTGGCTGTGCATAGCAGATGCAGAAGTGCCAGTTTCCCCTCTGTGCTGTGGAAAAGCAGGATCAGCAGCAGAGGCCCTGGAGCTCTGTCTGCAGACTCAGTAACGCAGCTTTGCATGGGTTCATTTTGGCAAAATTTCTTCACAACCGGAAGGGCTAGAAACATTTTTAAAACAAAGGCTGGGATGCTGCAGAGACTGATAGCTGATTCTCTTCTCCTCCCCCCCCCCCCCCAGTCACCAAAACTCACCAGTGGGAAATAAGGGAGGTTTTACCAAGCTCACCCTGATGCTGCTCCTGTGCAATATTGCCTCAGTGCAGTCCACACTTTTCTCCTGCTGTATCCCTCACAGAGCGTGAGGGCTTAACTTTCCACGGGGAAGGGGGGAAGCTCTCTTTTCTTTCCATCATCACCCTGATTATTAACTGTAGCATTCGTCCCACCTGATGTTCCAGCGGTACTGGACATGAACACGTCCCGCTCCATTGCTAACCCACAGGCTGGCTAAGTCTGCTATGACGTGACAGCGTTGACACCTCAGCAACAGCCACTACACATAGCAAGAATCAGCAGCGAAAGGGTTAAAGTAACTTCTGACAATATGAAGTGTGTTCCTCCCACAACCCACTGCACTCCTGTTCTGCAAGGAACCCAGGCCAAACCCAGTTTGTCTCCAGGTGACCTGGCTTCTTCCAACCTATCACCCCCTTAGAAGGAGGTGGGTAGAGAACTGACACCAGGCAATCCTACAGATGAACAGAAGAGGAAGGAAATACCAGGTGCCAAGGAAGAAGAAAAGGTGGTAAATATTTGCAGAGTTCAATAAGAGACCCACTGAAGGAAAGTCACAACTGAGAATTCAGTTAAGGAGAAGCAAGAACCAGAGCAAAAAGTCTTTCCACTAAAGCTGCAAAAGATCTGTGGGGCCATTGGACAGGGCCTCAGCTGAACCCTCCTCAGGACAGTTTAGCAGCAGAGGAGAAGCAGGCTGCAGAATAATGTAAACAAGCAGTCAGGGAGTTAAGGGGACCAGCTCCTGAGACAGACATTGGAAGGGAAGGAAGAGACATGACAGGATCACCTCACAAAATGAATAAGAAAGTTAGACTCCCTCCACACTGACTGGGGATGGAAACTGCCAGGTCTTTAAGTACAGCTGTTAGAGCGCTAGCTCGGCAAGGATTGCCTCTAATTAAAGCCTATGCCCATCTAATTAACTTAGGAAATGCCCAGATCCTATGGGGATGGGTGCCAATATTTGTCTGTTCCTGTCAGGTTTTGTATCTCAGGTAATCAGTGGCATGGCTTGATTTTAATAAATGACTATTGATTATAAAACAATTATACTAAACATAGGGACAACATGAACTACAGACAAGCAGACCCCCCCCCCCCCAGAGTCCTGGATGCTATGCCCCTGCCCCTTAGCACCTTAAGTAGCCCTCATTAGCACATCTGCATGGCTCTTTAGATAAGACAAGTATCAGAGGGGTAGCCATGTTAGTCTGGTTCTGTAGAAGCAGCAAAGAATCCTGTGGCACCTTATAGACTAACAGACGTTTTGCAGCATGAGCTTTCGTGGGTGAATACTTCTTGCATCCGAAGAAGTGGGTATTCACCCACGAAAGCTCATGCTGCAAAACGTCTGTTAGTCTATAAGGTGCCACAGGATTCTTAGATAAGACAGAAGTTCTTCCCAGACCACGAGCCTCTTAAGAATTGTGACATCATTGAGGAATCTATTGAGCATTTTTTTTTACCATATAAACAACAACAACCACCACCACCTTTTGAGAGTGGGAAAAACACAGTTTTGCCAACTTCTCAGGATCAGTCTCTTGACAGCACCCAGAGCAGCTACAGTCCTTTTTTCAGAAGAAATTTTGTAAGCCCCCCACATACTGCAAAAAAAGCCATAGAGCAAATCTGAGTTCCCATCCCCCATATGAGGCTCTCCATGATTGCAGGGATCTGCCCACGTGAAGCCTATTGGAGGATCCCAGCCATAGTTCTAGGTCAGCTGGTACCTGTTGTACTGTTGCAACATCTAACCTCAGAGCAAAATATTAGGACACTACCAAGTAATGAGTCCACAATTCCCATGACCCCAGCGCACTGCCTGTGCTATAGGCCAAGTTTGTAGCAGTCCAGTAAGTTCCATGTAGGACATTAAGTTGTTGCAATTCCATTTTAGATCCACTAGCACATTGTTCTGTAGTTCAGCTTACACAGCCTGGCTTTCTAACACCCTTACAAAACAAAAACATCTTGGCCTGCATAGAGTAGGGAGATTGTTTTAGAAATTTGCATGCCACAGCCACATTTAAATCAGTTCAGCCAGCATGTGCATACTCCCAGCCTAGACAGGAGTTTAGAGTTACCAAACTAGGCAAGGTACCAGGGCCCTTTGAGCTCAGACTCCTGAAGTAGGGAGCAAAGAATAGACTAAGACTAGTGATGGGCAAACCTCCAAAGTCGAGAATCAAAAGATCCTTTGATCTAGAAATCAGGCTGGAAATCTGAGGAGCACACACACGTGATGTTTTGATGCGGTCTGCCCTGGACAAAGCCAAGAAGTGCAAAGATACATGGAACTGAAGCTCAGACCAACAGTAAGGAAGACAGGCCTAACAATTCTGGGAGGATTTTACAAGGGAGTTTGGGGCAGGGAGGGGAGAGATCAGTGGTGGAGTCAAATCAAGACTAGAGCCAGCTCAAGGAAATTAACTGTACTTATGAACTTTCAGGACAGCTTCAGATAAAGATCAATGTCGGGGGAGGAAAGATGTACTTGGGCTGAGGCATAGGACTGAGAATTAGGAGACCTAGATTCTAACTCTAGTTCCACCACAGGCTTCCTGTTTGACCTCAGGCAAGTAAAGGAGCCTCCCTTTCTGCAAAACAGGAACAAGAACAGTCCTGAGCTGAGGGGCTGAGCTCAGCGAGGCCAGCCCCAGCAGTGCGTGCACATAAATGGGCAGGCTGTGGGGGCAGTGATAGGGCAAGCAAGGGTATCTTTCCCTTGACGGTGGTAGGAGGGAGCTAAAACCTGAGAGCACAATTCAAGTGGGAGTTGGCCACTTCCCCTTTCCTATCACTGTTCGGGATACGGCCGGCCCACTGTGCAGCCACAGACCTTTAGGTCTCACTGCCTGTTTGCTCTGACCTTTCCACAAGCTAGTGAATTCCCCCACACCCATCCCATCCCACCCCACCCCACCCCAGGCCTCACTACTGTTGCCCATTAGAAATCAGGAGAACCCATGTGCTAGCAACAAAGGGCACCACACACTGGAGTGGGTCTGTCCCCTGGGAAGGCTCCCCTAGTCAAACAAAGGACTGTGTGTTTTTATGTCACTCTTGTACAAGGTGTTTCTAGATCTAAGCCAAACACACACTTACCAGCTCCTTTTCAGCAGCCCTGTCAGAAATCCCTCATCCGCTGCACCCACCATTTTGATCACTTTATGCACTGAGGCTGTATTGCACTGTGGGAGCAGGAGCAATAATGACTCAGCTGTCTGAGGATTTTTCCATGATGCTCATTGAGGGGATAGTTAATTGCAAGGCTAGATATCCCTTTAAGGGAGAGAAGGGCTAGAAGGAAAGCAGGTGTAGGACACAATAGAAAAGTCTGACTCACCAGCCTCTCAGCAGCTGACACTGATGTAGACAAGTGGGGTAAGAAAATTGGATAGAGAGGCAGGACCTTATCCAAGCTATCAGGGTGATTAGCATGTGACGTTTTGCTGTTAATTTGTTTGCTCTGTACTGCATCAACTTTTCTCTGGAGTCACCCCTGCCCTGCTGACTCCGTAGCAACTGAGAATAGAACTATGGTTATCCAGTTTAGTTTGAGATCTGAAGCAGAAATATGATTACTCAGTAATGGTCACATTAGGCTAGATTCTCAAAGGGGAGCCAAGTGTCCTAACACCTGCTTCCTAGTGGAATTAGCAGTCCACAGCTGGGTGCCCAGGTTCCCCATGCATTGTGTGGGGAGAGTTAGGCACCGGGGAAAAAAAGGATTTGCAGAACCCACCAAACTGAATAGGGAGCTGCCTAAGCTAGCCAGGAGTGAAACGCAGAGAACAGAAGTGGGACGTAGGGCCCAGATCCACAACTGTAGTTAGGTGCCCGATTCCCATGATCTGGGTATAGACAGGGTCCTCCTGCCCTCAAACAAATTATTTTGCCCTTACATAAATAGTTTTTAAGTATCTAATCAGATACTCAGGCTAAATTCACAACAATCCTGGGAAACAATATACTTTGGTCTTAACGTACCAAATGGAGAATGCCCCCAGAGGCAGTTCACTCTCAAAGGCGCAATCTCTGTTAGAAGCTCTCGACAGAAAAGCACACAGAAGACAGCGTAGCAGAAGTGCTCTGTGATTTGTGTTTTCTTTCATAATAGCACACCTGTGGTCGATAATAATGATTATTTTGCTTGGTTATAAGAGTGGCATAGGTAGGAATGGAAATTTGGGCGAGCCCCAACATACGGTGGATGGGTCATGTCCAATACCCACCTTCAGAGTGCATGGTTTAAAAAAAAAAAGCAGCCTGATAATTAAGTTGAGTCCTCCTCTGAAGTTTGTCAACGCTTTCTGTCAAATCCTCCCCTGGCCCCAAAGAACAGAGAGCAATCCATCCCCTCGTAGCCCAGGGGTTAGCGTTAGAGCATTCCTGGGGGATGTAGGAGACCTGCTTTCAGCCCCATGCTCAGCCTGATTTGGAGCAGAGACTTGTACTGGGGTTTTCCCACTGCTCTGCTGCTGAGCCTCTGTGACCCTGGGGAAATCACTTTACCTCTCCTGTTTTCTCTTCCTCTCTTGGTCTGTCTCCTCTGTTTAGACTGTAAGTTCTTTGGGACAGGGATTTTAAATTATGATGTGTTTCTACCACCAAAGAGGCCTTGATCCCAGCATTTCTAGGTGCTACTGTATAAAAATAACAAATAACAATTTCACATATCTGTATCCTGGCTGATAGAAGACATAGTAATAAGGGAACGGAGTAGTGGTTGGCTGACAACACACAGGACAGAAATATAACTTGAGATCTTATATACTGTTAAGTATAAAGAGACTAAGAAGGATCTGGGGGGCTGAAATTCTAAAACCTTTGGCATGAGGCTTAGAAGCAGTTCAAAACAACTAATTAAATTCTGGTCTGCTTAATCAGAGGTATTGAACACCAGTCAGAAGAAATTATTCCAGCATTTTGTAAGGTGCTGTTTGAAGCCACACTTGGCATCTCATGCTCAGTTCTCATCTTCTTATGAGGAAAGGAAAAGAACATACGTAGAGACGAGTGAGGGTACAGCAGATGGTGACCAGAATGATTCAGGGACTTGAGGAACTAGTTGAAATTACAGTGGTGTTCTTTGGAAAAGAAGACACCTCATTTACAAGATATGCAACGTAACCTTCTGAATGGAAAATTCTGCAAGACTACCTGAGCTCTTGCAAAGTAGTCGACGTGTAGGGAAAAAACTCAATATGCCTCACGTCAATAGGGTTAAAGTGTGGACAAAGGATCTTAGTGAAAAGAAAGGCCTAAAAGAGGTTAAAATCTATAGCTGTGGACAAATGCTTTATAATTGGAAAATGATACCTTCTGAGGTAGAGATGGAATTATATAATGAAATTGAAAGAAGAAAAGAGGTGTTAAATGCGCAGGAAGAGGGGGAGAAGCATTCTGTATTCCTATACTCAGAATCAAGAAAGCTGTAAGGCTATCAAATTTTGTAGCTGTTTTGATGGCTGAACTGGCAGGGATAATGCTTCCATTGAATTGGGTCAGAGGTGTATGCCCAACTTCCATGGTCATCTTGTCTGATTCCTTATCAGGACGACTGCCAATAAAAAATAGTCCTTCAGATAACAGAAATGATACACTTAATGCAATATTACGGTTAACAACAGAATTGATGCAGTTGAGTGTAATCATAGTACAGTAGAACTTCAGAGTTACAGACACCAGACTTATGAACTGACCGGGCAACCAGACACCTCATTTGGAACTAGAAGTACACAAGAAGGCAGCAGCAGAGACAACAACAACAGCAAATACAGTAAAGTATAAAAAAATAAAAATTAAGGGAAAGTTTCAAAAAAAGATTTGACATGGTAAGGAAACTGTTTCTGTGCTGGCTTCATGCAAATTAAGATGGTTAAAAGCAGCATTTTTCTTCAGCATAGTAAACTCTCAAAGCTGCATTAAGTCAATGGTCAGCTGTAAACTTTTGAAAGACCCACCATAATGTTTTGTCCAGTTACCAACATTTCATTCTGCAGTTCTACTGTAATAGAACAGTTCCCAGCACAGGTAGGGGGAGTAGGCAATGAGCCAGCAGACAAAGTGGCAAAAAAAATGCTGTTAAAAAGGAGCAAGCTGATTTAGAGATTCCCTTTAAATAAAGCGGAGTTTAAAAATCTAATTAAAAATGAGTTAATAGAGGAATGGCAGGAAATACGGGCAAAAGAAACAAAGGGAAAATGATTCCGTGAAACATGCCCAAGCGTGGAAAATGCTGAGATACTCCAAGACCCTGAGAGAAAGCATGAAGTGGCTCTATTTAGAATTTGAAACAGCCATTATGGTTTAAATAGTAATTTGTTTCCAATAAACAAAGGCAAAGATGGATTATGTGGGAGATGCAAGGTCCAGGAAATGGTTGATTAGCTCAGTTGGGTGGGCAAAGCATTTACCATTGAAAGGGAGCATTTATAGGGGGGAGGGATAGCTCCATGGTTTGAGCATTGGCCTGCTAAACCCAGGGTTGTGAGCTCAATCCTTGAGGGAGTCATTTAAGGATCAGAGCAAAAATCTGTCTGGGGCTTAGTCCTGCTTTGAGCAGGAGGTTGGACTAGATGACCTCCTGAGGTTCCTTCCAACCCTGATATTCTATGATAAGAAAAAACAAAAGCCTTCAAGTATCAAAATTTCTTTGCAATACCTAGTCAGAGCATCAGGAAAATGAGGCCATACTGGAAAAGGTGACAGACTTTAGTTCTTAAATTGTGCTTAGCAGCCACAGACTCTGCTAGGGAGTCTGCTGTGTCATTTAACACAAGTAGAAGCTACAGCTCTCAAGTGGTCATTTTGCAACTGGGAGCTGCTGCTTGTTGCATGTCCTTCTCTTTCCTAGCTGGCGAGTACCCTTAATTCCAGTCTTGCTGTTGCCCTTCTTATTCCTGAGGCAATAGCACACTCTCATAGCATGAATGGAACTCTTTTAAAAGGAGAGAAGGAAAAGCTGCACAACATGGCAGCAGGCTCAAGAGAGGCAGCCGAAACCAAGAGCAGTGGACTTCAGAGCAAAGCAGCTAAAATGATCAGAGCATTTTTTAAGCAGGCCTGTTGCTTTCATTATTTAAAACCAAGCAAGGCCCTAGAAAATACCCAACAAGGAGAAACCTGTGTTAGGAAAAGCCCAATTAAGTTGTTTCCCTAGACTCACTAGAGCTTGGCCATACATGAGACACTTGATACAGGCTTACACGACCATGCTAGATACACTTGCTGCCCTTCAGTCTTTGATTTCCTGGTTAAACTTTATAGAGCTACTGAAGTATGTTTCATATCTATGGTAAAATGTTATTTCAATTAGTCACCTTCCAATCTTTATTGGCTCTTGTGACCAGAATTCTGGTTTATAAACTGATGTGATCATTAGGCCATAGACGTGGGAAGACTAAGAGAGGAGTGAGGAGTGAGGAGTGGGCGGCTGCCTTCCCCACTAGGTGAAATCACAGAGATCATCAGGGACAGCTCAAAGAAAAGCATGTTGCAGTAATCCACAATGGGGTGACAAAAATCAAGGCAAAGTCCCTGTCTGACACCTTCTAGCCAAGCACAGCTGAAATGACAATAGCTAGCTGTACTTCCAGAAGCAACCCATCATCGGATAAAACTTCAGGACTGGAATCTTTAGAAATAAACGGCAGGCAGAGCCTACACACGTGAAGACACATTACTTCTGTCATTGCCCCAGGCAGCCAATGTTATTCCTGTTGTACCCCAGCTGAACTTCAGCCGGCTAGTTCCCATCTGTACCCCAGTTTTCCTAGACACTGGAATAGTGTTCTGGTCCAATGAAGCAGCAACGTAGAGGTGACTGTACCTGCTGCGTCTACTGATGGCAAACCATCTCGCTGTTTGCCCTAGTGGCCTGAACAGGGAGGATGGTAGACAGAATCTTGCCACACTACATATGAGACCCTGGGGCAGATGAGCAATCACCCCTTGCTATTCTGTCCAGTGAAAGAGAAAATGGGAATATACTCAAGGGCAACTTAATCTATCCTTGCAGACCTGCCTCTCAATCTATTCCAAGATCCAGAGGCTTGTCAGCAATACCTCACAGCTGACAGCATCACGGGCAGCTGATGAATCTGAAAGACCCAGTGTGGAAATGTTCTATGTGCCATCACCAGGAGATCAGTGAAGGCTCCATATCACACCAAAAACAGGTGGGAAAGGCTCAAGGAAATCCAAGTCCAGTTTTTGTCAATGTTGCTTCACCATCTTCTTGGTAACGTTTCCCCCCCAAAAAGATTGTCAGCAGCAAGCCGTGGGGCTGTTTGGGTTTGTTCATTTGAGCACTGGAAAAACAATCTTTTGTTTAAGAGCCCCTAGCACCTTGTCCTCCTCAAGGGAGGTGCTGAAGCTCTCCACCTACAATGTCTCCCCCTAGATCCGCAAGGTGTGTCTCAATCACCAATCGTAACCAGAAGCTCCCATGCCACCTCAAGAACAGTAAGCAAAACTGGATGAAACACAGCTCCTCCCCCATAGATAGATCTGCTAATCTGGTCCCAGTCTGAACAACCTGATCTGCAAAGGAAAATGCTTTCTAGCAAGGAACGCTCAGGCCTGTAACTGAGCGAAGGGAACGTGGATTCACCAGGCTGTCCACTACCTGGCATAGTTCTACTGGACTGTCCTTTGGGGGAAGCTGTTTGAAAGGACCCAGCAGCTTCACACAACACTGTAGAATAAAAAGTGATGAACGCTGTGCCTGACTGGCACTTCAGGGAGTTTAGTGAGGCAGAACCTGAGCCAACCAATCAGATTGCTGGGATGCCTATTACTCACTGATAAGAGTTAAGTTATAAGACTCCGTTCAGGAAAGCAAAGTATGCTTTGAAGAAAGCCTGCACGCTTGTTGCTAAAGATTCTGATGGGCTAGATTGCACTAGAGCTGTTCTCAAATCAAAATACAGCAGGTCAGCGGAAGAGTGAGAATCTGTTACTCCATTGAAACAACATATTATTGTGTCAGGTGAAATGATTTAGCTTTGCTCCAGTCACTTTTTACATAGACACCGCCACCTGAGGAGGTTTGTTGCTTTACTGAATGCCTTAAACCAGCCAAGAGCAGCAGGTCTCATGTAAAACAGTGCTGCCTTCAGCGGTGTTTTGTGAAATTAGATATCAAATTAAAGCAAAGATCTATTTCTTTTTTTTTTTAAAGCTTCCAGGGGCATTTCAAGTTTTTGTTACTTTAGCCAGATCATAGCACATTGTAGAGAGATTTTTTTTTTAAATATTGCTATTCAAAATGTTTGAGGCCCTGATCTTTCAAGTACTGACATGCCCAAACAATCCCATTTGTTCCAATGGAACTACTGCAATTACTCCTGTACATATGTATTTGCAAGGCTGGGGGCCTTGGTTATTGCCTACCTTGCAGGAGTGTTGTGAGACTTGATGATGCTGAGCCTGCGAGAACAATGAGGCAGCTCATGTGCGTAAAGTTATTAAAGTGCGTACGTGTTTTCAGGATTAGGGCCATTGTTTGTAAAGTTCAAATGATAATTGTTAATAGTTTATTTTGAAACACTCTTTAACCAGCTTGAAGTGCTAGAGACTTCGAAAGCAGGTTCCTGGCTGTTAGTTGGAGAGCAAGGTCAGAACAACAACATCAAGGTAGAGGCAAAGTCTGAAAAAGGGTCCAGCCTTTTCCTTATTTTTAGTGCTGATCCAACATCTGTTCCCGTGGAAACTGTAACTATAAGCCAGTAGCTGAGAGCTGGAGTTCTTGTTAGTTTCAGTTGCTGGCTTTCAGTTCCTGTTTATGCCCAGGTTTCCATAGAAATGGCCATCAGAAGGTGAAGGCAAGGAAAGGTAAGGATTATAAAATACAGCTTTTGAAAGCTTGATCTTGAGAAAAGATACTGCATGCTTGGCACAAGGATTATAGCTGTGGTTAGAACCAGGACTCCTGAAATCTATTTCTGACTCTGCATCAGACTTGTTGCTTGACCTTGGTCAAGCCACATAACCTGTGTTTGTCTCAGATTCTCCAGCTGTACAATAAATTAAATACTTAAATCTAACTCCTGGCACTGTTCTGAAATTTATTTAAGGCTTGTAAAGGACTTTGAGTTCTATAGCAAGAGCAGCTATAGACCTGCAAAGGATTACTTCCATTGCTTCACCTTGTTCTACAGAGGAAAACTGCTGCTAGACAGCGGGTAACTAGCAGCAGAGAAGGAAATCCTAGATTTCAGCTCCTGGCTGCCTGCTGAGAGCTGCAAATCAAAATTCAGCCACTGGGTTTCAGTGGAAGTTATGCTTATGGGTTGCAGGATCAAGCCATTTACAAACCAAAGGGGTTTGAAATAGTACCTAACCACAATGGAAAAGCCCAATAAATGTATCTAATCCTACTGATCCAGGACTGTTCCCTAGAGTAGTTTTCTAGTCTATTGTTTAAATGAATCATTAAGTTATGCATTAAACTGGGTGAATGTGCTAATTTAAGGGAGGGCTTGTGGGTTGAATTGTGACCTGGTGGTTATCTGGATACATTCACAGCCTGACTTTTGACTAGCCAATTAGATTTATTCTGCTGCCAGGTTGTGAAGTCCCCGTTAGCATGTAAACCCCCTCTAAAGCATGGAACCACCCTGCCCTCAATAAGTGATCAGGTTATTATTTGATTGCTCAGTTTGAACAAATTTGGCAAATGGGTAATCGCTTTGGAGATGATAAAAGACAGCTTAAAATGTGCTTCATAGCACATAACTTGCAAATATAACAAGCTTAAAATATAAATTAATATTTTTCACAGTTCATCCCTTTCCTCCTTTTTGAAGCTGTTTAGTGGAGATAAAGGTTGTCTCCCTCCCAGCCCATCATGCCCCTACTTGGGCTTCCAGTGAAGTCAGAATGCTGAATCTATCACATCACTCTAATTCCCCTGGTAACAGAGTGATGTCACAAACATAGGCCTCTGATTCACTGCAGCATCCACCAGTAGAAGTTGGGCAGTCAGGGAAAAAGCTTTTATTCCAGCACAGATGTCTTAAAAAATGGCAAAGAAATGGGGCAGAGGGTAACAGGCTCAAGCATTTAGCCCAAAGACACGGTCTTTTTGTTGAAGTTCTACTCAGTGTAACAACTTCACTTTAAATTTTAAAAAAGCTAGTTTCTAAAGAGAGAGCCCCCCACTTAGAGTGACCCTGGTTCAGAAACAAGATCTGTTATCCCACCCTGCCACTGCTGCTGTTCTTGTTTGCTTCAACTGACATTCCTGACATGGGTGGGGAAAACTGTCCACTCTCTGCATGATGTCAGTATCCCTCTGTCTTGCAGGAAAGTCCCAGGCGCTAAAGCAGGGGTTTTCAAACTGGGGGTTGGGACCACTGAGGGGGTCACAAGGTTATTACATGGGCGGGTCATGAGCTGTCAGCCTCCACCCCAAACCCCACTTTGCCTCCAGCATTTATAATGGTGTTGAATATATAAAAAAGTGTTTTTAATTTATTAGGGGGGTCAGACTCAGAGGCTTGCTATGTGAGAGGGGTCACTATAGAAAAGTTTGAGAACCACTGGGCTAAAGTAAGGAGGAGGATCTACTCTGATAAAAGCAAGAGAGAGATCTCACTCCTCCTTGCCCTGACATGGGGGAGTCCCTCACAGCCCTCCCTCCTCTGTGGTTGGCACTGAGAGCTCCCACTCCTGTTTCAATCTACTTTAATGGTATTGGGAGGGAACAAATTGATACTGGCACTCTCCACTTGGAGCTTCCTACATGCACTTAAAAAAAACAAAACAAAAAGCCTCCTTTCCTCTTCACCCTCTACCTACACTGTCTGCTGAGCTTCTGGAATCAAGCCATCCCTGGAAGAATGACCATTGGAAGGGGCTGAGTGCAAATGACTGGCATCGGGAGTAAGTAGTGCATACTGAAAGCCATCTCCATCTACCAGCTGTGCCCTGAAGTATATGCCAACACTTTCCATAAAATACTGCTCCATACTCCTTGCCAGGCTTTTGTTTTTGGTGGGGGGCAAATGGGTACGTTTTATTTGCAGAATGAATGATCACTTACTATTAGCATTAGTATCCCTTATTTAAGTAACATTGCAGGAATTACACATGTATTCTATGAGCATGAAGAAATGTTCTTCTTGGGAAGTAGTTGAATTTGGTCCAAATGTGCGTCACACACATAGCTAATCCCCACCCAAAGGGCACAACTAGCCCATATTCTAATAATAATCTTACAAGTAAATGGCAGGGAAGAGACGGTTAAAACTTGGCTGATAAGTGAGTGATAGACAAGAGAGCTAACCTTTGTGTGTTACAAACCAAAGATTTAAGGAAGTTCACGCTAACAATTGTAGCAGACTAATTTGATTACTGCTGGCTGGCTCAGAGAAACCCGATTTATTCCTGATACAAAAAAATGGCTGGAACCCCCTTTATATTGCGTCTTTCCCTCCCCCGCTGCTCCATGCCCACCCCTCTTCTCTCCCCCACAGTCACACACACAGATCTTATTTAAAACTTAAGAGTTCCTACAGTAGACTGTTCAGCAGCCCCCTTGAATGTTACCTTTCTAAATAAATCTCAGTGACCCCGCAGTGAACAGATTGAATCAAGGAACGTGCACAGGCTTGAGGGGGAGACCATTGCATTCATGGGCACATTACTCCCCAAAAAAGCCACCTTACAGTCTCCTTTCCAGACAGGCACATAGACACCGCTCTTTCCCAGCATGTAAAAGTCCCTTTTAAAAAATGCCTATTAGCACAACGGCAGTGAACTTTAATGGGCTTGTGTGGTTTTTAGCTTAGATTAACGGTGAGGTTGAGTTTTCCTACTTCCACTGTGTTTTCCCCAGGACACTGACCTAGCCTCTAATTGTTTGGCGATAGGCATGTAAGGGGGAGGGGCGTTACTTGTTTATTGGAACAGCGCAGTTAAAAAAAAAAAATCAACCTAGGCGAACAGTTTCAAGGCTCCCCTTAGGATATATCCAAACAGGCAGCCAATCGGCGCTTACACAGCTTTTTCAGCTCGTTTCTTTTAAAGGGACAGTACCAACCAGCGTCTATCACATTTAAAGAGAAACAGGCACTAAAGAATTGGCTGGAAACACCGCCTCTCCCCCCCCCCCCCCCATCAACAGTTTTTAACTTCACACTGGAGGGAGAGAATAAATCGCAAATTCTGGCCTGTGGCTCGGTCGGTTAAGACAGGCTCCAGCCAGGCTCCTCGCCTGGGTCACGGAACTCGAACCCTCGTCAATTTCCTCCCTCATCCTGGACTTTCAAGTTTGCCTTGTTTAAAAAGCAGGCGCCTGCCCCACGCCCCCCAGTAACTTCCCATGACTCGGGCGCGGCGCTAGGCTCCCCCCTGTCCCCGGAGCGAGGCGCTCCGAGTCCTCGCCCACCAGCGGGCAGGGTCATGCGGACGCGGGGTGGCATGGTCCCCCAAGACAGCTTGGCCTGGGTGCCTATGAGCACCCAGCGCTTCCCAAGGAGGGGAAATAGCCTCGGGAGGAAAAGTGAGCAGCGGGGAGGCACGGGGGGGGGACCTCGAGGGGGTAAGGATAGACTGGGGGCAGCTGAGGGTAAAGGGATTTAAGGGCAGGGGAGGGGTGGAAAAGGGCCGCTAAGGAGGGGAAGGAAGGGTGGCTGCTGGGGGGCTTCGGGGAGGCGGAAGGGGAAGGCGCTAGCGGGGGGCTTACGGGGGAGTGGGGTGGAGGAGGCTGGGGGAGAGGTAGGTGGTGTGTGAAAGCGGGGAAGGGCGGATGGCTGGGGGGTGTGAGGGGAGGAGGATGGGGGGGGTTTAGGGCTTTAGGGGGAAGGGGCCTGGTGGGAGGGAAGACGAAGCCGGAGGGTTGGAGCGGTAGGAAGGAACAGCACCGCCCCAGGCCTCCAGCAGCAGGAGAAGCCCCACACCCCATGGGGCCCTTGATGAGGCAGGCTGAACCCGGCCGCCTCCCTTAGCACGGAGCAGCCCAGCTCTCGCATTTAGCTCCGTATCACCTTAACATGCCGCTTGGGGGCGGGGCGGCCCCTCCCCCCGCCGGTCGCCGATTGGCCGGGGCGTGTATCAATTGTGGAACGTTGACGCCCGCCGCGTTCCACCCCAGTGTAGCCACGTTCGGTTGAGCTCGGAGTAGCCGTGGTGGTAGCGGCAGCAGGGGAAGGAGCTGGGGCAGGAGCGGTTCCAGGGTGATGGGGTCCAGTCCGGGGCTGAGGCTCTGACAGCTGGAGCCGGAGTGAGCGAGCGGGGAAGCAGCCAAGGCCGGGGCGGGCCACAGCGAGGGGAGCCGGGGCTGGGAGACGAAGCGGCATCGAAGAGACCCAGGCAGCGGCAGCAGAGCCAGTGGCGGCTTCGCCTCCTCCTCACTGCGGACCATGTTCGCCAAAGGCAAAGGCTCGGCGGTGCCCTCGGACGGGCAGGCTCGAGAAAAGTAAGCGCGGCTGCGGGAGAGGCTGCGGCGAGGCTCGCGGCGCTGGGGGAGCCCCGGGGTTGGAGCGGGGTTTGGGGAGCTGGAGGCTCCGATCTCCGGGGGTGTCTCCCCTAGGGCATTTTTCAGACTTGGCTGCTGCTCTGTCCCGGGGAGGGCAATGGGGGGGGGCGTGCTGGTTCCACCGCGTCCTTTTGTCTGACCCTGGCTGTCCGTCCATGCAAGTGTAAGGGGCGAGGGGCTTTGTTTGGGCACGATCACTTGCTCCCACCTCGGTGCCCCGTCTGGCCCCCTCGCTTACTGCTGGCTCCTGGACTTCGTAAGCTGGGGCAGGCAGAGGATGTTGGGGGCAAAGGGACTGGAGACGAAGCAGTTCGCTTCCCCCTCCCCTTTATATCCTCTGCTTTCCCCATGCACTTCCAGGGTTGAACCAACCTCCCCCCCCCTTTTTTTTGTGTGTGTGGGGAGTTGCTGGGGCTCTGGCTTGCCCGCGGCTGGCTCAGTGACTTGGGATACTGGCTGCATGCTGAATTGTGCATGTGCCTTCAGAAGTAATTTTGTTTCCTGCACTAAAGTAGGGTCAACTTTTGGGGGTTGGGAGAGGGGCAGTTCCCATCTCTCCCACTCTGGTGGTGATGGTGTGTCCTTTCCTGCCATAGGTTTTAGCATGCATCTCCCAGGAGAGGAGGCACCGTTTTGTCGGAATGGGACGGTTTCATGAAGTATTTTCCAGTGTAATGGTGTGTCTCTCTTTCTGTACTTTTACAGGTTAGCTTTATACGTCTATGAATATTTGCTGCATGTAGGAGCGCAGAAATCAGCACAGACCTTTTTATCAGAGGTAAGTGGCTCTATTTTTTTTGACCCCCCCCTTCCCCTGATAGCCTTTGTTTTCAGAAGCAGCCACTGTGGCCTCCATTTTGAATTTTTATCACCTTTTGCCATTTATTGCTAGTTGGCCTCAGAGCCTCCTGGCTATTTGGAGGAGCGTCCTCTCTTGCTCTCACCCTGCCTCATCTAACCGATTTGCACGCTTTCTTGTTTGTAGATCCGATGGGAAAAAAATATCACACTAGGAGAGCCTCCTGGGTTTCTACATTCATGGTGGTGGTAAGTGTGCATTCCTAGTTCCTCCTGGAAAAAAAATAAAAGAAAAATGTTTTATCTTAACCCATCTGAAAGAAAAAAAAATAGCCTAGGTAAAAGTTTTGGTTTGATCCTTGTCTTGTTTGAAAAATAAATGTTGTGTAGTAGCAGTGTATGGTGGTGAGCTGTGGTCTTTCACTACAGGATAAGATTTTTTTTTAAATGAGTAGAAATTTGTGCTTTGTTATAAGGAAGAAGGGGAGAGCTTCCTATTCTCGCTGGATAGTCAGGGTATCTAAATAAGTGCTTCTCTGTCCCTCTGCATCATTCTAAAGCAAGGGCAAAAGGGAGCTCTTGCTTTCTTTAAGATGGTGATTCAGGGTGACTTGATCTTTTGGGGGGTTGTTTTTGGGTGAGGGGAGGAGATGCCATTTTCTGTTCAGTGCTGACTGGTGGAAATAAGTTATACAGACCCATAAGAGGTCAGTTTTTGTGGCTTATCTTTGGCAAAGGTGTTTTGTTGTGGCAAACTTGCAGGGATCCTAAGTTTCTGGAGAATCTACTACTGTGCCCCAAGAAGTAAGGGAAGACGACTTGTGTCCATGAAATTAGTCAATGGATTTCAAATGCTTTTTCATTTAAAGTTTGCTATAGCGTTGTGAGCATGTGGTGAGCAAAGGCTATCAGTTGTTTTAAAAAACAAACAAACAAATACTGGCTATATTGAGAGATATTTTGGTCATATTCCCAAAATTCAGGAAAACCAGGCATACATGCCTACCAGTTTTCCAGAGCAGACACCTTGCGTTTGGGAGTGGCTGAGACTGGAGCCGCTGTGAGTTCCCCTGCAGCCAGTAACTGAGAACATTGTATTAGCTGAGAAAACCAGTTCCTAATTGCGTTTGCCAACTTAGTGCAGGATGCTTATGACATGCGAAGCATATAGTGCAGACTAGTCTCGGAAGATCAGATCTGTGGTATTACTGGACATGTGGGGGAGTTGGTTTATGTTGCATGCCTAGGCAGTCTAACTTCTGCCCATGCCTGCATGTTGGGTAACACAGTTAAAGAAGAAGGGTTTGGGGAACATGGTATAGAATTAAGGCTTTTGGATCCTGCAAAACTGAATTCTCTCTGCCTGCTGCCATATATATGCTAATACTGTCACTGGATTGCCAACCAGTCAACTTCAGGCTCTCAGGTGGCAAGATGCTGCCCTGCAACCAGTGCAGATCAACAAGAAGCAGTGAGTCAGTGCTTACATGCTATGCTGAGTGGGGCTCTCTGTATCTGGGGACGAGCAGTCTTGGGGTGATTTCTGAGATCTTCTTAACTAGAAATCCTGTGTGTGGTCAACACCAAAGAGCATTTGCGGTATGACTTCCCATGCCGAAGTGATATTTCTGTGATTGGGTTGAACTCATTGTGGGAATATTTCCCACGTGTGAGAAACGTTATGTTGAGGTTCAGTAGATTAATACTGGATTCTTGAAGCTCCAGACTGGATTCTTGCAAAGGGTTGCTCAAAACTTGGACTGTGGAAAGGAGGTTTGAACAAGCGGAAACAGCTGGCTACTGGAACACCTTTTGGGGTGGGGGGGAGAGGCATCCTGAGATGACAGTGTTGATAACCTCTTAAATTGAGGTTTTAGAAGTCCCTGAATTACCTTTCTTCATTTCGGCAGATTGCCAGCTCGCTGTAACTATTACCAGTACTAATTTTGTCTCTTAAAATGTTTAAGGTAACCCGGTTTGAAATTCTTTTATTTGGAGTTGTTGCTAGAAGGTTTGAATGGGATGCATGATTCTGATGGACTTTAAATGTTCTCGACCACAGGCCAGTTGAGGTGGAAAGCTGTTCACCTTTAATGAACTGTTGGCACAGTTTGTACTATGCCACTGTACGTTTGCTATTTAGTATATAGGTAATAATTAGTAACTGGATCCTGTTTTGCTTTTTCTGCCATGCAGCGTATTTTGGGACCTTTACTGTGCAGCTCCTGAAAGGCGAGATACTTGTGAACATTCAAGTGAAGCAAAAGCCTTTCATGATTACGTGAGTAACAAATTTTTAATCCTTGTTGTAATTAGGGGGTCAGATAGCTTGAACCTCTTCAACACACCAAAAGCAAATGTAGCCAACTGGCGGTACCTTTTTTTTTTTTTTAAATCAGTAGTGTTCTGACTTGGTTGAACAGTATTTCATAATGTTGCAATTATGTAAATTAGTTCAGATACTTATCTTGAGTGCTTAAAGGTGTTCAGATATTGGTAGTAGTTTTGCATAGCAATGGACAACAAAGCATTATTGTAGCTGTGCTTTGGGGGAGCACTGCTGATATTTCTCATGTTGAGGACATCTCCTTTACCAGCCTTTTTGTTGCACAGGAAAAGGTATGTAATCTATGGATCTGAAAAGGAAAAATCTTCAGTTTCTTTGGTGGTGGTGAGGAAAACTATCCACTCATTGCAGACAAAGTGCACTTAGGGCTACTAGGAAGCTTGCTCTGGACGTCCAATAATCCTGTCTCAAAAATATCAATATAAAGGTACTTCATTTCATTAAGACTGCATTGCAGTCTTTCTTTAGCCCCTTTTTGTCGAAGGTCCTGTTTTTAAGGGCCGTGGAGTGTCTGGAAGAGAGAAATGATTTGAAAATGATGTAGGTGTTGGCTGGGATTGGTAACAGGTTGGAAAGGCTATCTTCTGGGATTGGATGTGAAGCAATGACTGTTTGTTCTGCAGATTCATGTTTCGGGGGATCCCATGTAAATAGCAGAGGTGCATAATAAGGGTATCGGCAGCTGGGTTTTTCGTAATGCAGAGCAAAATGCTTCCTGAGCAACCCCATGACTAAAAGTCACAGGGCTGCTGTTGCTGGAGACTTTGCAGCCATCTGAACCTGTCAGTGGGGACGTTGCTCCAAGCTAGGCTGACTGTTGTGTACTCGTAGGCAAACTTAGCAACTTGTCGGGCTCTGGGATGGGATTGTTCTGAAGACCCACTCTGAAATCTCCACTGCAGGCAAGCCAGGAAGAGTTTTAAGATACTTGATAAGAGCAGACTATTATTTTTGGACCACAGCAGCCGGATAGCCTTGCTGGTGCTCTGAGTGTTTTATGAGACGGTTCGGCACTTAAATCAGAATTGACTAGTGGGAATCCTCTGTCGTCAGTGTCCCTTTTACCCTGACCTCTGCCAGGGCGGAATCCAGAGCAATAATGGGTGGAGCTGTGGAGGGGGAAAGTGAGTTGTTTGTTCCTGCGCAGATGAAACTGCTCAATTAAGACTCTGTGCTCGTGTGAATGCGAAGTTGTTAGGATAGTGACAGAGGAATTTGAACTGAGGAATTGATGCAGGCTTGGGCTAGGTTGCTACAGGAAAATGTCAGTGAGCTTCATTTTACTAACGGCAACAGCAGCCCTCTTCTCCCTGCCCAGCTCATAGTTCTTCAGGAGAAAATGGTACAGAATCTTTTCCTTTCCTGTTATGTTACTGCCATGAACCTGCCTGCGCATCTGCTAGTCTCCTCTAGAACATACGTAAGGTTTTGTTCTGTAAACATGACTCAGTGGATGAGTTATGGACCACACTAAAGACCTCCCAACTGCTCCATCCGTTGCTTGGTAAGGCATTTGTTGCTGGGGTGGCAAAGCATGAAAGCTCATGGGATATAAATAGTGAAGTGCTGTTTGAAAATATTTGCTATGAATGTGTTAAGGCTGGTGTTTCCACCAAGCTGGCACCTGTTTACAGAACAGGTTAAAAAAGAAATGTCTCAATAGTGGTTCAGGATGCAGAAGTGTAATTGATTTCCCCCAGGATCTAACCCAATCAGGAATTGCTGAGCTGTCCCCTAGAGAAATACAAGGGGAAACCAACAGAAATTTCTCTGATTTCCTTGGGTCTGTGTGTTCTGCTGTGGTTTTTCATCTCCCTTGGGATTCAGTTTACCCCAAAGGGAGCCAAGCTGGAATTTTGTTTTGTGACTTGCTGACCATTGGTGAATACTCTTGTATCACATGTGCCATTCCGTATGCACTGCAGATTTCAGAATATTTCAAATGATGTGGCAACGTCCTTTACGTATTGTTTTTTAGATAGATTGAATTAAAAGCTTGGACTTTATAATCAAGAGTATAAGATACAAAGTGACTAACTACTTGCCAGCAGACTTTTCATATTAAGGCCAACTTTGGTAACTTAAAGTTCCTGAAAACCCTTCTGGAGATTGCAGCTGTGTCCTAGTGGACAGTTATTCTTGAAGCATCTCTTCTGTAATTCTCAATTTCCTGAATGTGTTAAGACTCCATGACTGGCCCAGCGGGCCAGATTTTTGGGGGGGCGTGGGGAGTGGGTGGGTCTTGGATGCACAACAAAAGGTGTGCTTGATGGTATTGGCAGCGAAGATATAGCAACGCTAGCAGCAGCCTTATAATAGTGTCTGAGGATTTAGTGTATTTAGAGAAATTAATCTTTTTTTAGCTTGGTAATAATTCTAACAATAGGCCTGAGTGCATTAGATTCACATAAACTTCTTTAATACATGTTGCTTTAAGCTTACAGCAAATAGACACAATCCTGATTGTTTTTTTAATTCTCAGTGTAATACAGTTTCGTAACAGCCCTAAGTACTTTACCTTTTTAGTTTTATTATGAAGACTCATAAGAAGATTTGCTTGCCTCCCCATTCCTCTCCCTTCTTAGTTTTATTCTCATCATCCTCTCATTGGCCTTAAAGTGGTTGATTATGTTTCTGCTCCATGTTGTCGCTTATTGCAGATGCTTAAGGGTTCTTTTTTTCCTCGAGAATCAATGTTTTCACAGCAGGAGAATGTAGTGTACTTTACAGGGCGAGGAAACTAGCCATATAAAACTTTAAATATTGACCAAAGAAAGGGAGCAAATGATAAACTTTTTGTGTGACTAGGAACTTGTTTCTCTGAGAGGTGGGTACATGGCCCATGGCTCTTGTGTGAGTGCTCGGAAAATGCAAAGAAACATAGCACGTTCGTGGAGCAGCAATGCTAGATGCTCCTTTAATCGCAACATCAAAGCTATCTCTTGTTGATGTCCTGGTATTTTCCATTGGGAGTTCTGTTGTGGGGTGATAATGCTGTAATGTAACATGTGGAAGGATGAGGAGTCAGAGGATTTTCTTGTTTGAGGAGGTGGAGTCTGGGGAAAATTTATTCTCTCAGGGTTACTAAGGAGCACCAAAGTCTAAATGGAGACTCCTGTCACCTTCTGAACTTTCTCTTGAATTACTGTTCCAAAGCAGAACATCTGTTGCTGAAGCTGAAAGGAGTGTTGAAAATGTGTGAAGAACTGCCGGCAAATCTTGCATGCCCTAAAGTTATGGGGCTGCTCAGTGGTTCTAACCAGGGTTTGATTCCTTGTCCCTTGCTCATTGGGTGTGGAGGGGCTGGCAGTACCATTCCTGCGCGGTTTGCAAATCATGAACACAGTGGCCAGATAACTACTTTTATGCGTTGGATGTGAGTAAAAATATCCCATTATACAGCATCTCACAGGTTTGTAGAACACTGTTTAAACTTCACCAATTACAGAACTTGGTTTTTGGAGGTTGCACATGTCTGCAATGCATAAAATGACATTTTTTATCAATAGACTTTGTATTTGCTCCAATATACACTAGTGGACTACTCTCAACTTTCACCTTTGTGTAAGTGGAGCGCTGTAAAATAATCAGCTCTAGATGTTTTGGTCTTAAAAACCTCTTGTGCCTGGTGACTAGCACAGAAATTATACGCCGGTTGAAATACGCTTTAAACTTGGCCAGTTTCCCTTCCATGCTGCTTTCCCATTGTTTATCTTGGAGGTGTGGTCATTTGGACACATGAGGAGACACATCTCTCAAGATCAACTGGCTTAGGGAACACAGGCTTTGGAGTAAGAGCAGCAGCGTGCTTCATTAGCAGAGCGTTAAGTGTGGTATTTGCATGCTGTGTAATTTCCATTTCACTTCCCAATATAACCTTATGAAAACTAATAGTAACAGCGGGAGAAAATACCAATTTCCCCCATCAGATTTTAATATTTAAATAAAAATCACTCTCACTTCAGTCTCTCACGACTTTTCATGATGTCTTGATTAACACGGTTCCTTACCTGGTTAGGAAATGCAGTTTCCACTGAGTTTGAGCTCCTAGCTTAGTTTCAAAGATGCTGTGCTCTTGGTGAGGTGGTGCCATAATACCTGGTAGTGGGAGCATAATGTATAAGAGCAGGACTCTGTTAAGGGGTCAGATACTGTCGCTTTCCAGTGTGTGTGAAAAGCCAACACTCCTCATAAATTATTCCTGTTTGTAGCTTTGCTATAGCCAGCCTGTTCTCCAAAGTATACAGAAAGAGTTTATCCAAAAGTAAAAAGCACTAAAAATTGCGTTCATTTTAAGCCACATACATTGATTTCCAGTTGACTCTTCTAATTTGACCTGTTCTGAACTTTGCACTCAGTTCTTAGCAATTAATATACTTTATTTCTGGATCCTGCATGCAGTGGGAATCTGATCAAATTGGACACGTTTCTTTTATTCTCTGCTTCACTTGTTCGGGGTTGTGAAAACATCAAAAGGGAGTGTGGGGGAGAAATATCCCAAATCTGTGTCTCGTTTCAGTATTTTTTGTGTGCGTTTCCAATAGAAAATGTTATATTCTCTCTGGAGGTTACTGCTGTTGGCACGGCTGCCTTTATCTTGCTTCTAGGCAAAGCCCCTCTGTAAGCACACTCGTATTACAGTGTGCGCTGTGTTGCCAGACACTCTTGTTGCAGGTTTCATTGTGCATCTTATGAGCTGGTGAGCTACAAAGGGATTGTACAGCATGACAGGGAATTTCAACCACCACGTTATCTCAGAATTGGCCGATTGATGGTTGCAGTTCAGCATTTCAACATTGTGAAAGCCAATACAATTTGAGTTAGCTGTGATGACTGCCAGTTTAAATACCGCAGTGAATTTCTGTCAAATAGCTAATACATAGAATGGGGAATTGCTGAAAACTTGATCACCAGAACCACTTTAGTCGATTATGGCCTCAAGCTACAGAAAATGAACTTAAATCTAGTTGACTGTCGCTACGTACCTTTTGTGGCATTATTCTGTCTGCACAACCTCCTTCAAGCTGAACTTGAGAGGGTGAGAAGTATTGAGAAAAATCACTCTTTGGTCACATGAGATTTGAAGGGGGAAAAAAATCCACCGTTTTCTCCTCCCCGTCCCCCATTGCATTCATATATAGGTTTCAAAGGTGTCTTGTCCCCCTTAGGGCGGCTGATGGGGTAAGGATGCTCGCTCACTAGATAATGCGTTTACATGTAAAATAAAGCATTGGGTTTTTTAACGGTTTAAATGATTTTAAAAAACAAATCAATCCAGCTCTCTCTCTCCAACTGCTCCAGTCTTGTTGAAAGATGCATTGCTAAAGGAGTGATGGGCAGTGCAAGGAAAGCTGTGATTGGTCCTGGAAAAGATGGTACGGGTGGTTCAGTAAAAATACCTCATTTGCTTCACGTGTCTAACAAGCCATGTTTCTTTTCTTTCTTTTGAACATCTGAAAATCACCGGTTGTGTTAAATGGTGCCTTTTGGAAATCCCTTATGCCAGGGGTCCTCAAACTTCGTTGCACCGGGACCCCTTCTGACAACAAAAATTACTACAGGACCCCAAGAGGGGGGACCCATGCCTGAGCCCATACCCCGCAGCCCTGGGCAAGAGTCCAAAACCAATGCCCCAGGCAGGGGGCCTGTAACCTGAGCCCCAGTGCTCAGGGCGGAAGCCCTCAGGCTTGGGCCTCAGGCTCTAGCAAGTCTAAGCTAGTCCTGGCAACCCCAAATGGCCACAGTTTGAGAACCGCTGCCTTACGCGGTGCAGGAACAGCAGATATGGTGTTAATATTTTTTTTTCTAAAAGGCTTCAATGATTGGTGGTGGTGTGCAGAATTTTTAATCAATAGGGGAATAGGAGACAAGCTGGGACTCCTTCAGTAGAGCCTCATCCGGGCAGAATAAGATCATATGTAGTTCAGTCACGCTCCCTCGATGGCCACACACCAGGTATAGGATCCAGATAGTGGTTTCTGAACCCTGAAAACTAAGCTGCCAATTCCTCAGGCCAAGATTGTTCTCTGTGAGTGCTGTATTCTGGAAGGTGTCACCGTAGGGCACATCACCTCTCTGAGAAGGCATCTGTAGAGGTAATCTCCACTCCTATTGTTCCTTCACTACCAACCAAAAAAAACCCCAGCTTTTTTTTGTGGCCTTGTTTCCACAACTTCCACTAACCTGGCAGTCTGGGCTAGTTTACATGTGATTGCACAATGACTTTGTTTGATGCCCTTTAAACTAGTGTCTGTAGGGGATGATCTTGGTGTTTGAAAGTTTTTCTTCTCTCTCTGTCTCCCCGCTTTCCCCCCCCCAAATCCATTGGTCTGAACTGTAGCTCTAATGTTGTACATTGTAGCTGTTAAGGTCTGTTTTGTCCCTGTCCTCTGTTCTTGGTACGGGATTGTTTACCATTTCAAATCTGTGTATCTTAGCAGAAGGCTCAGGATGTTGTGACCCTGTAAGACAATGGTTCTCAACCTTTCTAGACTACTGTACCCCTTTCAGGAGTCTGATTTGTCTTGTGTACCTCACTTAAAAACTACTTGCTTACAAAATCAGACATAAAAATATAGCAGTGACTCAGGACGCTATTACTGAAAAATTGCTGACTGTCTCCTTTTTACCATATAATTATAAAATAAAACGATTGGGATATAAATATTGTACTTGCAGTTCAGCATATAGAGCAATATAAAACAAGTCCTTGTCTGTATGAAATTTCAGTTGGTACTGACTTCACTAGTACTGTTTGTGTAGCCTGTTGTAAAACTAGGCAAATGATGAGTTGCTGTACCCACTGGAAGACCTCTGCGTACCCCAAGGGCACACGTAACCCTGGTTGAGAACCACTGCCCTAAGAGATGTAAAGTGTTCGGATGTGCATTATGTAGGCTAACCAGGGACTCAATTGGTAAATCATGTGCAGTTGTTCTGGGTATTCGGTATCTATTCTAGACTGTTGTTGGGTGTAGTTCGTGCTACCTCTTCAGCACCAATGAAGAGCTGTTGTTCTTGGCTTACGGGTAGTAGACCCATATCCTAAGACTTCATGGTGGGTGCTATTCTGTGCAACCATGTCATCTCAGGACTTCAGAAAGCTGGTCTTAAGCACCTCTCTGTTCACTTCCATTAAAGCGGTGAGCAATGTAGGGCCTATGAGGCCAGTTGGATTCAGTCTGTTAGAGGATGCTGGTGCACGCACACGCTAGCCAGCTTGTTGCATACTCTGCCATTTAAAAGTTTGTCCCCAAAGGCGGAGGTTGACAGGAGTTCAGTGCCATCAGTTAGGAGCCTTTTGTAGCATATTGGTGACCAGCTAGGAAGTCAGTTGCACCTGTACTGCACTCTGTGGCCACAGCATCCTTTACAGCAGCAGTGATGCTGGAACTTCAGTCCTGCTGCTGCAAAAGAGCAGAACCTGTTCCATGCAGTAATTGTGAAGAATCAAATTTTGTCATGTTTCCATTGAAAGGAGGACATGGAAAGAGGGGATTGACAGAAAACTTCACTCCCTTGTGGCTTTGCTAAGGAAGTGCTTGCGCAGGCACAAACTAAACTGACGACTGTTTCCCTGGTAAGAAATATGCCTGTTCTGTCTCCAAGGCATGTTCATATCGGTTCAGTAGGGCCAGAGTTTCCCAATAGGTAACTGAACAGAGGAATTTTCTTAACATTTGGCACCTTTGCAGGATTATCTGTCAAACCCCTAAAAAGAGTGTAGAATTTTCTCCCAACCTAGCAACATGCTGATTTTACAGTCGTCTACCCATCTTTTTTTGGATGGAGACATTTGAGGGGAGAGGATGTTTGTCGTTTCAATAAGAATAAATCCATGTGCCTTAAGAGTTTCAATAATAGTTTCCAAAGCAGGCACTTATGTAACATTTTAGGTGTCCCTCTCCCCCCAGTAGAAGTTCACTTTTTAATGAGCCAAAGCTGATAAACTTGTCTGGACAGCTGATATCTATGTAATATGTAAAAGCAAAACTGCATCATTAAAATACACTCCTTCATTTAAACTCTCAGTATAAAGTGGCGCTGTTTTAAGAGCATTGACAGTTCTCGCAGACAAAACCATCTCTTTCTGCCTTGGAATGTTACCGTGCTTATAGCAAGGATTATTGAAGTGTTGGATGGTTGCAGTGGAGCTGGGAGAGTGTGTGGCTTTTAAAGCAATACCTTCATTTAGTTGATATTGATGGAAAACCAGAGTGCCCTACTCTTGAGGTGAGGGGCGCAGAACTTACGCTGTAGTCTTTGTGATTGGGGTTCCTAAATATTTATCCTGTTCTGTCCCTAATGAAAACAAATTGTCAACAGTTGTTCAGTAACTGACTAAATTAAAATCTGTAATTAGTCAATTAGATTAAAGAGTTGGCACAACCTGATTGTATCATGCTGGTTAGGTTATTAAGAGAAAGGGTGTGATTTTTAATTACTGAATGCTAATTTTGACAGTTTCAAATAGAAACAGACGTTTTTTCCCCCCTCTGATTCTGACTGCCTCTGTAAAGTAAGGCAGCAGCCTTCTTTTATGTCAACAAATAGTGGGAAGATGCAAACTTTCTCCGGTTTAAATCCACAAGGGATTTCATCTAAAAAGGGTTGGATGGGAAAAAGTTACATTAAACAAAATATTTTAAGAAATTGTCTTTCGAAGACCATCAGTAGCAAAGTAAATCACTTTGTATTCTAGCTGGGAAACAAAGGCAAATGGAATTTGTGCTTCCGGAGTGGAAGAGGATTTCTCTCTTCTTTTCTCTTCTCTCTCTCCTGGCCCCCACCCCTTCCCCCGCCCCGCTCCGAAGTTGAGCACACCACGAACTGCGGCCATCAATAGAGCCAAATCTAACAATGCTTTGTAGCAAATAAAATGATCCAATCACAGATTTGTTGGATGCAGTGGTTGTTTGGGGGTTGGGGAGGAGGAAAGCTCCCCCCCATCCTCCCCCAGGGTACTGTGGGTGTTGCAAATCACACTTCCCAACATAAGGCTTAAAATGCTCAAAGGGCTGGTAGGCTGTCTACCCCCCCCCCCCCCCAAGTTCTTGCTTGCTGAAATCACACGTGTTCCGTGTTAGCTTTGGGCAGTGCGTGTGCTTTGTATCATTCTTTCTCGTCCTTACTCTCCCCTGCTTAAAGGCCACTTTGACCAGCCTTTAGCCAATAGATGTGTAGTGCTGAGATGTCACTGATACAGAAGTGAGTCATTTTTTCAAACCCCCCCCCCTTTAGCTTTGATCACTATTGGAGGGGACCCAGTGGCCTTTGGAAAGTGAAGCCACTGAGGAAGGAGTAGGTGGTTAGGGGTGGGAACAGTCATCAGTATAAAAGGCTGCTTTTTGTTTGTGACGCAGGATTTCATTGTTTGCTTCAGGAGGACACAGCCATGTGTCATGTCAAGCACCCAGGATGAGCTGCTCTGAGATGCTTGCTGTAGAGAGCCCTCTCTGGGCTCTAGGTGTTCTGTCTGTGATTTACCCCCTGTCACAGTGGAAGTTTGGAGGTGGGTGTTCTTAAGGGCGCAGACGCTGCCAGATTTGTAGCTCTGGGTAAATCCAAAGCTTGTAAGCCTTCAGTCATTTCCTTTGTTGTCCTTTCAGAGGAACAAAGAAAATGAAGCAGAAGGTGCATAGGCAGTTGATGTATGAAGCCAGGGGGACGATGACATCTTGTGTTGGGGAGCTCTCTGAAGCAACAGTATGAGCCAGCCAGGTACTGCAAGGTATGCAGCAAAAGGTGTGTTTGCAGGCAAGGGTTTTGTTCAGAGGGAGCAGAATTTTATTATTGAGTTGAAAGGCCAGAACGGACTACCATATCATCAAGTCTGACCTCCTGTATGTCACAGGCCACCAGCACCCACATACTAAACGCAACAACCAAAATGAGACCAAAACATTACAGCCCTCAGGAGAAAACGTCTCTCTGCTTTTCTGGTTGGCAATTGAAGATTTGTTAGGTCAGTGCAACATGTATGGGTATGAGCGAGGCTTTCCTGTTCTCTTGATCATTTCCTTCCTTACCTTGGAAACTTGGATTTTCTCCTACCTTTTGTTACATATTTTCTCTTTTCGAACAACCTCTTGCTCCATTGAAAACAGCTGCAGGCCAATCCTAGGAAGCTAACCAAATACTCTGGGTTTTTTAGAATACTGCATGTGTGTTTGCATGCTGCAGCTGCAACAGCCTGTAAAATGGAATAAAAAGTAACCTTTGCCCAGATGCTGAATAAATTAAAGGGCAACTGATTGTGCACAAGCAGGGATTCTGCACAGGGTTTTAGAGGCGGAGTCTGTATCACTGTTGGGTAATTTCCTTTCTTTAAGGAACCATGTAAAGGTAGAGGATTAAAGAATGGGAGAGGAGAGCTTAATGCTGAAACTGGTTCATCCAACTGACTGCAGTCCAGCTGCAAGAGAATGGGCATAGAACTGCCTCGGTTCTTTATGTTCTTGTGCAACTAAACATCAAATGTCCGGTGTCTGAGTGTTAACGCCTGACAGACGGCTTTGGAGGCACTGTGCCGTTGGAGGCTTTCTGAGGTTTCATCTCCAGAGAACCACAGATACAGTTCATTTTGTGTTAATGGTTCCTGCTGGTTAGCAGGAGCCTCAGAGCGGAGCTTGCCCTTTAAAAGCATAAACTTTTGACACGTTGCTGGTGCTTGTGATTTTATTTACCAATTACGGTAGAATCAAAAGTGACTTAAACTCCCCCTTCCGAAAAAGAAAAAGAGAGAGAACTTTGTCAAGAGAGCTGGTTGCTGACTTTTTCCTTTTCGGTTCCAAAACACGGCAGAGCGAATGCAAGGGGAGAAACGCTTGCCTGTGCAGATTGTAAAGGCTCTGTGACCCACACTTTTTTTACGAGGCAGTGTTGTCTAGTGGGCAGAGCACTGACGTGATACTTGGCAGACATAGGTTGTGTTCCCAGTTGTACTACTGATGACCTGTTGTGTGACCTTCCCTTTTCTGTCTTTCCTCTGACTTCTCCATATATAGTAGTTTGTAAGCTGTTTGGGGGCATAGATTCTCTGGCTGTTCACAGCACCTAGTGCAGTGGGGTCTGTCTCCTCAATTGGAGGGGACCCTTTAGGTGCTCAAACAGAAGTAATACATTATAACAATGGTAGGGTGTCATTTTAGTTGAAAAAACTTAAGCCAGTTTGGTACAATCTCTTTATAACTTTGGGGAAGGTGGAAAGTACCCTTTCAGATTTGCCGTTTTTAAAATAATCCACCAACCCCAGGAGGTAGCGGTGTGTAATTGTGCATTTCCTAACCTTTATAGGACATGTAGAAAGAAACCAGATTGCTTCTGAACCTTCTGCTAGTTGTTCCAGCTTTCCATCATCTATCCATGCTTACCAAATAGCTTTTGTCCATCCGGGGAGTGAGCGGATGCAGTTCTTCAGACAACCTAGGTAAACCCCTTCCCATGAGTCAGCTAATCTGTCACAGCACAGCCATAACCAAGTAAAATTCAGATCACATCTGTCACTTGCTGGCTTCTTTTGTCAGGAGCGGGCATTGAAACCTGCTCACCAGGTTCTGAGTAAACATCTATGTTGTAATCTGCCACGATTTATATGAGCGGAAAAGAGTGGGTCAGCTGGGCTTCTAGCAGAGTTGAAGCAATAATTGTGCATGATGACCGATTCAGATCCCAGAATAATTGTGAAGATCATTAACTTAGTGAGCGCTTTCCCTGTTTGGTGAAAGGCTGCGAGATTCAGAATTGAGGGTAGAAGTGGAGTTAAGGGAAGAATATTGAAAGCCTTTTTTAAAAAAACAACCCCCCCAAACAGAGCCAGAGACGAGAGTGCTGCTGTTTCCTTAAACTGAAAAGGCTGTTGGTTTATTGCTAACTGTGGGGGAGGGGTGATGTGTTTTACCCTGGAGACTTGATGAGTGAGGTTTGTAGCAAGCTTAAGCCCTGACACAGCAGGATGGGAGGAGCAAGGAGTAGCCGCTGCCGTACCAGTTCAGCACACTGTGCAGCTTAGAGGTTTCCTTAGCGTTACTGAGTTAACACACGTTTTATTTTCTGACCAGAAAGTTAAATTACACACCCCGCTGGAGGATGAGCAGGAGTTCGTGCCTTTTTGGATCACAACGATGCACAGTCTGGGGGAGCGAGAGCATGGAGCAGGACAGGGGTGTTCAGAATGAATCCGGTGCTCTCTCCTCGCCGTGTGTAGTTGCATCATTACAGCACTTTCCAAGATTCTAGCAGAATGTGGCTTTGGCTGATTTCCCCTTTCCCCGGTGTAGAAAGCATCCCCGTCTGGCCCTGCCCTGACTTGACAGGAACATTTCTCTTCTCAAAATATACAAAGGTCCGCGGCTTTGAACGTCTGATCTTTGCTACTTGCCTCAATAGTGAATCTATCTGCCAAGGAGCTGGTGAGAGTGGGGCCCATTCTCAGTGACAGGGCTTTGTCGGCTTTGGCAAGGGGGCTGCAAGGTGAGAATGGGTGTGTACCGAAAACCGCGGGCTTTCTCCTTCAAACTCATGTGGATTAGTCTGTTTGGAAAATTAAGACTTCCTTCCCTGTTTTTTATATGGCCAGAGCATCATTTCCTTCCTGTCCTCTTTATCCCCATCTCGCCTGCCCTGCAGCCTTCCTCTCCCAAGCTGCTCCAGCCCTGTGTTGTGTGCATGCAGTGGACCTGAGAAGTTTATTAACCTAAGCCTTAACTTAGCTGCCTACAGTGCTTTTGCATTCCTCAGAGATGCCCAGCGTCGCAGCTGGGCTCTCAGCCCTTTGGGTGCTGTGTCTCTTCCCTCCCTGTGAAGACTAAAGTGAAATTTAGAGACTGAGAATATGTCTACATTACAGCAGCACAGCTACAGCACCGTAGTGTTGACGCTTCCTTTGTCCACAGAAAGGGTTTTTCCATCAATGTAGTTAATCCACCTCTCGGAGAGGCGGTAGGAATGCTGCCATTTGTGTCTACACACTGGCGCTCAAGTCAGCTTCACAACGTCACACACAGTGTTAAGTGTGGACATAAGCACAGAAAGTGTCACTTAGCGGCTTCTGGGCAGCAGACATGCTGAGGGCACTGAAGCTGGTTGGGTAACACTTTGGAAGTAGAGGGTGACACAGGTCCATCTGCAGAAGCACTATGGTACTGCAGTGGTGAGTTTTTGTCATTGGGGTGTGTGTGTTGTGTTAAAGGATGTTTTTAATGAAGGCAGAGGGGAAAATCCAGTCTTCTGCCAAAGATGTAAATGTTTAAATGTGTGTTGGTGGACACTGCTTGTATTGGAATAATGGGACTCCCCTATGTGCAGAGCGAAGTGGTGTGATATAGTGAGGCTAGTGAAATGGTGCTGGGTTTGACAGGGAGAATAATGCTTTGCATGGAGCCATCCAACACTCTTCTGACCCGCAGGACTGCCTGCCTTCGTCACTCCTCTTAATTCATGGAAATTGCCATGAAAAGACAGATGGTCTTTAAAAGTTGATTTCTGTCTCGGCTTTATCTGCTTGAGATTCGTCTCTCTTTGGAGAGCAGGCACTGCTTTGGCTGGTAGAAGCAGTGATGGAAGCTGTAGTACAAATTGAGGTTATTGACACCATAAGTCTTCAGTTTTTATATCTGTAGATTTCTCTTTGGCATATTGATGTTTCAGACTGGACACAGGTTAGGGAATCTACATCTGTACACTGTTTGTTTAAGGAGAAATACTCAAGTGAGCAGTAGCTTGTCAGGCGGCTGTTCAGAGTTTGCCTTCACTGGGCTGATGCTTGCATTTGCATTTCAGTTTGAATAGTGCTAGTGTTGTTTTAAAAGTCTCCTCTCTCCTAAGGTGATCTTTGGGTGCCCAATGTCAATTATTCTTTTTCCTTCTCCTTATAAACTTTTAATATTTTTACTTCCAACAAGCTCAGTTATTTAAAAAAAAAAAACAACCAAAAAACCAAACCTAACGTGGGTGTTTAACTTAGGTTTGAAACCAGAACATTAAATCCGCACCCCTTCTTTATGAGCTGCAAAAATATGAAAAGTTTAAGATCCATTGTCTACATTTTGAACCGCTTTTATTTTAAGATCCGTTTGCCAATTTTCTCCATTGGAGTCTGAAGGGCGTGGTTAAAAACTCTGGTTTAAGCAACCCTCTTACAGCTGATGTGTGGGTCTCATCCCCGTGGAGGGGTTTCAAATATATGTTGTTTCTGGTCGCTTTCCCAATATGAAATCTATTGGTTCTGCCAGGTCAGAAGTACCATACTGGGCACTGGACCTCCTTTAGGAGTGGAACGTCGATCATGAAATCCTAATGAGCAAACTGTTTGCTATTTTATTTCAGTTCTTTGCTACGGTCAAGGATATTTTTATTTAAATGAAGCTTGCCTCCTGGTTTCTGTGTGGTGCTTATAATGGGTTAAATTTGTGCTTGGCTTAATGGGGGGCATTTAGAACATTGATATTCTCCCCCCCCCTTATAAATCCTGTTTAAAATAAAGACTAGGCTAGGTTAAATCTGAAGAGGCGCTCTGATGGAAAGTGAGAGATGGAGACGATCGCGATTAGAAAGGGAACATTTGTGGCATAGAGTTTGCATGGGCCGAACAATAGAAACACTGTGGCTTGTGAGCAAAGGACGTGGCGCAGATGCGGAGCAGTTAGACTGGCGTGTGGAAAGAGTGGGGGCAGGGCTTGTTATTTGCATAACTGATTGTTGCCCTGGGGATTAAGGTGGGGGAAGGGAAGGGAGGCGGTGGGAGCACAAAGAAATCTACAGAAAATGCAGATTTTTTTTTACGGGCTCTGCCACTTCTGCTGTTGGGTGCTGGCTGTGTGCAGTGTTGCTTCAACCCACGCAGTTCATTCGTGCCATCCTGCTGACATACGCTTCTGCCTGGTGCGGCACTAGAGCTGTCATCTGGGTTTGTTTTTACTAAGAGGGCAGGAGGAGGTCCAGAAGGGAGACAGCCTGGTTGCCAAGGGATTGGGTTTTTAACCGCTCCTGATGCCTCTTATAAAGGCAGTGACTCTGCAGCCTGTAGTGTCAAGATAAAGTCCAAAGGAAGATCTCTGGCTGTGTCTTACGCTAACGTTTTTTAAAAAAAATGTTTGTGTAAACCCCTAAATATTTGATCTTGAACGTTTATCCTCCCAGGATGCAGGAGCTTTTTGTAGTGAAAATCAGCTTTTGCGGCCCATCTTTACTGCCTGTAACAATTTTTTCCCCCAAGCTGTCTTTGCTTCGGAGTTTACTTTATGCAGCTTCACAAGGCTGAGCTTGCACCTCTGATTATTTTTCTAAATACAAATAAGCTTTCAAAGAAGAGGATGTGTTCTAGCCAGTGCGGTTTAACCTGAGCACTTGTAAGTGAAACCTGCCTTGCAAGGGGACATGGCCAGCAGCACCATCCTACCCAAGGGGTAGAGGGGGGGTGTTTAACTTGTTCTTAAAACAATGTGTAGCTTTCAGTGTTGGCTTTCTTATCTGAAAGATGTTTTTGCAAGTCCTGGCTGCTAATCCAAATTCTTACATTTGAAAGGCAAAGCTACCGCAAATAAACTTGAAATTAAGTTGCTATTTGGCTACAATCTGTAGCTTAGCTCTAGCATGCTCTATAAATGTGTGATTGGACCGGGCAGTGAGAAACACTTACGATTCTGCTGTTTGGCCCAGGGTGGGTGAGTAATATGGAACGAGTGATTCCAGGCAGCGGGGCAGATTGGGCGATTGGGCCTGGGGATCCTGGGTTCTAACTCCGACTCTGGCACTGACTCTCTGTATGGGCTTTGGCAAATCACTTCATCCTGTTGCCTCTACTTCCCGTTCTGCAAAATGAGCATCATTCTTGTTTTGCAAGGTACTAAGGAAGTTACACAATGAAAGTACTGGATGCTGTAGATCAGGGGTTCTCAACCTGGGGGTCGGGACCCTTCCGGGGGTTGCGAGGTTATTACATGGAGGGGTCGTGAGCTGTCAGCCTCCACCCCAAACCCTGCTTTGCCTCCAGCATTTATAGTGGTGGTAAATATATTAAAAAGTGTTTTAATTTATAAGGGGGGTCGCGCTCAGAGGCTTGCTATGCGAAAGGGGTCACCAATACAAAAGTTTGAGAACCACTGCAGTAGATAGTGCTAGCTCAGAATGCCAACCAGTCAAATGAACCCTCCTGTTTGCTTTGCCAGGTGAGTGCATGAAAGTGTGTTTTTATTTACTGTAAGGAATTCGTAGCTCAGTTTATCCAGTTAGTTGCTTGGACAGAACAATTAAGTTAACGGGATAAGGGGAAAGAAAGGCCTTTTTGCAATGAACAAAATTAGCAGCAGCAAGGGGGGGGGCTTCCTTGCAGAAAATGCTGTAGCCTGTCTATTTGGGGTCAGAAGGTTATTAGCAGTTTGGGGGCCACCTCTCCCCACATGAGATGGGGCACAGCATAAGTGGAAATGGTGGCTGGAGCCCAGCCATACACCAAGCAAAGCATCTTTTTCTTCTGAAGGCTGAGTACAACTGCATGGTTCAAAGAGCACTGGAAACGCATTGTTCTGGGCTGACAAAGGCCGCATCTACACTACGGGCACTGCCGCAGACTAGCTGTGCCCGGAAGGGTTTTTTCTGTTGCTGTGGTAATCCACCACCTCATGTGACAGGAAGTAGGATGGCATTGGTAGGGCACTCAGGCCAAAGGAATGGCTAAAGGGGAGGCGAGGCTGAGAAGTGGGTGACCGCTTAGAGCCAACAGACAAGCTTCTTGCTGAGTTTGACTAGTCTTTCCCCTTAGGGCTAACAAAATGGTGGCGAGCAGCATCCTGCCTTTTACACTCCTCCACCCTCATCAAACACAACTTCTCACATGCACCTAGATCGCTGTGGGTTCTTCTAGTTGGCAGCAGAAGGTATCGGCTCAGATCTCCACCTTTCGTTTGACTCCTCAAACTTTTCCTCTTGGCCCTCAGTAGAAAAACGATGGTGCTGAGGGACTATGTAACATGGCAGGGTCCCCAACACCTTCTGTGGGAAGCCCCTGCCCATGATGGAGCTGCAGCTGCTAGTGGGAGCAGTTTGGGTTACTAGGTGGAGGAGCCCGTGTTCGAGTGGCAGTGTTAGCTGGCTGGTGTATGTGACTGGTGATTTGCCCCAGTGTTCCTTCACTGCATGCCAGTGAGACCCAGTGCCCCGTTATGGGACTCGGCAAAGCAACAGCATAGCCTTCATTCCTGCCAGCTGCAGTGGAGATGATGGGTGCCCTGGGCATTATTAATGTAATTGCTTTTCCAGTGCTCATGTCTTCTGGGCTCATCATGGGGGGGAGGCAGAGACTAGATCTGGGGAGGGTGTGTGGAAGTGACCAGATTCCTGTGTCCCTACTTGCATGGATTCATGCCTGAAAAGTAAGACATTGAATTGTAGGTTCTTCCCTTCTCCTCTCCTTCCTCTCTGCTCCCCCCATTCCCCCCCCCCCCCAGGAGCAGCTGGGGTCTGTGTGTAAATCACATAGAAGGGTTCTGTCTCCTGGAGCCTATGCCCATCTGCCTGCAGGATCGCAAGATGAAGCCATGCGCTTTTATCTGAGAGCCTGAACTGTGACAGAGTTACCACTTTGAATTGGAGGAGTAACCTCAGCGTGAGTTTTAACACAGATGATAAAGCAGTCCTGAAGTGTGGCTTTGTTCTCTAAGTTTCTCTGCCATTTGCACCTGCTCCCTAGCGACCTTCTCTCCAGCTGAGTGACCAGACGTGGCTGTTTCGGGAGCCAGCCAATGTCTCTCAAGTGCCAGCCAGATGCAGTTGGTAGAACAGAAGGAGTTTCTCCTTTTTCCCAGCCTCCCTCCCTGATGTGCAGCGTGCTGTGGTGTTCGTCCCTGCAGGAAGCAAGGGAACTGAGTTGGGACTGTAGGTGGGCCCAGAACCTAGGTGAAATAGCAGCAAGACCTTTAGCTTCCAAGTGTACGTTGCGGGATTCTCCATTTCTCCTCTGACATATCTGGCTACGTCTCAATAGTGAGCTACTAGATGAGCTATTGACCGGTTCCAGTCAGCAGTTCCCATGTTACCCGTTCAACGTGGAATGGCTCCTTGTTAGATGTTTCTCTGTGTGAAGCAACATAGAGAATTAGGGATGGCACAGCCATTTTAGGAGGGCAAGAGGGCTGTATGTTGGTGCATAAGGTAGGAAATGGCCTTGGCTATTGCTCTGTGAGTGTAGGAACTTCCAGACTGGATCAAAATCAAGGTCCCTTCTAGTCCAATATTCAGTCTCTGGCAGTGTCCAGTATCAGATGCTGCAAGAAACCCTGTGCAATATTCATCTCAGGTACTTCATTGTTTGTAGACAAACATATAAAATGATGGGGTCTAGATTACCTGTTCCCACTTGAGAAAGAGATCTTGAAGTCATTGTGGCTAGTTCTCTGAAAACATCCGTTCAGTGTGTAGCAGCAGTCAAAAAAGTGAACAGAATGGTGGGCATCATTAAGAAAGGGATAGATAATGAGACAGAAAATATCATATTGCCTCTATATAAATCCATAGTACGCCCACAACTTGAATACTGCATGCAGATGTGGTCGACCCGTCTCAAAAAAAGATGTATTTGAATTGGAAAAGGTTCAGAAAAGGGCAACAAAAATGATTAGGGGTATGGAATGGCTTCCATATGAGGAAAGATTAGTAAGAATGGGACTTTTCAGCTTGGAAAAGAGAAGAGTAATGGGTGGGGGGGAGGATATGATAGAGGTCTATAAAATCCTGACTGGTGTGGAGAAAGTAAATAAGGAAATGTTATTTACTCCTTCTCATAACGCAAGAACTAGGGGTCACCAAGTGAAATTAGTAGGCGGCAGGTTTAAAACAAACAAAGGGAAGTATTTCCTCACACAACACACAGTCAGCCTGTGGAATTCCTTGCCAGAGGATGTTGTGAAGGCCAAGACTATAACAGGGTTCAAAAAAGAACTAGATAAATTCATGGAGGATAGGTCTATCAATGGCTATTAGCCAGGATGGGCAGGGATGGTGTCCCTAGCCTCTGTTTGCCAGAAACTGGGAATGAGCAACAGGGGATGATCACTTGATTAACTGTTCTGTTCATTCCCTCTGGGGCACCTGGCATTGGCCACTGTCAGTAGACAGGATACTGGGCTAGATGGACCTTTGGTCTGACCCAGTATGGCTGTTCTTATACTGCTGGTGATCATCCTTAACACTTGAAAAGACCGCTGGACTTCCTGCTCCACTGATACTGCTCCAAAGCTTATTTTCTTTTTTGACATGACTATCAACTACCTTCTCTCAGGCCTTTCAAAGGTGCCTACCATGTACCTTGAAGCCCTGGTTAGAGAACGTGGAAAGTTTCTGCAGTTGGGGGCAGTTTGTAGGGGAAACAGGTGTTCTCCACTCTTCTAGTGGCTTGGGTACTACTCCTCCAACCCCCTTTGACAACCAGAGCTCATTTCATTGTAGAAGCTGGGGACAAGTTTGTGATTACCTTGTGACTGAAACGTCAATGATGACTGTCTACATCTCATTGCTGTCTTGATTTCATCATCTTGGCTGTGTAAATCACTTCCTCTACAGCCTTAGAGTAATTCTGAGGCCTGAGATTCTTGCAAAGTAGGGAAATAATCTTTAGGAGAGGATGGATGGAACAGTGGTTAGGGTGTCAGTCTGGGAGACCCAGGTTCAGTTACGTCTGTGACCGTGGGCAAGCCACTTAATGTCCCCACGCCTCAGTTTCCCATCACTATGTGGGGGTGATGGTACTTGCATGTATCACAAGGATGGTGAGGATAAATATATCATAGTGAAGTTCTCATTGCTGTGGTAATAGGAGCCATAGGAGTACCTAAGATACATGGTTTGTGTTTCATGGCAGAAACGATGGGTATTGGGGACTCAAGTGGCACTGTTTAATAAAAGGCCGCTGGCTGCGGCTTGAAACTAATTTTGTTCCTCCAGGTTTTATCCCAGGCATGTATTTTTGCACGCCTTGAAAAATCAGCGATACTGTAGTGACTTGATCAGAAATGTAGTGAGTGATGCAGTACTGGGGTCTCTGGTGTCCAGGAGCAAACCTTCAACCTAGTTTCAAAGCCCTTTCTTTCAAGCAAGTGCTGCTTTCACAGTGAGTCCTGCAACGCTGGGCAGTGGTAAACACGACTCATATTTTTTTAGTCCAGGCTTTTTTCTTTAAAGCCTTATGGGACCCAACACAGACGAGCTTTACAAGCTGTGTTAAAAGAAGCGTTACTCTTGCTTCTCTTGGAGCCTGGTTGGTGTCATGGCATGTCTTAACAGTGCGTCTATCTTTACCTGCAGTCATTAAGGAGTTTTCAGCATTACTTATATAAAGCCTTTGCACTTTCGATTGCTTCACTGTGCCGTACAATGGATTCTCTGTCAATGTGCCAGCTAATTAATTTTAACTTTTAATGTTGCTTCATCTCGATTTGCTCTCCACATTGTCCAGTTTTAGTATGTTCTAGCGTGTTTGTCGCTCCTGCAGTCCATTGTCTTGTTGCTGGAAATGATGGAATTGGACAGCATACTGCTCCCTTTTGGTACCTCCCTCTCAGCAACTAGTTGTACTCGTGTGTCTCCTTCCGTTTGTTACAAATAGATTGATCGGTTTGGGGGTGGGGGAAGCAATTAGGGGCTGTTCAGCAAGTTAGTTCACTCAAGCACATGGTTTGTTCTGGGTGGAAGAAGGCTCTGAGCGCAGTGTACACTTAGCGTAATCTGATGAAAATAACAGGCTATCACTGCTTGGCTTGCTGATTTGTAGGGAACATGCCTTGTAGGAAATGACTGGGAAGGTGAAATAGTATTGTTTGAATCTTCATTACACAAGGGCTCATTCATCATTCCCATGAAGAACACGCAATCAGGAACAGAAATATCATTTTATTTATTTATTTTCCCAGAAGGGCCACGGTACGTTAATTAGCAGCTTAGAAAACAAGTATTTTTGCCCCTTCTCACCTTCAGTATAAGATTTTTAAATGTCATTCGGGTACTGTTGCGCTGTTGAGCGTAAGACTTACAAACTCTGCCGACTCGAAGGCATGGCGCTGTTTGGAGGTAATGCAGGGACGGCGAAATGTCACGTCCGATCAATTCAGCGTTTCAGGGGACATTCAGTGCGTTGGTGGTCAGAATCCTATTGAGTTTAGTGATCTGCTGAAAAGGGGGGGGGGAAGAGGAGAATAATGGGGGGATGGAATAGGGCCACATGCAGAGCCTTGAGAATGAGGGGGGCACAGAACTGACATATGGGGGACAGATGGAGGGCTTCAGTAAATGGAAGAAGGGGGAGAGAGGGTTATGGGTCACACGCACAGTCCTGGCATAATGGAATAGTGAAGCACCCTGGCAAGGGGAGATCCCATGGCATTGGGGGAAGGTGGAGGACCCTGGCATGTTGGAGAGCAGGGAGTGTGAGTGAGTGTGTGAGAGAAGTACTCCTGTTCTTTTTGTGGATACAGACTAACACGGCTGCTACTCTGAAACCTGTGAGAGAAGGGGGGCACGCAGACTCTGGCATGGCAGGGGTGTTGCAGCATGTCCCTGAAATCAAAGGGGGTGGCACACAAGGAGCTTGTGCATGGGACAGAGGGATGCAAGGAGCCCCTGGTGTGTGCAGTGCACTCACCATGCAGCGTCTGCGACTTCCTAGTATTTTTTTTGTAAGAGAGGCACCTCTCTGTTTTAGTTCTGAGACCCCTTTGAAATTCTTGGGCTATGAGCAGACCATTGGACACAACTTATAGAAAAACAGGGAGATGCAGGTTTGAATTGCAATCTCTGTTTCGGGAACACACATTTGATAAAGTGAACATGAAACTATCCCCATCCTTCTATTTCTGGAAGGTTGAAGGAACCAAGTACATAGCTTGTGGACCAGGTATTTGCAAAACAATAACTTGATCCTCAGGACCTTTCCTTATCTGGTGGAAATGCTGGAGAGGGCTTCAGTTGAGTGTCCCACATCTTCATAGTGTTTTGTACATTTCCTCCCTCCTGCCCATGATCACACGTGCCACCTCCCCTCCTGTCCGTGTTGGTATAACATGCACACACGGAAAAGTAACTTTAGGAAAGTATGGACATATTTTTTAGTTGTCTTAATGAAATAGACGTGATCTTAGCACCATGTGGTCACCCAGGTCACTTCCTTTGGGAGAGGAAGGATGGACTGGTGGTTAGGGTGCTAGGCTGGGTCTCCCATTCCACCCAACTTCCCGTGACCTTGGGGAAAAATCACTTAGTCTCTCTGTCCCTCAGCCCCGCCGTTTGTAAAATAGGGATGATGGTACTTTCCCTACCTCAGAGGAATTTGTGAGGCTACATACGTTAATAGGAGCCATATAAGTACCATAGGTAGCACTCCTGCCAGCAAGTGACCAGCCAGGGATCCATGAACAGCAGCTGGGGAAGAGGGGTTTGAGTTTTTCAGCTCCAGGAGGGAAGGGGAGATCTGTATATGCATAAACCCTAGCTTTTGAAATTGAAATGGTGGGTTTTGTCTGAATGTTGCCCGTTCGTCTAGGAGGGAAGGCTACTGCAATGGAAGGGAGGGAGCACATCGTTCGGTCAAGGAATATGAAATTGATGCCTTTGTGTTTAATCTGGTTATAAGGGCAGCTATTACAGATAATGAATTTTGCCTGTCCACATAGCTGTAATCCAAGAACCTAAATGTCTTTCAATGTAGAGCAGGTCACTCCTCTTTATTTCTGGTTGTAAATTTTGCTGGTTACAGATGTTTAGTGTTGATATACATAGCTAATTAAGTTATTGCTTAAGCCAATTGGCAAGGCGCAGGGATGAGTGTATTGAGAGGGAGGAGCTAAACTGTTTCATCATAACCTATGGAATTGTTACTAGCTATGCGCATTTGTAGCTCCCAAGCCAGGACTGTAGGGCTCCCCTGACCAGGCTTGTCTTGCTGAGAAAGCATGTCATCTGGGCTCTGAGGGCAGCATAAAGACGCTATATGGCTTGCGGGGGGAGGAATTGAGCAAGGCTGCTGGTTTGTGTTTAAATCTGTTTTGTCTTAAGCTATTAAGAGATTTCTAGTAGAGAGTCATATAATGTGGTAAATGAGCTGTGCTTAGAAAGGGGAGCATTTCTGTAGCAGTGTGTTTGGGAGAACAGCATTCCTCTAACACTGTGTGTATGTAATGGTGGGGGGGTACACACTGATATCAAGGGAGGAACAGGTCAACTGAGGCATGGTAGTTCAGAGAGACAGCAAGCCTCGATAGCCTGCATTATCCTGCAAGACAAACCTACTTGGGCTACTGTTGCTGTATATGTGCTCTTGGGTCAGTTCGATAGCTGCATGCGGCAGAGTGGCCCAGTGCTCCTTCACCAAAGCTCTGTGCCCGCTGCTCCTGCTGCAGAGTGATCATGCAACCCGGAGCCTTTCCATTCCACAACTGGTGCGGGTGGAACCCCGGACACGTGCACTGGTCTTGGGTGACAGCATTTGTTGATCATGGTTCCAACTGGTTTGGGCTTTTGAGCGAGGCATACCTGCCTGGTGAGCATTGTGGGTAGGGGTAGTCCAGTTAGGTTTTGTCAAAGTCCAGATTTCTTGGTAAAGGTATAGTCGAGGTCCAGACTCCAGAGAAGAAAATAATGAAAAAGATTTTGGGGAGGGGGGGGTCTGTTCCAAAGAGTCTGGCGGTCCAGGTTTGGCCTGTGATCCCCCTATTGACTACCCCTGTATTGGAGCCTAAAGCTACAGCGCAGTGTCTGGGAGTGATTTAAAATGGTTTGGCCCTTTCTACATTTGCTGGACAGACTATTTAAATGGTTGAAGCTAGTTCAGTGAAAGGCCAGTGGAGACGGGGGGAGGGGGGGTTGAACTGACCCAGTAAAGAAGTCAAGTGAGATGCTGTGAAGGGTGGTGGTGGTTGGGTCCTTGTCCATAATGCAGTGTGATGAAGGAGAACCTTGCAGCTGAAGAAGAGGAAGTGCTGCAATGAACCGTTAGCCCCGTTTTGCTGTATCTGAAGATGGCTTCTTTTCTCTCTCCTAAGATAAGCTGCAACAGTAAAATACCAGGTTCCAGCCCCATCCCTTAATCATGTCCATGTGCTGCCTGGCTCCTGCCCTGACTTTGATGGCATTGGGTATATATCAGCACTAGACTTTGGTACTTTCCTCCACAGGTCACCCTGGAATTCAGGAATTCATCCTCCAAGGTTTGCTGTGTAATGAATCTCCCCTCCCCCCCCCCCCCCCCCCCCCCCCCCCCCCCCCCCCCCCCCCCCCCCCAAAAAAAAAAAAAAACATTTAGGGTCAGGGCAAAAATCTCATGGACTTCAGTGGGGACTTTGCCTGAAAGGACGACTGCAGGACAGTCTTCTCTCACTACCATCTGTATGGCACTTGCATGCTTGACAACCACTAGGTGCTACTCATTCAAACTAATTTAATCTGAAATGAATTAGAATGAACTTTGAGGCATTCAGCTTGTCTCGACCCGAGAGCAGCCTGGGGAAAACGGGGGGCAAGGAGGGGGGTGAGGTGGGAAGAAGGACCCTGCAATACGGGAACATCTCTAACAATGGCACATGGAAAGAATTGTGCAGCTACCGTCTCACTTCCACACATAGGCAGGGCAACTTCTTGAGGTTCTAACAAATGTCTGAAATCCGCTGTTCATAACTGCTTGGGCCCTACACCGTGGCAGGTGCTGGATATTTTGAATCTGGCAATTATGTGGTTAATGTTTCTGTTGCCAGTTGAAGCTTTTTCTTCTCTAAAGAGATTTTGACTCTCGGAATGACAGAGTATTAAATTGCTTTGACTGCAGACCAAATGCTCCTCGCCGCCAGTGTCAAATTAGCGCTTGAGGTGCGGGGGGTGAGTAACAAGGGCATCATTTAAATTTTTTTAGGGGTACACGGAGTTATCTTTGGGAATGCGAGGCAGCCCTGTTACTGTAGCTGATGATATTGCAGGGTGCCTGTCCCTTTTAGAATCCGTTGGGTAATTTCTCAAACATTCCATATCTGTATCCCTTACATAATAAGAGCTGGCAGATTACCAGATTCAGGTTGAGTGTGCAGCCCAGCGATAAACACTAGAAACAGTGGCTGCAGTGCCCAGCCCTAGCCCCGTTGCCATTATATCTCTATCCCAGCATCTCTGGTCTTCGTAGACAGGCTGCCCTTTTATTTAACTTAATAAAAACAACGCAATTCCCCTCAGCGGTGCTTAAGGCTGACCAAAGGCAAAACCTGAAATTCGCCTCACTTTCCCAGGAGCTTGTTGGGACTAGCTTGGAGGCGGGAGGGAAGGGCCGCCTCTCTCCCTGCTGCAGGTTCTCAAATGGGGGAAGGATGGATTCCAAGGGGTTCTGAGTGCTTTTGGCTACCCCTCTGTCCTGTTAAAACGCAGCCTGTGCTTTCTTTTTCCTTCTCTCTGCCCCCTCCCCGTAAAGATTTCATGCACTTCTCTAGCTTCACCCCTGAGTTATGCCAGTCTCCATTTTCTTCTCCCTTCTGTGCATCTTTCCCCTCCCCCTCTTTCTATTTCAGTCCCTTTTGTTCCGGGCTCTCAACTTCTCCAAGGAAGAGAACCTTCTGGGACCCGTGTCTTCTTCCCCAGCACGTGCTCTTTGCTCCCCTTCTCTTAGCTGTGCCTGGCAGCGGCCTTTCCAGCACAGAGCAGTTGAGTCTCTTTCCAACATGCTGTTTATTAGCTGGTCAGAAGGGGATGATCCGCTAGAGACCCCGGGCTGTGTCCTCCCTCCTCTCAAAACTTTTAGCTCCTGTTGGTTAGGGAGCAAAGGACTGAATTGTATCCCCCTCTGTGACGTGCTGCTTGATCGCCCTGTGGTGCTGCACTCAACCTTTTGGCCTTTTTCTCCTCTCTTTTTTCCCTACCTGAGGATTGCACCCATGCTGCTGCTGCTGTACGCAGTGCTTGCTTAGCTGGTGGAATCAGCAGCTGAGTGTAACTGATAAGATTCTGGTCCGGTTCACCCTGTCATGATGTGTGGGGGCTGTAGGGGCAGATGTGATCCGGATCAAGCAGGTGGATTTGCTACCCGCATGAGGGAGGCAGAAAACAAACTTTCCGCAGAGCAGAGGGATCCCTCACTCAGCTGCTCCCAGTGAACTGTGAAATAGCCTGGGATAGTCTAGTGTGTGAACTTTACTCCTCTTTTAAAGATCTCGTTCAAGGCCTGTAAACAACTAAAACCTGCTGATAATTTGTTCTTCCTGCAGCTAGGATGAATTCCTAGAAAGTCCCCCGTTTTTCAAATTGCATACCAAGTTGACAAGACATCTGGCAGTGCCAGCATTCTACTTTGTTCTTTTACTGTACTTCTATAAAGCATTGGGCAGATACAAAATTCTTCCGCACCTGCGAGTGAGAGAACTTGCTGTGGAGCCATGTGGGTGCATGCGGGTGTGCAGCATCACTGGTGTACTTTTTGTGACACTTTTGCCGTGAAACTATTTTGGTGGGGAGGGACGGGGGGGACCTTGTCATTTGGCAGTGGGTTTCTTTTAGACAACTAGAAGGTGCTAGTACAGCATTGGCCATCTGTCACCCTTAGTATGGCTTCAGTCTGCCTTCTGTTTACCACAGAAGGGTTTACCCATATTCTGTAATACAAGTCCACTAATTCTGACCACGAGGGGTAGTAAAAATTCCATTTTGCTTTGCATGTTCATATTTCATATGCATAACCTGATTTTGTTTTCATTGCCTTGCCAGATGCTTTTGAAGTTTGCTAGATGTTTTTAAATATATATTCGGTAATGTTAGTTTCTAGGAAAATGGCTAAAACAGATCAAGGAAAAAAATTTCTGGTGTGTTAACAACAAACATTAACTCCCAGTTTGTGTGTATAGCATTATTGGCATTACCCTCTTGTTCTAGTTAAAGGGTTAAAAATTATGGGGAAGTTCAGCTAGCACTTGCAAGATATGGTTGCCATAGCAACAGGCCTTCTAATCTGGTAGGTGACCTGAGAGACTGTGGAAGATGCAGGGGTTGGTTTGGCATTTCATTATTTCATGAGGCTGCAGCTCTCCAGCTGGTTCATTTCTGAGCGTAAAGCTGCTGTTCCTGCCACTAGAATTACTGGCATTCCAAAACAAAACAAAAACTGTTTGGATTACCCAGAACAATGCAGACGGCTCCTTCTAGCTTGGCGCACGCACCGTCTCTCTTGCAAATAATTTTTTTAAAACTTCTGAATTTCTGTGTCCCAGCTAGAGCTTCCTCATTATGGCCTGGGTTTGTGGAGGCAATTATTTTTGGAGACGATGTGCAATTTACAAGTGGTTTTGTGATATTAAAAATAAATTAATAAGCCAACCTGTTTTTAGAGGCACTGATGCTCAATTTGTTTCTCTTTCACCTGTCTTTTGTAGGTGATCCACAAGCTCCCTTGGTGCCATAATCACACAGCAAATCTCAAGCCCAATAAATAGTATTTAAACTTGTGTATTACAGATAGGATTTCCTTTTTGCTTAAAAGATGGGCCTTATTAGCTAAGCAGAATGTATTTCATTTTCTGTGGTGCTAGGGTATTCCTCTAGGCCATTTTGGAATCCTGGTGAACCGAACTGCTTTCTGATTTGCTGATGTAATGCAACACCAGAAGGGGCAAAACCCATCAAAATGGGAAGCTGGAGTTTGAACAAAAGCAGGGAGAGTAAGAGGCAAATGTGGATCTCAAGGGTGGAGTGAGGTGGGGGGAAATGAACCCAGTAAAGACAATACAAGGTTGTGGAGAGCAAGATGGACTGGTCAGTGAATGACTTATCAGCAGTTTGTGTAAAACATGAGTCTCAAAGGAGAGTTAGGGATTTGGGGTCGTGTTGCTTGACTGTTTTAGGCTACCCTGATACCTGCCAATACTTTCTCTCATTTTGCTTTTGCTGTTGGTAGTCCAACTTTCTTTGTGATAAGGTTTTATATGAAGGAGCTGGGTTTTACAACAGCTGTCTCAGAGATTTGATGTCTGGGGTTGACTACTGAAGGTAAGTTGTTGTTTCTCCCAAATATCAGTTTTTGAGGGCTATAGTATTAGTCTCAAGCTGGGCTTTATGGACTTCCTGTTTTCACTATGTATCAAGTCACAAAGTGGTTTCTGCTATATTAATGGTAGCATGAGTTTGCTTAACAAAGCAGCTCAGGCTTTGGAATGTTTAGGTCTCTTGGTTTTTGCTCCTCCCCTTGGAGATGTGTGTGAATCTTTGTTACAGCAAGTTAGCCTTCTAGTGTGTGCTTTGCTTGATGGGCGTAACCGTCTGATTCAGGGTTTAATATCATTGGGTTCTTTGTATTTCCGCAGTTTTTATCACTGGGCCTTTTTGTGTAGCTTCTTAATTTAGCTAATGCTTCCTCTAATATTGAACTCTTTAGAGCTGGAAAAGTGGCGAAAACATACATGCAGTATCACTTTGCCGTGCATGCTATAGTCAGTGTTCCATGGTGTTAAAATGAGAGTTTGATATAAACTCTACAGCACCCTTACAAAACTGTGTTCGCCAGTCAAACTATCTTTTTTTTTTGTTCTCAATCATTATGGTAAAGAGCAAGCAGAGTAGGTGTTTTGTTTGTTTTTTGGTACTTGGGCTAGTAAATTATCTTGACCATTTTGTCATGCTGCCAACAGGTTCTTTAGAGTAGTTACCTTGTCAGCTAAAATACTCTTAGTTATGCACATTCCCTGCAGGAAAGGCCTTTGTTCAAAATGCCTTTAAATTGCCCAGAGTAGCATGTGAACTTTATTTACACCGCTGTTCAGTGCAAATGGAAATCCTGGCCTATAATATATAGGGGGAGTTCATGCATTTCAGGGGTCTCGCCAGTGCGTGTGGGTCACTTGCCAGGATTATCTGGGTATAGCGCACTTAATCTTCCCCTGCCGTTGCAGGATCCTCAGGCATTGGTGCACTTTGGTCCTTCCCGTCTGCTGTCTGTGGCATATAATAGTTGAATTTCTTGTGGGCTGTCTGACTTTGGTGTAATTCCAGTATTGTGCTGGGTGGCGTGGGTGACCTGTGATATACAGGAGGTCAGACTAGAAGACCTAAGTCTCTCTTGAAAATGAACATAGGCACTTTTGGAAGCACGGTCTACGATGCCTTCAGCACCGTGATTACCCTCCGCCTCAGTCCATCTCGTCAGACTTGACTAACAACTTACTCCAGCTCTAGGTAGACCTGGGGCTTGGGTGAGGGATGGCTGGCTCAGAAGAGGGTTGTGGGAACAAAAATCATATTTGCCCCATTGATGGAGGTAGTGCAGTGACTGTGAACTACTCAGGTCCTCATCACATAGCATCCAAGAGCAGACTTGGGGAGCAGAAGTGGGGCCAAGGCTGCTTTTGTCATCTCTACCTTTAGCTGGCCCGGCATAAGGTTCACCATGGGGTGCCTTTGCCACCTTGAAACCAGGCTCTGGCAACACACTCTGCATAGAGCTGCACCTTAAGATCTCTTAAACTTAATTTGGCCCAGAACGTGACTTACCGTTTAAGGGGTACTTCACATTTGAGAGCATTCGTTGTGCCAGTTCTCCAAGATCTGCGTGGGTTCAGAGTTCGTTCCGGGGTTTCGTTTAGTAAGTTGGTGTTGACCTATAAAGCTTTTCCTTGTTTGAGCCCTGGTCTTCAAGAGACCACCTGTCTGCTTACATGATACCTGTGCACTTGCAGTCATTGTTGGTGCTCTAGCTATCAGTGTATGTTGTGAAAGGTGGCGGTACAGGAAGGCCGGTCTCCCTGCCCCTGGAACTTTCTCCTTTCCCTCTCCTTTTGGTCTGACCAAGCATCTTGGGGTGTGCTGCAAAAGGGCTGGGGTGGTGGTATTGAGAATGATTAAGGGCCGGGTCTATTGAGAGCTATGGTAGATCTTTAATTGCAAAAGGCAATTAGGAGCTGCATTAATGATAGGCTACTGTGAAGTGTCTTCAGGCGGTGAAATTGCATATTAGGGATATTTATCCTTTGTGTTAATATTTTTATAGGTGCCTAGATCATGGATAGATGCTATAAATAAACTCAGGATTTGGAAGGCAGCAGAGAAAATGACAAGAGCCTTGCTGACTTCGCTTGCTCCTGTGGGAGAAGCACTGAGTAGTAGGGAAGGGGGCAGGCCCTGTGGAGGGGGAACCCAAGGGAAGAGGCTAGGGGGCGGGGGGGAGGGGGAAGGATTAGATTACAGGAGACTCCCTTCTCCTGGCAGCAGCCTGAAAGCTGAGCGCAAAGCAGAGTAGTGGAGTCCCAGTGGCCCACAGATCCAGCGCGAGAGAAGGCGCTTTATTTTCCTTTCCAAACGCCAGCAGCTGGGAGTGAGGGCTTCACGTTTCAGACATCTGCTGGCTGGTGGTTGATATGAAAATGCCCCCCCCCTCCCCAAGGGTCACACTTTGATAGGAATCCCAGCCCTGTGCTTCTTGCCAGGCGATTGACCCCTGGATGTGGCTGGTAAGGACCCCAGGATTTACCCTGTCAGACGCTGGGTTTGTAGGGTCCAGCCTCTGGCTGGTAGGCTTAGTTCTCTTGCCAGCTGGTGTTTGAGCCCTGAGGCTATTGATTGATCCTTGCTGTAGGAGGTTTCAGATAATGTTTTGGCTGAGGATCTAGAGGAGCTACGGTGGAACAAGGGAACTCCTCGCAATGCACTTATCAAAGAGCTTGCGGTTCCCACCTCAAGGCAAGTGAAGCAAAAATGCACTGTGACCAAAGAGAGTGCATCCTGAAAACTTCAGCATTTAGATGAGATGCTCATTAGCTGCAGCGAACTCTGGTTTCAGATGGCGTTGGTGTGATGTGAAGCCCTCGATTAGATAGTGTATGGAGTCAAATATGAGCAGGCCTTTTTGTACCCTAATGATTTTCCTGAACATGTTAATTGACTGGAGAGCTAATGAATCAATTAGAAAAATGACTTGCTGCAAAGACCCCCTAGCCAAAATACAGTGAAGAGTCTTTCTAGAAAGTGATCTGAAGGCTGAATGTTATAAATCTCTTAAGCTTTGGCTCCAGCCACAGTAAATCTTTCTGCTAAGTATCTTGCACACGCTCAGTGCTTGGCATGTGGGGAGAGGGGAAAAAGGCCTCTCTGCTAGTGAGCTGTTGTGAAAGTTTGTCCCATCTCTTGGTCAACTCCAGCCGGAAGTGTCTGACCAGTAAGGGTCATGGATGGTCCCTCAGCTCTCTCCATTGCCACTCCTAGCCCCACCTCTTGTGCAGCACTGTTTGGTGACTTTAAACCAGTGAGCAATCTCCCTTCTCTTGATGTGCAAGATAAATGGTCATAAGCAGAGGAGTTTTTGGTCCCTAGCCTGTTGAAGTGACGGTGGAGTCAATACAAATTCCAGATGGTACCTGTTCTGCAGTTACTAAAGTGCAGTAAATCCCATCTTAACTTAATGGTTAGCTAGAAGTTCAGATGTTGTTCTTCTGTGCAGGCTCGGTCAGTACAAGGGTGCTGTGTTACTACAGCTTGCGAGCTCCTCTCCTGGCTAAGCTTCTGCACTAAAATTGTGCTTCTCTCAGGATGAGTCCCCATGTCCCCATTCAACATGCTGCCCATTAACCCCGCTCACCAGCGGTTGGTCTCTTCTTGCCTTGTTATATATGTGCATCTTGTAGGCAGAAGAGAGGAAAGAGGAGAAAAGTTCTCGAGACTTAAAGGCACATGAAAAAACTTCGTTGGCTGAGTTCACCAGTTAAGGTAGCCTAAAAGCTGGTCAGAAGTGTCCTAGTAAAGGCACCATGACTCACCTTATGCCTGTATATGCGGGTGGGTGAATTTGAGTGATGCGAAAGGGAGGTTGGTAGAGCCCTGCGTGGATACAGATTTTATATCCATGGAGCTGCAGGACTCTAGCGAGACCAGCCAGGAACTGCAGCAGCATTGTCAGGCCACCATTTGCAGGAGTCAGTGCCCAGTGCAGGCAGCTCCTCTGGCATGGCTCTGCTGCTCCTAGCCCTGCCTGCTGGGACAGGCACCAGGCTCACCAGAAGCTGTCCCTGGTCACACTGTGTGCAAACACGCACGCTCCCGGACAGGAGTCGCACACCGCTGCAGGGACGGGACTGCCTCGTTGGTTCAGAACCGGCTCTGAGGGAATGGTGACCCGCTTAGTACTTTCTGCAATGCACAGGTTTCTAATCCAAGTGTAGTGACCTACCCTGACCCTTGTGACCTCATGGGATCCTAGTCCGGTTTACAGCCTTCTGGATTAAAAGTAAATGGTCCTCACCCAGGGCATGGTTCTTGGCATACCAGCTATGCCGTGCCTTAGCAGTAGGATTGCTGGGAGATGGAAGCTGCCACGAAGGAAGCGGAGAATAAAGGATCAGAAGGCAAAATCCTTTACCTGAGCATCTTGTCTCCTCGGAAGTCTGAGACTGATCTTGGTTTTTTAGGGATTTTATCCCTTTTCATGGGGATTTTTCAGAGCTCCCACAGTTCTTCTAGCAGGCCATGGAGAGGGTGAAGAACTGCTACCGCCGGTAGTGTACTTGTGGATCATTCGGGAGTGTAGTTCATCTCTGTTGAGAAGAGCTGTATTTCTCCTGCTGGATGATGAGCCGTTTACTCCCCCCTTCCACACACACCCTTTTTGCAGAGAGAATTTTCAGGAGCAATTTAATTTATCTCTATTGAAGATCCTGTCTGAGATCCTAGGTACGTAGGTGTGCCGCATGGGGGTGTAAAAGGTTAAACAGTTAACCGGCCTTAACTGTTAACCCCCGTGCGTCGGCCGGAGGGGCCCCAGGACCAACCTTGTTGCATCGGCCGGAGCGACCTCAGGTAACCAATTAAACAATATAATTTTATTCGTTTAACCATTTAACTTACTTTCTTTATATCCCTAGTGATGCACCCACCCTGCTAGGTCTAGTATGCACAAGCAGACAGACCCAAAGTGGCAGTGTCTGTTTAGGAAGGCTGAATAACACTGGATGGCTGGCGTGTTGTATTATTGCAGGGGATTGCATGTCAGCCCATACATAATCTATCGATCAGGCTACAGGTGCCATTCACTGGCACATGTTGTCTTTGGCTATTTGTTATGCTGTTCAGGGAGGAGTGGGTGAATAATTCCAAACAAATACTTGCTTGGGACTCAAGTTGAGAGAAACAATCTTGTTTTCACAAACCGCTTCTGTCTCCAGAGGGGCAAAGAAGAAGGTATTCAACCAGAGCAATACCTAGTTCTCTAGGTAGCTACTGATTTCAGTACCACATGTTCGATCAGCACTGGAAAGGTTATTCTAAGCTGCTTGGTTTTTTCCCTTCTGCCTCTTAGAAAGCCGTGGTGATTGCTTTAAACCTAAAAAATAATTCCTTAATGGAATAGATATTTGGTAGTGTCCTGTTGAGGAAGCATACAGAAATTCTGCAGAATGTGGTCAGTGAGTATTGCCAAGCCTCGTGCTGCTTCGTGATTTCCTGTTGAAAGTGTACGTGGGGAGGAAAAACATTTCTCCTCCTTACCAATGTAGGAAAAACGGGATCTTGCGCTGGACACATTCAGTCATAAACAAAAAGATGGAAAAATGTCTGGAAGACCTTTCTCACCAGTACATTTTGAAGAGGGGGGATGGTTGCTGTTGTATCAACCTTAAGCCTAACCTTGTTCAAACCCACTGCCACAAACTGTTCTTAATCACCTCCCCAGTCTTCTTGAAACTTAGCATGCCACATCTCATTCCAGGCCAGGATATTTCTAGGAAGTTTGAGGAAATTTTCACAACACCCTAACTGTAGTACACCTCTTCTGATTTTTTTTTTTAAACCAAAATTTGAATTCGTTTGAATTTTTTTCAAATGTATTCTTTGGCTCATATCTCCAATCTGGCTTGACCTGAAAACGCCAAATTTGTGTAGATTTCCCTCTCCTCCCCTCACCTCCACCCACTTGTCATGCTCTTTGGAGAGGGGGAAAGGTCTAGCACCAGTTACCTAATAAAAAGAGCTTGTGATTCTCAACACCAACACAGGCAGAGAAAGGGTTAACAATGGGCTCATAAAAGCAGTAATAGAAAAGGAAGCCTGTGAAATGCTCATAGAGCGGTGCTGAAAGGAAAAGGAAGGGCCTGCCAAGCCAAGCCACAGGGCCATGAAGCAAGGAGGGATGGGAAGCTGAAGGACAGTGAATATGCTTAAGATTTCGAAGTTAAGGACTGATAGTTGTATTTCTTTGCTTCAGCCATCTGATGGGGGAGAGTTGGGCTCAGGCTGAAGAAAACCCTGGTTCTGACTTGCTTTACGTTAAGCTGGGGTGGAGAAATGGTGGGTTGAGTCCTTTAACTGTTCATCTCCAGGCTTTAACTACTTGGTTTATTTAGAAGATGCAGCATTCTTGTAAAAAACAGCTTTGTTCTTGGGTGCTAAATGGGCTCTGCTGAAATGTGGCTATTTTTAACCAGGCTTTTTTGGGGGGGTGGGGGGGAGGAATAACAACTGGTTTAGATTTCACCTTTATCTGGTGTGAATTTTTAGTGATTTACAGCTATAAATTAACTGACCAGTCTGCTTCATTTAAACTCCCGGATACAGGAGATTGCCTTTTGATTGTAAGCTCCCTAGGAGAGTTGTGTGGCTCCGAGCGCACTGTCAGCATTCAGAAGCAAACAATGGACAACAGTTTGGAGAGACAAAGCATCAGGTGACCATGCAGTGGGTTTATCACCCAGCAGTGTGCTAATAGGGTGGCAGATTGACACTGATAGGTTTCATGGGCACTTGTGAATGAAGTGTTTTAATGTAGATGTACACCCTGTAGATGGCATAGAACAATCGACTTTTACTGAGAGGAGTGCTCATGTTGCTACAAATCTCAGCTGGCAAGCTTGTGCAGGGACTTTGCAATGTGCATTTTGCTCTTTATTGGCAACTACCATGGGCCAAGCTCATCTCCAGAAACGCGTTCTAATTGATTACAGCCTGTCCAGCTGTTGGCCAGAGTAGCTGCTTTATAAACTTGCATTTGTGATCATGTTCTCCATGAAGCTGCCAGGAGAGTGAGTATTTGTGACTCTAGATTCTGAGTTGTTGGGTTGTTGTCGTTTTCCCCTCCCACCCCCCAAAAGTTTGTGATTTACACTTGAGCTGTCCCTTGCTGTGAAATGTTTGGGAGTTCAGTTTGGTGTTCATGAAACCAACAAGGGGCAAACAGCCCTTGGGAAGGTTTTGTAACCAATATCCAAGTCCTCTGTGGAGTGGCTGGGCATTGATGTACTGTCACCTAGTCACATGTTGCCAGCTTTGGTGATGCTATTGGATTCACTTACACTCATGAGTAACTTTTAAGGTGAGTGGTCCCATTAAGATCAGTGGGATTACCCATGGGCATGAGTGTTTGTGGGATCAGGGCTTTTGTTCTCGTATAATGTGTGTGTGTGTGGGGGGGAACATATCTTGTGTCCAGAAGGAAATAACTTTTGTCTTCTCCCTGCCATACATGCCAGCTTTGCCTCCACTGGGAATTTCCAGCAATCAGAAGTGAGACACCAGTATTAGCTGCAGTGCTGCTGCTGTGCAAATCCAAAATATAGCCCGGGAAAGCTGAGATTTGAACTGTTGCAAACTTGGCTGGCCATCGGCTGCGGGAAATGGAGCTGGTTCCCAGTGTAAGCAAGGTATAAAGTGCGCTGAAGCATCTTGTTTCATCACTGTAGATATTGCAGTTTGACACTGCAGTAGGTTTCTGGGCACCCAAAAGCGTATCTTATTGAAATTATTTTATTTCAGTCAGCACATGCCTAAAAGCTCGCAAAAATTGTGCAAGTACTATAAATGTTCTACCAAGATTAGTAAGATCCAAATAAACTCTTGTCAGGCAATTTCTGCAGTATGCTTCATACATCCTTGTAATCAAAACCAGTGTAAATGAAAGGGTTTGTACGCATTATTAGCACGTCTTGTTTATGAAATCTTTAGGACTATGGAGGGTTCTCAGCTGCTTTCAGTAGAGCTCTTTGCTGATATCGCACTTACATGTAGCACCTTTCATCCATAACGATCTAAGGGCACTTTATCTGTAACTAAAGTTCATCCGTATGTGGGATGGGTAACAGTTTCTATTTCAGAGCTCACAGGGACACTTCAGAATGCAAAAAGTGTGTGACATGTAAAGTATACGTGGAATCGAGGTATGATATGAAATACTCAGATTTTCATCCAGATACAGTGCTAAGGAGAACACCCCTATTTACATATAAGGTGCCATAGATTGAAAACAATTAGTCTTAGACCTCTCTATGCCTTAGTCAAAAGATATCAATCACTTTTGAACATCATGGTACTAGGAGGCACTGGTTCATTGCCCACTTAAAGAAGATTCAGCCTGGGGCAGTCATCTCCCTGTAACAACATCCTTGGAATTGTGAAATCTGATACTTTCACTGTGTTCCAAGCCAGAGAACTGGCCATTTCTGGCTGAGGTTCACTCAGTCTAAGCAGAGCAGAACCAGGTTCCTTTCCTAGGGTGGGAGTTGGAAGATCTCAGTGAGGATAAGTGGCAAGGTGTGGGTGTGCATATGCACATTTGAGTGTGAGTTGCAGTTTTTTTGGGGGGGTGGAGGGAGACAACAGGATGAAATACGTGGGGTGAAATTGCTTGGAAGAAGAGTAGATTTCCTGCACAGGCTTTAAAGTGTTCCACTTATCTGGGGTTTACAAAATATCTACCAAGTTGGACAGATTCCAACAGGTTTCCAGGGGCTTCAATCAGGAATCCCCTGGTGCTGTCCACCACTTTCCGCAGTGATTTGCTGTGCAGGATAACTTTGAGGCCTTCAAAACGTGTTGCACATTGGTGGTGGGTGTTACATTATTCCTTGGGCCTCAGTATTGTGTGTGAGTAACTCTGGAGTCTTTTCTCTTTAGTAAGATCTGTGCTGCTTATGAAGGGTTCTGGGCTAAGAGCCCTAAAAGTGAATCCCTTTGTTCACAGAACAAAAGGTTCAGCATGGGCAGAAGCAGTGCAAATTTGGTCCTGCTTTTCAGTTCTTTGAGTCAGGGAACATCTAGATGTTTTTCAAATGTAAAGGAAGAACCACCTCTGGAGTGCTACCGTAATTGAAGTAATAGGACAGCACTCCTAACAGTATGCAGTGGAGTTTTTGCCTGAAGTGGTGAGAAGGTGGTTGTCTCCATGCCTGTTCTGTCCTGGACCTCTGCTCAGGCTGTTGACAAGGATGCCAGTTTGCCATTTAGATTCATGCCCTTTAAGGAAGGGATGAAGCCTGAACAGCTTTCAGACTGTAAAGACTCAGTCATTACTGAGCTGGGCTGGATTTCAACCAGAGGGTGACCTAGAGGTGAAAGTCTCTTTATATCCCATTACCAATCCCCTGAGCCATCCAGTCACCCATCCTAATAAGGTCTAATACACTTGGGAGCCAAATTACAATAGCCTTAGCAGAAGAAACCAGCCTATAGCTACCTTCTTTTGTAAGCCCTCTGTCCCATCTAAAATACATTTGCATCTAAATTAACAGTCTGTTTTTGTGTCTCCTGGCTATGTAATGCTTAAAGACCCTGGACACTTTGTAGGTGTACATGGAGTGTACTTAGTGTAACGGATGCCTAGTAGAGAAAGTTGCAAAGCAGTTTGTACTATAAGCCCGTTTTCAGATAGTACCTTTGTGACATGATCACTGTGTTAATCTGTTGCCAGAAGTGAAAATTTGAGCAAAAAATTAGTTCAGCCGCTGGGATAAAATTTAAAAACAAAGCATTCCTTCACCCCATCCAACCTTTGTTTAAAAAGTTTACAATGATGGTGACTTTATCAGGGCTGCAGTGGTAGTGCCTGGCGTCTGAAGTTTGGCATGGAAACTGTCCTCGCTGGGAAGCGGTGTTTGGCCTTAGTCAGGAGGGAATTGGGTTTTGATTCTACAGTTACAAGCATTTGAAAGTTGTATCCCAAGCATGTACACTGGAGATTTTCTGTTGGCTTAAATGCTTATCTAAGGAATGACCTGCCGGGGTGGGTGGGGGTGTGGGGGTGTGCGCACGCACGCAAAGATAGCTCTGCTTAAAGGTAGATTTAGTCCCTTGAATTGCTCTGAACTAGCCCAGCAGTGGGCCAAATGTTTCATGGAAAACCATGGGCCGGCAACAGGGATCCTCTTGCAGTAACTGTGCTCCCCATCAGAACTCCCCAGGACTTAGGGTGCTGAATGCAGGGCGCGGTGGTACGAGGTTCTGTGCTCTGCTCTGCAACTGGCCCGCCTGACTTCTTTACACTCTTTTGTCAGGCTGCTTGTAAATTGGGGCTTTCTAAGGCACTCTAAGAGCACCATATTAATAAATAAATAAAACCACTAAGGGTCAAGTGTTTAACAGGAGACAGGGGCGGCTCTAGCAATTTCGCCGCCCCAAGCATGGCGGCACGCCGCAGGCGGCTCTCTGGCGGTCGCCAGTCCCGCGGCTCCGGTGGACCTCCTGCAGACGTGCCTGTGGAGGGTCCACTGGTCCCGCGGCTCCGGCGGACCCTCCACAGGCACGTCTGCGGGAGGTCCACCGGAGCCGCGGGACCAGCGGACCCTCCGCAGGCACGCCTGCGGGAGGTCCACTGGAGCCGCAGACCCTCCGCAGGCATGCCTGCGGGAGGTCCTCCAGAGCCGCCTGCTGCCCTCCCGGCGACCGGCGGAGCGCCCCCCACGGCATGCTGCCCCAAGCACGCGCTTGGCGTGCTGGGGCCTGGAGCCGGCCCTGACAGGAGAGGGAGTGTGGTTCAGCGGCTAGGGCATTGAACTGGGATTCAGAAGGGTTTGCTCTGCTACTGACTTGCTGTGTGACCTTGGAAGACACTTCACTTCACTGCCTGTGTTTCCCCTCCTACTTCTTTTCTTGTCTACTTAGGCTCTAAACTCTTCAGGGCAGGTTGTCTCTTACTGTGTTTGTACAGTGCCCAGCACAGTGGCGGGTTCTATCATATGGATACTTATGAGGGTAGCGCATGGAGAAGTTGTGTCCTGCCTAGGGGGAGGCACTGTGCTCTAGTGGTCAGGAGAGCGTATGCCTAATGCAATAGACTTGGATTTTAGACTTGGTCTGAAACTTGCTGTGTAACCATGAGCAAGTCACTCAGTCTGCCCTGGCTCCCCATCTTTAAGTTGATATTTACCTGTCACATGTGCATGGAGTCAGAGGTTGTGCTTCTGTTATGTGTGCACACCAGGGGTCAGAGTGAGGGTTTGGAATTACACCTTAACTCTGGCGTTTCCTGGTTTGTAGTGCTGACACGTGCAGTCTTGCAATGTTAAATTCACTTGCATTTAATGTTGCAGTATATCCCAAATGCCGAGTTTGTTTTCTGTCATGGAGGGTAAGTCAAGGCTGAAAATGAGTTCTCTTGTTGTGTAGGGGAGGTTAAATATGATTGTGGAGGTAAGTGACTTCTTAAATGTAGGTTGCGTTTAAGGTAAAGTGTATATAACATTTGCACCTTTTCTGCATTAGCTTCCTCCAGAAGACCAAAATCAGAGACTTTTGTAGGTCTCTTATTAAGCCTAGAGACTCTAAGCTGGTGATCACTTATCCTCTGGTGTTGGAACACTTGTGGCTCGAGCTATCAACTAGACTGTTCTCTCTCAACTGGAGTGCGGGATGAATCCCTCAGCACAGTGTCCAGTATTCCGACACTAATGAGAATATGTATCTAAAGTCTTGGTGCAATGCTTGTCTGTCTTGGTCACACTCTTGAAAAATGCTTAACCAGAAGGAACTTTCCTTTAAATTGAATTAATCCTTTGAGTGCTCTAGGATATACAACACTGCTCCCATTAAAGGAGACTTGCAGGGCCCTCAGGATGCTACTTTTTTTTCTTCCGTTGAAGAAGTAGAAATTAAGTGGTCTTTAAGAGGTGTGGCCAAGTGGCATGCCAGAGGACATAGAAGGCAACATGGGAGTAGATTTTGCTAAGAAATCCCAGGTGAATTATTCTATCTAGATAATGGTGGAAGATGGTAATGGATGCAGGAGATATATTCCCCCTCACATATCTCCCTCCCCCAAAAGTCTTAGCTTTCTTTAAAATAAAACTGTTGTTCTGTGTGATCTAAAATTAGTCTTTGCCATCTTGTAATACATTTTAATTATTAAATTAATTTAAACTCCTGCCATGTCTCTCATTCCAGCCTCCCAAAGTGTTCCTAACGGTGGACCGTCCAGACTTTTTGGCATTATTTTAGCACACGTCTCTTGGTTCCAGGGAAATGTAGCTCTTCCAAATCCCTTTTCCCTAAAATATTATGGGAATGTGATAAACCAGATTATGTTTACACTTCAGATACAAAATTGATTGCTGTGATATGTGGCAGGCAAGGGAGACCTTGGGAGGTTCACTCCTCATGGCAGTAGTTTACTCCATATGGTTTTATTTTGAAAGCTTAATTTTTTTTCACGTATGATTTAGCGAACAAGAGACTTGTTCCTGTCACAGACCCAATTTAAGAGTAAAGCGGGGAAGTTCAGAGTACATTGGCCACCTCTCTATTATCATGTGATTTTATTTTTTTATTTTGTTAAAAGCTGCCTTTATTTGAATATTAAACAGCTTGAACCTTCTAATTGACCACACCTCAGCCTGCATCCCCCAGGTCCTTGCCAGTGCGGCGCAGGGAGACCCAGATGGCTGTGCTCCAGCCACTTGAGAGCACAGGTGCTTCGTGGAAGTGAGGGCGATAATAGTCCTCTGTCCTGACTAAAAGTCATTGTTGCACTCCTAGTGTGCCTGGTCTATTAATTGCTCACACAGCAGTGTGGACTAGTGGTTAGGACACTGCGCTAGGGGTCAGACCTGGGTTCTATACCAGCGTCTGCCAGTGACCTGCCCTGTGACCGTGTGACCTTCTCCATGCTTTTGTTTCCCCTCCTGTCCCCCGTCTGTTTAGACTTGTGGCTCTTGGAGGCAGGAACTTTCTCCCCCTATGTTTATACAACACCTAGCACATGGGGGAGGGTTGCGACCACAATACAATATCTAACTGAAGCATTAGATTAAAAAGGGGCAACCGTGGGCAGAGACTGGGCTTGTATGGGTTTCAAATCCTGATGCTAATGAACTTAACTACACTCTTGTTAATTCTGTTTATTTTGGTAGTGCCTAAAGACCAACCAGGAAGGGGGCCTCACTGCACTAGGCCCTTTACAAACAGTAGCAGACAGTCCTTGCCTTGAACAGCTTGTAGTCTAAACAGAGAAGACAGCTGCAGGGTGGGGGAAGAGGTAGGACACACAAGCAGGGCGGATGGCAGCAGATGACACGCTACTGCCACTGTTTTTTGGTTCGGGGGGATCAGCTGCATGGGAAGAAAAGTGAAGGGGGGTGTATTGAAGGGAAGCGGGGGACAGGGTGGGGAGAAAAGGGTAGGAGGGGCAGGTCTGAGAGACTGAGGGGAGGAAAGGCAGAGGCTTGGAGGAAGCAGCCGATCAGTACAGGCAGAGAATGCCCAGTCCAAGCTGTAGGAAGATCTCTGAGTGTCCGAAGATCCAGCTTTGGCAGCTGTTCCTGCTGGCTGGAGTCTGTCTGGTTCCCCCTCTAACCTTAGCCCTTCCCTCATGCCCAGCATCTGGTGCTAGGCAGGGGTCATTGGGGCACTCCTGCGGCTGCGCTCTGGTAAATGCAGGATCATGTTTCCCCCACACCCCTATAAAATGGTGGGGAGCATGAATATTGCTCTGCACCTGCACTGGGTAGGGTCAAGCCCCTAATTTCAGGGTACGTCCACACTATCCGCCGCATTGGCGGGTAACAATCGATCTATCGGGGATTGATTTATCACATCTCGTCTAGACGCGATAAATTGATCCCCGAACGTGCTCCCCGTCGACTCCAGAACTCCACCAGGGCGAGAGGTGGAAGCTGAGTCGACGGGGGAGCCGCAGCCGTCGATCCTGCGCTGTGAGGACGGGAGGTAAGTTGATTTAAAATATGCAGCTTCAGCTACGAGATCTTAGATCGATTTCTTCCCCCTCTTTCTCTCCCCCCCAGTGTAGACCAGGCCTCGGACTAGGTGAGTGGGACCGTCTGATAAGGACTGTACACGCTACCAAAACGGAAACATTTATAGCATCGTCTGGCTGACCAGTGTGGCTTCACAGGCTTTTTGTTTTGTTTTTTGAGGATTGTTTGCCTTGTTACTTTCAGAACAATCTTATTGTAGGGTTCCACGTTGGCTGCTTTAAACCATGGCTTTGGGGACTGCCAGCTCAGCCCCTGCACTTCCAGGCTGGTGGACCTGAAGGGATCAATGTGGGCAGGAGGGTGAGACAGTGAGTACATGCATGTACATCTCACCCCACCCTGAGCCTATCCTTGTGTTCAGCATTATAACAATCCTCATGAATCTTATATGGATAAAGGGAAGGCATTTGTAGTGGATGATGCACAGGACTGGAACTCGGGAGACCTGGCTTCTAGTTATGAGTAGTAATGCTGCAGACCAGCCGCCCAAAATCCTGAGCGCATGGATCTTTAGGTGCTGTGGCTTCTCAGAAATATCTACTGATCCCCAATTATTTACGGTGGTGGCTCATTTGTGCTTTGGGCTCTTTCCAAAAACTGAAGAAGTTCACACCTGGCTCAGAGAAGCTCGCAGTCCGACTGATGAGACAGACTTGATTTGCTATACGCAGCACAGGAGAAGTAGGTCTGCAAGAGGGACTTTATTGTGGATGGGTTAGGGGTTTTGTGGAGAAGCTCAGGGAGGTCTCATACTTGGGGGCTGCATGGAAGAGGCACAGAGCTGAGAATCTGACAAACTGGCACACCAGGTTGGAAGCATGGATAGACTCGAGGGTTGCCAAGCAACGTCAAGCTTTGTGAGAGGGGATGAGCCAAGTCATGAAAAGCTTTGGTGGTGGTGACGAGGCTTAAATTTGGGATGATGCTGACGGTGAAGCCAGTGGAAGGATTCATGGGAAGTTCAAACAGGGCAAGGAAGAGGTGTTCGGTGGGTAACCTTTTGTTTGGAGGCAACATGTACCTCCGAACACTTGGAGGGGACAGGGGGAGGATGTTGAAATAATAAAACTGGGTTGTGATGAGCTCCTGAAAGGGAAATATGGGGATGGAGAGAAAAGGATGGAATATGGAGGAAGGAGCGGCAGGATTAGGAAATGGTCTTATTGTCTGGAGTGAGGCAGAGGAAGGAATTGAAAATAATCCCCAGATTGCAGGTGTGAGTGAGGCAGAAGATGCGGCTGGGGTGGGTGTCAACAGTGGTAGGAGAGGAGATGACTTGGAAAGTTTGGGTTTTGGCTCTGTTCAGTTTGAGCTGGTGATAAGACATTCAAGAGGAGATGTAAGAGACGAGCTGAGACAGAGTTGGATCAAAGGTAAGGCTTTAGGGGTGGAGAGAGATGTGAGTCATCAGCATGTAGATGATCGCTGAATCCTGCAAGCTGAAATCAGACACATGGTGTAAAGTGAGAAGCGCAAAGGGCTGAGGACAATGCCCTGGGGAAATGCCCACAGAGTAGAAGCGGGGGAATAGGAAAGTAAAATCCACAGAACATGCGATTAGAGGGGTAGGAGGAGAACATATGTCCAAGATGTCAAGGAGAGGATGTCAGCAGCAGAGATGTTTGGACAGAGCAGACACCTTGAGATTTGGCCAGCAGGAGGTCATCAGAGACCCTATTGGGAGCAGAATCAGAGAAGAAATGTTGGGTGCCTTCCAGTCTGACTTCTAAGACTGAGTTGGGGGAGGAGCAATCAGTCAGAGGGTTGCAGGGTAGGCATTAAGCGATGAAGAGAAGGCAAGGTGGAGGGGTAGCTGGAGAAGCAGGTGGCTTTAGTGTGTGTGTGTGTGTGTGTGTGTGTGTGTGTGTGTGTGTGTGTGTGTGTGTGTGTGTGGGGGGGGGGGGATAGATAGCAGGGAGGTGGTGTTGGGAGATCTTTAGAGAGGGAGGGAGTGGTTGCAGGTAAGTGACTGGGATTGGCAGACGTGGTGGTGTTTGGCCTAGTAATGGAGGTGCAGGACACCTGTTACTGGAGGAGAACACATGTGCCCTTATGGTTGCCTGAAGGTAGGTTTGTGAACTGTACAGGGTGCATAAGGGCTGAGTTCTTTCCTCCTGCTGTCACTGCTTTCTCCTTGATGTGCATGGAGACTTTCCTTCTCGCTGTTTGCTTGATAAAACTTTGTTACCCAAATAAATGGCTTTTGCAGGTGCATTTGTCAGTTCGACTTGTAGTGTGCACCTCCCAGACACACAGGTATAGTTTCAAGTATCAGAGGGGTAGTCGTGTTAGTCTGGATCTGTAAAAAGCAACCATGAGTCCTGTGGCACCTTAAAGACTAACAGATGTATTGGAGCATAAGCTTTCGTGGGTGAATACCCACTTCATCAGACGCATGTGTAGTATAGTTGTAATCTCTCTGTCCCTGTCTCAAAAGGGGGGAAGGAGGGGCTTGGTGAGACCTCCGGTGGTTTGTTTCTCATCTGTCTGTCTTGCTGTCTGTCAAGGACAGCTGACCACATAGGTTAACTTTTGATCCCTGTTTGGTGGATTCCTTTGGGTTTGTTGGAAGGTCTTGTGAATTTTGTAAAGAAGCAAAAGAGCCAGCCTCTTCCTCTTTTTTGTTTTTCCCCTTTTGCAATGTACAAACAGCATTACAGTTGGAAGAATGTCAGCAAGGGGTATTACTGAAGTTACTGATATTGACATTCTGTAGACAATCCCCTGGGTAACCTGGGTCACTGCACTGTGATCTAGTGTATATTTACTACCTGCATGATCTGCTGCTGAGGGCAGGCGGCATCTGGTCGTATAAAATGTCTGAATTGCAATGTGGTCTACTAGCTCCAGCAAAGTGGTGGATACTGGAAATCCAGGGTTTCAAAACCAAAAAAAGCTACCAAGTCTCTCTGTTCAGACAAGTCACTTTGACACAGGCAAAAATCAGTAACTAGTCAAAAAACTGGGGCCCTGGAAAAGATGTGGAGTTGAGTGAAAGCGAGACAGACTTGTATGTGAGGTGCCATAGAAATTAATGGAATAGAAAATTTAGTGTATAGCAGAACATCTCAAGACACTAAACACCATTTTCATGGCAGCTTTCCTTCACATCATTCATAATTCATTTGATTCTATAGAAAACAAATTCATTTGCATGCATTAATTCTGGCGATGGTGCTGTTTTCACAAAAAGGCAAAATATAAACAGGTTTATTCCTAATCTAACAAGCTTTAAAAAAAATGCATTTTTGATTTAAGGATCTTGTTTTTTGGAGCATACATAGAATGTCACTGAGAAATCTATAGTTTTTTTTAACGTGTGATGGTCTGTGGTCTAGTTTAAAAAGAGAGAATTTAAAACCAGTCTTGGAGCGTTAAAATGTTGGTTGCTTCCCAGTCTCCCATCTTTCTGTGCTGTTAGTCTGCATCTTCCTGGTGCCCCAATGACTGCTGGTAGTGGACATAATGAAAGTAACCAAAATATGCCAGATACACATCACGTTTCAGGTATTGGTGCTGAATTTTTTCAAGCCAGCAAGTGGAATAGCTGCAACGTGTATAATCATGTAAGTGAAGAGCTGTGTATCAATAATCCAGTTGCTTGCTGTGTGCAGTGCTCATTTGCTTTAGGAATGATATGGCAGCACATCCCTGGTTCTATAGGTGTACTAATATATATTTTGGCATTGTATTCCACTAAACGTAAAGGCAAGGTCCTCCTTGCGCAGAGATATCAGAGCTGCCATCAGTGGAGCAAGAGCTTGTATTCAGCTGTTTGTGGCCCGCTAAACTTCATACCACAGGTGCGTCGATCAATTGAAACTTCTAAGCAAACTAAAGATCGCCTCAGATGTGACTTCTGTGAATTTGCCACAAAACTCCTAGAAATTTAGGGTTACTGTATCACTGACACGTGCATTGTTGGAACTGCTGAAATGCTGGTTTTGAAGCTAGAAATTAGATAATTATGGCAGAATGCCGTGAGGACATTTTTGATATTTGTTCTGGGCTTACTTAACCTGGAATTTTTGGAAAAACGGAAAATTAGTCATTTTGATCATTGCATGGTCTTCATAGAAAGAGGTGGGAGACAATGTGGAGTATATTCAGGAGAACATAGCACGGAACCATTAGTAGGAATGAACTTGTACAGATGGTAACTCATGGAGCCATTTGTTCCAGGGCATACGGTGTGCTGCTCACATCAGTGTGTTAGTAGTTAGCAAGATGAAGGTTGCTTGGGGTTAGCTTCACATGGAATTTGTTGGCCCACTTGGTATAGAAGGTGGTGGTGGTAGAGAAGTGGGCTCTCTTAGTATTTGTGCTTTCTTTTGCTTCCCCACTTTTCTGCAAAGTATTTCGGAAAACCATGACACATGCGCATTGAGAGCTTCATTACGCGGAGTCTTACACTCAGTGTTCAAAAATAAATGCTGGCTTTCAGAATCGCTTTTGTAGGAATATATCTTCCATTTAAATGTATTGAAAGGGGCACGGCCTTTATTCTAGGGGCGAAAGGAAGCTTAGAAGCCAGGTAGTGTCAGGAATAGGGCGGGTGAGGCTGAGGATGGCTAAGTCGTAGCCGGGTTTGTCAGGATGAAAATAGCTGTCAATCCCATTCAGTCTCTCGCCTCTCTTTCCCTGGGGACAATTGCAAAACAGGATTATTGGTACTTAAAAATTCATAGAAAAGCGTTTCTTATCACAACGTCATAATTGTTATGACTCAGAAAAGTAGAATTGCCATTTTCCTTTGCCTTTTTCCCCCCCTTACTTTTGTTGCATTCAGAGTCCCTAGCAGCAGCTGCAGAATCATAAAAACAGGGCAATGCTCTATTTATGCTAACTGCTACATTTGACTTGAAAATCATGTCCCACTGGGTCTTGTGGTCAGCATATTACTACTTGATTGATAGCTGTCAGAAAGGCAGTTTGGGGCAGATTGCGAGGGGTGGAGGAGAACAGATGCCTATTGACTTTAAGGGCTGAGTGTAGCCCAGGACTGAAGAGCACATTTGAAAACAAAAGCAGATGGGAGGGCTCTGGTTAAGCCAACTATTCTCTGCTGGTTGGCAAGTGTCTGCAAGGAAAACCCGTAAAGTGGCCATGTCGTTGCCTTTCATGTCGCTCTAGCTGGCGAACGTGTCTGCCTTGAGAAAATTAAAAGATGAGCCCCACTTGACGCTAGAACTTAGCTTGAACGTTCGTTCCTGTGCTCAGCCATCCGTAACGGGCGCTGTACAAAGAGATCTGAATGGCAACCTCGCCTGTTCTCACCCCAGCCCCCCAACAGAACCGCTTGTCTCTATTGGGTTTGTGCTCCTTTCCATGGTTACCAGTAACCCCCGTTCCCAGTGACATCCACAATTACATTTCTGAAGGCATCTCAGGCTCCTTCCCCTCCCCTTCCCCCCAACCAGTGTATTTACAGCACAACATGTTGTGTGAGCTGCACTGAAGGGAAGGATGCAGATGGGAAGAATAGCGGATCGAAGGTTTTGAAATTGCAAAACCAGTTCAGTAAATTTTAATTGTAAGGATTACAGGTGACCATAACTCCCTTGCTGCTGTTTTGACTCCTGTGTCTGTATCCTTCTGGGTTTTGTTTTTTTTCCTTCTGTCTTCTATTTGGTCCCTGCCTCGAAGAGCGTACAGTCTGTGTCTTGTTGTTGTAGCACAACGGGGTGACTGCAGTGCAAATTAAATGAGCTGGATGAATTATGGAAGAGACAGGAGTCTGGCACCCTGATCTCTAAATTGTCTAGCTTAATGCTCCCTTGGGCAAGACCCCTTCTCCCAGATTCACAAGATGTGCTTCTGTTGCCATCTGATAATACAAGCGAGTGCAGGAGAAGTACCTAAAGAGAGGGGACAGATGGTTGGTGAATCTCTTGAATAGTTTTTAAAACTAGCTTTTCCTCTTCCATTTTTATTCTCAGAGCTGGGTGACTTATCAGCTGATAATAGAGGATAACATTTTTAGATCATGCTTCCTCACTGGGTTCAACTTGAAACTTTCAAGAGTAGCTAAGACCAAAAATGTAAAGGCGCCCTTGAAAAATTTGCCAATGCTTGCTAACCTGAGATTTAAGCCTGCCAGCCAGGCTGATAATGCCTGTACCATCATCCCCTCTGTAATTTCAAAGGAATTAAACAGTTGGGTACTATTTGTTGTGTTTTGTTATAATTGTAGATTGTGAATTGCCTTTCTATTCGATACATTAAGTGTTCCTATTAGAGCTAGGCAAATAACAGAAAATAATTTTTCATTTTTTTTACTCAATGGATTTCACTGGTTGTCAGAGCAGAAATTAATTAAATTAATTCAGGGAAGTGCTACAGTCCTTACACTGTATTATGCAATTGTGTCAGACTAGATGATCCCTCCTGGCCTTCAAATCCATCAATCTTTTGATGTATTTACCACCTAGTATTTGTTCATCCAACAGAGCTGGTAGAGTACCACAGGAAGTACCTATTTAATAGATTATTCAAAATCCACTGTTTTGTGGAATAATCTATCCACTGTTCTGCCAACCTGCTTGACATCTTTTGCTTCTTATGCGCCCTTTCCCTCCTGGCTTCTCTAATTTCCTATAATGGATCAAAGTCTGTTGTTTTCAGCATTTGCCTGCAGTGTTTCCTTTTGTCCCTCAACTCAACTTCACTGCCCCTCATGTTCTGTAGATACTCCCATCTGTTTTCTTTCCTCCCCCGCCCCAATTCTTTCTACTGTTCTTTCCTTTTCTTCGTTATTTCTGCAATTTCTCCCTATCTTCCTGCTCACCTCTATGCCCACCCACATTTGCACAGGCTGCCAATGTCTTCGGAACTCTCTTGTAGGGGATTGGAGACAATGGAGAAATTTCGTTGCTGTTTTAAATTAATTGAATCATCAGCGTGAGTAACGGGAAAGAGGAGTATCATAATGTATTTTATATGGATCTTTAAGTCAGCTTTGCTACAAAATCTAGAGGGCTAGATCTTGGTGTAAGTGATTGTTAACTGATATATTGCATCTACATCTGCAACACTGAGACTTCTGCTGTTACTTAAAATGTTCAGGTCATACATCTGACTTGTATCCTTTCTATGTTGCACCTAGATTGGGCATTAGAGGAATATTGGAGCCAGCTTTTGTCTATGATCTGTTTAGCTGCCATTGTTAATAAAATACACGTGCATGCATAAATCCACTTCTTCTGGTAGTAAAGAAATATTGAAGGTGTTAACCTCAGTGATCCCAACTTTCTCCTTAAATGCTGCTATACTCAGCCAGATCTAGGGGCTCTGGAAATGTAAGCATCTTAACCGCCCATTCCTATACTTTTTAGATTGCCAGAGGAATTCTGTTGAATGGGACTAATAATATCCAGGTTGGTTTTGGTCTCTAATAAAAATCTCAGCCAGGGTTCTAAATTTGAGACAAATGTGCAGGAATGGCATTTCTTCCCCTGTTTTTTCCCCCTCAGCATAGCTGTGGCATACCCCATCAGTAAAATCATTGCTTCCTTCGAGGCACTGGCAACATCAGTATGAAGCAGAATAGTACCTGTGACTCCTTTCTCTCACATTGAAACAGGTATTGGGGAAGAGACCTGTTTGCTTCTCTTCTGAACAGACAAATCAAACTTAAAGCTCCTTTCTGTTAAAGGAACTTTCTCGCATGCTGAGTTTATATACAGATAAGTTTCAGAACCAGAAAACTTTCTCAGTGTGTCTGGGTACTCCATATTGGACTAAACTAGTGATAAAATTTGGCACCATTTCAGACAATCCGTCTTAAAAATCGCCCTTACAAAACCACCTCGTTTAGCAGATTTACTGACATATTGGAGACATTAGTTTTCAGGTACTAAATCACCGCAAATCCACTGGACTTCATCTGCTCAATGCAGAACTTTTCAAACTACGAAGCAGGATATATTGCTACTACATCAATTTCTTATCATTAATCTGTCCCTAAAACTGGAGTTTTCCCAAAGGACTGGAAGAGAGCTAAAGTCATCTAAGTCTATAAATCTTAGGAGACCAACAGCTGTGGACCTCAACCCACCTTCCCCATTGTATGCAAAGTTATGGAATGTTGAGTTTGCTATCAAATCTCCGGGTATTTACAGTAGACTTCACCACTGGATATGATGGGCAGCCAAGGTCAAGGCTTCTACAACTCATTCTCTGTAAGTCACATGCAGTGTGCTTTGCTGGGTGTTTTTGGAAATGTGGGAGAACCATTTTGTTTTTTTCTAAAGAGAAGTTCTGGTGCAAAGAACCAAGATATTTAGAATCTGTTTCAACATCTGGACTTCTCTGATAGGCCATAACTCTAAAATGGCGTCAAACCTGACTTAGAGAGAGAACAATATATTCAATGTAAAACCTAAATCTTTACCCTCTATTCTAGTAGCGTTGAGAACAGAGCTCAATTGTGGGCCTCTGACTGCGTTTAAGTACATATAAATGTAAAGCTTTCCTTGGTGCATATACTGGTAATAGGTAATAAGGTAATAATTGGAGATATACCAATCTCCTAGAACTGGAAGGGACCTTGAAAGGTCATCGAGTCCAGCCCCTGCCTTCACTAGCAGGACCAATTTTTGCCCCAGATCCCTATGTGGCCCCCTCAAGGATTGAACTCACAACCCTGGGTTTAGCAGGCCAATGCTCAAACCACTGAGCTATCCCTCCCCCCGCGAATGAATTGAATGCACTTAATATGCTGTCCTGTCCTATCTTGTCTAAAACCGTTCTTAAGCTGTTCCCTACTGCAGTGTAGCTGGTTGTCCCAGTTACTGTGTTAACAGGCTACTTGTTGAAGTCAGAGGAATGCAAGGGCATAACTGTTATATTCAGCCACACTGGCAAATCCTGTTTTCCGGGGGTATGTGATACTGTGTCCCAGGAGATCTACTATTTTGATGCATCCTACACGCATCAAGCAAATTATTATATTTAATTGGTTTAGACTGATCTGATTAGAGCAGATCATGCTTTGTGGCATGTGTCTTTCACCTGAAGATCTTTTCACCTGAAGTATTTTATAAGCACTCTGGAAGGGAGGTAAATATACCCAAATTTATGTGTGGGTAAAGTGAGTCACGGATTGACTTGCCTAAGGGTTTGTAGTAAATCAGTGATAAGCAGGTGTAGAATGAGTCCTGATTCCCAGTTCTAAACCCCAACGCCACTCTTACTGCACCAGCCAATGGAGCGTCTTTGAACTCCGTACACAGAGATGGGGTTAATGGAGATCTACCTTAAATCTTTTTTTTTATTCCATGAAGAACTTGTTCATTTTCACCCAACCAAATTTCTGCATTCTAGCCTACTAACTTGATGTTCACTTTTAATGGCTACGTACTCCAGAGAGTTCAATCCTACAAAGTACCTTGAGTGTATCATACGTACATTACTGCATTTCAAGGTACAAATCTTGAGGCTGCTTAACCAACTATAAAACCCATCAGATGCTGCCTTGTTATGAATATTGCTCTTCATGTTTAACTTGTGCTTCACCCAGTTTATAATGTACGGCTATTAGGTGCAGCTCAAGAAAAGACTCTTGAAGACGTGTTTCACTTTCCCCGGTCTCGGCATTCCTGAGTAAGCATTTTCAAATATGAATGTAAATGGCTGCTGCTCTTGTGCGCTGACGTTTCTAGAAAAACTCTACATTGAGAGTGTCACAAATTGGTGCTGAAGTGCTGGTCTTGACAACTTATTTTAAGCTTATGTTTTGAAGGTCACATAATGACCAATTAGAAGTGGCACTTACTAGAGGAGAAAGCAGACTCATTTATTGTATCTGCTAGTTATCCCTCTATGCAGTGTTTGTTGTAGTCATGTTGATCCCAGGATATTAGAGACAAGGTGAGTGAGGTAAAAGAACCCTTGTAAGTTTGTCTCTGTCACCAACAGAAGTTGGTCCAATAAAAGATATTCCCTCACCCACGTTGTCTCTGTAGTTTGATACATGGCCTACCCACACAAAGGATATGCTTACAGCCCTGCAAATGTCTGTTTTATATCCGTGGACCATGTTCGCGGATTGGATGCAGATACAAATTTTGTATCCATGCAAGGCTCCAGGTACGCTGAAGAAAGCAAGAGGCCACCACAATAGGGAAGCTAGTAATTGTACTTCAAATATTAGGAGTCGGAAAAGACCATTTGGGCCAGCAGACCAACTGCTTCCATAGGGTTTTAACTCACTGTCCTGCTTATTCCCCCTACACCTCAATATTCTCATTCTCACCTCCCCGCCCTCAGTACATGAAGTGGGATGTTCTGTTTCGAGGACCTCAGCTCTGCAGTGCCAGTTAATGCTGATGGGAATATGTACAGACAGCATCCTCTCATCAGGGTGAGAATAACAATGTTCAGTGATCTCCGTTGGAACCCATTGGATTTAGACAATACATTCTACATTGCAGAGCTGTGCTTAACACCCGTTTCCACAATATCAATAGCAATTCAGGTTACACAGCTATTTACATGGTCTATGCTGAATGGCTGCCCTATTGAACTTTTTTACTATGAAATCTGGCCGGTTATGTCCATCTAGTGCACTTACCTTTAATATATGGCTACTATTTACCATGTCTACAAATGCGGTCTTTTCCTATTGTAGATTATTGTGTGCTCTGGCTTTGGGCAAATTTCTCCTTTTCCAGATCTGGAATTTAGGCATTTCCAAAATTTAGGCATTTTTCAGATAAGCTTTTGCTCAAAAACAAGACTTTTGTTTTGGCTCCCTCCATCTTGGTCCTCGATCTCTGGTCTCTCTTTTTTGCATCCTATCCATTTCCTAGTATAAAAGCAAAGTAAACCAGGCTGGCTGTGTGGACAGAAGTTTGAAATTGGGCCATCTCATCATAAAGAGAGACTTTTACTAGTAAATCTTAAACTGAATTTCAGAAGTTCTCAGCTTTTAAACAGTTGTTTGTATTATAAACCAGAAGCCTGAATTGTAGTTAATTTTTCTATTTTCAATCTATACACAAGCCCATCAGCATGAGGCCTGCTCTAAAATAGGCTAATTTGATATCCCTGCTCTGTCTAAATGTTTCTAATAAACAAAAATGCCGAAGTGTTGCTGATCAGCTAGGCTGACCAGAGAGGAGTTTGCTTGATCAGATCAATCCTGCATTTGTATTCCCGTTCCAGATTTAAAGTCTGGAACCTGAGAACTTGCCTGAGTCTCCAACAATTGAGATGAGACACAGGAGGAGTGTCTGGGAAGAAAGTATTAAATGTTAATTTATACCTAAAGGGGGAAAGCACCCAAGGATTTCTGGGTGTGGTTGACGACCTTAATTTGAATTAATCTCTCTGTTCTTTAAAGCCTTGCTAATGTAAGGCGGTGAGCTTCCTGTCTGGATTTAAACAGTTACTCAAACCATTCCTTGCCTTTTTGTTAACCACAAGAGTAAGCATTGACTCATGTCAAGAATTTTAAAAATAGGGTTAAAGTTTATGCTTCCAAAGCCATGTTTGGGCTTCCAAAATAAGCTTGATGTGATTCAAAAGCCCAGAGTCTCCTCTGCTTCTCTACACCCTTTCTTCTGTTTGTGTGGCGCTTTCATATAGCAATAAGGGGGTGAAGAGACTGTCTGAGGTTATTGGGAACTGAGCCAGATTTATTTGAGCTTAACTTTAAGCATCCGTGTTTCAACTCAATCAGAATTTTAGGTTTTTATTTTAAAACTGGCTGTGATCTAAGTGAATCCCACAGTAAATTGAGGGAGACTATCAGCCTGAAAATAGCTAGGTCTAAAGAGTTAAAAGTTGTTTCCACAGTTGTCCCTGCCTCTGAGGCCCTGTGTTAATTTTTGTGGGTTTTGTAGCCGTGTGTGTGTGGTTTTTTTTCCCTCCTCAGTAGTTTTCTCTCCCTTATTGCAGTGTGTGACTTGCACAAAGCGGACTGGTGAAGCTGTCCTGCTGTCACATTCACAGGGTAAAACTGAAAGTCTTTTCTGATCTTTGTGTTACAGTAATCAGAGGTGTTACTAGCAACGTTTACTTCTATTGTTAGAAACTTGTGGATTATGTCCCTTTACGAAGTCGGAATGTTGAACATGCCGTGCAAAACACTTCATGTACAAGAATGATACGGTTCATTGCTTAATTCTGGCATCTTTACACACTAAGGCTGAGATTTGCACATAGGAGTTAGTGATTTGGGTGCCCCGGTTTTGCAGGGTCCTACCAGAGACCCCTCAAAGGCAATTTGATTCAAAAAGTGTTGAGCAACCATCCACTCAAAAAAATCCTTGAGGGTGTCTCAAGTTGGACAGTCAGAATCACTAGTTAGTCTTGAAAATATTGATCTAAATCTCCCCCTTTCCTTATAGTAGAGATCCCAGTAAGAAATCTGTTTATAGGCTGGGGTAAGGTAGGTCTCCATTCCCTACTCTCTTTCTACTATAGGCTGTCTCTACACTGCAGTTGGAGGCGTACCATAGCTAGCTCGCTAAAAGTAACAGTGAAGATACGCGGTGCAGACTAGGGACAAGGGTATGTACCCTGGGGATTGGACATGCTTGTGTAGCCCGGTGCTGGGTTGGTGTCGCCATGTCTTCACTGCTAGTTTTAGCAGTCGAGCTAGATTAAAGCCAGCCACGGGTCCACCCGCCTGAACTGCAGTCCCACTTCTGGCTGCAGCGTAGATATACACACAGACTGGATAGCCCTGTTCTTGGTTGAACGATCCACGCTGAAGCCCTGGACCGTGCCTGATGAATGGGGGGGGGGCCTCACTCTTGGCCTTGTTGCTCCCTGTGGTCATGTCAGCTCATTCTTTCCATGGCATATGTGGGGTTTTAACTCTTTCCCGTTCCTTTTTCTCACCATGAACCCGTGTGTGTTGGAAATGGAAAGGCATCTTTTGGCAGAGCTATCAAAATATTCTCAAACGACCTTTTTTTTTTTTTTAAGCTAATCATTGTGATTGCATCCCAGCTGCATTATGTTGTTTTCGCAAGTCCCTTTATGGCCCAGTGAAGGGGCGATTTCGCTGTTATTGCCTCACGGTAAAATCTGCAGTAATTCCATTCGAAGGAGGCCCAGCTTAACGACGATAGTTAACGAATCCAGTCAAGGCTGTGGCGGTAAAGGCACTACAAAAGCTGCAGCCTGGGGGAAGATTTGAAGGGGCCCTTCCCTGCGATAAGAGAACCTTTAGAATCCACATGGCTGCTTTGTAAAGCTTAGCAGGGTGCTGTGCTAATAAAAGCCCCGGCTTCTGATGTCACTTCCTTTGGCTATGTGGAAAAAGCTTTCCCATGATGGGAATTGCCCTGCTTGTAGCTAAGTCCTCTCTCATAGGTTTGCACTAAAATATTGAGTATATTCATTGGTTTTCACATACTGCTTTGATGCCTTCATTAAATGCCCCAATGTCTGAGGAAATCATTGAGTTTGTGTTTTTATTTATTGAACAGGGTCTGGCTTACAAATGCAGTAGTTGTTGTTTTCCTGGGGTACCTACAGGACAGAGGTTGTGTGTGCTGCCTGCTTCCCATCCCTTCCCTCCCCTTCCCCAAAACCCAGAAGTTAGTGCTAACAAAGGGTATTGAACAGACTTTAGTCATTTCCAGTCTAACCTGATATGAACCTGTGATCTCAGTTGAAAGTCTCCATATCTCATTACTAAGCCCCCAGTTTCACCCATTGAATGATGCAAATTGTTGTACATAACAAAATTGAAAAGATTTTTTAAATGTAATTTTAGTGCATGTAAATTGTACTAGTCATAAACTCAAAAGCCAGGTGTCAAGAAGCTGAGCGCCTCCATACAGATGTGTCACAACTCTGCTGTTCGAGCACTGGGCCTCTCTTGAACTTTGGTCGTCCATCATACCAAAACATGAATTTGATAGAAATCCAGCAGAGGCCAGATTGACTTACTCCAGTGCTCCACAGGAAAACATCTAGTACAAGGAGCTAGCAGTGTGAAAACCCTCCAGATTTTAGCTCCCACAGCCTTCTGCCAACTTTCTCCTCAATCCAGTTTTGTTCCCAAATCATAAAATGTGAATGCACAGCTTGAAAAAAAAAATCTATAGCTGTGCAAGCTCACACCCCCACAGTCACTGTTCATTGCAAGCTGGTAGGCCTTGTTGGTGCACCAGGTTTCATTGTTTCCTGTAGTGCAGTGGACAGCGCGTGCTCTCTCTCTCTTCTCTCCGCCCCCCCCCCTCCCCCCCGCTGTAGATTCTGGGTTTGTGGAGTGGAGGAGGAGGAGATGGCTGGGTGAGGCAGATGTGTTTTTTTAAAAATACCCACTTCATGTCATGCACATCTGTGGCTATTTGAACATAGGCCATTGTGTCTGTAATGAGGTAAAAGGTCTTATCCTATAGCTGGCCAAGGCATGCCAAATTGCAGCCTGCAGTGTTCTGAAAAGCCCTGGGACAGCTTTAGTCGAGAGGAGTACCCCTAGAAGCTATCACCACTGAGTTAGAACCATCTCAGGTTAACCAGTGTTCCATCACCCAATAAAACATTGCACCATTTGACTTCCTTGGAGTTGCCTGCACCAGGACCATGTTACTGAGAACAGCCATATGTCGCATAGCAGGAGTACATGAGATGTGCTGCAGAGGAAAACATGCCCTTCATGTGAGCAGTTTTGGCCATGTTTTGCTACTGTGGGGCAAAGCCACCTCTGCACCACAAAGATTTGCCAGCTCTGCTGCATCAGTCTGTTCTCCTGGTCATCCATCCTCTTGCTTATGGGCACAGTTTTGTGTCATTAATGTAGCAATTCGATGAGGAACCCTCTATACTCAGTCTCCATAACAGCATCCACTTTGATGGATTCCCTAGCCTCTGACATGAGCCTCCCTAACTGTTGCTTGGCTTTGTCTATATTTAAGATGCCTTCAAGCAGAAGCTCAGAGGTTCCTAGGTGGAACTTCAGGTTGGGAGTCTGCCAGCGTTAAATAAGCTGTGGGGCCTGTCTTCACTCATGTGTCTTCAACATGCCATACTGCTGCAGTCTGCTCTTGAGTCTGATCCTCTTCTTGTTGTGGTGAATATCTAATAATGAAAGATGCATGAGATGAGGCTGAAATCAAACATTCAGTTACTAGGCAATAACTGAGAGAATTCCAAAAGATAGTACTCGAAGCCAAGGGGCACGTGGGCTCTGTTAGGAATAATAGTCTCTAGGTGTCAGTCTGATGGCGTAAGACAACTCTGGATTCCAGAGAAGCATATACTTCCCCCATGTAATGCTGGGAGGTGCTAACACCCAGCCAACAAAAAGTTTCCAGAAGAATAATAGAAGGTGACAATTACACTGGGTCCTTGCCTGCTCAATTCAGACATACACATTAGGGTTAAGACTGTATATGGTGGGGGGGAGATCCCTGGTCTTTCCCAGTTGGTTTGAAAATTAAGCAGAAATGCAGCCCTGCTGAGAATCTAGATGAAAACGGTGCCTGTTGAACTGCACCAGTTCTCCTGAGCAGATGGAATTGTCTCCCTCATGTGAACAGTCTCAATGGTCCAGGCTCCAGCACTGAATGCACAGAGGGACCAGCAGCCTCTGATAAATCAAGTACCCTGTAAAGCAAAATAAATAAGCAGTCCTAGCAGGAAGCTTCTATGGGCAGTTTGTAGTCACAAGAACTTCCCGTTTTATCAAATCCCTGTTACTTCCTGGGTTCAAGTCAAATTCAACCAGTGCTGAGATATTTGACCATGTTTCTTGTTTGAGTTGAACAGATCTGACAACTTAATCACACACATTTAATTCCCTTCCTCATCTCAATGTTTTCTGTTTAATCCTTTGGATTCTTCCCTCCACTCCAAAACCAGTGTTTCTTTAACATGGTCTTGGGGGGGGGGGGGTGTCTAAACAAGACCCAGTAATATTAAGTCCTTTTTAAAATCAGTGCCCACCCCCCATTGTTTATATTGCCATTTGAAAGTGATAAACTAAAATCTCCTGCTACTAAGGGCTTGTCTACACTGGCAATTTACAGCACTGCAACTTTCTCAGTCAGTGTGTGGAAAAAACACTCCCCTGAGCTCAGCAAGTTTCAGCGCTGTAAAACCCCAGTATAGACAGTGCACCAGCGCTGGGAGCCGGTAGCTGCGCCCCTCATGGAGGTGGTTTTGGTTTTTATTTTTTACAGTGCTGAGAGCGCTCTCTCCCTGCGCTCTGCCGTGACTACACAAGCCATGTTAAAGCCCTGCAGCGCTTTAGCGTTGCCACTGTAGACTAGCCCTAGGGCTTATTTTCCTGCATCATGCTCCAATTTATTGTGTGAAGAAGTCAAGGTTTTGAACCCTGGTGTGTTAGGGTTACTTGTGAGCCTGCTTCCCTAAGCTGACTTTTTTTTAACTGATTCACAAATGTGTCCAACTTGTATTAACTCTTCTTTTGAAGGGGAGGCATCTTTAAAAGAAATGAATTTTGCAAACATTAGGAACAATGTAGTGTTTGCATTACCAAACTGACTGTTCCTTTGCAAGCTAAAAATCTCATGGGTTGGGGGGCATTTTCTTCAGATTCATTACTCAAACACTGGTAAGCTTAAAAAAAAAAAAAGTAGGGTTTTGATTTAGGGTCCAGTAAGCAAGTGCAAGTCTCAGCAGGATCAGGATCTTTGTTTTTAAGTTACAAAATCTTGCTACGAAGAAATGTGCAATGTTGCAGAGCTTTATTCGATAAGGGGTTCCCCCACCTGCAGCTTGGAAGTTTGTACTGCAGAGGCAGTTAGAGTAGCGGGTATTGAGAGTATCTAGGAACAAGCAAAATCCAAGGTAGGCTACAGTAAGTAAAATTTTGGGTCCAACACAGAGGTCCTTCCTCATGCTTTATTAGGCAGTAAGCAATGGCAAGGCTTCTTGGCTTTTTAACCCCCTGGTGGAATAAAAATCTGGAAGCAAGCATGGGATGTGAGGGTGGTAGACGCTGAAAGGTGAAATTTTCTGGGCACTGTGGGAGGATTTAATTGTGGTTTTGCCCCAGAGATGTTAACGGGAGTGTGTTGTGTAGGTAAATCCCCATGTAGCACTCAAGAACTTCACAGCATCGAGTGCATTTCAGCGGAACCTCCCAAACTGGAGACCAACGTAACATTCTGGCTAGTGGTCCAGACAGTTTGTTGGGGGTGGGAATTTGGCTGATGTAGCTGAAATCTTGAAGACAGCAAGATGCCTGCTGAAGGGAAAACAAGACGTCCTTGGCTAACAGTAGCTGAAAGATGTAATGATTTGTCCTTGGAAGTCTTGCATTGTGTTGATGCAGAGATGAGGCTGCATCGGTGTTTCCTTCCCCTCTCACTGTACAGTTGCCATAATTAATCCCTCTCCCCCACCCCTTGTCTCCCGTACGCATGCGCGCTCTGTATCCTCCTTTGGAACGCACCTAAGAGTTAAATCACTCTGGAAATCAGACTGCTCTGACCTATCCTCTTCCGAGCCAAAGGACCTTCCTACCAGTAGTTTGAAATCTGACTGGCCTCTATGCTAGATTAGTCTCTGGCTTTTTCAGAGTGTGGAGAAACCCACCAATGATAGCAAATAGTGCTGAATTACCCGGTAGCTTACCTCAAATTTACTCTGTCACTCGAGCTAGTCTATTAACTTGAAAATGCCTTCAGTAAGTCCTGATTCTGGGAGACTGGCTTCTGGAGCTGCACACTACACATAATTGCAGTAAACCAATTACTCCGTGGAAACAGGCCCCCGTACTTGTTTTAAAAAGCCCTCGTCAGTGTGTGGACTGAAATTTTGCCTGTTTGTTTGTTGTTGCATCCTGTAATATGGTGTTAGTGTTGTGCTGAGGTGAGTTTAACAGGTGCCAGATCTCCTGGATCCCTTAACCATACCCAGTCACATCTAGTTGTTGCAATCGGAGGTGCTGTGGCTCTGGTTCTATTCCTCGCTCTGCTGGGTGAGCTTTAGCAAGTCACTTCCCCACTGCGCCATCTGTAAAATGGGGATATGGTCTCCTTTGTAAAGGACTTGGAGACCTACTGATGGAAAGGAGCTAATTTCCAGAGGTGAAGCAGTGGTGCTTCTGCTGCAAACCAAAAGAATCTGCAGGTTAGTCATTTTCTTGCAGATATTTATAGGACTTAAGAGCTAAACCAAACGCTGCTACTCAGGACATGGTGCATGGTCCATCTGTTTCGGTGTGTTCGTCGCGGCAGGGAGATGAGCTGTAGATATACCCCCTGGGTAGAGTTGGTTAGTAGTCATTAATCACCTTACGTGGGTGGTGGTCACTTTTCAGTGTTCTTGGCAGTAATAATAATTTAAGGTGTCCAGATGCTGCAGTGCTGGTTAACATATGCAACTGCAAAAACAGACAGTGTGAGGGGAAATTGGCGCTAGGTGTGCACTATTCAGCCATTACTGCTGCATTGTATTGGGAGGCCAGATACACCCCCACCCCCTAAATTGAGCCTAATTTGTGTTCAGGCCTGATTACAAATCCGATCTGAGGAAAAGCTGTGAGAAGGGGGAAACGTAGCTCTTGGCCTCCTGAGTCTGTTACCTTGCCCAGATAAAAAAAAAAAAAACCTTGAGCCTACAGAAAGTTTTTATTCTAAACCTGCCCCATAGAAAATATTTTCTCATCTGTCCCCACATCCCCCATCTAACCTGTGCTCCTCCCTGCTCTTCTGTGGCTGCAGAAATTCCTTTGATACAAGAGCAGTGGTGCAACGCTCTAAGCAGCCGCCATGTGATTTACAAGAATATAGTGTATTTCAGAGAGGAATGGAAGAGAAGAGGAAAAGTCTTGTGGATGAATGGAGGTTGAACAGTTGAGAAATGTTTGCTGGACCATCACTAAGCAATGTTCAATGTGCTGGACCAGCCCTTCGTGAGAACCTGGGAATGTTGTATGGTTTGCAACAGAGGCCTGAGTCTTTCCCTATTAGCCTCTCAAGCATCTTTGCATCAGAGCTGACCTTGACATGACTCACTCTGAAGGTTGAGAGGGAAGGGAGGGGAGCAGAGTTTCTGGGTGGGAGAAAAGGTCCAATCCCTTACCTTCTTTCCCCGGAGCCCTGGAATTTTGTGCCAGCTGCTGCTGCTGTTGCAGCACTTACAAGGTGCTGCCACATTCAGCTTTAAATATCTGGAAGCATATTTGGGATCTGAATGGTTCAAGCACCATATGGCACAAAGGGATTAGTCAAGACTGGTTTTGAGGATTAAGTGTGTGTGTGGGGCGGGGGGGTTGCAGAACAGGTTGGGGAAACCAGGCAGAGTAGGACTTTGATGTGGGGACAGCATTAAAACAAATTGCTTGGAGGGGTAACTTCAGGAATGGAGGGATGTGGAGGTGGAGTAAGTACAATCAGTCAGATTTTAGCCTTTAATTTTGACCCCACCCAGTCCATTGGCGTCCTCACTTCCTCCAGGCATTTGCACAGGTGGTGCTAAATCTCTATTCAGGTGAGCAGGAACGTGCACTCCTAGCAGGTCGATGCTGATCTCAATCCATGGGAGCAACATTTCATCATGGATTGATTTGGATTTGAAACCGACTAGCCTTCCTATAAAGCAGAGACCGTGTGCTGCGGCAGCCAGGCCGAACTCCTAGCCGCTAGGAGCAGAAGCCCTAGCTATGTAGGGAAAGCAGCTGTGCTTGTAGTAACATTCACAGCCCTATAGATGGGATCGGTTTGTATTGCAAGACTTGTAATCAAGCCCCTTGTAGCCGGGGAGATGCACAAGAATGGTTTATAGGAACAATTAATGTTGTGGTTTTTTTTCTTGGTGCCCCTGCCCAAGGTGCTGGACAACAGACAAATATAATAATTAAAACATGAAAGCATCCCTTTGAACGTGGAAAGGAGCAAGAAAGTGCCCACCCCCAGGATCCGCTGCAGCAGGAATGTAGTGGCCCGCTGTCGGAGGATGGGATCCCTAGCCAGCGTGAGCCAGAGCTCAAATAGCCATTAGGGCAATTCTCTATAGAGGTCTCTTGCCATTCGAGCTCAGCTCAGTGCTAAGGCATTGTAGGGCTGCATCCTTCCACGAGGATTCCAGATCAGGGCACTGTTTTGAAAGCTCAAAGCATCGTACGTAGGCCAGCAGTCAGTGGGATAGCTTGTGGGGGAGTTAGCGGAAACTTGATCTTAGTATATTTTAAAAAAATCGTATTTCGTGTATATACAACTTTAGGTAGATATGCTTGATTGTATGCATAGAAGCAGACTTCCTCTATACCTGGGGGGTGCTGGACACCCCTGCCCCACACCCCAGCTCCTGCTCCAACTCTACCTCTTCTTGTTCCGGCCTCACCCCTGCACCCTCTTCCCTGCCTCTTTCCACCCCATCCCCAATCCTCCTCCTCCCTCCCAGTGCCTCCTGCATGCCGTGGTTGGGAGGCACTGGGAGGGAGGGAGAGGAGTTGATCAGCAGGGCTGCAGGCAGGCAAGAGGTGCTGCGGGGGGGGGGGGGGGGCGGGGGGGGCGGAGCTTGGCTGCTGGTGGGTGCTAAGCACCTGCTAATTTTTTCCATCCGTGCTCCAGCCCTGTTTTTTTGCTTGTCTAAATTGTGAGTGTTTCCTGTATATACGGTGGTGTCTGGCCCATTACCACCTCTACAGGAATATATATAAACTTGGAGGGCAGAGTTATCCAGTGGTGAGTTCCTGGATCCCAGATCCATGCTCTACTCCTGGCCCAGCCATTGACTCCCTGCCGCCTTGTCTACATGCATGCGTTGCACCAATTTAACTGGATCACTTTAGAAACTGATCTGCTTTCAATCAGCTGAGTTAAATTGGTGCAATTTGTGTGCGTAAGCAAAGCCTGTGTTTTGTTAGGCAAATCCACTTTATTTCTCCAGCTGTAAAATGGAGGCAGAACAAGGATGCTGTGAGGGTTAATTGATGCCCGTGCAGCACACGGAAGTTTTAAAGTGCTGTATAAGTGCCAAATGTTCTTTCATGTGTCACCATCCAACCTTTAAATTGCTAGCCTGGAACTTATGGGAGTGAATGTACTTATTAATTAATTCAATTTAAACTGGTCAGTTCTGGCCGGTCTGATGAGACTTAGAGACATGTGTTTCCAAATTCTGTTAGTTCACTCAAAATATTTCCTTTGTAAGAGGTTCAAAGAACAGTTTTACTGCACAATGGTGTGCAGCAACTTTCTCCCAAAGATGCCTTGGGAAGTGGTGCATGGATGTGATCTTGAAAAGCCCCGACCAGTCAAATGGGATCTTAATCTGCAATTCCAGTCATACGCCATATACAAGGCAGTTTTAATCAAAGACTCTGCAAGTCATTTGTGGTGTGTCCTATGGAAAGGAATGCTCTAAGGACATGGGACTAAGATATATATTTGTTCATTGTCCAGCGAGTGTGTTTGCATTACATCAAGTGCACATGGTCACTTGCAGACTGGTAAGAAGACAAGATCCAGTGACATGGCAGGCACAAGCATCCTGGAACAAATCTCCTTACAATGAGGGGCCAGTGGCATTTATCTTGTTTGCAGTTTCTCCATCTTGGAGGAATAGAGATTTAAAAGGCAACGTATGTGGTAAGAAGCTTTGAAACTTTCAGGGTGGCACCAATGTCCCCACACCACATGTAACTTTTACACAGTCCCATGTGTGGCTGTGTAGCTAGTAAATTCTGTTTCACTTGTAGCATTTAAAGATACTTGGTCTTAGGAGGATTCTTCAGGAAGCTTTTCAAGCTCACCTTTTCAGATAAAAAAGCCTACCCAAAAATACTTGACCCAGAATTTCATGGTAACGCCCCAGTGTGATTGTTGCGTGCTGTCCAGAGAGCTTCGCAAAGCCTAGACAGCAGTTGGTCCACTCTCAAAGAATACAACCACAAAGTCCATGTACCATTTCCAAGCCGTGCAGGGCCTTTGAAATGCCTTCAGGGTGAAAAACTCTGAGGACTCATGAAGGGAGTCGTCTCGTAAACCTTGTGTGGGCTGGATTATAATGCACAGGACTGCCAAAGGAAAACCTCCCCTTTTGTCAGGATAAAGCAGGCCCTTTTGGGCTTTGATTCACTGTAACACCTCTGAGCCGTGTTTCTTTTGTGGCTTACCCTTTCTAGTCAAGTGTTCCCATACCCCATAAGCTGCCATCTGATACACCCCATGATTTAACCTCACTGCCAGCTCAGTGCTGATTTGTGGGATTTTGCTGTGACCTGGGAAGACTGGAAATGTCAGTCTGTGACAGCCATTCAGCAGCTCAACATTTGGTGGCCCCTAGTTCTACTGCCTTAAGTTACAGCCTGTTCTTCCCCATATAGTGCAGCCAACCTGGCTTCTCCTCCTCCTCCTTCTGCAGTGGTGACCTGACAAACTCCTTGCACAAGGCTTCGGCAGTGTGAGGTCTACGGCTCTCCTCTCATCAGGTGTGACTAGAGTGGGAGTGTGGTCCCAGCAGGCTTTTACCAACCGCTTCCTCTCCTTGTCCCTTAGCAGCAAGCTCTGGGCACTTATGAACAAAGCCCCTGTGCTCCGGCAACTGGATCTAAGGGGATGGACTGTTTGGGCCCAAGTGGAGCCCATTTGACCTCGGTGGAACTTAGGCCCCACAAAGGATCCTCTCACGTGGATCCGATTTTTAGATTTGGGGCACGAGAGCATTGGGGATGCCCTCTCCCATTTAGTAGCTCCCTGCCGCTGGGACTCACTCCCAGGCACTAAGAGTGTCACGCCTGGCTACACTGGGGGCTGCCACTGGGCTGGACCATATCAACGTACGTCTGACTCCACAGCAAGAATAGGATTCTGGAACCCTTCTCCCCTTGCCAGCTTCTGTTTTTATTCCTCCACGAAGAACCCTGGGAGTATCTCCTCAGCGCTCCCATTCCATTGCGCTTCACCTTACAGGCCCCCATGGCTCCAGCTAAGAAGGCCTAGATATGGGAGAAGCCCTCCCCTCGACATAACGCTGTCTACCCTGGGGGTTAGGGCAGTGTAACTGTTGCTGAGGGTTGTGGATTTTCCACACCTCTGAGCGACATAAGTACACCGACATAAGTTGGCAGGGTGGACCAGGGCTGAGAGTGGAGAGTGAAGGGGAGAGGCGGAGGCGGTGTTGAGCAGCATTAGGTGTTTGCTCTTCTCCGGCTCAGAGCACCGCATTTTCAGCCTTTGCTTGAATCTTGGGATCCCACATGGCGAAGGGTGGCTATACCCTCCAGCTCAGCATTTTCAAGGCAGTCTGTCTTGGCCCTGTGTGGGTTTACAGACAGCGATAGTCTCACATACTAGAGACCCTGTCCATCAGTAGATGATTCTGTAGCTTCAGTGTTCCTCTTGTCTTCCTGTAGTCTTCCACCACCAGAGCCTTTATATTCTTGTCCAGGGGTGCCCTTGTGGCTTAGATCAGTTCTAACTTGACTAGTAGCTTCTGCCCAACTTGTTAGCCCAAGTACCCCAGCAGTGGGGGGTGATTGGGGGCATGTGATAGCATTTTCAGTAGTGATAATCTTCAAAAGCTGTCCGAGAAGGGACACAGATAGTAAATACCTAGGGATGATGGACAGTTAAAGCAGTCACCATCTCAACCCTGTTTGCCTCTATTTAAGCCATTTCCTTCCTGCTCTGTTGGCATATTTAATACTTATCACTAACGTTCTATAGAATACATTATAAAGCCACTTGCTACAAATGGTAATTTTTTTTTGTTAACCTGCCACTTTGTTACACTGTGTGTTTTGGGGGGGGGAAGGGGTGTGTGATTTTTTTTTTAAAAGGCTTTTGTGGAAAACTTACTCTTCACAGATCAGTAGGCAAGTCAATTACAGGCCTTTCTGAAAGCATGCTCCTCTCCAGCCTGCCTGTGAGGGGCTTGAAATGTGGAGATGCTAGAGGAGAAGTGTTGCTACTTCAGTAGGTACACAATGCCTATTTGAATATCTGTGAAAGGTTACAGCAGCATTTCAAAAGGTTTTCATATTATTGCACGAAGATGGTGGCCACATAGCTGTCAGCTTTTTGTCTAAGTGAAATGGGCATCTTGTTAGGGACGGGCAGATGGCGTTCACCTGCTCTGGAAGAACTCTCTCAAACTCGCCATTGGTGTTGTAGAATAATAACAGACAGCTGCTAGCAGTAAAATAGGCTTAAGCAAAAGTGATATTTTGGCATTCAAATGCTTGGAAGTGCACAACAAGAATGGGAGAATGTCCATAGTATTTGCATTCATTTTTTCCCTCGTCTTAGAAGATAATATACAAAGTAGGAGCATTTTTCTACAGAATAATCAGTGTCCTGATTTGTGATCCCGGAACCTGGCCTCAGTTTCCCCCATCAGTCTTTTTTTTTTAACTGGCTCGATCCTGCAGTCCCCCTATTCGTCCCCCGCCCCCCATACCTGACTGACTGTTCTCTTGGCAGGATTCACACCTTATAGTGAAGCTAGAGCTGATAAATTGCTAAATACCAAGTCAGAAAAGATGATATCAATGTGTGTGCTTCTAGACCTAATGCAAGGCTTTTTCTTTCTCCTCCTGAAGGCGTCGGACTTTCAGAGCTAGGAAAGGGGGATTGTTTCAGTGCAGACAAAATTTGTTTCCCGCAACCTTTGAAAATTCGCTAGGTTTATTGGAAAAAGCATGTGAAGCTAACTGCTTGTATTTGGGTTTCTTGAAATTCAGAACCCTTTATCTCTTGTCAGCTCTTCTAAATGTGAGGTTAATGGCTTAGTTAACTCTGTATGATCAGTTGATGCTTGTTCAGGATACCGTTACAAATAGGGCAGTTGTAATTTTATTGATAAGATCCGTCCGTTTAAACAGGGCTGCACACTGTACTTCCCACTGTGTGTTCCTTTTTGCTGTGGAGTAATAGCAGCATCTTGATTTTGCAAATTTTCCAAGTATCACGCAGTATTCTGTGTAGCTCGACATGAGTGGCAAAACCTTTATTAGTCAGTGCAGCATAATGTCGGTAAATGTTTTGGATAAGTAGAGACTTCTTTAAAAAAAATAACTCAGTAATGTAAATATAGTTCAGTGCATGTTTTACCGGGGATTTTTTCTTTTCACTTAGGTTCAGTTTAAATCTAGGCCCCCCTCCTCCTCCCCTTCAAAATGTCATTACATTTTGAGTTGGCCAAATAAATAGGCAGAGAAAGCAACAGTGAAAGTTATTTGCACTAAGAAACGGCAGTCCCATCTCTTGAAGCCAACAGGCTTTTGACAAGGGATTTAGGGTTAAAGATGTATTACACCTGTTCACTTAATTATTAATATTTACACGGTGTCATAACTGAATGGTATTTAGCAAGCAAGGCATGGTCGCTGCCCTGAAGAGCTTATGATCTGAACATATCTATCTCAATGGTTTTTCGTAGTAATCTGCTCCAAAGTTTTAATTTTCAAAGCTGTTTGGAAAACAATGGCTCTGTCTGCATGGTTGAAGGGGAAAATGTTTTTCAGATTTAACTTGCCCTAAAAATCACTTAAACCTCTTAAATTGATCACCCAGTGACAGAGGAGCTGGGTGATGCCACATTGCACTCTAGCCCCCGACCCAGAGATGCAGCCCATTGGCTTGTGTATGTTTGCATGTCGTTAATTTTGTCTAGACACAAAATGTGTGTGTAATGTGTAACCCTCTTCCTTACTTCTGCTCCATTATAGGCGCTGCATGAAGTGCCATTTTCCCCTGTTCTAGCAAGTAGGCGTGGTGTTAAGCACAATATCGCACTCTGCCTTTCTTTTCAGTACCTTTGCGCCCGTACAAGAAAGGATATCATGCAGGCTGAGGGAAGAGCTGACCCACCCCAACCCTAGTGATGTGATGTTGCCGTCTGTGCTTCGCTAGATAGTTAATCCCTTAATTGCACTCAGGCAAGCGTTTTCCTAACAATCTTAATTTTTTCGCTGTTTTGAAGCTGCTGCTACTTGTTCTGTTTCCGCAACTGCTGTCCTTCCTCCCTCCACCCCCACTGGAAAGTGCTTAACTGCCTTCTTCACCAGATGCACTGGGTGTCTGAACTTCACTGCCTCTTCTCACAGGTTGAACCTTCTGATCCTTTTAAGATTGTCACCCTTCATATGCCCTCTCTGCGTAGGTGTCCAGGAATCTGCCCTCATGCGTATCTGGCTCCTATCATGCTAGCATCTGAGCATATCCCATCCGTTATGGCTGTTGTGAGGATGATAACTTCATTAGGAGATAGGGAGGTGATATTATCCCCATTTTACAGATGGGTTCTGGGACATAGGGTAAGCGAGTTGCCTAGGGTACAGCTGGCAATTGAACCCTGATCTCCTGCATCCCAGTCTAGGTATTAGCCTTAGACGATCCTTCCTGCCCCAGTCACCGCTGATAACTCATTGAGAGTGAAGATGAGAGAACGGATTTTTCAGGAAACAGGTAAAACTCAAGACCAGCCTATAAAAAAAACACTAGTGTGGGTGGAAATAAAACCAGAATGCATTTTGGCACCAGTTGTGCGTTCCTTTGGCGAGCCGCACAGGGTGACAGCTGTCAATTGATTAGCAGAGTTAGAATCATAGACTATCAGGGTTGGAAGGGACCTCAGGAGGTCATTTAGTCCAACCCCCTGCTCAAAGCAGGACCAATCCCCAGACAGTGCATTTTTTTCACTATGCTCTTGCAAAGCTGCCTCACGCATTGGGCATCACTGCTTACCCTTACAAAGGCTAATCTTTGTGAATGGAAAAGCTACCTATTCTTCTGGAGAGCTAATTCACCCCTGCCCTGTGTGCAGGGCCGCCCAGAGGGGGGGACAAAGGGGGCAATTTGCCCTTGCCCCGGGCTCCGCAGGGGCCCCCAAGAGAACAGCGGAGGCTCCTGCCTCCGCCCCTCTCCTGGAGCCTCAGCGCTTGATGTCTCCGGCGGAGCCCCTGAGCCCTGCCCTGCTCAGAGAGCCGTGTGGTGAGGGGGCGGGGCTAGGAGCTCCGCTCCCTCCGCTCGGCGTGGAGCTCCCAGCCCCGCCCCCTCACCACGCGGCTCTGAGCGGGACGGAGCTCAGGCCCCGCCGGCCACACGCTGCCGCTGTTCCGGTGAGGCGCTGAGACTCCGGGCGAGGAGGGAGCCGGGGGTAAGAGGCTGGGGCTGGGGCCGGGGGGAAGTGGGACCCGCCGCCGAAGCGCAGCTCGGTCTTCGGTGGCGGGGGGCCCCTTCCGTTCCGGGACGCGCCGCCGAAGTGCCCCGAAGACCCGCGGCGGGGACCGCCCCCCCGGCCGCACTTCAGCGGCAGGTCCCGCTTCGGCAGTAATTCGGCGGCGGGGGTCCCCGCCGCGGGTCTTCGGGGCACTTCGGCGGCGGGTCCCGGAACGGAAGGGCCCCCCGCCGCCGAAGACCCCGGACCCCCGGAATCCTCTGGGCGGCCCTGCCTGTGTGTGTAGTCAAGGTGATCACTTCCAGTTTCTGGGGGAAGTAAAGCGCTTCAAGTGCACGTCTGCACCACCTGTGCCCAAACTGGCATTGAGGCAGAAGCGTGTGGTGTGTATTCAATGGAGTCCCTCACCTGCTCTCTCCACTGGAGATGTGGAAGTTAGACTGCTGACGAGAAGGGAGAGCTTTCTGCTTTCCATATGGGTAGTAGTGGGGCCGAGTCAACGGATTGTCCATTTGGGGTTAATTTAGACTCTGCCAAGGAGATAACACTGGGGATGGAGGAGCAAGCTTATCAATTAGCCTCTTTAGAGGGAGGTATTTCTCTTCTAGTTCAGCCTTTTCAAAGGTAGCTAAATAAGAGAACTCGATTTGGAGAGCTCCATTGCTTAGCCTCATTCTAATGCAGCTTTTATGGTAAACATAACAAGATGAAATGCAAGTACATGTGTGTGTCCAGAAGGGAAGTATGCTGATGAGCATGTGGCTGAATGACCCTTCATAATTATAACATGGTGGTAACAGCACATGAAGTGAGAAGCGTTACAAGGAGTAAACACCCATCTGCTTTAATGCTCACAACTTTGCAGAAACTCTGGCAAATTACCTCACCTAGCAGCTTTGTTGTGTCGCTGATCTGTAAGCATTTTCTAAATCTTCTGTAGGTAGGTGAGAAGCAAGCCCGGAGGGAGCTTAGGTGGCCAGTATAGCCGTAAAAAATGGAATTATGCCTCTTTGTTGTAGTAATATGGAAACTATTTACTGTGGGTTAGGGTGTTGAAGAGAAAAATAGTGGTGTTGATCGTCATGCCACAATGAGGTCAATAAAACTGAAGAACACTTGGTAATAGATGAATGGTAGATTAATTGTCTTAAGCAATTGCATTATCTAATGAAAGTTTCATATAATTTTATATAACTTTTTTGGCAGGTGGGTCCTTAAATGGATAGTATTGATTGCTGGAAAAGAGCCTGGTGTTTCTGTTGCTGGAATTATTAGAGGAGAATTTATAGTAATTAATATCTGTGTATTTACATAATTTTTTAGGCTTGCTAATTGCGTGCTTCAGTGAAACCCATTTGAGCTTGTTTGGCAGCACTGGAAGTTCATAAACTTTTTTTTAAATGTTTAGGTTGGAAATTGATTTTGCGCTGGAGGTTTGGCGTTAAAATAAGTTCTTGTAACCCTTCGATTGTCAGCGCTTTCCAACCTGCTAGTGAAAGAAACCAGAGCACAGCGTGTTCACACTGAAAAGGCTATAGTTCAGGTTGCAAAATGACTTCCGTCGGAAGTCCATGAATTTACTTAGTAAATTTCTGAACATTTAGGGGGGGGGCACCTCTAAGGAGTCACCAGAGGTCAACTTTTGGGGAACTTCTGAAAATCTCTTCAGCTGACTAACAGTATGTGTATATAGAGAGACTTTTTTAGCTTGAAAAATATATTTGCCGTTTTACAAAATGAATTACAGAGCCTGATTCTGGGTACACACCAATGTAAGTGTTGTGGAGTTACTCCTGACTTCCAACAGAGTAAATCCATTTAATATGCAGTCCCTAACTCTTCAAATTTGAAGCCAATCCACAGTGAATGATGATTATGGAGATCTGAGTTAAAAACAAGTTACAAAATCATAGGAGTAAAATATGGTTATGCATGCACAAGAAAACACCTCCCCAAGTTGTGTAATTACATGCATCATTCTGGAACTGGGCAGCTGGGTAAGGGAACTGTGTAACTGTCTAGTGTCATAGCTAGTTACTTTGGGAGAAGATTTTATTTTTAAATGTGCAAAAGGGAGTTAGGAAGAAAATCCCACTGAGAGTCAGTGGGACTAGTTCAGTTAAATCCTTTCGGCACTTGTGGAAAATCTCTTTTGTGGCAAGCATAATACACCTCGGCAATGTGAGAGTTTATTTTGTTCTTGACACCTCAACTTTAAATTTCCAGACATGTTCTCGAACATGTAACAATAATGTTGTTTTAGTATCGTTTTTATTATACTGTGTTATAGTGATGCCCAGAATGTGCCATGTGCCGAACAAACGCACGGGAAGAGACACCCCTGTTTGCCTATTTTTCTAGTACCTGTATAATCTACAGTTTCCATAGCTAAAACTACCTGCCCTGATTGCTGGCAGTGTAGTCTAACGGGACTGCAGGTTTCAGAAGGACTTCCCTTGCCAGCTAGTCTGTAAGACAGGAAAGCTTGGAACTGGTAAGTACTGTATTGTGCCTGGCTTCTTGTATGAGCCATGAAACTGCCACTGGGAAAACTCCCACAGCTGAGGCAAAAACTGAAGTCTGTGGATTTAAAAACAAGAAGTTGCCGTGAAGCTTATTGAAAATGAGGTTGAAACTACCCTTCTATCACTGCTTTTATGGCATCTTAAAAAAATAAATCCAGAATTGCAAGGGGACCTGAGTAGCTTAACCCCCTTGAGTTGAATTTTCCAGTTGACCAGCTAACGGAATGATTGAGGATGCGTGTGCGCAGCTGTCGCTTGCTTCAGTTTAGCATCCTATCCTTTTGAGTAGCTTGTCAATTATATCTGTATAAACAAGCCTTTTGGACAGTTTCTGAGCAAGCGTCACTTTAAAAAAAAACAACCAAAAACATTAATTGCCAGTAAATATTTGGCCTTATTTAACCTCTGTGCGTGTGCACATGTGCGTCCACAGAGAATCTTGCTCATCTTTCTTTGTTTTCTTAGTCTATTGTCTTACAGCTTTCATTTTGATTTTCTCTCTCCTTTTTTTAAATTTGGTTGCTGTGAAATTTTGCAGCACTGCCAAGTTATTTCCTTGGGATATATTTAGATAAAGCAAGATCAGCAGAGAGTGATGTGTGTTTGCGTAAGGATGTTTGTAAATGTTAGCAGTAACACTGTCAGGATTGTTGAGCAGATGTCCATGAGATGCTACCAAGATCCTTATTTACAAATTTGTAAATGGCTGAAGGGGTTTCCTTCCCAGGGATAAGGGGGCCGCCACCTTAAAAGATTAAAATCCTATTGTTTTGAGTCTGAAGCTGCTCTGGTGTAGCTGCTGTCTCAGATTATCCGTTACAAGGGAAAAAGCTCTGTATTAGCCTGGAACACCACTGAACAGTGTTGCCTTTTTTTAAAGCATTGGCTTTGTATGTGAAAATGTGTGATTTGGTTTTGTTTGTGGGGTTTTTTTTGGGGGGAGGGGTGTAGAAAAATACATGCTTGTTCCTGGTTGAAACACAAACTGCTACTTTTAGGTTTTTAAGGATTTCCTTGGTGTGCAGCTATCTGAGATGGTGCATTATAAGCAATCGTAAAAGTCTGCTAAAATATTAGAAGCACAAGTAAACTAAAACTCATCGTCATCAAAAAGTCTCTTTTGCAGTAAATACCCTTTTACCCTCTCCCCACCCCCTTCACCTTGAGGTCGTAGTATAGGTCAGAAGCCTGGCTCTCGGATACCATTCATGGAGTTAATGCATAGTTACACCACAGCAATCCTTTGAGTCTTTTTTTTTTCTTCCTCCCACCACTAACCCAAATCTTTACCGTAGCCTGTCTATTACATGATCTTAAAGTAAAACATAATTAATATCCTTTTCCAAAATCTCTAGTTCCTTTACTTATAGCAGAGAAAATGTTAGCCTCTTCTTCTCTTCTGGGAACCTCTGCAAATTACCACAATATCCTCTTTAAAAAAAAAAAAAACTAGATTGCATATATATATATATTTGTGACGCACCTGTTTTAAATATTTGTGGGTTTGGTTGGAATGAGCAATGTACGTCTGATCTTTGATGGAAAATTGCCATCAACCCTTTTTGCACCATTTCCCTCATTCCTTTCAGGGCTTAAGAGCGCTTAAGTTTTGTCTTTAGTCTGGATTCGATTTGAATTGATGCAATACTGAAGTTTTTAAGAATGTGGAGGAAATGCATCTTCAGACTGTTCCAAGGTTTAAATTGAATTGTGTAGGACAGTAGGCACTGTGACACCTACTATATGGTGAGGAGCAGCTCATCTTGTGAAGTTGCTAGTTTCATGTATTGCATCTTAAGTGGGGAGAGGGGGAAAGAGAGTTAAATGTAAATGGTATGACCGTTGCTCCTACCTTATTCTGCCACTTGCTTTTAAATCTCTGGAATCGTGAGGCAGTCTGTTTGAATTATTACAGTTACAGGCTATTAGCACTGTATGAGAGATAGTAAAGTGCCATTACTGTTAATACGGAAACTGTTCCCAAATACTTGGTACTACATTCATGGCTTTTTCTTTTCTTTTTTTCCCCTCTTACCCCCCCTTGGAGAGTTTTGGAAACAGCAGACAAAATGGTGGTTGGAAATATGGTGGAGAAAACACTTAGTATATAATATTTTAATATGCTGTTAAAGCTGTAAGCTGATTGACATAGTAGTTTAACTGCTGGAACCATTGCGTAAATTCCTCCCCCTCTTCCCCGCACACTGTCACCGTTTGCAAAAAAAAATTCAGAGTTGTTATTAGCATGTTGCTGTTTTTTAATGTAACAAATTATGGTGTCTACAAAACAACAGTTTTACTCTGTCGTGTGGTGTAAACTCTAAAAAGGGGGCGGGAGGATCATTTGATTGAAGCCGCGCAGGCACTACTAGCCCAAAGCGACTAATGCAGGAAATCATCTGATGTTTAGAGCTGTATGAAATGGTCAACATAGTGCCATACTCTGTTAATCGGGTTACTGTGAGGTGTGGTAGAGTTCTATTATTAAATTTAAAACCTCACTCTATAAGATGAAGGCAGCTTTAATGAGATGAAAAGGCTTAACTGGAGTCCAATTAAATTCAGTCTTACCTGTTTATGCCGTCTGCTTAAGTCCTGACCGGTAAGTTAATTCTTTCTTTTATGTTCTCGAAGCCTATGCTGAGGGCGGCGAAGTAGATGGATACCAGATCACCAATCTGTCCCAGCCATCTTTGAAAGTCTGCACTGGGGATGTGAATTCACATTGTGTACCTCCAGGATAGATTTTAAACAAGGCACCATGCAGTGGTTTTTTTGTGAAGTAACTGCTGACTCACCTAATATTTAGTCACTGCTAACGTAAAGTTATTTCATTACGTCCAGACTCTAGGGGTACGTCCACACTGTGATAAGAGCCAGAGCTGGCTCAGGTCAGCTGATTCAGGCTCATAGGGCTCTGGCTGCAGGGTTATAAAATTGTGAGTAGGGAGGGTTCCACTCTGAGCCTGAGTGTCTACACTGCCATGTTTAGCCCCACAGCCCTAGCCCAAGCCGGCTGACCTGGGCTTTGAGACTTGGTCTTCTCACAGTGTAGATGTACCCTTAATGTCTAGGCCCACAACCACCGTGTCCAGTTACCTCCTGCTGTTCTGATTTGCGGTAGTTGTGTAGGCGGCAGGCAACACCCGGAGAACCTCAGATGAGAGGGCCGTAGGGTGCAAAGTACTTCACAGACATGAATCAGGCAGCCCCTTTAGATCGGTAAATAATACTGTTCCTATTTTCCAGATGGGCAGACTGAGGCAGAGGGTAAATAACCCGGCCACAGTCACACAGGAAACCAGCAGCAGTTGGGAATGGAGTCCAGGAGCACCTCTCCTAAGTAACCATGCACCACGCTCCCTATTGAAATGCATTACTTGAATTAAACTCCCTTCTAGAAGGCTGGGGAGAAGGGGAAGGGATGTGGCTGTGGCCTGAAAGTGCCCTTTCCAGTTGTATGGGGAAGAAATGCAGTGAGAGGGGAGAACCTCAAGTTTTCACCTCAGGCTAACAATTCTCTCCTTCCTTCGCGGATTTGATGTGGCTCAGGGCCTTGGTCTGTAAAGGGGTCCCAGCGTGCAGAACCTGGGTTACGATAGTGGAATGCACATGTCTGTCGATCCTGGCCCTGGCCCTGCACAGAGCCTCTGAGGCCACTTTTTGTGGGTGATCTGCTCTTTTCTCCTCTCCCCATGCCCTACTTTTAAGATGTATTGCCTGGAATAGCCCAGCTGTGAAAACCAGGACCCGGAGGAGTTGGAGGCAGGGGCGTGTGTGTGAGAAATCTTGTACGTTCTAGTCAAAACTATACAATCGCTAAGGCCTTATTCCCCCACCCTCCTCTCCAACATGTTGGCCTTATGAATATTGTCTGACGCTGAGGGCTTGGCGGAGCTCCCTTCAGACCTTAAAAATCCTTCCCCGTCATCAAGCAGGTGTTGCATTGATGGAGACAAAGCCCCCCATATCCTGCCCTCCCTGCTGGCTCGGGAAGTGAGACCCAAAGCCAGGAATTATGCCTGTGAATCAAGTGGGAAATATATACCCAAGTGTCTTGAGGTTAACTTCAGTTTTCAACTGTGTGACCCGTTAAGCAGCTTTGCTTCGTGGCACTTGTGACATGGGGAAGAAATGATATGATGGCAGTGTGATTATCCTGACAAGGGGGGAGAGAATGGAAGTGCTGTATTTACTTGCAACAGCATTGTCTGAGGGCTGCCTTGTTAAATAGGGCACTCTCACGCTGGGGCCACGCTGAAAGGCAGGCCAGGGAAGAGAATATCTTGAGCCTAATGTGCAAATGCTCAGCCATCAATTTTTTTTTTTTGTCTTCTCTTTGCTTCCTGGCAGCAGTCTTGTCTCCCTCCCAACCCATCTGCTAGAGTCTGAAGTGCTATGTCTGATAGAACTGTTCGTACTTGTTTGACACCCTGTTACAGGGAAAGAAAGCCAGTCATAAGCAGGGCTGGCTGGCTTGAGGGTTTACTGGGCCTCTGACGCTCGTGTACTCTAAGTAGCCACTGCCTAATGATGTTGAGTTTGGTTTTAGTCCAATTCCTAACAAACTTGTGTGTCTCTCTCATTAATATTATTACACCATCCGGTACTAGCTAGCAACCTCAGCTGGAAGGTCAAGGGTTAAAGGAGCATAGAGATGGAAGTCCTTTCCTCCCTGGAGGATAGTCCTTTCAGAATAGATCAGGCTTTTGCGGGGGGGGGGGGGGAGGGAGCTTGTACTGCTGCCTGAGATGTGACTAATCTGTGGCTAGATTAGGGGCTTTGGTCTTCACTGCTGCCTTTCACTAGCATTGGAGGTTAAGAGAAAAACATTTTCAACGGAAAACCAGTGCCCTGTGTACCCTGGGATTATTTTTCAGCTCGCTGAAGCGAGCGAGGTGCTTTGTAGAAGCAAATGAAGACCCAGTTTCTGCCACAAAGAGCATGAAAGCCATACATGACACAGCTAATGAGGTTCTTGCAGGTTGGAGGGAGGGGTGGGAAGGAAAGAGGAAGGAGAAGGGTGACCCGTGAGACTCAGTGAGGTATGTGCACACATTGACGATTCCATTAAGTTTAGTTCTTCATTTGAGCTCTTGGGGGTATGGCAGAAGTGGGTTTGTAGGAGGTATTTGGAAGGGGGGGGGAGCAGGGTGGTGGCTTGGCGAATTGGCTTACGGAGGGTGTTCCATACATAGGTGGGCACTGTGGAAGGTATGAACGTAGGACATGGGAGAAGGAAAGAAAGGGGCCTTGACGTTAACATCGATGGGGGCTGGAGATACAGGTCGGCGCGGAGGGATGTGAGCCCTGAAAAGCAAGGGTTAAGAGCTGTAACACAGGTGCACGGGACCATGGGGAGCCAGTAAGGGATTCAAAGAGGAGTGACAGTGAAAATGACAGCCAGGTGAGGGCTTTGGCTAGGCGGGAGGATTGCAAAGAGAAAATCCCCTGGACCAGAATGGGGGTGGTAAGTAGGGTGTGGACATGTGAATTAGCCCTTGGGATAGAAGGGAAGAAGGGGTGGATTTGATGTGTGACTATAGAAGCATTGGGATTTGTTTACTGCCCAGGTGTGGGAAGAATACTGGTCTTGCATGTTTTCAACCACAAACTCTTCAGCACACACAACATGTAGAGGAAGAGTCAACTTGAATTTAATAATGAAATAAATAAATGCCAATAGTGAGAATTATTCATTTTTTCATTCAGTAGAAACCATCCACTTCTGAAGTAACTGAACTGGATGCATCATTAGACTGAATGTAAACCAAACATTCTTGTCACAGAACTTCGGTCCAACTTGCTGCAGAAAGACCCATAGGGCTTCAGGAACAGGATCGTGTAGAAAAAGATAGGATGAAGTATTAAGTGTCATTTATTGTTCAGTGAAAGTGGCTCGGTTGCATGCTCCATCAGGATCCTCGCGGCTCTGCTTGCAGCAGGCCCTGGATTGAGAGCAGATGGCAGGAAGTCAATTCCTCTTCTTTAGAGGAGAGAGAGAGTGCCATGCAATATAGAAAGGGGGAACTCTTGGGAAATAGGTCTTGTATGGAGACCTTCTTTTAGTATTTCATCAATAAGTGAGCTGCACCCGGCAACACCATCATATAGACCAGTGGTTGTCAACCAGGAGTACGTGTACCCCTGGGGGTACTTAGAGGTCATCCAAGGGGTACTCAGCTTATCTAGATTAGTGTTTCTCAACCTGGGGCTTGCTGCCCTGGGGGTAGTCATGGGATGGGTTTAGGGGGTTGCATATGAAGGCCTGGCATTAGGAGGTGGTAAGCAGAGCAATTGCTTGGGGCTTCCCACAAAGCTAAGTTATGTGCAGGACTTTGGGCTCCAGCCCCGGACAGCAGGGTTTGGGCTTCAGACAAGGCTCACAAGTGAAAAACAGGCTCCGTATTGCAGTGAAATGCAAGTACAATACTTGTATTCCAGTGGATGTATTTTATAATTGTATGGTAAAAATGAGAGTCTCAGCAATTTTTCGATACTAGTGTGCTGCAAGCAAGTAGTTGAGGTGAAACTGGGGATACGCAAGACGAATCAGACTCCTGAAAGGGGTTCAGTCGTCTGGGAAGGTTGAGAACCACTAATGTAGACAGTCGTTGGATAGAAAAATAATAAATGCTAAGAATCCAGTGAAAAATGACTTACACATTTGAAGTATGCGTTGGGAATGTCATAACTGATTTTTTTTCAGAAGCTCGGATCACTCAGTGGATAGTCGGGGAGTGAATATTCATAACCTTTATTTCTTGCCAGTTTGGCCAATTACTGACTCTTAACAAAACCCAGAAATGTTGAGGCAGTTTGAGCTTTTATTTTTTTAGTGGGCTTTCCTTCAGTCCCTATAACCATGGTATTGGAGCACCTCGAACACTTGAATGGGGTTTATCCTCGTAACTTTTTTCCTGAGAGGTAGGGAAGTGTTAGCTCCATTTTACGGATGGGAGCAGAGGCACAAAGATGAAACCGCCTGCATAATGTCAGCCAGGAAGCCTCTGGCAGAGCCAGGAATAGAATCTAGATTTCTTGAATGCCAGTCAAATGCCTTAACCACACAGCCGATCTTCCTCTTGCCTCTTCATTACCTATCCGGTGCTGCAGGGTTTCAATGGCGAGCAATTTGACAATGGAACCGGCTTATTTTACTCCTCTGAAAGGACTCTTTGCTATTATCCCCCTTTTCACTTCAGTCTGAACCCTAAATGCACTGTGCCCCATGCCTCGGAGTTGTGATCAGACTCCAGGATCTGCTTGAGTTACTTGGCGCCCTCACTTAAAACTAGTATCTCCTTCTGGATGTTGGGTCTGAGGGAAGCGAATGTATTGTAGTGTGTGTAACTGTTAGTCAACTGAGTGCCTCCACTAACTTTTTTTTATTATTTGTAGTACTGTAGCACTGAGGGGCCCTACTTATGTACAGACAACTAAAAGATGGACCCTGCCCCAAGAGGCTTACAATCTAATTATACAAGAGACAGATGAGTCTAGGCAGGCAGGAGAGTGTTTCACTTAGTGTGTATGTGCTCTGAAAAGTGAGTCTGGAAAAATGCCACTGCGCTGCTCCACAGATCTGCCACTTGTGCTTACTTGCGTATCTGCTGACTTCAGTGACAAGAATAGGTTTTTCCTGCTTTTTACTCCTGGTAGCCTTTCAGAGCCTCGGCAGCTAAGAAAGTGAGCAGGACTCTATTACTTCTCTTGTTGTGTATCAACCGTTCCATTCCGCTTCTCCTGAGCAAGCTTATTGAAGGCAGTGGGGGGTTCTGTGTGTGTAACCAAGGGCAGAACTTGGTCTTCGGAAACTTTTATCCCAGTGGTGATGCTTGACAAGGCAGATGGATTGACTCACCGATCTTGGGTTGAGTCTACAAAGCTGGTAGTTAGGAGAAAACACCTTTCTACTTGTAAAGTGGGCACACCTGTGAAGGAGTCATAGCTAGGCAATAAACCTGGAGCCCTGTGATGCTGCCACTTTACAAAGTCGCTTTTTATAGCATATAACCACCCTTTAAACTCTACCCCATGTTTTAGATAGCGCTCATTAGATGCTGTAACTGAGTGTGCCTAGCATGCTACAGGCTTCTTGGTAGCTTTTGGGTAGGCTGTGTGGTTGTGGAATTTTAGAAAGGGGATCAGTTCAGCACAGGGATTTTGATTTCGGGCCCTGGTCTGCTCCATATTTGTAGGAGCTGATAGTGCTGGTAAGGTGACTGATGAAGGAGAGTGAGCTTCTGTAGTTAGTCTCCTGTGAGCTGTAATGTTTTGGTTTTGGTGTTTAATGTGTGGGTGGTGCTGGTGGCCTGTGATATGCAGGGGGTCAGGCTAGATGATCTGATGGTCGCTTCTTGCCTTAAATTCTGACTCAACGGTAAACAGAGGTGCTGAAAAGCTCAGGTCCTGTCCAGGCCTCTAACTAGAAGGGTGGTGAAGTGGTGTCAAATGGGATGCCCAGCAAAATGCCCTTTCCTCTTCTGAAGTTGTCTCCTCCCCCCTCCCAATTCTAGTAATAACCAACATGAGACTCCTTGGTCCTCCATTACACAGTAGCATGAAGTAGTGAATTGTGGCATTTGAGCTCTGGCTTCCCCATATGTGGTTGAAGTACCACACTGAGTGTCTTCAAGCTGCAGCTAGAATGCAGCATGCAGAAAGGCTCGGTCTCATTTAGAGGTTAGTCCTTGTGTGACAGCCCTCCTTACTGGACACTTTCCAGCACACAGGGCTTCCGCCTAAACAGAGGCAAATTGTTTTCATAGTTAATCTGGACTTGGAAAGTGAATTGCTGTTTGTCTTCCACGTAGTGGGCCCTGGGCTCTGTCTGCGGATGTGTAAATTGCACCACTAGTGAGGTGTGAGATACAAGAGCAGAATAACTATTCCTGTGGAGATTACATCACTACCTTCTGCTGGAATGACACGCTCCAGATCCTTCACCAAAACACACTGAGCCATGTGAGGATATTTCTCTTATGATTGCGACACATGCTGCAGAAGGCTTAGGTCAATAGTTACATGTATGAGTGTGTGTATATATGTATATTTTTTTCCCCCTTGAATGCAATTAACATAGTTGGGTAATGTGGATTTCATATTAAAGATTAGTTTAGGAAAACAGCCTTGTTTTTAATCGCTCTTTAAGTGCTACATATATTTTGACTTAAAACCATTATGCCTTTAGGCTTCAAACTCTTTTGCATTGCGTATGAATTTAGTACATTGAGTATGATTATGCTCCACTACAGGAAAACCGTTTTTCCTCTCTATGCTTCCTGTGTTACTGGACAAGATCTACACAAGCTGCCAGTTACATGCCGTAGACACACCCATACTGCATATGGACTGCTTCTGGCATGTGTGCGAGGTGAAGCCCAAACCTCGTACAGGGATTCCTTTGGCTGCTAATGCACTCTGGACTTGGGATTTACAAGGGTCTGATTGTAGATGCAGGTCTGCTTTGTGCATCTCAGCCAGGGAAAATTCCGCTCCATAGAGCATAATGGGTGGGGATGAGGGGTCCTGTTGGCTATTGAAAGGGGACAGAGGCAGTTGATGATTTCCTTGTAAATCTGCTGCTGCTCAGTCTCCACAACAAATTAGTGGACTGTGAAAATGCTAGAGAAACGTACATCTCAAAGAGGGAGGGTTTTAAGGCTGCCGTTTCATTGAATAATTTCAGTCTGGCTGAAGCCCAATTTGGGTATCCTGTACCTCCAGCACTTCAGTTATTGTCACATCCTTTCTGTTGTGTTTCTAGTTCTGCTGCCAGGTACAGGGGATTGCATTACAGGAGTGCATGATTATTAGCTTTTGGCAGTGGTGACAGCCTGAATGGCTTCCTCGTGCACTGGAGGGCTGGTGTTTAGTACCACAGCTTCCCCCTGCTGATAGGCTGTTCCAGTTAGCAGGGCTTCTGGCAACACCGCCAAGCAGCACATCGTCTTTTTTTGTACCCTGGTGTCAGGGGGCCTGCACGAGTGCTCTCCTACAGATAATTCAAGTATCCAGCTCCTAGCTGTGTTGTTTTGTCCAATTTCTATTGCGTTCTGACCTACATCATTCTTTATTTGCAAAGCTATACTCGCAGGCAGCAGTAATAAATCAATTAATGACTCTGATGAATCGTTTAATGGCTGACAAAATAACACTAAAGCCAACAGCTTGGATCTCTACAGCAGTACCAGAAGACGCTGGTTGACTCAGGGTAGGGAGACGAAACAGAGACTGTTAGCTCAATTAGTGCAATTAGTATGCGATTTAAAGGCTTAGACGGCATCTGCTGGAGTACCAACTTGGTGTGTTAACTGAATGTCTAGGTTTGGCAAGCAAAACTCGAAGATCCAGATTTTCACGATCCTACTGGCTGCTTCTGTTTTTAAAAAAATACAGATCTATTCAAAACTGTTGTGTTGTGTGTCCAGCCAAGAATAAACTGACCCTGTCTGACATCATGCAATGCTCCAAGTGCGTGGACAGTAGGTCAGTCATAGCTGAGGCCCCTGGAAGGAGGTAAATTACCTACTCCCTACTAAAGCTGAATGCCAGCAACAATACCAGGGACACAGAAAGATGTGAACCATCCCAGGAATTGCTGAATGATTTGAGGAACTTGGGTTCGTGTGTGTGTGTGTGTGTGTGTGTATATGTGTGTATGTATATATGTATATTAAATAAATAAAGTACCATTTCTTGGAATTGCTTGAAGCACTGTCAGTCTGGCCTGGACTCTGTCACCACCAGAAAGTTAGGGAAGATGAATAGACAGCTGATGGTACTCAACCCTTTCCATGCCCAGAATCCAGCTGGGATCTTCCCTCCCCCACATTTCATTTAGCAAGCTGGGAAGAGCAAGCTGGCCCCAACCCACTCCTCTCTCTCCCCAGTGGATAGCCCCTTCTTGATAGGTTTAGAATGGGACTTTTTTGGGGGGAGAAGGAGACCTCTGCCCCACTCCTGACTCTGCTACTGTGTGTGCTTGGGCTAGCGAGTTTATCTCTGGGCTGTAGTCCCTGTCTGTAGGCTGTTATGCTGCATTTGCAAAGAGTTTTGAGATCCTTGGGTACAAGGTGCTCTGTGAGTGTTAAGTATGTTTGCTTCTGAAGTTACAGCTGTAGCGGTGTATGTGACTATCTGGTTATGGCCAACAAGGTTTTACCACCCAGAAGTGACTGTCAATAGGCATGTAACAAGATGTGATTTGCCCAATACTGTGTGTTTATTGAGGTTGGCAAAGAGCCTTTAACATAACTAGACAAATAAAAACAGCATGTGTGTATAATCTGATAATGAACATAGCTGCACAAAAGACTTCCTAATCTTGTGCTGTATAAACACTGTTTACCTGCTGTAGCCCATCACAGTCTGTGCCTTGCAAGTATCCACAGTAGGAAGACCCATCTCGCATCCAGTTACAACAGATATGTCCTTATACGCAAGGGAGACTTTACAGGGGGCTGTTTTACTAATTGTCCAAAATATCAGCTGTAATGAGTCAGACTCTTCAAACATTGAGTACTGCAATGCCCTTCTTGTCTGGGCCCTTGGCTCTTGCTTGGACACTCCCCCCCCTCCCCCCCTTCAACCCATCCAAAATGCAAGCGCAAATAGTCCTACCTTGCCTGGCTCTTTGAATCCCTTCAGCATCTTCCCCTTACCTACGGATGTGGTAGATACTCCATCGCTTGAGCTCTTGATTTCAGGATTGGTTGTCATTCCAAAAGAGATGTTATAGCTCAAACAGCAATTTATGGGCTTAAACCAGCAGCGATTGGATGAGGTTCTACGTTATGCAGATCTGACGCTAATTGTCCCTTCCAGCCTTAAAATAGCTGAATCCCTTTCAGCATCAGATTTGAGTACTGCCGCCTGGCACAAGTAGCTCCTCCCTGGCGTCGTTTCTTTGCTACCCCTTCTTTGCTGTGCCAAGATATTGAAGTAACAGCTTCCATTCGCATCTCAGTCTTCCAGTCCTGCTCCCTTCATTGAGGAAATACTACCGCTTGCACCACTGCTCCATCCTCTTCCTTTACAATCTTCCTGAAAATGTAAAGGTGGGATTTTCAAGAGCCTTCCAAATGGGCCTAGCTGTGCTCCCGTTGCAGTCAGTGGGTGTTTACTGTTCTAATGCATTATAATAGTACTGCTCCTTTAGTGGGACCAGAGCGAGGCTAATAGGGAATGGTTTGCAAAATTCCCCCTCCCCCCACACTTTTTTTTGTTTGTTTAGCAGGCTTTATAACCGCCTCTATTATCAAATAATGAAATATGTATAACCAACAAAGGTAACAGAAGCTATGAAACCAACTCAAAAAATGCACATTCTACTTCACCATTTCTCTTTTTCCACCACCCCCCTCCCCAACAAACACACGTGTGTTGTCTGCTTAGGATTAGCTGTCAGCAGTCACCTTCCCATCGAGCATGCTCTTGGCACTACAGAAATAACGTTGAACTCTGTTCCTTGATGTAGCACCCAAATTGACGCAACGAGAGCGATACCCTAGCTCTTGGCATCCTCAAAATGAAAACTCTTTCCCGGGCTCCTAAACGCTTCAGACTGCTACAGCGCAGAGGGAAGTATCGGAAGTACTCAGCGCCTGCAGATTCTATTGAAGTCAGTAGGAATTGTGGCCTTTCAGCACCTCAGAAAATCAAGCCAGTACTATAGCTTTTAGTTTGACAAACTGGCTCAGTGGTAACATGGGTCCCTCTCATGTGAAGAATCCCTCTTTAGCCAGAAAATGGATCAAATGGGGGGGAAAAAATCTTTGGGGTCATCTAGTCAGTGCCCCCAGCCACTGCAGGATTTTCCCCTTGGAGAAAGTCTAGAGGAGGGCAACATAAATGATTAAAGGTCTAGAAAACATGACCTGTGAAGCAAGATTGGAAAAAATTGGGTTTATTTAGTCTGGAGAAGAGAAGACTTGGGGGGTGGGGTGGGGACATAAGTTTTCAGTACATAAAAGGCTGTTATAAAGAGGAGGGTGAAAAATGATTCTTGTTAACCTCTGAGGATAGGACAAGAAGTAATAGACTTAAATTGCAGCAAGGGAGGTTTAGGTTGGACAATAGGAAAAACTTCCTAATTATCTGGGTAGTTAAGCACTGGAATAAATTGCCTAGGGAGGTTGTGGAATCTCCATCATTGGAGGATTTTAAGAACAGGTTTAGATAAACACCTGTCAGGAATGGTCAAGTTATTACGTAGTCCTGCCTTGAGTGCAGGGAACTGGACTCGACCTCTCCAGGTCCCTTCCAGTCCTATGCTTCTCTGATTCTACAATCTCTAGTGCCTTGCCCAGTCTAATGTTAAATGTCTCCATCAAAGGGTACCTTTCCCTTTGAAAAGCTCTTGGGTAAAATACCTTTTCTGGATCTTCTGCCTAAATTTTCAGTTGTTCCCATTGTTCCTAGTTTCTTATCACCCCACACCATTCCTCTCCCTTCTGAACTCTATTTTGTATTGCTGTAGTACCTAAATGTCCCAGTCAAGATTGTACAAGCCCATAGTAAGAGTCCCTGCCTTGGAGAGTTTATAATCCAAATAGACATGACAATGGGTGTGGGAGAAGTAGTAGTATTAGCCCAATTTTTTTAGTGGGGGACTTGGGCACAGAGAGATTAAATGACTTGCCCAATATCACAGGAAGCATATAATAAAGCTGGGAGCCAAACTCAGATCACCCATCCAGTCCCTTAACCACAAGACCATCCTCCCTTTCTTCTTGGTGTGTGCACCCTTTGGGGAGTTGTGGGGATGAAGTGTAGCAGGAGAGGAGGCTAACCTAATTGAGACACTTAATTGATACCAGGCAATGCAAGGGGCTGGTAATGAATTCAGAGGTGGATGCTTATGGATAAGGGGCCACCCACCACTTGAAAAGACGCCCGTTTGATGTAGAGCATGTTAGTGTGGCATCTGATGGCACTGTAGTGGCTCCAGTAAAGAGTCACTACAGTGCCAGTTCATTCATGGCATGTGTTCTTGCAGAGCTGGTCCAAGGGCCCATGCATTTGGGGATGTAATGTTTCTGTAAGGCAGGGGTCAGCAACCTTTCAGAAGTGCTGTGCCGAGTCTTCGTTTATTCACTCTAATTTAAGGTTTCGCGTGCCAGTAATACATGTTAACGTTTTTAGAAGGTCTCTTTCTATAAGTCTATAATATATAACTAAACTATTGTTGTATGTAAAGTAAATAAGGCTTTTAAAATGTTTAAGAAGCTTCATTTAAAATTAAATTAAAATGCAGAGCCCCCCAGACTGGTGGCCAGGACCTGGGCTGTGTGAGTGCCCCTGAAAATCAGCTTGCGTGCCGCCTTCGGCACACGTGCCATAGGTTGCCTACCCCTGCTCTAAGGTCATAGGTAGGCTGTTGTATAGAGGGACCTTTGTGTTTAACTTAGTGTTACTGGAGAGCAGAGGGGTTGGGGAGGAGAATTAAAAAGTAAAATTTCACTTTGGCCAGCACTTGATGAATGATTTAAAAGACTGCAATCTGGCTCCAATCCTGCAATGTGCTCAGGGCACTTGTGGGTTTTTAATTATTAAATTCTGCCAAGTGCCACATGTGCATGGAATTTTACATATAAACGGGGTGTGGGGGGTATGGATCATGGAAAAACAATGCTGGGATTTCATGGAAAATGGGCACATGCTTGAAAACATTTGCATTGTGCCCCATTTACTCTGCTCCTTAGCTCTCGCCTAGAGAATGCAACACAATGCTCAGATTCAACCAGGAAACTGTATTGGCTAAATTAGACCAGGGGTCTGTTTATGCTAGCAAAACATAGTTTGTGGTGCATGATTCTCTGCCATTGCTTAGGGCAGCCATGATGACTTTATTGCCACCATGTGCTGAACAGGGTATGGTAGCCTTGATAAATGAGTGTTTTAGCTGAGGTTGACCTAGGTTCCCCTACATGGTGTTAAACCCATGTGTTCTTTGCCCATTGGCAGTGACCAGTCAGATCACAACTCTGCTCTCCATGGCGCACAGTTTTTCCTGTGGTGTAGATGGGCTCTGGAGTGCCCAGATATGTGAACTGTATTATTCTAGTATCAGAGGGGTAGCCGTGTTAGTCTGGATCTGTAAAAGCAACAAAGAATCCTGTGGCACCTTATAGACTAACAGACGTTTTGCAGCATGAGCTTTCGTGGGTGAATATCCACTTTGGGATCTGTTTAGCTTTGGGAGGTTTCCCACCAAGGGATTATGGTGTGCTGGAAATCTCTGGAAACCATAAAATACTGCCTGGCAGCTTTATTGCAATGCTGCCTTCTTCGGAGAGAAGCATTTTGTGTGATAGAGGGCTTTATAAAGGAAATTTTAAGTGGATTTGCTGCAGTTTGGCGCTGGGTCTTATATATTTTCTCATTAAAAGCATTCATCTGCCTTGCAGAGAAACTGCAATGTTTTCAGTGGGCTTGAATTAAGATTTCATGTCACTTCTAAAGTCTGACCTGCAAAGGGGAGAGGAATTTGGGCTTGTGCCCTCCCCCCCCCCCCCCTCTGTATTGTGTAAAGACAGCCTGAAATGGGTGGGTTTGTTTTTCCTGCTAGTTATTTTTAACTGTACGAATACCAGGAATGTCAGATCTGGTTCTTCCCTGTTTTATCTGGAGGATTGTGCTTCTGATGCACAGTTGCGTTCTCAGCCCTTAATTTGGGCTGAAGGGGTGTTGAATCCCCACGGGGAAGAACGTTTTCTTCTGAGTGCTTTACTTAGATAAGTGGTAACAGAAACCTAGGCTTTAAACAGCCTGGATAAACATCACTTCCCCTGTCATTCAGCTTTTGCTTCCTTGTGCTTGTGATGTCATCCATAGTATTCCAAGGCACAGGCCCATTTCTCCCCCTCCCTCCATTGTCAGGTCACGTTTAAACGCAGGCTTGCATGGATGGGGCCACGTGTGTGTTGAAGGCAGCCTGGCTGAAGCACACCAGTGGCTTTGAATAGTGCTGAATTTAACAGAGGCTTATTTTTTGGGACAGCAGTGATGGGTTGTGTGGCTCTTTATGGCCTTAGAGCCATTTGCAAAGGATGTGACACACCTGTAGGTTGTCTTAACTTCTACAAATGGGTGGGGAATTGGTGGGCAGAGGAGGGGTGAAGGGAGGAGATGGGTGAGAGAAACTCAATCGATATAGCCTAACACTTTTTGTCTGAGTTTTGTGGTTTGTTTTTTCCACTGGGGCAGCAGTAGATGCGCTACCCCGGTGCACACCCTGTGTTGCACTGGGGCAGCATTATCTTATCAAGTGTAGGACTGGAAGGGACCTGAATAGGTCATCTTGTCCACTCCCCTGCGCTCCAGGCAGGGCTAAGTCATAAATCAGAGGTTTGTTCTTGTGTGTTCTGTATGGGTTGTATTTTGGTAGTTCCTCGAGGCCCTAATAGAGATCAGAACCCTATTGTGTTCACTGCCTATATCAGGAGTGGGCAAACTTTTTGGCCCAAGGGCCACATTGGGGTTGCAAACCTGTATGGCAGGCCGGGTAGGGAAGGCTGGGCCTCCCCAAACAGCCTGGTCCCCGCCCCCTATCCGGCCCCTCCCACTTCCAGCCCCCTGACTGCCCCCCTCAGACTCCCTGACCCATCCACACACACCCCGCTCCTCGTCCCCTAACCGCCCCCTCCCGAGACCTCCCGCCCCAACCACTCCCTGGGACCCCACCCCCATCAGCCCCCCTGCTCCCAGTCCCCTGACTGTCCCAACCCCTATCCACACCCCTGCCCCCCACGCTTATCCAACCCCCCCTTGTTCCCTGTCCCCTGACCACCCCATCCAACTGCTCCCTGTCCCCTGACTGCCCCTGGAAACCCCTTACCCCTTATCCAACCCCTCAACCCCCTTACCGTGCCTCTCAGAGCAGCATGTTGCAGCCGTGCTGTCTGGCCAGAGCTAGACATGCTGCTGCTCTGCTCTGCAGGAGAGTGCTGCTCCACTTCCCAGAATGCTGCCCGCACGGCAGCATGGCTGCGGGGACAGCCGGGGAAGGGCCGGGGGCTAGCCTCCCTGGCTGGGAGCTCAAGGGCCGGGCAGGATAGTCCTGTGGGCCAGATGTGGCCCATGGGCTGTAGTTTGCTCCCCTCTGGCCTACATAGACAAGATGGACAATATGAATGGGATGGAAAACAAAGGTGCAGAGAGGTGAAGTGACTTATCAGATTACTCAGCAGGTTTCTTGACTCCCATTCCAGAGATTTCACAGGTAGACCACACACTACCTGCGATATAAACTTCCCTCATCTAGGGACACCCTATAATTTTTTTACTGAAATAATTTAAATAAAAAGAAGCCTTTCTGCCTGCCTGTGCTTTTGTGAGAGCCGGTTATGGCCATCATAGTTGGTGGGGTAGGGTGAGGCGAGGCCTGCTTCATTGTGTACAGCAATGGAACGTGGATATTTGATGACAAAATCACTGCTGGGCTCCTTAAATGTATGATCCACCAAAAAGGCTGCTCAGATGTTGTAACCAGTACTACAGAGACTGGTCTAGGTAGCACCTCCTGAGAATTGATAGTTGCTATTAAACCTGGAATTTCAGGGTTCATAATCTAGTTTTGTAAATTGATGAGGTGGATTAATTTACATCAAAGTAATTTAAATTACTGACTTCAATCATGATATAAATCAGCAAGTAAATCACTGATTTTAATCATGTTTTACATTTGTACTTCTTTAGTTCTTCTCCTAAAGGACTGATTCTCATTAGTTGGTAACTATTAAAACATGTTGATTTGCAACTAAATATAGCCTTTGCACTGTTTACTACTTTTTGCTAACCAGGAGGGGTTTGTGTGTATACACTTATTTAAGCAGTTAAACTATTTAAGTTGCATTTGTTCAGATTCTTAATCTTTACATTTTTTATTATGTCAGAAAATGGCAAATGAATCTGGTAAATAAGGAATGCATTTTTTACTTGTGATTTTTTTGTAAAGTTCTACTTGAATGGTAATTTTAAATTAAATTAAAAATGCACTTGTTAGGTAGTTTTATTTAATGTAAAAAATTAAGTGCTGGATACATTTAAAAAACAATAAAATATATTGCTTGTAAAGCTAACTGATTTATTAAACACCAAAAATGTTATCTGTAGCTAACCCATTGAACTGATTGTTTCTGGTCACCATGCTCTTCAAGATTTTTAGAACTAGTAGAGCTTATCCTCTCACCTGGTTTTTATTTAGATTGGATGAGGTGAACAAGCTCTCCGTCCCTTTCAGCTCCCAGTTGGTTTCTTAACTTTGAACTGAACTGAGCTAGTGGAATACACTGAATTGAAGAGAATATTCTCTCTGCACCTGCAGAAGAGGCTAAGGCTACGTCTATACTACCCGCCGTATCGGCGGGTAGCGATCGATTTTTCAGGGATCGATATATCGCGTCTCATCTAGACGTGATATATCGATCCCCGAACGCGCTTATATCGATTCCGGAACTCCACCACCGCGAACGGCGGTGGCGGCGTCGATATGGAGAGCCCCGGAGATCGATCCCGCGCCGTGAGGACGGGTAAGTTATCGATATAAGATACTTCGACTTCAGCTACGTTATTCACGTAGCTGAAGTTGCATATCTTATATCGATTTTTCCCCTTAGTGTAGACCAGCCCTAAGGCTGTCCAAAAGCTGGTTTAATACTTCTGTAAACTCTGGTTCTAGGTGCTTAGCGAGTGACTTCCACCGGTTCAGTGGTTTGCCGTCCTTTAAAACTTGCCAACAAACATGGACTGCTTAAAATTATTGTATTTAATTTAAATGACTTTAATAGATTATAAGAAGTTTTTAGGACCTTAGGTCAATTTGAAATTGTAAGTAGGCTTGTTTTGTTTGTTTTTAATTAATTTAAATAAAATCTGATTTAATTTTTTTAAATCACTTTTTTTTTTTTACATTTGATTTTTTTTTTAATCCATCCTGTAAATTGCCTTTGGCTCAAATCAGCTTTGCAAGGGTGAAAGCAGTGGCTTATGATGTTTGCTGTGGATGGCTTTGTGGGGAGAGGTTGTTGCCATGTTCTGGCTAAAAGACATTTCAGAAGCAGCCCATCTATTTGAGATCCTTATTATTTGTAATGTTTAATAAAAATGCTTTATACTGATTTGGCTATAAAATGTAATGCAGGTACGGGTGAACTACAAACCCATACAATCTAAAGCCGCACTCATCCCCTGCTTCCCCCCTGACTAGCCAGTGCCCAGAACCATTCCGGAGCAAGTAATAGCTGCGACTTCATAACTCACTGCGTGCGACTGGTGGAGCAGGAGCTGGCTGCCTGCAAAGGCAGAGAAACCTAAAACACAAATCAGGAGCGCCAAAGTTCCTTCTGAACTCATTTGTGCAGAAACCGTCCTGGGCCCTCGCTAAAAGGGGCATTCCCCACAACCAGGCCATTATTTCTTCCTTCAAAAAACACTTGCAGAATAATGATCTCATGCGTTTGAGGGGCTTTGTTTATGCTCAATAGTTATTTTTCAGTCTTGCTGCTCAGTATTACTGTGTTGAGTTTTGTACTTTGCATTGGTAACACGGCCTTTTCTCAGCAAGGTGTAAATAGCTTGGCAGTTTCAAATTACACTGAACTGAAACCCAGGCATACAGGTTGTTAGCCTCGGGGCAAATTTTCTACCAAAAACTGAAACTGGCGTAATAATTTAAAAGCACTATTAAGCTGGCTTCCCTCCCCTTTGTGTTTTAAATACATCCATTGACACTTGGAGTGAAGGATAGAAGAGAGAGAGGCTATGGAGGAGAGGTGAATTCAGTTGTCTGATGTGCTAACTGTCATATGGGGCCTTCTGAACCCAAACTCACTACCTGGACTCTGAATCTGAGGGTTTTTGTTGGCTGAAGTTGGGTGAAATACTGTGGTGTTTTTCAGCTAGTTCCTGACTTGTCATAAGGCTTACCATGCCCATTTGAATGCCTTACGAGTTTCTTGTTTTGTTGAAATTGCCATAACATAAATTACGATAAACACTTGAAGAGATGCCGTTTACCTTTTTTAAAATGGACTCTCCAGTGTTGCTCTCTCTAGAGAAGTTTTGGTGGGAAGTGGAGATTGGTAGGTGTGGGACTTAAACCAAGAGGAAAGAGGATCTTACTGTGTGTTGCTATCTTGTGGGTTTTCCTTTGTGAATGCAATCTAAACCACTGGAGGAAGAGAGCGATAGTTCTGTTATGTAACATCAAGTACACAAGTTCGTTGTAAAAATTCAAAGGAAAGTAATCACTGATTGCATTAAACTCGTTCGCACTGGTTTTCAAATTACTATGATCTTTAAAATGGCACTGGAAGTATTGGCTCTCTTGTCTACAGATAAACGAGCAACAGCAAAACTTTTACAGCAAAATGATTATTCCTGCCCTAGAAGGGACATTTTCTGTCAGCTGTGGCGTTGAGGGAAGAAATCTTTCTTTTCCTTCTGAGTAGCAGCAGCCTTACATAATGCTGCTCCTTTTCAGAGCAGAAGCTGCCACTTACATTAAGTAGCAAGCTAGTTCAGTGTGTACAGCTATTCTTTTGACACAAGCAGAATCTGCCAAATTTAAACTAAGAGCCTTCCGTTTGTTTCCATAGGTGAAAGGCCAAAGTGGAGTGATTGGTTCATAAACTGCAAGTGAATACTCAGTTGTTTAGTCTTGCAGCTGTTTATCTTTACCTACTGTGGTTATAAAAATGGCCAGTTCACCCAGCAAGGGTTCTGTTTCACGGCCCACCATGGGGCTGATCTGCATGCCAGAGAATTCCCCTTTGCCCCACAATGTAGATAATATCGAGGGAGTAAATATTAACTCTTGTTCCCATTTAGCAACCGTATTATCTAAGTAACCTGCAGTCTCTGCTGTACACAAGGGTGAACAAAACCAAATCATTTGTCTACCAAAACAAAGGCTTTCCGCAGAGCCACTTGCGGTTTAGGAATTACCGTCCAAGCAACTAAAATATAAGGAACTGCACGAGCTTTGTGAGGGGCCTGGAGGGAAGGGGCTGTTTGTGGAGCTGAACATTGGCAGTAATTACAAGACACCGTACTGGAAAATAAATAATAAAGTGCCCCACTTGCAAGGTGGGGGATGCACCATTCTTGGAGGACAGAGCCAAGCAGTGCAGCAAATCTGGAAGAAGAAAGCAGACTTGTTAAGTTTATTTTTTAAAAAGTTCCAAATTTGGCACATTAGAATCCAAAATCAGATTCTCCAATGGATTAACGATGCTAAATTATCATGGTTATTTTTTTTAAAAGCCTCAGTTTTTGCAGGGCCATGAACGGGGTGCAACATGAGCTCTTCCTCTTGGTTGTTAATGGATGATGTGAACTGCATTCCCAGAAGCATGCTGACCTCAGAGAGAGAGAGAGAGAAACACACTGGTGCAGGAACAAGGAAGTAAATAAATGGTTTGGGGGGGGGCGGGGAGAAGAGGGTGTTAGGTCAATTGGAAGCCCTGAACAGTGGGTTCAGAGTCCTCCCTGGTGATCTGTGAAGGGAAAATCAGTAGGGAAAGAGACATAGCTGCTCTTGTTCCAAAAAACCTTAGTTTTGTTTTTTTAAACTCCAAGCTGATGATGTGTCAACTGAGGGCATCTTTGCTGATTTCTTTTGCCATGAATGATGCTGTTGGATTTCTAAAATACGTACTTACCATAATTAAATGGATGGTGTGGAAAAGTTGATTAAAAAGTCACTTTAGGGTCAATCCCTGCCCTCAGTTGCACCCAGGCATAGAGGTGACCTGAGCAATATTTGGTCCGAAGATATTAAACCTAAAGACCATCGTCGGCTTCCATTTTGGTTGAGTGCTTAAGCACAATGTTCTGTCAATGGGCGTAGAGGGTGAGGGTTGATTTCATACCCCTTTGATGCTATCAGTGATTAGTCATGGGTTAATTGGTATAGTGAGGTATGGCAGGAGAGGTTGCCTTTTAAATCTGACATGAAATCAATTTGTCCATCTTTGTTTCCTGCAGAGCGCAGCTGCAGCACCAAGTCCAGTACTAGGAAACATTCCTCCTAATGATGGAATGCCAGGCGGTCCCATCCCTCCAGGTTTCTTTCAGGTAGGTTTTGAACTTCCTGATTCTTTTTGGTGGTGTTGCATGTGTCTCTTTGGCTTCTTAATGTCAGCATTGCACTTCCAAGAGGATCCCAGAAAATAGTCTGATGCTTTATCTCTTGATGAATTTTTTTAATGAAAAAAGCCAGAAGTAGCCAATCAATTGTAACATTCTGCTGCTATTCCACATTGTTTTTTGTAAGCACAGCAAATTACTCACTGATTCTTTTTTTACAATTTGATATTTTTCCAAAATTGCTTTTTGGGGGGGAGAAAGGGGAGTAGAGATTTTATTTTATTCTTCGGTCATAACGGGCTTGTGCATAATTCAAAACATGCTGGATTTTGGTTCTTGGAACCTTTTCCTTCTGGTTAACCACTTGATTTTTTCCAACTGCAATCACTGAACGCATTTAACAAACACTAGCTTAAATTGTAGCCACAGGCAGAAGCAGATTCAATATGGGTCAAAAATCATTGCGTGTCAAGGAGACACCTTGTAAGAATTTGTCTGTCAGAGTTCCATAAGTGTCCCCTCCATTTCCATGGTTCATTTTACTTATGCCCTGATTCAAGACTTGGCAATATAATCTATTCGTGATCCTAATAGGAAGGACTTTAAAGAGCATTTGGAATGGAAGCTTTAAGATTTATTATGTGTAAGATGTTTTTAATTTCTCTGAAACCTCTTTGTATGCCATGTATATGTACTGGTTGCTTCAATGTGAAATCTTGGTGCGTTATGATCTTATTTCTTAAGGAATAAGTGCTTGTTCATGTAACAAATGAGCTGGCTGTCGGTGGGTAATATTTGTTCTGACCAGTTGCTGCTATTATCTGGGTTCATGATTTGTATACAGGAGAAGTTCTTAGGTAATAGACAGCTTTACTTGATAAACTGGTCATGATTTGTTGTGGCAGTATTGCAGTTGATGTGCATGCGTGGAGAGATGGAATTTTTTTTTAAACAATTCCCCATTTCCTGAACACGCTTATGTCAAAATAAGAATATTTGAATATTGATTGACCTGTTTCAGGGTTACCAAGCCTCTCTGATACTGGAGGAGACAAAGAGAGAAGAGATAATGCCTCACAGATTATAGCTGCTGCCAGCAACTTGAGTTCTGTTCCCAGTACATAACAAATGTGTTTTCCAGGGTTTTATTTGCATTCTGCTGAGTGAGGAATTGGTCCTTACCTGACCCGCCCCAGCTTGCAACCTTACACCTCTGTGGGATTCCAAATTTCAAAAAAGTTGGAGCAGATCGAGAAGTGACACATTTTATTTAATCAGAGTGGATGTGGGGTAGGAGTGAAAGAGGGAATTTAAGCATTTCTTCCTTCCTCTGGTTTATAATGGCCCACGGCTCTAGTAGCCTTGGTGTCCATTGGCGGGCAACAGGGCTCCCGCCACCTGATTCACTTGTCACAAGAGGTGCTTCCCTGAAAGCTGCCCTCCCACCCCAAATTCTACCCCACACATTTCCTTCCCCGAAAGCCACCCCCAGCTGCTGTCTCCCTCACCCCTGGAAAGGATGCCACCTTTTAGCGGTGTCTGAACTTTGTACCAAAACCACCTTAATATTTTTTTTTAGGTGTTGGGATTGTTTCCACTTTTGGATATGCTGGAGAGACTGCAAGTTCTGCCTGCTCCAGCAGTCCTGCTGGGGGGGTTCTGTGTTGAGCTGTTAATTTCTTATCTTTGTAGCAGAACAGAACACCGAGTTGGAGAGGGCAATGTCTGAAGGGACACAGGAAATGCAAAGGATTGAAGTAGCTAGGATTTCCCTCCCTGACCCATGTGTCAGCCTGGGCAATAGACTGACTAGTCCACTAGCAGATGAAGGCAAGGAATGGAACCAGAATGTAGTAACGGCGTAATGTGGAATCCGATCACTGAAGGCCATTGACTTGGTGTAATGTAGGGGGTGCTCTGACTGTGCCCTAATTGTTTTCCAGACTTGACCTACTACCTTGGATTTTGTCTATTAGTGGTTAGTATGGATTCCAGTAACTTCAAAATAAAAATTCCATTACAGAATAGCATTAATCTGAACAGCGCCTCAGAATCATAGATCTGGCCTCTTCCCCCAGTGAGCTTAACACCAGATACAGGATATTCAGGAAAGGAGGGACTGGGGATTACTGAGGATACCAAAGGAGGAGGGATTGCCTTTCAAAGCTAGCTTTTAGCAGGGTTAAAGGAGGAAGAGGCCTGGCCTGTGAAGCCAGAGAACTAGTTCCAGGCATCAGGGGAGGCATGGTAGGAGGCACAAGGCCAAGAATGGGAAAAGGCAGACAAAGGAGAGAAGGGTCATGGGGAACAATGAGATCGGCCCTGCCTGTCTCTAAGACCTGTAGAGTTGTCAGTGAAGATTACGGGGGGGGAAATAAGGAGGTCCGTTTGGGGGGTGATTAGTTTAGAGATGACAGTGGACGTCTCCTCTTTTGGCTTTGTAGGAGAGACTGGAGATAAGGGGGCAGGTTTTGGGTGTATTAGAATAGAGGTGGTGATTGAAGCCATAGGGTCACTGGGAGGGAGTAGATCTTAATATAGCACGCACAGCTATGAGCCCAACAGGCTCTTACATTGTAATACTGGTACGAGGTTCTCTAGGGCTGATGAGGTTTGTAAAAACTCTCATTGTGAAGCCATTTTCACTGTAGCCTGTGGGCCAAATGCGTGACCAGCAGAGTTTTGAAATATAGTTGTATCCAAGATGATGATGGCCCTGGGAGACTACTGGTCCCAGCATGCAATGCCCCAGCTGCAGGCCACAACTTTGTGTTGGAGTTTGTGGTGGAGAATGCCTACAGTCTATTCCATTTTATAAAAATTAGCTCCAACCTTTCATCTTGTGGCAAATGGTAAATGCAGCCTTCATTTGTGCAAAGCTTGGACACACTTGATGGTAAAGCATTGCCATTAGATCCCTGTTGCTGCCAGGCATCTTGCCAAAAATGAAAAACTTTAACAAGTGCCGTGTACACACATATGGGTTCAGAATGTTAATGAACTAGTGACAGGAAACTCTCATGTTTATCATGTGACTGTACTGTGGTCACGTGGATGGTTACCTGCTAAAATTCCTTTCCCCTCCTAATTGTGACCTATAGTCCAAAACATTATTTTTTCCCTTCACTCATCTTCAAAAAGGTCAGGGAAGCTCTTCCCATCCTAGTTGACATTAGGCATAAATTTAGCCTTCCAACAGCAATAGACGAGATCTCTCCTGTTCCTTGCAATGGACAAAAGGGTTGCTGCTCAACAGCTACAAACAAGTTTAAGGCCTTTTTAGTAATGAGTAAATGCCATGCAAGTGTGCGTGTGTGTACGTGTATATGCACACACATATGCATCTATAATAATCCAGAGACACACTCTGGTTATATATTTTCTCCAAAGTTTGAACTCTGTATGTCGCTCTGTAACACACTCTGATGAAATGGAAAGTTGAACATAAATCAATGTCTGCTGCTGTGTTAGCTATGCATCAGCAGTTAGTGTGAGAGATGCACCATAACAAAGCACTAGCTAGTCAGTGTTCCTATACTGCCCCCTAATGCTTAGAGATCTTGGGACTTGTGAAAGATGGTGGTATTTCTGAACTGGTTTTTCATTCGCCTCCTTAGCGTTCATTACCCAGAATAAATACATTTGTTTACTGGCTTGCAATCCTGTTGGTAAAACAGAAATGAGACTAATGGAGGAGAAATTGAGGTACTGTTTGTAACTCATGATCCCCCTAGGTGAAGCTTTCAGGCTATTATGCTTTTTTTGGTATCACATCAGATGTGTCTCATTAATATTTCTAAAGCCTTGATTATTATACTTCCAAGTAGCTCTTATTTAATTGTGTGAGTGATTCTATATTACCTATTTCTCTTGTGCTGGAAAAACTGGAGATCTTGTCATTTCATTTATTTTCTTCTTGGGTTTCAGGCATAAACACATCACTCCTGATTGTGTAATAAAGCTCAGCATATGCCTTAGCTTGCTAATAAAGCAGTGGCAGTCTGTTTTCTCTCTAAAAATATGGGGTGGGAACTGATTGGTTTAAAAAAAAATTTTCCTAGTAGTGTAGACACCAGACTGCTGCTTAACCAGTTGATAGGAGTAGACCAAAAGAGAGTGTAGCCTGACTGCAGTTCTAGGCTCCCCAGATCAGAATAGTTGGGCTGCTGCTGCACCACCAATGTGTGTCGCAAGCTACGTAATGAGTCCTGTTCCGGCGCTTGAGGGCCAGAATGTTGCATCTCTCTTGCCACAGTTACAACATTCCTTCCTCAGGTAGCCTCGCACCTTGGAGAAAGGGCAGCTGTAGCACAGAGCAGACCTATGTGTAACCAACCAACCCTGGTTCTTCCATGGGGCCAGAGAATGAAGCCATCATCAGCCCACCCTAGTGGGGTTAGTGTGGCACGCTTACAACTCTGTCACTGCTGGTTTGGTAGGAGTGGGAGCCTCGGGCCATCAGGAGAGGATGGCTTTAAGGAACAGACATTGCTGGCAGGGTATTTCACATATAATATGAAGTTAAGGGGAAACGGAATGAATTTTCCTTACTCTGCTACCATGTCAGTAATCAACATTTTTCACAAGTTAACCTTGTTACATGGGCTTTTCTACTGGAATGTGAGCAATTTCAGATGCTGACTTCTTACCCTCACTACTCTGTGGACCCCTCAGAATAGCAAAGTGCTGGCAGGAGCCACAGAACTTCACTCTCCTTCACCCACCACCTCCGTGAATCAGTCTCTGCTAGACAGCGTGAGAAGGGCAAAACACCCTGTCTCCTGCTCCCAGGCAAGGTGAATGTCATGAGACTCCTAGGAAGCAGCAAGAAAATACAGGGGTGAGGGCTTATCCTATTTGTTTTGCCTGTGGAAAATACTCTCCAGTAGGCTTCTCATACCCAGCTCCTGGGAGGGCCCACACAGATCAAATCTCTAATGGTTCCCCCTGAGGATATCTCAATTCAAAACTCTATTAAGCAGTATGTTTTGATGATACTGTCTAGCCAGGGTTCAACATGCTTCCTGGGCATTGCTCTCCATAGTGGATTTGCATTTTCCACCAGCAGCTTCTACATCTTCCCTCCCAACTGAGGAGACCTCTTTCCAAGAGAGCATGGGACTTAGGATCAGTGGTATTAGCCTTCCAGCTGTTCGCAGCGGAGGCTGGCTTTGTCTGGCTGACCATTACATCTGGGAATGATGTTCAGCCCAGCTAGCGGAACAGGGTGTTCAGTCATACAAGAAACCTGCAATTTAGAGTTTGCAACAAATGCTGCCTGCCCCCCTTTCCTGTCAGACAAGGGCTGATCCTTACAGTGCACTTGGTTTTCTGTTTATGAATCACCCCAATTTCAAGCCTCCACTCCAGGTTTCTCCTTCTCCTTTTCCTCCTCCTCCTAAAACAAAGAGCTCTCTTCCTAGAAACTCAGGGCACTTGAATAACTTTACCTTCAGCAGTCCTCTTTGCTTTTCTAGGGAATAGAAAGCTGTAGCGTTATGCATAGAGCTCAATTATGGGATCCCGCATGGCTTCTTGTGACAACCAAAGCCCATTTTTCCCAACTCTCCAGCACATCCGGTGCCTCAGACAGTTTGTGAGAGATGTCCAAAAGCTTACCACGTAAATGTATTCACAACAAGAGTGGTCTGGAGCTCTCCAGACCAATCTTCTGCAACAGTAGGTTGTCATGGCAAACTCATCTCCACAATACAGGTGCCAACAGTATTGGCCAGGAGAACCAGGGGTCCAGTTGTTTTGGAGTGAGATGAGTTGCTTTCTACCAAACTGGGCAGAAAATCAGTACCTCATGGCAGGCAGAAAGTTTTTCCCAGGGAGTGGTGTGTGCATGCGGAAGCATTCACAGTGGGTGTATCAACATTGCCCTAGTATTTGGATTGGTGAGAACTTGCCAGATCTGTTCCACAAGGGACTCATTCCCATATTTGGAACTGGTTACTATGTTTTCCTGTGCCTTCCCTGGCATATGATGGGATTTCGAATAGATTCTCCCCTTGGTGGTTCCTTGCAGATGAAGTGGGCTTTGTTGGCCTCCTCTGGCATTTCAGTTAGTTTCCAGGCGGATTCACATGTTGGTTGGCTTTCAGATACCCCTTAAAATGAAAGCTCTTGACCTCGCGAAGCCATCAGATGGGGAAAAGAGTCTCTTTTCTGGCAGGATCTCTCCTCCTGATGGTGGTATTAATTTGAACCAGCGTAAAGAATTATTGTCCTGTTTTGTCCTTTGTTTCTTCACATTGCAACTTCATTGTCCTTTAAGCACCTTCTGCCATCTGTCTTTCTAAACGGTGTTGTCTGCCTTTGCATGCCCAGGCTGCCAGCTTGGGAACTCTCCAGAGGGCTGTATTTGGGTTCTTACAGGGAAACGGTGGGCTTTCCTTCCATTATTTATGCCAAAGGGTCATGTGCTCCTTTCATTTGAACTGGGTTGCAAGACTCCTCCCTCAAACTGTTGTTCTGACCTAGTCACAGTTGGACTGTAGGGGGTTGGGGGTGCTGGATATTCTAAGAGTGCTAAAAAGCTCTCATGAGGACAAGAGAGATGGAAATCTTTTGATAAGCTTGGTTGTGTGGGAAGGAATGTAAGCCTTTGAAATTCAAGTTAGCTAAGGACCAGGAAGTGTATAGGAGAAGACTGTTCTAGAAAGAATTCCCTGCACCCAGAAGAATAGAGCTCATGAGACGTGAAGTGTAACCTGAGTGTTGGCAAAGAGGAGGTTTGCAGAGTGGTCTCTTCTGGCATTCACAAAGGGTTGCAGGTTTAGACTCTTCTCCCCTAGGTGCAGCAGTAAGTTGTAGAGCTCTTCAGACAGTAAGGACCTATTTCTTACTGTCACTAAATCCTTGTGTAGTGGGTATTTTTTTTTAAGAGCATTGTTGTAAAGACAATCTCATTCAATGAGATTCTTACCTGTCAGTAAACTTAGTTTCTGCTTCGCTTTGCCAGTTCTGAGGGCCCCCTGCAGATCACTTCATAGTTGGGTGACTGTTTTGGGGAGTGAGGATATGGAGAGGGAGATAAGGAGTTATTGAAAGTTTTTTCTTTTAGAACTCTCCCCCCCCCCCCCAAAAAAAAAGCTCATGTGGTCTGTAACTTATAGCTGCTGGAGTTTGATTTGGGGAAACAGAACAATTGGTTAAAAGAATAAGTAAGTATTGTTGAGTTAAGGAGATGCTTGAAACTGTTGATGCCAGGAAGGAGTCTATTTAAGGTTTATACTAGGAGTGGTGGGATGAAATGTAGAGACAAACTTAAACTGGCTCTCAGGATAAACTTTCAAAAGTACCATAGTGATTTAGGAACCAAAGTTCAGTTTTCAAAAGTGACTTAGCAGTAGGTGAGAGAAAATTGAAGTCATCAGGCTTGCTATCCAGAGAACTAATGCTCTACTGTCGCACTCAAACCATATACCCTTAATAGTCAGGAATACAGCCACATAGCTGTAGAGTTTTAAAGTAGGGGAGAAATTATATCTACCCTTAGCACCATCTTAAATAATTCCTCTCCTCTTAACATCTGAACCCAGATCTGTCTACCCAATTGATCTACACATTTTCAGAAATGATTTAGGAGCCTTTGTCCCATTGAAAGTCAGGCACTTAAGGACTATTAATATTATTATTAAAATATTTTTCCATAACAGCATTATTATAAAAGTGACACCCCAGCTGCTACAAAACTACAGCAGGTTTAAACATTTCTGAGCATGGTCAGCTTTACAGTTGGGAATGCAGCCTCTAGCCCTGTGGTATAGTCTCCCAAGGGCAGTGAGGAAAGCTCTTATTATTTGAAACATTTAAAATCAGTGCACAAACCCACAGTATACGTAAGGGACTGGAGCGGGTAATCATGTCAGGAGGATGGACTTGGTGGCCTATAGTTGGGCTCTTCCTCCTCTTAATTTATGGTTCTGGAACATCACAGCTATGGGGAAGGATGGGTGTTTGACAGTGCTCCAAAGCAGGATTGGTCCTGCTTGATTGCCACTTATCCTGAGCAGGGAGAGTAACCAAGCTGTTCAGCAGTGTATGGGATACTAAATCCAAACTTGCAGGTAAGAGTCGTCATTTCAGATGCCCATAGGTCAGCCATTTGAGTTTCCTAGTAATTGAGGTATGGCTTGCTAATTTTGTGCAGCTGCTGCCAAAGCCCTGTATCCTGAACCTGAGTAAGTGATTAATCATGCTGCTGCTGCAGGACAGGGTTTGTTTTTTTTTTTAAAGTTTCCTGTCGTTCGGACTGTAAAATGCGGTTGCATTCCTGACTATTGCATATATGGCTTGAGTTAAAGTCGAGCATTAATCCTTTGGCCAGCAAGCCTGATGCCTTTAATATGCATCTCACCTACTGCTAATGTTGTCGTGATTAACTGTGGAGTTCTAAAGTAAGGGGAAATGATGGTATCTGCTGTTATGGAAAATGCCTCTTTAATCTCTGCAGTGTTTTCTGATAGAATGGTTGAAGGTTCTTTGATACATTCCTGCACTTATTTTGAAGGATTCCAGAGTTTCTCTAATAAAGAATTTATTAGTGATTTAATTTTCTGAGTTGGCATCTTAAAATTTGATCTTTTCAAAAGGGGGCTAGGTTCTATTTTCTACCCAATCAAATATACAATTTCAGACCTCTCTATAATGATGGTAAATTACATTTTGGGTGACCTCTTTTATGTTGGAATGTGTACGTAGAGAAATATCATTTAGAACGTGGGATACATTCCTTTAGCAAAGTATAAATTGTAGATAACTTGTTGTGTTGATACTTTACCTTGTTATACCATTCTTCATTATTCTCCCCACCCCCAGAGGTACTTAAAAATGTTTTTAAAAATAAAAAAAACCCATTATCTGAAAGTACGCAGCTTATAAAACATGATCCATTTGTGCTAAATTACTCTTGAAACAAATTCACGCACCCCCCCCCCCACCAGTGATTGCTTGTGCAATTTTCCATGTTTAATATTTTACAAAAAAAGCCTGGTCTACATTGGGGTGGGGGGTGGAGGGGTCAATGTAAGATTCGCAACTTCAGCTACAGGAATAGCATAGCTGAAGTCGACGTATCTTATTTCAACTTACCTCCCATCCTTACGGTGCAGGATCAACGGCCACGGCTCCCCCGTTGACTCCGCTTCCACCACTCGCCCTGGTGGAGTTCTGTTGTCGACTGGAGCGCGTTCGGGGATTGATATATCTCATCTAGATGAGACGTGATAGATCGATCCCTGATAGATCGATCACTACCCACCGATCTGGCAGGTAGGCTGGACATACCCCAGGTTGAGAAGTTGAGTTCATGAAAGACAGAGTGGAAATAAGCTCATCAGCAACAACAAAACACTTCTATTCTCTATTGGCATAGATTTGTCGCTAAAAGAAACATATTTCTCATAGTCTATCTAGTTAAGGCCACTGTAATGAGCTGTGCTGACAGAAATGGACCAGAACACCTACGGGAACCTATAATTGTCTTCCCAGACCACTGTGGTACGTCTTTCAGAAGTACCTGAGAGAAGATGAAACTACTTTTATCAAGCAATGAGTTAAACCATTGTTTCCCAAAGTGGACGGAGACTGGGACAGGTTGTTTCCTGAAGTCTCATCTTTCATTTAAAAAAAAAAACACGTTTCTAGCTGTTATGGTTGTGAAGAAAACTTTCAAAATGTGAATTGAGCATAAGTGATGTAGACTCAAGCAGATCTCTACAGAGAACTTGAAATGATGTCTGAGTTGCAGACTGTCCCATTTGTTTCATTGGGTGCTAAGTCAGATGCTGTGTCAAATGTCAACATACTTTGATGAGCAGTGAATAGTAATTATAGAATCATAGAATATCAGGGTTGGAAGGGACCTCAGGAGGTCATCTAGTCCAACCCTCTGCTCAAAGCAGGACCGATTCCCAGACAGAGTTTTGCCCCAGATCCCTAAGTGGCCCCCTCTAGGATTGAACTCTCAAGCCTGGGTTTAGCAGGCCAATGCTCAAACCACTGAGCTATTACGTAGAAAGAATAGGAATTATGTTCAGAACATCTACCCCAACCCATCTCAAAGTGGGGATGACCCAAAGAACTAGCCAGAGTAGGGCTGCTGGGAGGGAAAATGGGTTTAACTTTTCTGAAAAGGGGCTCAGCTTTCACAAGTTTGGGAAATACTGGGCTAAACCATCTAAAAGAGATACTGAAATAATTACAAAGATCAGCTCTCACTTGCTCAGAAGCACTTGTTTTTTCCTCTTAATACGGAATGAAATCCCTGATAATTAGACTTGTACCTGAACAAGCATTTTTTAAAAAAAAAAGGATTTTTTTTGTGGGCGCGTGGCACCATCCAGTTAGACAAGTTAGGTAATGTATGTTGAACATCCTAATAGAAGTGTTGGTTCCCCAATAGGAGACGATGAATTGGCTCCATAAAGCATTCCATGTTTCTGAACCATTGTGATCAGTCATATGAGTTCACTGATAGATTTATAACCAAAAGAACAATTGTCTTGGAGTTTTTTCTTTTCTTAAAAAAGAGGAAAATAAATATCCAACAGGCACACTTGGTTGAAATGCAGTTCTCCTTGGTTGTAGAACATCTGCAAATATTTAGAGATAACAACATCCAGAGGTTCTGCCTTTTTTTTTTTTTGAATAAGAGGTACGAAATGAATCTTAAGCTGTGCTGTAAAAGCTGGAAGGGATTGGGATGTGGGAGAGCAGAAGAAAATAGAATGGAAGGCTGCAGTTTAATTTGAGCACAATGGATTTAGTGGCCTCAGGGTAGCAGACAGGAAGTAGCTAACATTTTCAGATGCTTGTTGTTGTTGCTGTTTGAAAACATCCAGCTCCTCCCAGGCTGCATAACAAGTTGAAAGAGCATGCAGCGTAAGTTGAAAGAGCATGCAGCGTTTGCTGAGATGTTTGCATAAACTGTACATCTGCAGTTACATTATCCAGAAGTAGCTGTCATGAGCATTACTATTGAAGAATAATGCAGCCATGAGGATTTGATTTACTGCCGTGTGCTGTTTGCCAACAAAATGTTTCACAAAGTCTTGAATTTCCTGGGAGTATGTTACAATTTCTCGCGTGCTTGCAGCTTGCACGGGGCCATTACTGTCTGTCTGTCTATTGTGGAGCGGAGGGGGCCGGGGGGAAGGGAGAAGATTTGGAGTTTCTTGGAAAGGACTCAATTAACCGCTGCTGCTCTTTACGCTGAGCTGTATTTTGGCAAACTGTGAACTTTCTGGAGATTAAGCAACTTGTACCAGGAAAAAAGGACGGTCTGTTTGGAAGTGTGCAGACAGATCCCATTCCAAGACCAGTTTTTTCTTTGGCGGAATTCAGAGGAGATGTGCTGTTGTGAATTGCAATGATCTACTTGCTGATCAGTCTTACTTAAGAGCAGAGATTGATCTCTCCCCTTTAATTAACACCGGCAGTTAGGGCAGAATCGCTCTAATGCTCTTCCATGTAATGTGTGCATGGGGAAGGGTGACATGCTTCTCAGACAGCGTGCTTGCTTCATGCATGCAAGTGTCGCTTTTAACCTCCGCTGCTTTGTCCCAGATGATTGTTTTCATGCAACACTTCACCAGGGAAGAAGCCGGTGCTAGTTGAGTGTGAGCTGAATATACCTTCACGCATCCGTTCCATTAGGAACGGAAGGGTCAAAAGATGAAAGTCCCAAGCAATGGCCAATTCCAGACCAAGACATATATGTTTTCAAATATCTGAGAGTCTAACTCCTTTTCTAAGTGGGGTTTAAATGGTACCTGAAACTTCTCAAACACAACTGTAAGCAGTCTGTGCCCTCACCTAACGCCTTCTAAACCAGATGGTAACTAAGCTTGTTAGACGGTGTAGAGAGCGTCTTAAGAGGGAAAGCAAGCACCACGTCCACATTTGGTGCATTTCAGTGGCAAAACCCCAAGACGCACTTCGAATTCGAAGGCTGGGTGGGGCATTCATTCTCTGTCAAATTGCTGATGTTTTACTCTGAATCACTTATTCAGTGAAATAGATTTCCTGGTCTTAAAGCTTTAATCATAGCTCCAAAATTTCAATCTGCTTTACAACAATGCCCTAAATGTATCTTAACCACACCAATCTGCACACTGGTATATGGAAAACTGTTCTTTGGCAGAAGCTGATTCATGGCTGTGTTGTGGGTGTTTAACTCTGCTGTGATGAAAGTGAAGCTTTATTTGTCAGGGCAATTTAATGACAGGTGTGTTTGAAACTCTTGCTGTGCATTACTGTTCTCTGCACAGCTCCAGCAGTGCTGTTCTCCTATGCCACTTCTTGTCCTTCTCCACGCAGTCATTGAACCCATGCTGAAATATTCTTGCCGGAAACAGCTTCAACCACAGACAGGGTGTCGCTGATTCTATCGAAATCCAGTGTTCAGGCAGGACATTGACTAGTCCCCATTCTTTTCCGAGATCTTTCTCTTTTTGGAGGGATGCCACTGACCATTTGGGCATGTGTGTTAACTGGCTAGAAGTTTCTTGAAAGTTGTTAACTAAACATCGCTAGCTACCTTGATTCCTTTTTTCCAAAAGGAGATGCTCACATTTTGGGGAAGCCACTGGATTTCCTGCAGCAGTTCCCTAATGATGCTTTTAGGAATAATGATCTTTACTTTTTTATCCCTCTGATGCTGTGTGTGATTAACAGACCATTCTGCTCTGAAACTGAAGTCCATTTCAGATAAAGGCAGAAGGCGTTACTGAGATGCATGGCAAAATGAGAAATCCATCTTTTAGCCTTATTTTAAAAAGCAGCTTAAATGTAAACATTAATGACTTTCATTGGTCTCTCCCCGAACACAGAAGAAGCAGTACATCCTAGTGGTAGGGAAAGCCGTCGTATGTCGTCATACTCTTCTTACTCTGTTCCCGTCAGAGCAGCAGAATACCTGGTGTCGGAGATATTACTGCTAAGGCTCCCCTGAAGGTAGTGCCAGGTTTATATCTCCATTTCTTTCTGCAACAACGTGCCATACCCCAGAGACAGTGAAAACCTTGAAAGCCCCTAGATATGCAACCAACCCAAGTAACTCGTGTGTGAGACCATTAGGTTTACATAGACACTTGCCATTTCCAGATTAAGCACCAATACAAAGGAATCGTATCTGCTCAGTTTGGTAATTCTCCAGGGTGTGTCAGCTGGTGGGAGAGGGTGGTTTAGCAATACTGTTACTGAAGCTATATTGCTCTTGGGATAAGCCCTCTGCTCTGCCTGGGAGCCCATAATTCTTGGGTATTCTGGCCAATCTAGCAGAGTGGTGACCGTGCTGCTCTCACTTAACTGTTTTTTGTATTTTTCCCCTGGCAATTCCCTCACCCCAGCTTGGCTTCTTGGAATGGAGAGAAGCTTCATGGAAGCACTTTAATGAAGAGTAGTGCCCCACCCTTCCTGGCATGTTCAGTGCAGGGTTCTTAATTTGGAGTGCAGGTGCTTCTGAGCACCAAAGGATTCCCCAAGCACTTTCTGCCCTATTGGCACACCACCAGGTCTGCACTGCCTCCTGCTGTGCTGGATGCTTTGGGGGGGCGTTCAGCAAGGCAGTCTTCACACTGGGCGCTGGCCTGTATCCCCTTCAGTAACAGCCTTTCCTGCAAGCCAGCGCGCCCCCCCTGCTTTGCTGGCAGATGGGTTGCAACTCCCTTGGGGACAGCAGCAGAACACTGCCGGTCTGCTCCCCCTGCAGAGCCTGAATCCAGCCGCAGAGCCTGCAGGCATGTTCCAGTAAGGGGCAGAGACTCCCTCACAGGGAGTCCAGCATCAAACTGTGTGTTCTTCCGGATAGAGCAAGCCCTGGTGTATTGTGGTTCCTTGATGCTTCCTGATCTCAGCTCCTGGTGCTTTCTTGGACTTACTGAGTTAGGGTATGGCTACACTTGCAAATTTGCAGCGCTGCAGCAGGGTGTGAAAAAACACCCTCTGCAGCGCTGCAAATTGCGGCGCTACAAAGCGCCAGTGTAGTCAAAGCCCCAGCGCTGGGAGCGCGGCTCCCAGCGCTGTCCGTTATTCCCCACAGGGAGCTGGAGTACGGACAGCGCTGGGAGAGCTTTCTCCCAGCGCTGGGGCTTTGACTACACTTAGCACTTCAAAGCGCTGCCGCGGGAGCACTGCCGCGGGAGCGCTTTGAAGCGCTAATGTAGCCATAGCCTTACATACAGATTCTGGCGTCAGTGAGCCCTCAACACACGATGCCTCTCCTTTTCCCCAGGAGTGATCTCAGGATCCCCTAAGAAGGCTTTTTGCACAAGGTCCGAGAAGGTGCTCATTGAGGTTAGTCTCATCACTGTGCCACACTCTCTCCCCTGCTGAAGTCATTGGTTGCATCCTGATATCTGTCACTATGTGTAGCTGTAGCTACCAGTTGCCTCCTGGTTAGGTCACCCGGGGAACCAGAATCTTTTTAAGTGGTGCAATTGGCCCTTACTAATGTGCCTTTCAAACAGTCATCCTTGGTGTCTGTTTCCTGACTCTCCAGATCGCCTTTCAGTTTGGTCAGAGGGTTAAGCAAGCAGGGTTCCTTTATTGTGTTTTTGTAGACCTATAGTTACAACACTCTGGCTGGGCGGGTTTGCATGACAGCCCTAGTCTATGCCTGGCTTAGAACACTGAGCTCCCCCTAAAGCAGTCAGTAGGAAAAGGAACTATCAGTCATGAGCCTTTATGCCACTTAGAAATGCACTTCCATTCTCAGGGAGCGGTCTGGGCAATCATTTCTGGCTGAACCCTTCTCATCTGCGGAGGAAGGTGTAACGCCTTGCTCGTGGGGTTGGGCTGTCTCATGGAAGCGGCTACGGTCTTTGCTTTGCCACAGCAATCGAACGATCCCATTCCCCAGATAGATGAATCAGCACACCAGGAAATGCTATAAAGATTGGGGTTCGTTCTGCCAGAGATGCAAGGTATTGGATGGAGAAACATCAGCCCTGTTAGCAGTCTTGTAAGTTTCTTCCCAACTTGTGGTCAATTCCTTCTTTCCCCAGAGCCTTACAAAACTGAGTTGGTCTTTTCTCTTTGGATACAGTCTTTGGGCAACATGCCTGTCTCTCTGTTCTGTGTATGTTTCAGGATGAAGAGGGAGTGGTGTGTAATCTATAAATAGAGAGAGAAAATACTTCTTATGGGAAATGGCCATTTTTGAGCTTAGAGCTACCTGAATGTACATCATAAAGGATCTCTTTAATCTTGAGGCAGTTTTAACTAGCAAGGGTTTCTCTGCGGTGTCTTTCATTTGACCCACAATCACCTTTTTCTTTTATTGGTAGTGACTGTTGTTTTTGTACTTGCTCACTAAGCTCCAATTCTGCAATTCACGGCATGTGGGTGGACTTCACAGGAGTTCTTTACAGGCTCAACAGTCCACCTGCATGTTGTCAGTTGCAAGATCCAGGGCCTAATTTACTTTCCCCATGTGGATGGTGGGTGGTGGTCATACTGGCAGCTTCCCTTGAGGTCTGACTTCTGTCTAGCGTAGTGGATCCATCACGGAAGAAAGGCAAAATTAGATTTATTTATCGTTTTTGCATGTGACTGATTTCTCCTAGTGAGATCCACTACTCTGGACAGACCCCATTCCCTGTGCTTGTCTAGTTGGTATTCAGTAGATATTTGATTTATTATGGGATTTTCTCCTCTTTCAGTTCAGGGAGGAGAATGTTAAAAAGCCCTGAAATGTCCCAGTGAAATAAACAAAATGATTGGCATTCAAATTGCAATGATTCTAGCTTTGTCTTCTCTGCTTTGGAAGGATTTCTCTGGGGGAGCATGCCAGTTCTGCAAACATACCAGCAGGGGGAAACATTCAGAGGGTCTTTTTAAAGTGGTGGTGGGACATAGCAGGACATTGCAACTCTGAGTTATGACTTCTGCCCAGAATAATGACTCTAGGAGAGGCAAGAGAACTAGTCTTGTCTTACTGTACTAGTTATAAATTACAAGGTAGGACTAGTTATGTATATCCTGTTAATGCAACAGAGATTAATTTATATGAGCATATAAACTAAACATGGAAGATTGACAGAGAGCGGTTCTGTTTTAATCTTCGTGGCTGTCTTTCTGTGTAACACTTTAAAAAAAAATTCCTATTACTTATTTATGGTGCACTCAAGTTTCTGTAGTACAAAAGATTTGCAGGTGCAAATGTCCTGCCTTCATTAACTTCCCCTCCCTTTTTAATTTATGTGATTTCAATTTTCCTTCCCTGTACTGTTAATTAGGGGACCCCTCTAATCAGTACCATTATCACAGTGGTATTCATGTTTAGGAAAGCTGCTAAACAAATGCTTGCAAAATTGCTAAATGGCTAATTAATGTCTGTTAATTAAGAAAATTGCTCATGGTAACAAACCATGCCATTGCTGGCAGCAGCTAGAAGGCGAACACTTGTTGAAATTAGTAACGTGGCAGGTATAGAACATCTGCTGCTGTGCTTTTACTGAAGTGTGTGGCTGCTTCACATAACATACTTACAAGGCTTATTTGCTTTCTATACCAATTACAAGTTCTTGGACTCGATTTTTTTTTTTTTTACATTAACATGCATCAATGTATTCTTGCTCAGAGCTCACATTTTCCAAACAAACTTTCTTTTCATGCTTTAAAGGGAAAAAAAATTGGTGTTCTACCCAAAAATGTCAGAAACTGCTGTCTTGTGGTGTTAAAAGCTACATGAACTAATCTTTCTTTTTTCCCCCAGACATGTTTAGTATCGCTTTACTCAAAAGAAACTTTACTTGCATCATTAGGTCATTCGTCTTGGGGAAGGATATTGGATCTTTAAGGGTAACAACACAGCCCTGCATGTAGAAATGGATTGGAGTTGTGCCATCCATTTATTGGAGCTAAACCTAGGCTTCAGCTTCAAAAGTATCTGGCACAAACATGGGATGTGCTTCTAAACAAGATCTTTGCCTCTACACTATTTTTAATACCTTGTATTAACCATTGACCCACAAAGCAAAAGGAAGCCTTTTAAGGTGTCTCCTACCTTCAGGAAGGTGTGGGAGGGTAGTGGAGAAGACTTTTTTTTTCTCTCCATACGCACACTTTCAAAGTGTATCCAAATGTATTTGTCATTGCAGACTGGTTGAGTTCTGAACCATTTACTGTAACGTTGCTGGTGTGCTTTGACAGATGTCCTATTTTTTTGCATATATCATTATTCGTTGTTCTTCAGTTACAAATGAATAGAAACTCAGCTAAAACAAGACTGGCTTCCCTACAAACAGATCCACCAATAAATCCTTTTTAGCTCTTTCTGCGCTTTCATGTGCTAATCTATAACCTCCTTCTACTGTCTGACCTCACAGGGACCACCTGGTTCTCAGCCCTCGCCACACGCACAGCCTCCACCTCACAATCCTAACAGCATGATGGGACCCCACAGTCAGGTAAAGACACTAGAAATATGTAGGGCACTGATAACGGGGCTTGCATTCTATTTTGCTCTTTAAGCTTGTTGGGTTTGATTGTCAGCTGATGTGAATCAGCAGAGCTCCTTTGATCCTCATGGAGCTTCGCTGATTTACGCCAGCTGGGGATCTGATCCTCAAATTTATTCTTCCAGCATCATGCCAGCGCCAATATGAAATGTTTGTTTCCTTTTGATTTTGTATGTTCAGTTGACAATGGATTAGAAAGTCCATTCGTAAGTTTCAAATATACATAGCTATGATAGTGTGAGGACTTTGTTAATTTGTGTGTTTTTAAATTGCATTCATAGCACTGATATGAATATATGGTTTCAGTGGTTGGCTTTTGGTTCTTGGTATTGGGGTTTTTTTGCTTCATTTACCAATTTTCTTTTTCACTTGGAAAGTGTCTAATGGTCAGGGTCTCCCATGCACTAATTTTAGCAGCCTTATATAGTACTCTCCAAGTATGTTAAACAGTCTCGCCAACAAAAATAAATCTGTGAAAAATACTAAAATGGAGTGTGAAGATCTGTTTTTACCAACTTATTTAAAAAAAAAAAAAGATTTCTCCAGAAAACTGTGTAGATTGTAACCAGAGTCTGTATGGAATGTAGTAATTCTCTTTATCTCCATGCTGTGAGTGCATCCTGTCATTGAACTAATTTCATGTAATTACAGCCTTTTATGTCACCGCGATATGCAGGAGGTCCCCGGCCCCCCATCAGAATGGGAAACCAGGTATTGTATTTCCTTCATCTGTTACCTGAGTTAAGTTGGGGATTTTAAACTGAAATTTTTTTGGCAGTGGGGGAAAAACAGACTTCCACAGAGCTGAAGGTTTCTTATATTCTTAGGTGACTTTGTGGTATCTGTCATTCAAATAACATTAACTCACCGATTAACAAATTCCATCAAAACGTTTTCTCCTCTTTTTCCATCAGGGGTTTGTAATGCATTGAATCTCAAGAAACCATTTGCTGGTAGAAACGCAATCACATAAATGTAGTAAATAGCAGGACCTGGCATAGGAAGTGTGTTCTCTCCACTGCCAATAGCTTCTTCACTATCAAGAGAGTTTCCGTGTAGTACGCAGTTCTGAGTTCTCCTTTATAATCGCACAACTTCTTGGTTTTTCCCTGACTGTCTCCCATGATTTCAGCTGATGTAAACAAAGTTTTGCTGTGCGACTGATGATGGTTTACAACAAAGCTAGCGTAAAAATGTAAATTTTCCCTGGAATCTTTAAAAATCAAAGTGATGCATATAATCCTGCTGTTAGAAAACTGGTCCACCAGAACACTTAGATCAGCTGCAGGGTTAAATTTTAGTTGTTTATCCTCTTCCTTATGGCAGCTTAAAAGAAAATGGGGTTTTGTTCATATAGTTATACCAGAGAGGGAGAGGAATTATTTAAGCTCAGTACCAATGTGGACACAAGAACAAATGGATATAAACTGGCCACCAGGAAGTTTAGACTTGAAATTAGGTGAAGGTTTCTAACCATCAGAGGAGTGAAGTTCTGGAATAGCCTTCCAAGGGCAGCAGTGGGGGCAAAAGACATATTTGGCTTCAAGAATGAGCTTGATAAGTTTATGGAGGGGATGGTATGATGGGATAGCCTAATTATGGCAGTTAATTGCTTTGACTATTAGCGGTAAATATGCCCAGTGGCCTGTGATGGGATGTTAGATGGGGTAGGATCTGAGTTACTACAGATTCTTTCCTGGGTGTCTGGCTGGTGAATCTTGCCCACATGCTCAGGGTTTAGCTGATCACTATATTTGGGATCAGGAAGGAATTTTCCTCCAGGGCAGATTGGCAGAGGCCCTGGGGGCTTTTTCACCTTCCTCTGCAGCGTGGGGCAAGGGTCACTTGCTGGAGGATTCTCTGCACCTTGAACTCTTTAAACCACGATTTGAGGACTTCAGTAGCTCAGACATAGGTTAGGGGTTTGATACAGGAGTGGGTGGGTGAGATTCTGTGGCCTGCGTTGTGCAGGAGGTCAGACTAGATGATCATAATGGTCCCTTCTGACCTTAGTCTGTGATTCTATGTGCAGAAGTTTTAAAATTGTGGCATTTAGTTGTAATTTATCCTGTTGAAGCATATTCTAAGAATTTCACCAATTACTTTCCTTCAGTTTCTTTTTAGCAAAAAGTGTAGCACAAAGTACTTCAGAAATAGTTACCTGCTTAGTTTCTATTCCAATAATATGTCGCTTTACTGTTAACAAAGGCAGACATTTTAAAATAAACCTTCTAACTCTTGTTAGAGCATTACACTGTCTGTTAAACAAGACACTGTTTTATTAATATGATTTAGAAAACTCCATTTAATTTTTAATATTTTTCTATGACTTTTCCCCGCCAGTAGTAAGTGGCTCAGTCACCACAACTCACTCACAAATAGTGCATAAGCATTCTTTCTGTTAGATAAATTTAGGCATCCGTTTTTTCCTATATCTCTGTTTAGTTGTCTGATGGTAAGAAAAACTTGCGAAAAAGAAATCAGTCTTACAGCCAACAAGCTTATCAGTTTGAGTCAGTTACAAGAGACAGATTTGCTACCCGAAGTGTTTGGTTGGTAGAGATAAACATCGACTATCTTACCAAGTACTAAATAAGATGAAACTTCTTATAATGCATTGAAACCAGTATAAACTCTTAACTCTAGCCTTTCCCTGTGCTGTGGGGAATCGTTAAAAATAAAAAAGCCTGTCCTGTTATCTCCTTTAAAAAAGATTGAGAGTGGACAGTGTGTGTTTCTGTTGGGGTTATAGGGAGTGAATGGGGAGGATTTGAGGAAGGAATGTCTACCCGGCTTTATACAACTCCTTCACCTTCTCTGAGTTCCCTTCCTCATTGTGCTGGTGAAATCTCACAGCCCTGTACTGAGACCTGCACATGGAAAATGACACTGATTAGGCAGCTCTGTATAACTTGTTTTGGAGTGCTTTACAATGGAGGACCTCAGCCTGGTTAGGACCTTAATCGTATACTCTCTGGTGCCTGGCACAGTGGGTTCAGGGAAGAGGACTGGAGTCAAGTGGCTAGGCAGATCTGTTTCACCTAAAGATGGAAGACTTGAGGATGAGATCAGCTGCTTGACACCCTGCTCAGATTATTGATGATGTCCCACCAGTTGAGACTGGCTACGCTACAATTTTCTCACAGGTTCATACATAAGTGTGCACAGGCATGTTCTGATTTTCCTTAGCTAGAGGTTCTAGCTTCCAGCTAGAGGTTCTAGCTTTTGGCAAGTGCAGGAGAACAGGAAAGTGAAACTGAGTAGGAGCAAAAGTTAAACAGACAAGTCAATCTGTGCTGTCCAGGCCTGGTGAAATATGGAAAGTCACTTTTTTTTTTTGTAAAGTGCAGTTTTACAATGTCCCTTTAAATCAGGCTTGCAAGAAGTCCAACCTCTTGCTGCTGAAATATGGACAGCACAAGGATGGTGCTGGACTATATCTGTAAGTGCTATGGATTAGTCTTGTGCAAATTACATGTTGCAGAACACTATTTTGATTTTTGTCTAATAGTGTCAAGGCGGAGCCGTGGTTCTTTTCAGTCTCAAGTTGCAATGACATACCGGCAATGTTTGTGACAGGCATTGAGGGATATATTTGTAACGTTGCAACTTCAGAATCTCAGCGTTCTGTGATTTTGTTTTTATACACTTGATCATTTAAGTTAACGAGGACAAAACTAATCAGACTTAAAAAAAAAAAAAACACTCACAGCTTAGCTAGGTTACCGGGTAGATCCAGAGATGCAAAAATATTACAACAGGGTCAAATAATCATTACTGCCTCATTGCTTGTTTAGGTGAGAAACAAGTTAATAGCGATGTGAACCATACATGAAAAGTTCATTTATTATTTTCCTGCTTGTGCCTCCCAAGCTGTAAATCTATAAAGATTTGGAAGGAAAACCTTCCCTCTACTCATGGCATTGATGTGTGGCCTGGCCTTCCTAAACTGTCGTCCTTCCTTATTGGAGAGTCTCTCTCAATTTTTACAGCATGATCTGTTTCATGTTGGTATTGAAATAAAAGAAAAGCAACTGTGTTTCAAAATTGTTTAGTTTGCTTCCCCAAGGCATATGGTCTGTGTTCTTTCTCCCCCTTTATCTACACTGAGCTGTACGTGGAAGTCCTCTTTTGAACTTTAAATAGATTTGTTGTCCAAGTGGAGTATGACTTTGAAAAAAGAAATACAGTGTTCGGGATACTAGGAAATGAGAGGAAAATATACATTTTTAATACTCCTGAGGCCATCTTCGTAAGCTATTCAGTAAGAATGTTTAAAATCATCTTTGCAGATGAAATGTCTCTTCACTGGCAAATAAATAACTTTAATATATTTACATAGCGTATTTGCCAAGTGTACACCTCGAAATTACATTGGCATCAGTATCATTTCATTGAAGTGCTTTGATCAGACATTCGCTCACCCCGACAACCGTGTGTGTCCCTCCCTTCTATTTACTTACAAGTAGAAGCTTGGAATCGGACCACTAATACAGTAGCGTGAAGGATTAGAAGAGAACTGGGGTTTGGTTTTTTTAAAAGGCTGTGAAACAAAGTAGGAAGGTTATGAATGCGAAGTTAGGCAAATTACAGGGATTTATAGAACACGTCATGGGAGATGTACAGGTAGGAGCTGTGTGCAAGCAGAGGAAGTTATGACAAGTCCCTCATTTCCCAGAAAATAGACCATGTCACTTGAATTCTTTGTGTTTAAAGCCTTGAATTTAAACGACATATTTTGGTTACATACCTGAAAGCTTGTTTTTCTTCCCCCCCTTTTTTTCCCCCCAATTTTCCTAGCCTCCAGGGGCTGTTCCTGGTACGCAGCCACTGCTGCCCAATTCAATGGACCCTACACGACAACAAGGTAAACGTGCTCAAGGATGCTGGAAGGTGTCTCACTGTTGGCTTTGGGCAAACACTATTACTCTGCTATAATGACTTCGTTGGTTCTACTCCCAACAGGGCACCCTAACATGGGAGGACCAATGCAAAGGATGAATCCTCCACGAGGGATGGGCCCCATGGGTCCTGGTCCACAGGTAAACTTAAGCAGCACATTCTCTCTCCTGTCCAGTGCCAAATAACATCTTACGACTTCATAAAGTTTATAAGCAAAACATCATCCAAACTATCTCTAGGGGTTTCAAGAGCTGGGAGTTCTTCCCACCTACTCCCCATTAGCACTAATGCATTTTACATTAGTGCATTGCAGCTGGAAAGCCTGCGTTCCGACAGTTGTATCTTCAGAGCTCAGCATCCTCATTAGGGATATTGCAGAAGCCCCTTTTGCTCATTAGTCGGAGGCAGTGCTGTTTAGCTGTGACCATGTAGTGCTGGTGAATGCATTATCCAACTTGCCTTGCTAACACTTAAGAAAGAGAGTGCCCACATAAAAAAGTAAGTTATTTATAACGGGTCCATAAAGCTTCCCTCTCCTGTATTCTGTTCTTCCCTATCCTATTCTATAGACAATTTCACTTCTCTGGCGTTTAAGCCATTCTTTGTTTCCTGGATAAATCTGACGCTTGCCTCTTTCCTCTCTCTCAGTTTTACCTTAAACTTCAGGTTGGGGATTTTCGATGAGAGAAACATTTGCTGATGACTTTTAGGGATTTCCCCCCCAAAGTGGGATATGCTGAGTGATCTTCTCATGAGCTTCGGAAAGGTTTTGACGTCCTTTTTTCCTCCCTGTAACTTTTTTCCAAGTGTATTTCAGAAGCTCTTGTCCTTTCCCAGGCATTTCAGCCAACTTGTTAGATTCCTTTGTAGTAGGAGCTAAACATTGGCGTTACTCAAAAATGCTCAGATTGGTTTTTTTTTTTAAGTTAGCAGAGTAGCACTCTCCTCTGAACTTTCACTAGCATGAGTAGTAGCTCGACGTCCAACAAAATCTTCTGTAGTTCCTGAATGCCAAATCCCTCTTTGTTTGCATACATACCAGGGAGTTGGGGGAACCAGTCCAATTATGAGTAAATTTTAAATGAAGTAGATCTGGGTTAATATATTCTGTCTTTGTGTTGATTCATTTTAACAAGTGAATTTGCATGCTACTATGTTGACTCACTCCTGTTTGTTCGTTGTGATAGACTTTAAACAACATACTACCATATCTCGGATGTAGGTTTATGCTCCCCGACTTCTTGTTTCCTGTGTTGTCTTCAGTGCTGTTTAACCCTGCAGTAAACGAATGTGTGTTGCGCAGTTTTTCCAGGAGGCTGTTGAGCTAAAGAGGTCTTGTGTGAAGAGAATTAAGAAAGGATTTAACTTATGCAAAACTTGAATACTGACAAGAAGGGAGAAAAGTTGATTGAATAAAAATGTATATCCATCTCCTTGGGCACGGGGGTGAAACTCCACTAGATTCCCCACACCTCAGAAAAAACCCCAAGCATTCTTTGCTGGCAAGCTTAGATTCCAGTTGCTTTGTTATACATTGCAATGGTCTGGCACTGTCAGGAGCTGGTACAACAAAGCTCTTAATAGTCCCACATGTATGATTACAAAAGCCCACATCTGTTGCGCTCGCATCAGCCAAGCAAAAAGTGCCATGAAAGTTCAGGATGCTTGCTGCAGTTTGGACAAACCAAGGTGATTGTCACAGAACTTGGAAGTGGTTGCATTTTAATCGAGCACCGTGTTGGTTTTTCTCGGTCACAGGTGGTATTGAAAGTTGTGGTGTTTTAGGACTTTCTTATGCTGGGACTATTAGAGCATGGACGTTGGAGAGAGCGACTTGTTTAATTTTCCTTTAAACAAGTGCAAGTCTGTGAAAAGAGACATGCAGTCTCGCATGTTTTTGAGTCTTCCCAAAATGCTAAAGAAGCGGGTGCTGTGAAGCTTTAGTGCATGCAGGAAATAATCAACAATATTGAACCAGAGTCACCATTTTTGCTGTGTGTAATAAATCATTGTGTACACACTACACACTCACTACCTTCCCAAAGTGTTTTTTCAAGACCTTCTAAAATATTACTCAATAAACATTCATATGGAATACGTTTTTATCCAACCAATGGTAACCTGCAGTCATGTACCAGCCACCTGACATGAACTGAAAACCCATCATCTTTTACAATCTAGCATCATGTTTTAAACTTTCTATCTCTCCTTTTTTTGATGATTGTAGCATTAATTCTGTGACCAGTATAAAGGCATTTGTTGGTGCTGCTGAGGTTAGATGTCAGTGCTTCTATTAAATACGGTCTCCCAAGGGTTTATCACTTCCCCCATTTTAATTCACATTTTGCTGAAGGTTGACACCCAGCTTCTCAGCATGACAGCACCTTTCCCCTTTTTCTAATACCTTTAAAATGCTTTGGCCTGTTTGTCTGTTTCTTTCAGCTCCAGTTAGAAGTACTACATTTTAAAATGGGGTTTTACGTAGTTCACCATAGAAACTGAGATTTGATCAATTAAGATTTGCTAGTGATTTCTTCGGGTAACCCTTTTCATCCTCCTAAAAGTACACATGTAGATAAGATAATGGGCCCTAATTCAGCAAAGCACGTCAACATGGGCTTAAATCCAAAGAGTTCAGTGGGACTTCAGTACATGCTTAAAGTTAAGGAGATGCTTAAATGCTTTGCTGAATTGGGACCATAGTGAAATATTTGTACTCCTGCAACACCGTTCTGTTGTCCTAGCTGTTGTGCTTTGAGTTACAAATAAAGGTATGATGGCAGGGGGAACCGAAAAAAAACAACCCCCAAAATGCTCAGTCTTGTGATTAAACCAAATTTCCCAAATAAGCCAACCCAAAATTAACTGGATGTGTCTTGGGGCAAATCCAAAATATTGGTGGAGTGCTACACTGCCAAATACTAGGTACGGCTCCAGTCCTCGGAACGAACAAGGAGTTTGCTAGAGACACCATTTATCCCCCTCATTCGCAGCGAGAAGAGAGCCTCTTAACAGCTTACTCTGTCTACACTGCCTACCTCTTGTGAGGGCGTGTAGGATACGTGTAGCTACACGCCACTGCGAAAGGCAGGCTGTGTCCACAGGGCGATGGATAGCTACCCGTGTTGGTGAAAGGCTCTGGCAGGGAGAGGCAGCAAGAAGCTCCCAGAGCCTTCTCCCTTTGTCCCCCGGCTAGTCTTTCACTGACAGGGAAAGGCTCCTGGAGCAGAGAGCTGCCAGAGCCTTTGGGTCTTGTCCCTGCTTCAGGGAAAGACTTCAGCAGTGGGACATGTGGCTTGGGAACTCCCCAAAGGGTTCAGGAGTGTGTGTTACGCTATTTGCCTAAGCAGCACCTCCTGGTCTCCATTGCTGTTATACCCACGCTAGGGGAGCTAGCCGTGTTTGTACCCCCCGTGCTGCCGAAAGGTGTGTGCAGCATAAGTGTATCTTGGGAGCTCTTTGAGGACAAATAGAAGTTGTGTCCCATTCCAGTCCCAGAGGGATAGCTGTCCGGATACAGGGCCTCAGGAACACGCACAGTCAAGTTAAAGTGGCGGGGGGGGGAGAGGGGTTCTCTAGGCTGTCGAATGAGTAAAAGTTTGCGGGTGGAAAATGGGAGTCAGTGTGTCTGTCTGTGAAACTGGGGAGCCTTCCTTCTCTTGTGAGCCACCCAGGTTTTGTTCCTCTCCTTGAATGGAGCACCAGCACCCCCATGGTTTTTTTTTGTTTTTTTTAAATGGTTGGTCTAAGCTACTTGCGCTGCCATACTTGCAAATACAGGGAGCGCAAAGCAAGTCGGAGGGAGAACCCTTTTGATCAGGCGCTTCATCTAGCGTCTGCACCGTTTTTTCCCGGTCGCTGGCTGTCAACATCCTTCTCTTTATCCCTTTTACAGTCATGGTTTGCTGGGTTGGGTGCTTAACTCCGTGTGTGGGAGTGGTGGCTTCCTAGATAAACCAGCCTTGCAAAACTGCTGAGGAAATAAAATTGGTCCAGGCACAGAAGAAACGAATGGTATTTTACCTTGAATGAGTGGACAAGAAGAATTTAGCAAGGCTGATGTACACTGCAAAAGGTGTGCCCAGATACGTTGGTGATGGGCAGTTGACTTGGAGAAAGGCAGAGAAATTCAGCATGAGGACTCCTGGAGCCACATCATCCTCTGGCTTGGCATTACAGTAGATATGCTCTTATAAGATCAGGTACACTGATCGGAAACTCCTGCGATAGGCAAAGCCAGGGGGTGACATAAGAAAGGAGAGCAGGTGCCTGAGTTGGGGAGTTTTGTGTAATGCCTGACGTGTTTACAGCATTTCTGTGTTGCATGTCACTTTCCACCCCACCCCGTGTACACATGATTGGGTTTTACATGCTGACGCAGCATCAGATTTGACTATGACCAACTCACTAACTCGCACCTCTTCAATCTGAATAGTTCTGTAGCAAAATCGAAGTCCCTTCCCTTGCAACTCTGTGGGCCATGAATCTCTGTACATATGTTTGTGTATGTGCCTGTGTGCACATGTCTGAAATGCACATTGTTCTGTAGTGACTTTAAGACCAATCTCTCTTTTTTTTTTTAACTGGAGATGTAACCCTAAGAGGACAGGTTCCTTTTCCGTCTTTAGAAGGCTACTGCAAATGTTCATGCTGTTGGCATCTCTTCCGTACATCCCATTGCTTGCCCTACACTGTAGCAATAATCTTTCAAGCAGCTGCTTTCTTTTTCTCTGTCCCTCCACCCCTAAACAAAAGAAAGGGAGGGGAGGAAGACCACAAGCCAGAAACTGATTTGCCTGCTGGAGTTGGGAGGGAATTTCCCTCCCTCCATAATAATTGTATTGCACTTTGGCTGGGGCATTCTCTTTCCTCTGAAGTGGGCCACTCCCAGAGGCCAGGTCTGGGCCTAGGATAACCCAGTGCTGAGCTCCGGTCTGCAATAGGGAAGCCAAAATGCAAAATCTGTCTGGTTTCTGTATAAATCTTTTAACAGCCCATGATGTCTTGCGGAGAGTCAATGGAAAGATCCCACAGGCCTGTTTGTTTTAAAGTTTTTAATTGCTTGTATGTTCATCATCATCTAATTTTTTATTAAAGTTCATTTTCACAAACTAACCCTCTTGTTTTTGTTTGTTTGTTTTTTTCCCTTCTCTTTTCTTCTCCGGTTTCCCTTCTCGTTATGGTAGACTGATCCTTGGTTATCATTGCAGAACTATGGCGGCGGAATGAGACCTCCACCCAACTCTTTAGGCCCCGGCATGCCTGGAATTAACATGTAAGGCAAAACCCATGATGCTTTAACTCTGGTGTTTGACAGCGGCTTTGACCCTTGCTTTGAAATGACTTTGGAATCCCAGTTCTACATTGCTGTTGTGCTGTATCCCGATGTGCCATGTATAAAAAGCTTTTCTTTTTCATTTAAACTCTAGGGGCCCAGGAGCTGGTAGACCATGGCCTAATCCCAGCAGTGCTAATTCAGTAAGTGTCTGTCTTTTTTATCGGTATTAGACTAGAGCAAAAGTTTGTACGTGAGCATCTCTTCGAGTGTGACTGTCTTCTCGTGTCTTTTGTTACAACTTCCGACTAAACCCTTGTCTTTAGAGACAACCAGTCTACAGGTATTACGTGGACATGCCTGAGTATCAGGACAGGAGAGTAGTGTTATACCCATTGAAATGTGGGCGAACTTCTGGGCAAACATTCACCATCCTCCATACCATAGAGCGCTTCCCAGCGCAGGTGTGTGAGCATTCAGCTAACCAGAGAAGATTTTTATGTTGCACAGCGTTCCATTAATTTGGTTACTGCCTTGGTGTGCCTAAAAGTTAAGGTTGTGTTTCTTTGGTCTGATCTGTTCCTTAGCCAGTTTTCTGTCCATTTTCTTTGTAATTCAGGGAAAAGGTGTGATACTTTGCAGCACTGTGTGCACCCCAAAAAAAAAAATAGGGGAAGGAAGGAGACAGGATCTTCCAGCAGCCACCTGGTCATTCGGTGACCACAGATGTGTCTGATGTAGCAGAACACCCACAACCTTGCTCTTGAACCATTAATTTTTCTTGCCTTTTTGTATCCTGCCAATAGTAGGGTTTTGGGGACGGGGTAAGTGAAATACTGTGTGTCAGCATATTCAGTGGATTGTGGGCATTTATAACATGTCAGTGGCCACTACTGTAATTCAACCTAATTTCCGCTTCAGTTTGACAGAGCGGAATGTGTAAATCTGGATATTATTGATGAAATGCTGAATTTCAGATAGTCACCTATCTCCTATGATCTATTTATAGATTCCATATTCCTCTTCATCGCCTGGTACATACGTGGTAAGTTCCTGGGATGAGTTCTTATTTCTAGCCAGATGTATAGTCAGATTTCAAGTATATACATTACAGATCATTGACTCTTTGTACACACATGTGTGTGTGTATGTAGATATAACTTATTCGGACTTTTAAGTAGAGTCTCAGTGTGAGTTAAATGTGTATAGTGTAGCCATGTCTCTCTATCCTGAGTTGGTACAAAAGTCTGGGCAGAGGCAGAAATTCTAAAACGTAAGAAGGTTTGTTTCTAGAAATCTGCGCGTCTTCTGGGTACCCAGAACAGCCTCCCTCTTCTGTAATTGTAAAAAATGTTTTAGAAGGGGTCCCGTGGACGCTGCAAATGATTTCCGCTCTCTCCCACATATACCTCTCAAATACTTTAAAAAAAAATAAAAATCTGATTTTGCTCCAGGCTTAAACAAAGCATTGTACTTTGGCATCAAAGGTTTTAGCAGGAGATTAATGCTTGGCTGAATACCAAGGTGAGACATTGTTGCTGACAACAGCAGGATCGTGCTGACCTATTGCAGTATATGTTATCACGGTGGTTTCTGATGTGTGTTTAATCTTGTCTACAGGGGCCCCCTGGTGGTGGAGGTCCTCCAGGAACACCGATCATGCCTAGTCCTGCAGGTAAAATTCAACAGCTGACAAATTCAGCACTAAAAAACCCAAATTTGCTGGGTGTTCTTTTGAATTATAGCCCCCTAACTCCTCAGTTCATGCTCAGCTGCTTCTCTATTGGATTCCTGATCGTATGCACTAGTACTGAAAGAAGATTTTGGTGTTTGTTAGGATGGGCCTTTGTATTCACTTCTCCACCCAGGATTGAGTTTCAAGAGGGTGAAAATTGGGGAGAGGGAGAGCTTTGAGAACAGTGTGAGCATCTATGAAGTGGGGAAGAGGGAGGGAGCCCTTCTGTGTCCAGATTGCTTTCCCTGAGAAGCAGTAGTCACTTCACGTTTAATCCCCGTGTTACTAAAGTGGACCAGCCTTGTGAGGCATGTAAACTTGAAATGTGCAAAACGCTGCTTGTTCTTTGACAAAATGTCCTTATAAAAAATTGAATATGTTTATTTGTTATTCCGTTCATGCTGGTTAGCAAACAAAAAGCAAGGGAGTCATTTTGTATGGTTTAGGGGCTGACTAATCAGCTACTGCTTGCTCTCTTAAAAAAAAAAAAATCAAGTTAAGGTTAAAAATTATATTAGCTACAAAAAAATCCAATCTGTTTACTAGAAAGGTTTCCTGTGCCCCTCTCTCTCTTCCCCCTCCCACCCCCCAATTTTAACTCTGATGCTTCCTCCTTTAAAAAATCAGGCTGTGGAGGCTGCCATTGTGGTGCTCAGATTTATAATGAGGACTTGCAGGGGCTTTTGAAAACAGCTTTGCAAAAATTCTGCTTGCCACGGTAGGCTAATTCCCTTGCCCCCAAATTTCTAGTTCTTTTGGATGGGTCAGTAAAATCTCCCATCATGATTTTTCTCCTCCTTCCCCACATAAAGATGGGCATGTAGATTCTGCATCTGGGCTGGTAAATTTCTCTTGGCAGTTTTGCAAGGCTGATTTTGTAATTGTTGTAGTGATCAATAGGAGAGGATGGCGGGTGGGTGGGCTCAAGGGAAGTACCCTTGCTCTGTAACTGTGGTGTTTCACAGCTGCAGGGGTGGAGCTAAAATGTAATATCACGACTGTCTTTCTGCTTCTGCATTTTTATGAGAACTCTGACCTACATTTCAGACTAGGTCATAATAAAACAATCCATATGTTAATGGGTGCTGCTAGTCACTGCCCCAGTATTCTGTCGCGGCAGCACACTTGTCATTTGTGCATTTATATATTGTGACGTGATTAAAATGGTTGGTCTGTTACCATGTGCATTATAAAGACACTGGTTCCTTTTCCATACTAGTTCGGGGATTTGTTTTTAATACCAGTATTGTAATAATGTTGGAGGATGTTTGGATAATTTTGAGGTGTTAAGTGATACATAGAAGCAAATTATCTTTCTACGCCTCTTCTGACGAGCAAGCCCTGTGATTCTCAGTAGTTGAATTATTTTCACAGTTGAATTTCTGTGATTAAAAACTTTGTGAATCTTCATTAAATACAAATTAGCCAGAAAATGGTGGTACTTAAAGGGAATTTTAGGTGATAAAATACAAAAGAATGAGTTCAAGTGGCATGAGTTTGTTTTAATTAAGAAATGAATTAATCACTCTGACTTACTGGGCTTCACTGTTCCTCAGATTCAACCAATTCAAGTGACAACATCTACACAATGATTAATCCAGTACCGCCTGGAGGCAGTCGATCGAATGTAAGTCTGCTTTCTAATAATTTACATATCAGATACCATAACAAATCATAATTAACTTCATCAGTTGAGGGTAGAGCAGTTTAATTGATTTCAGCCATTGGTTACAAAATAGAAATAAAACAAACCATCAAAAAGTGATTAACTCTTCAGCAACTTTGTTAATTTTTTATGCTTATTAAAATGGTGCCGTTCACGCTGCTCTGGTCAAGATCATGTCAGCAACGCATCCAGTTAGCAGTTGCATTTAAAGGGATACAGTCAACTTATAGACTACTCGTTTTCAAAAATTGGTTCCAAGCACTGCCTGTTTCTGAGATTCCCCCTGCCAGCATGGGTGGGGGTTTTTTTGTGATCACATGTGAGATTTTTTTTTTCTCTCTCCCCCCGGGGAGGGTGAATATATAATAACAAAAGCCTGCATCAGAGGGGAAGCTGACTCTTAAGGGCAGAACAGCGAAACTGACTGGACCCAAAGCTAGGGATTTTCAAAGGACGAATTAAATTTCAGTGGGATTTGGGCTCCTCTGACAATCACAGCCCAAATCAATGAACTGGATGCGGGGGGAGAGGAGGGCTGTGTTCATTGTGACGTTGATGGGTGTTGCAGGTGAAAAAGATCAGACCAGATTGACTTTTTTGGAGTGTCTACACCCTGGAATAAAAGACCTGTGACACAACTGTGGCTGGGCCTGGGTCGGCTCACGGGGCTAAAAACGGTTGTGCTGTGCTGTGGGACCCCCCTTTGCAGGGTCAGAGAGTCGGGCTTCAGCCCCAACCTGAACATCTACCCAGCAATTTTACAGCCCTGTGAGCCTGAGTCAGCTGACCGGGGCCAGCCGTGGGTGTTCGCTGCGTAGATGTACCTTAAGGGGCGTTGTGCCAAGCTGCAGCAGTTACGTAAAACAGTAAGATGTCAAACCCATTTTTGACAGGAGGAGGGGGGCAGTTTTGCCCACGTTGGCTGCGTGTCTGTTTATACAGACGTTTGCAGGTTTTATCTTCAGCGTATGTAGGTAAAGTGACTCGAGTGGGAACTCCCTTGGCCATTTCCAGTAATGTGATCTTTGCAGATCTAGGGACAGGGAAACAAAATGAGGGCAGTGGTGATGATAAATGAAAACCTTCCCCCGCTGCTTCACAGTAGTGCCCGCTCGGTGCTCTCCAGTCTCCCAACGAAGGTGGGCCCAGCTCAAGGAGCTGACGCGTTCTTGAATCTGCCTGCCCCTGTGCAGTGTGGAGCCTGGGAGCGTGGCACCCATAAGTGGCTGTGTTGGCTGGATCAGCTGTGAGGGTCCATCACTCCTGTCTGTGTGCTGAGGAGGAATGGTGTGGGGGTGGGAAGACATCACACCCATCCACTTAGAAAAAGAAATGGTGGTGCCAGAAGGTGGGTGTGTCAGAGGGTGACGGTTCGGTGCTCGGTAAGGGAGGAGCTGACGGCGCTGGCTTGGAGGAGTTGTTCAGCGGTGAGGAGAGTGTTCCTCCATCCAGCCCGTTAGCAGGCCTGGTTCTCTAGGCCTTGCCTGAGCAGAAGCTGCCAGTTTGCCTGACTCCTGGAGTGCTCTTCAGCTCGGTATGGGGTGCCCAGGCTGCCAACTAGCTTCAATGGTTTTATTCACCAGGACAACGGCAGAGCATGGTTAGATTCCCTCTCCTGTTCTCGTGGGTCAGGAGCCTGGCAGACGTGAGGCACTTGACACCTGGGCTTCAGACGGCTCAAGAGCAAACACTATTGGCTGACTTGAGGAGCTGCATGGGTAGGCCCCAAAGGGAGGCCCATCCATTCCCCCTGCAGACAGACGGATGATGGTCACAGCACAGGGGGCTTGGGTGGATCTAGCAAAGGCCATCATGTTGAAGCCTCACTGATCCCTGGGAATGTGGTGGGAGCAGCACTGGGGGAAGATGGGAGGTGGTGTAAGGAAATATGGCTGGCTCCCTCAGCCCGCCATTGAAATGTGCTGCCAGGTGGGTGGAGCGTGAGATCTTTGGCCTGGATTTGCAATGGTCGATCAGGTTGTGCACTCTTCAGACTGGAGGTGGTTTTGCCATGGCGTGATCTTGGAATACCCCCTCCTGGCCAGAGAAGTATGTCACAAGCACAGTGGAGCGAAAGGGAGGGAGCCAGTCTTTGTAGGGCGCAGCATGTTGACACTCGTGTTGGGTTATAGCGGCTGGTTCACTTGGGGATATGCTGGTGGGGAGAATGTGCCCTTTAGACATCACTTCCTGGCTTCAAGGAAGTGTAACTATTTGGGCAAAGAGCTGCAGAACTACTGCGTGTGCCTCAGTCAGCTGAAAGAGCAGAGAGTGCTGCTAACAAGGCAGCTGGGGGTCACCCCACACATGCGTGCATGTCCCCACCCTCCCTGCCGTTCTTATTGGGGCACAGCATCTGCTGATGGCGGGACAGGAGGGGCCAAAGGGTGACCTCACACACGTGTCTGAGCACAGGTCTCACTGTCGTATGTTTTTGTGACTGTTGCTGTAAGAGCGGGGTTTGAACCCCCACCCCCTGCATAGCACCTTGGAGCATTAAACCAGCTGGGAGAAAGGAAGCCCTCCCCAATGTGCCTGACTCCCGTCATGTTACCCGCTCCCCTCGCTGAGTGTCTTGGCTGACTTGACAGCGCTGTGATTCAGCCCGCCACAATGAGTTATTTCCAGAGCGGCAGGGGGCCCTGTATGCTGCGGGTGTCGATAGTCCTAAAGGAGGGATATTAGTTCCTCTGTAAACACTGTTCGTAGTGGAGGTTACAGAGGGTGAAACCAGAGCCCTGCTATTCTGTGTAGCTATAGAGTCGGGAGTAATTGAGTCAAAGGCCAGAGGGGACCACCAAAGTTACTGTGATCTCCTGTATGTTACAGGCCACACCACCACCCGCACACTAAATTCAACAGTCAGAACTGGACCAAAGTATTACAGCCTGCACCCCCTAGTGATGTAGCTATGCCAACAAAACCCCGGGGTAGGTGCCACGGTGCTGACGGAAGAGTGCTCCATATGTGAACAGGGTGTTCCTACCCTGTTGGAAAAACTTCTGCTGCTGTGTAGGCATAGCTCTGCTGATGTGGGCTGTGTAGTGTAGATGTAGCCTTAGTGACTGAACAAAATGTTTGCTGCCACTTTCCTGAGGCAGTTAAGTTTTCAAGGGGTATTGCTTCCCAACCCAACGGGCGCCAGGTCACCGTTCCGTGTCTGGACAAAACTTGGATCGTAGAACATTCTGCTCCGTTTTGAAGCCATCCTTACCAGTGGATGGGCTGGTCTGCTTGATGCTGATAGGAGTACGGGTCTCTGATTTTGGGGTTACACTTTCTGTTTTCTTTCTCAGTTCCCAATGGGGCCTGGTTCTGACGGCCCAATGGGAGGCATGGGAGGTATGGAACCACATCACATGAATGGATCGTTAGGTAAGCTCAAGGCTGGCTGAGCGGGAAGCGCACTAGACCTGACTCTTAACAAGCTGTTAATGCTGATCTGCCATTCAGGATTAGATCTCTGTAAGGGAGGTGGTGTGTTATTGTCTGGTGGCTTTTCCTGCCTTGCTTCTGGCATGCCGGTCAGTGATTTTGGAGGCACGTGTGCAGCTTTCAGAGGTCTGAGAATCACCCTATTTCCTCTGGCCCATACCCCGCACGGCCCTCTTTTGCCATGACCTACCTGTCCGCCCATGTGGCTGGATACTCTTCACACAGGCTCACTGGGGCAGCATTGCTAGATTCAGTCAGAAGAGGAGCTTAAACTCAAAACCGGTGTTGGTGTTTAATTGAAAGCAGTAGAAAGGCCCATTAACCTCTCGAGTCCGTCTCCTACGTTGTCCTGCTGTAGGAGCTGAGCTCTAGCTTGATCAATGTCAGAGTACCACAGGGAGAGCCAAGGCCTTTGCCACTAACTTGCCATTATTACAGTGCCAAGCAGTAAGAGTGCCGGCGCTGTGCAGTCCGGTGAGCTGTCCTCAACTCCCTGGAGTTCAGCATACAAAGGAAAGGCAGCTGAGGCCCCCCACCGGTCCTTTTTACCAGAGGCAAATGTTAAAAGGTGTGGGATTAGCACAGCTGCGACCTGTATTGCCTGCTGCTAGCAATGCCCTGGAGTAGCTGCATGTAGCAACAGCCTCCTGTTTCTGGATGGCATTCTAGGCACCTGCCCAGCATGCTCCTGCACTGAAGGGGCTAGCCAAGGAGGAGAACTGCATCAGCTGTGAGCAAGGAATGTAACTAACGTGCAAATAAACGTTCCCTTTCTTCCCTTCTTTTGATAGGGTCCGGCGACATAGATGGACTTCCAAAAGTAAGTGTGCACTGTGGTGACGGTAAAGGTGAATCACTTTCCTTTCAACCATAGTCCGTCCGTCCCTCCCTCATGAAGCGTCAGCAGTGAGAAAATCGTGTGGGTGTGGGTGGGTGGAGAGGCTCCAATGTAGGGGAAGCAGTAGAGGGACACGGGGCTTTCTCCCCTCCTGTAACCCTTTCCCATGAGCCGTTTGCTTCGGCACTAACGGAAAGGTGTATAAACGCGGCCGTTCTCTCCTGCTCCCCCACCGGCCGCTCGTAGTCGTTAGCGAGGGATTTCGCCAGTCTGTGCCCAGTGATGTGTTTTGAGACGTACTCACCTTCTCCTTCTTTTGTCTCCTTAGAATTCTCCAAACAACATAAGTGGCATTAGCAACCCCCCGGGCACTCCAAGAGATGATGGTGAACTGGGAGGTAACTTCCTCCATTCCTTCCAAAATGACAATGTGAGTTGCTCAGACGCCCAATCTCTAAGCCCCCTCTCTTTTGGTGTCACAGAATTTATAAGGCTCTGTCTCTGCTTCCTGGTGGGGCCCGGGGTCTGAAGGGGCAGGGATGATCTCTGATGATGGTAGAGAGAGCATGTTGTCGCTTAATACAGATCTGGCTGTGGTCCAGGGGACTCAGCACGGGGGCTGGAAGACGAGAAGCCCAGGTTCCTAATCCTGATTCTGCCACTGCCTTGCTGTTTGACCCTGGGAATGTCGCTTAAGCTCTGTGCTTTTGGAGACCCCCCTATCCAAGCGAAAACCAAGAAGTAGCAATGGTCACTCTTACCTGCAATTTGTGCTGCGTTTTGAGGTCTGTTTCTGAACAAGGTGTTGAACCAAAAAGCATACAGGCTAGATAAGATGGCAACAGCATGGAACAAATGAGGCTGAGGGGGGGAGAAAAAAACGTGACAGCGGTAGGGTCACATAGTTGTGGAACCCAGCTCTGTGCCCAATTGGTAGGGTTTTTAATAAAGGTGTAAATGAACCGTGCTGGCCCCCTTTCTAGCCATCATGTGCGTGAAATAGACGGGTGAAAGTGAGCTACCGTGGTGAGCTAGAAACTGTGAAAACCTCCTTTATACAGCTGTGCTGCTGCTTGGAACGGCAGGGAGGCTGCAGGTCTAATCTTGGGACCCCCTATTGATGCTCGGGCGCGGTTTTTCTCAGGCTTGCAACACCCCCTGCTGTTTCCGAGCTGCCCCTGAGCAGACCCCGCTAACCGTGCTCGCTTTCAGCTGCGAACAAACGTGCGCTCATCTTTGAGATCTGCAGAGCATTTTCACGTTGGATTTCAAGCTCGACAGATGAAAGAGGCTCCCCCTTTTTTTTTCCTCACCATATTTAGCATTATATACATGCATGCATGTAAATTGCTTCCTACCCCATACTGTTTTGCTTATTTTCTCCCTGGAAGGACCATTATGCAGCGGATTATGTGCTGATAAATTAAGAGTCTCTAGCATATTCTATCTTTCTGATTTATTATATCCAATTATGTTGCTTTATAGTTTTCATAAGCCCGAGTCTTACTTTCATATCCCCTCTTCCCTGGCCTTGGCCGCGTTTAGTATTTCAGTCCTGTTTGCCCAGTACTCATTCGGTGTTTGTCTCTCTTTCAGTATTCCCCCAGCATGACGATGAGTGTGTGATTTCCCTCCCCCTTCCTCCTCTCCAGGATAAAGAGAGTCAGCTGCCATTTGGAGGATCTAAAAGAAATTATGCAAGAAGAAGCTAGGTGTATTGGCAGAGAGACGCGAGGGGGGCAGACCCCAGGTTTAGTTTCATGCAATAAAAAGGCTGAACTTTTTATTCCATAAAACATGAAGGACAAAACTTAAAATATTTCAAGACGAGACAAGATCCTTCTTGTGCGGAAGGATTTATATATGTACATGACACTTTTTTTTTTTTTTTTTTTTGGAAACAAATGGAAGCCTCCAGTACCCAACTCCAACCTCTTTGCTTTGTTCTTTTAAACCTGTTGTATGTTTGTGCTGTGCTACACCAGGAAGCTAGTCTAGATATGAAATCTCATGTTGTCCCTGTTGTAGTCCTATTTTTTTTAAATAAACTGGACAGTTTACAATGGGTGGTTTTTCTTTGGAAGGCCTGTTTTTGTTTTTGTTTTTCTTGTTTGCAGCACAACGCCGCCTCCTCCTCCAGAAGAGACTCCTCCACCTCATAGAAAGTTGTTAATGCAGTTGGCCCCTCATAGGATCACATCCTCAAGAATTAATTGTGATCTTACTATCTGTGACCGTGGCATGCACTGTATTAGTCTTTTTTTCCCCCTCTCAGAATACAAGGAGAGTTCAATGCTTCCCCCTGCGAGAATCCTTGAGCTATTTTTTTTTCCCCCACCAAAAAAAGAGAGAGAGAGAGAGGGTTAATCTGACCTGGGATTTTGTAACTGATCTCAAGCTAACATCTTTGTTGATTTTTGGGTTTGTATTTTTTTTTAAAAAAAGATGTGATCTTATCGGGGTTTCGCTGTATGTGTTTTGGAACTGGATGGAGATACTTTAAAGTAATTGTTCAAATGTATACTTGCTATTCTGTAGGCTCACTCTGTAACAAAAAAAAATAAAAACAAATGAAAAAATTACCTTTCTTCTCGTGGTAGAGGTGACTACAGAAAAGTAACAAACCAACCGTGTTAAAGTGACACTCGCCAGAGTCTGGGGATCATGTACATTACACTACCCTGTAGTTGGTCTTTGTTTTATAAATCTCCACTTCTGATCCATGTATATCATATTATGTAAAATATTATCTCCCTGGATTTCCCTTTGTGCCGATTGAGAACATTGTATCTTGTTTCAGTGTTTTTTCTTACCTTGTAGTCTGGTTCTAAAATAAGAGAGGGAAAAAAAGTAATTATTATACATTGTAGTTTGTGTATGATATTTGTTGAAAATGTTTTATTAAAGGGATGTCTTTTTTTCCCGCACCCCTTCATTGAGATGTTTTTTGGGAACATTGGTTGGTTTTTATTATTCTGACTGCAAGACATGAGATGACAAACTTTTTTTAGTGTGTAATCTGAATTTTTTTTAAATGTTTGCCTTCTTTTTCCTAGGCATTTTAATTGTGCTTTACCTGTAGAAGGTGGGTGGGGTTGAGGGTGGGGCTGGGGGTAGGAAAAGGGTGTCAGTCTCATAGTTACAGTCAGGTTAATATTGAAAAATAAAAAAAAAATCAAATGAAGATTTGTTGTATTGCTGAAACATCCGTGGTCTCCAGAATGGGTCATCTTTTTTTTGGTTTTGTTTTGTTTTTGTTTTTTGAAGTGAGAAATGACAGACCGGTTTTAATGTATTTTAAAATGGATAGCTAAATTATTGTCTTCATTGGTATGGGATGGTTTTTGAATGAAACGGTTCTTTTTTCCCCCTCCATGCTGTAATAAATATAAACATAAACATTTGAGTTCAGGTCTCTGCTGTTTGTTACTGGGATTTGCCGTGAGAAAGCTCTGGGCACTTCGTTTTGTTTCTAATGACTCGAACGCTTTCTGTGCAGTTTTGGGGGGAGGACGAGCGTATCCACTGAGGATTGGCCATTTTAACCCCTCCCCCACAAGGAACTTGTATTGAGACATTCGGTTCCAGACAGAGCGGTAAGGTTAAGAAGGGGGGTGGCAGAGCCTAGCCCCAGCTTTTATACACTGGTTTGGCAGTCGCAGAGATGCCGCTAAGGGGCTGGTGGCGAATTCCTTCAGCCCAGAGCCACGGAAGACTGAGGAAAGCAGCTCTGTGTCCTCTTCCCCGCCCCATTAGGCCCTAGTGTAGAGGTGGCACTGGGTTTTGGCTATAAATTAGAATAACCCCTTATGCCAGTGGCCATTTCAGCCCACAGAGTGGCCCAGAATCTGGGCTGCACCGAGGTGGTATCAAGTCAGGCTGCACCTTCTGAGCTAGGCCTCTCAAGAGGTGCCACGTAGAACCTGGCCCCTCAGGGCAGGGGAAGTGGAATGAGTGACTTCCATGGTATCGATAGTTTCCTTAGGGCTACGCCGGCTAAGGACTCCGATCTGTGGGATATCTTTGGAAGCTTGCCTCCTGCCACGCTAGGATTGGAAGCGTTAACAGTAATGTCGGGTGGGGGGGTCGGAGTGAGGATTTCTTCATCTTAAAACTGAAACTTCGATGGACTGATCCATTGGAAGAATGTTACAATTCCCCGTCTTCAACCTGGCTTGTGGGGCCAGATTAAACTCATGGGGCTGCTGAACAGGAAGGTAAATGTACAACACGGTTGCCTAAAAACTTCTCAGTCTCGTGTGAGCATGCTCGCCAGGAGAGAACTGATGGGGCCTGGAGACACTTCTGTTAAAAGTGGATGTCAGTATTTTAAAAGGACCTATAGGAGCCTCACTGGGAAAGTGAGATTCCCTGCATGGGAGAGGCGCTCCACACAGCAGAAGCCCCATGACTCTGTGGGGTGAAGAGGTCCTCCCCCTCACCACCTCCATATTGGCTGGGGAAGTTGAGCCCATTAGCAGTCAGTGCAGATGGAAGTGTGGGGCGCCCATATCTGCACGAGGAGTTGTCGTGCTGCAGCGCCACAGCCTGCTGTGCAGGTTGGGAGCAATATGAGCGGAGTCCGTTTAGTCGGTGGTCTGCGTGGCAATCAGAGGTGTGACTGCAGCTCAGACGTACCCAGGCTAGCTTTAGTCTAAAACTAGCCAGGAAGATGTGGCGGCACAGGACCCCGGCACTGGCTAGCAATGCAAATATGTACCCAGTGTTACGGGCAGGCTTGTACAACTTGCACTGAGGCCCACGCTGCAGCAGTTTCACTGTGATTTTTAGACATTTGAGCAGCCTCTGGCTGTAGGATAGACAGCCCAAACTCTGGCTTCGTGCTGGCGTGTGGGCTGAGAGAGACTTTCACCCTAGGAAAATATGTAAAGTGTATGCCAGGTATCCATCTTCTTAAAAAAATAATCAAGTTGAAAATTCTTCCATTTTCCCTTCCAGGGGCCTCTTCTTCATGCAGTTGTTTATTGTTCATCATTTGTAGAGCAGGGAGTGCTTTATACACAAATATAGACAAGGTCAGTTGCAATATAGCTCCCAGGTGACATCAAATCATGCAGTGCCGGTGCTAGGCATCAGCAGACTAAGCAATTGCTGAGGGCCCCAAGCAGCTCAAGGGGACCCCCTATTTGCTTTTTATAAAAACTTGACTGTTTTAGTATTGGGGAGCCTAAAATATTCCTGCTTAGGGCCCCCAATGGGCTACCACCAGCTCTGCAAATGCACACACTAAAGTGGAGAATGTAGGGAGAAAAGCTGGATTTTTTTGTGACCAGCATCTGTTGCAGGAGATACCTTAATCAGGATTTTGTGCAAGCGAAGGAGGAAAGGATATTGGAGAGATAAATGTACAGCTTTGTTTTTAACAAATCGTAAACATCAAGTCAGCACCTGCTGTTCTCACATGCAGCATGTGGAACACACGCGTGCGCGCACAGTGAAAGGACCTGATCTGCAGCGCCGAGCACAATGGGGTCCTGGGCCGTAATTCCCAGGTGCTATTGCAATACAAATACAAGTTAATCTTGAATGTAGCTATTCTGAAGAAAACGCTCCAGGAGAGCTGCTCTTTCAGATTTTGATGCAACTGTTCTGGTTCTGAGCTAAGGCTGTTACAAACTTGTAACTACAGTAAACCCCTGTGAGGGGTTTGAGGGACTGGCTCCTGCCAGAGCCCTTTTTGGAGTTGGGGTGAGATCTGGTACACTTGTTAGCATGCAGGCTGGGTTTTGTTTTTGTTTTTTTCCTCTGAAATGCTTTTGACCTTAAGAATAAATGTGCTTGCCTAGAAAAAGCTGTTTGGTAACTTGACTGCTGACAATGCCGGCTGTTCATAGCATTCGGAGAGAGCGCGAAGTGCAGATGTTGGCCTGTTCCAGCAGTCTGGCTTGCTGGGGATATCGGTATAAGCAGGGAACTCTGAAGCCTGGAAAAACCCTGGTCAGGTGGAGGAGAGATGTGGACCTCTATGCAAGACGGGTGATGGCTGAGGAGCTGGGAGCCGAGAGCCTAAAATACTGGTACTGTTACCCTGAACTGTGACAAGGTGCATAAATGTCTTTCTGCACGACCTTTTGACCTTACGGTGGAATGACCTATTACCAGGTTTCTGATCAGTCTTTTTTGTGAAGAGAAAAAACTTTACTGAGGTTGTGCACTTAACTAGTCTGAAATGTTTTGATTTCTCAATCTTTAGATAACCGGGGGCTTGTATGCTGGATAACTGCTAATCATTTGTTGTGAACCGTTTTCTGACACTTGTCCTCTCAGTTTGCAGTAACTGACTGGCTAGGGGAAGGTAAGTTTTGACTGGACATTTCCTGCTTTTTTCCTTTTGCTTGTGGAAAGCTTTAATATGATTTGAACTAGGATTCTAATAAATGGTCTGGAAATGCAGCTTTAATGCTGCTCTCCAAAGAGCTTTTCTTCAAGGGGAACATATTATGTATCCTGTATCATGTACAAATGGAATGCTGTGGCTGTGCAAAACAACCCCTGAACCAGGAACCAGTCGCAACACTCAATGCTCTAGCTGGGGGTGTGTGTGTGTGGGGGGGTATTTTTGCATGATTTGCTTCTCAAAATGTCTTTGCATCCGTCAGAAGGGTTTCATTGCTGGTGACCCACAGACCACTCAGTGCAAGATGAGCTGTGTGACATGGTTGAATTGTTGCATTGAAATCCCTGTGTGGTTTAGAAAACACCAAGAAAAATCCCCATCTACTAAGTCCCTTAGCATAAGGGTCGACTGGCAGAGTAGGTTACGCTTGTGAAAACCAGAAAGTATTCGTGTTCCTAACCTTTGATTTGTGCATTTAGATTTGTTTCCCATCTCACCCAATGCTGCAGATTCTTAAATTGAGACTGCAAACACAGACTTTTTGTTCATTGTAAAGTTGTTCTTGGAGCACTTGCTCATGTCGATTCCATGCTAGGTGTGTGCATGCCCACGGGTGTGGTCATCGGAGATTTTTGCCTTAGTGATATCTGTAGAGTGGGCAGTGGCGCCCTCTGAGTGCTGTGCTCATGCGCCGGTATATCAGGCTCAGCCAGCCTTGCGCTCTCTCAGTTCCTTCTTATCACCCGTGGTGGTTGGTTAGAGCGTCTTTCCTCGCATAGCAAGGGCTGGCGGTTTTTTGTCTTTACTGACTTTGAGCCTTAGGGCCTTGTAAGTAGTTGTTTATAGTAGTTAGTGTTAAATAGTTAAGTGTAGTTACAAGTTAGAGTCCCAGCAGGGACTTCTCCCCAGGCAGGGCGTGCCCTGGTCTCCCAGGTTTAAGGCCTGTGTAGACTGTAACAGGCCTATGCCTGTAAGTAACCCCCACAGCTGCCTCAAGTGCTTGGGGAAATCACACGTGAGGGATAAATGCCGTATTTGTAAAAACCTTCGGCCCCCGACTCAGAGCAGGACATTTGTTTTACGGGTGCTTCTCACAGAGTCTACCCTTTGTCTGGCTTCCGAGCTGCCCCACCAGGACTCATTGTGTGCCTTGGTGCGCACTGTGCCCCTGTCGCCAGTGCCCAAAAAGAGATAAGGCACCAGGCAAGAAGAGCCATGGGGCATCGGGCAAGGGACCCACTTCGGGTCGCCCAGCCACTCTGGAACCATGCGTTTGTGCCTCCCTGGTCAGGGCCCTTAGCTCTTTAAAAGGTCCTCTTCTGACTCCTGCCACCTAAACCCTTGATGGCACGGATGCCTTCCCAAGCTCCCCCAGTGCCGAGAGAGCAGAAGCTTCCACCTGTGCTGCTGATGCAGCACGTGCCACAGGAATCGGCAAGCCAACCACTAAGAACCCCTGGGGGCAGTGAAGACTGCCGATCCCCCAAGACAAAGCGACGCTCTCCACCTCAACGCTGCAGATTGCCAGAGTCGCAGCCCAGACACTCTGGGGCTCGTCCTCGGTCACCAGCACCGCAATCGCAGTCCCTGCCATCTCAACACACATTGCGTTGAGGGAGTTGCCTGTCTCTGTACTCCCGGCACCATTTGCTCTCTCATTGGTCATCCTCTCGGTGCAGATCCTGGTTGCCTGCCCTGTGGGAGTGTTTTCAGTTATATCTCCAGTCCCACCCCCGGCAGTGGCACCAGTGCCCTCGATACCGGCACCGTCCCCTTGCTCCGGGCACCAGTCTCCGACTCAGGCGTCAACGCCCCCACCATGGTCACCAGAAGGGGATTCCTCCAGCACAGAAGGGCAGTTCAGCCCCTCGCTTACACCCCACCGGTGAGAATGGGCACCCGAGGCTGCATCTACATTGGCGCCACTTTAGCAGCACGGCCAGTGGCCAGCGCAGTGGCCTTATTGGGGCGCGTGGGACATGCCAGTCATGGCAATGCCACCTTCACACCACTCGTTGGCCGCTGCCTCAGAGCAATAGCTGGCGGCACCAGGCTCGGTGTATGAGACCCACTTGGAGATTGAAGCAGAGGAGACTGCACCCACCTCCAAGCCTCCCTCCCCCATGGTGGAAGATGCCCCGGGGCCTCCCCTGGTGGTGGTGGTTGTTGTCATCCCCAGACAAGGTGGTTGTGGGACCCTCGAGGGCCAGCCTGCCAGTCGATTTTAAAGAACACCAGGCCCTGCTTCAATGGGTGGCTGAGAACTTGGGCCTGGAGGTGGAGGAGATGGCCAAGCAGGCAGACACCTTGTTTAATGTCCTCTCAGCCTCTACCCTGGCCTATGTCATACTACCGGTGCATGATGGAATCCTCATACCCTGGCCTATGTCACACTACCAATGCATGACGGAGTCCTCAACATTGTCAAGACCCTCTGGCAAACTCCTTCATCCATCCCTCCCACTTCTAAAAGGGCCAAAAAGATACGTTTGTCCCTGCCAAAAGGTTTGTGTCTCTACACCCACGCTCCCCCAGGCTCTGGTGGTCTCTGCAACCAATGAAAAAGATAAACACGGGCATACCAGCTCAACTCCAAAAATAGAGGCCAAAAAAAATTTATTCAACTGCCAGCCTCCAATTCTGGGTGGCAAACCATCAGGCCCTCCTAAGGAAGATACAATTTCAACTTATGGAACTCCCTCTGTAAATTCAAGGAGTCCCTCCTTCAGGGTTTGGCCCAGAAATTCAGAACCCTGGTGGAGGAAGGTACTACGGTGGCTAGTTGCTCCCTCCAAATGGCATGGGACACGGCTGACTCAGTGGCTAGGGTGGTTGTGTCGACAGTAGTTATGAGGCATGGTTAAGACACTCAAGCCACCCTTCACTCACTGGGCATGCATATGCCACAGTCTGCAAGAAAGCAGTTCCGGCCACTCCCTTCTGCCAAGGCCTTTTTTGGGGTCTGCAAAGAGAAGGGACAGGGACATTAGTTTCAGCTGCCGCCACCTTCCTCCTCCTGCTCATCTGTGCAGCCCAGCCCAGCCAAGCACCCCGGGAGCCAGAAGCGCTCATTTTGTGGGTGCGGTTGAGAGCAGTGCCCTAGTCACCTCCCAGGATCCACCCCGTTCTTTCCTCAACTGTCTTCGTCCATTTTGTTTGGCCTGGTCCCATGTCACCTCAGACCATGGGGTGCTGGAGATAGTGTCTCAAGGCTACAGCCTGCAGTTTTCGGCTGCCCCTCCCTTCCATCCCCCACTCTTTCTTGTCCCTCTTCAGGGACCCAATTCCTCATTCAAGAGGTCGAGAATCTCCTGTGCCTTGGGGGCAGTAGAGGAGGTCCCTCAGGACATGATGGGAAAGGGATTCTACTCCTGTTATTTCCTAATCCTGAAAGCAAAAGGGGGCTTAAGACCCTGTCATAAATATACAGCTACGGGTAGCATAAAATCCCTCCTTTACCTGTAAAGGGTTAAGAAGCTCAAATAACCTGGTTGGCACCTGACCAAAAGGACCAATAAGGGGAGAAGATACTTTTCAAATCTGGGAGGGAAGGTTTTTGTTTTGTTCTCTTTGAGTGTTCTCTCCGGGCCAGCGAGGAACCAGGGCAGGGAAAATGCATCTCCTATAGCCATACCTGAACTAAGCATCTAAGATTAAAGTTGTAAATAATAGGAAGGAAATGTTAGATTATCCTTTGTTTTAGTTTATGAATTCTCTCTAGGCGCTGAGAGAGGTTTATTCCTGGGGGGTGGTGTGTGTGTAACTTTAAAGTTTTTGCCTAGAGGGGAATCCTCTGTTTTGAATCGGATTACCCTGTAAAAGTACCTTCCATCCTGATTTTACAGAGGTGTTTCTTTTACTTTTTCTTTATTATAAAGTTCTGCTTTTAAGAACCTGATTGGTTTTTAGTGTCCTAAAAACCCAAGGGCTGGTCTGTGCCCACCTTGTTAACCTATTTGGTTGGTATATTATTCTCAAGCCTCCCCAGGAAAGGGGGTGAAGGGACTTAGGGGATATTTTGGGGAAACAGGAACTCCAAGTGGTCCTTTTCCTAAATCTTTGTCTAACTCACTTGGTGGTGGCAGTGATACCGTCCCAAGGACAAGGAAGAATTTGTGCCTTGGGGAAGTTTTTAACCTAAGCTGGAGATAAGCTTAGGGCGTCTTTCATGCGAGTCCCCACATCTGTACCCTAGAGTTCAGAGTGGGGAGGGAACCCTGACAGACCCATTCTGGACCTGCGACACCTCAAAACTCAGGAAGTTGAAATTTCACATGGTCTCCCTGCTTATTTCCATATTCCAAGGTCAGACGTTCTCTCCCCCCACCCCACCCCCATTTCATATGGGCGGACGCCATTTCCAACTCATGGTGCTGCCCTTTGGCCTCTCATCAGCCTCAAGAGTCTTCACAAAATGTATAGTTCCAGTGGTCACTTACGTGAGCTAGTGAGGGGTCCGGGTCTTCCTGTAACTCAATGACTGGCTCATCAAGGGCAGGTCTCAGGAACAAGTGCAGAGGAACCTCGATTTGGTGCGTTCCACCTGCCACAGCCTGGGCCTGTTGAGCAACGAGCAAAAATCTATCTTAAGGCCAGTCCAAGTAACAGAGTTCATGGGGGTGGTTCTCAACTCCACGCGAGCCAGAGCCGCCTTTCCAGAGGCTCGTTTTCAGGCTACATCAGACCTGATTTCTGCTCACCACGGTTCATATCTGCTTGTGGTTGTTGGGCCATGTACACGTGGAGCTGGGCATGACTGACGACCTATCTCCACCCTCTGCAAGCGTGGCTGGTGTCAGTTTACATCCCCAACAGACACGACCTAGACCGGGTAGTTCGGATGCTGGATCACATCCTGTCGTCCCTGGAGTGGTGGTTGAATCCTGGGTCGATGCCAGAGGGAGTTCCCTTCGTGGCCCCGGCCCCCTCGCTGACCCTGGTCTCAGATGCTTTGGACCTGGGCTGGGGAGCCCACTTGGGCGAGCTCAGCACTCAAGGCCAGTGGCTGTGGGACAATCTGGCCTTTCATATCAATGTCAGGGAGCTAAAAGCGGTTCGCCGGGCCTGCCAGGCTTTCTTGCCCCATCTAAATGGCACCGTGGTGCAGGTCCTCACGGACAATTCCATCAACAGGCAGGCCGGGCGGAGACAGGTTGTCCCTTTGCCAAGAAGTTCTCCACCTTTGGGACTTGTGTGTGACATACCATTCACCTGCTAGCCGCGCACCTGCCCAGGACCAGGAATGTGCTAGCAGATTGCCTCAGCAGGACCTTTTTGTCTCGCCATGAGTGGTCGCTCCATCTGGAGGCAGCCGGTATGATCTTCCGAAAGTGGGGAACTCCCCAGGTGGACTTGTTCGTGTCCCCTCAGAACAAGAAATGCCACATGTTCTGTTCGCTCTGGGGGAATAGACGGATTCCCTGTCAGATGCTTTCCTGCTCCTGTGGTCGGCCCTGATGTACGCTTTCCCACCAGTGCTATTGATCCACAGAGTCCTTGTGAAGATCAAACAGGACGGCAAAGGTTATCCTGATAGCCCCTGACTAGTGGCTTTGCCAACACTGGTTTGGCACACTGCTGGACCTTTCGCTAGCCGCCCTGCTGTGGCTACCTCTCTGGCCAGACCTGCTGTCCCAGGACTCCAGCAATCTTCTGCACCTGAACCTGGAGGTGTTACACTTGTCGGCATGGCTACTGCATGGCTGAATGCGGAAGAGTGGGAATGCTTGGCCCATGTTCAGAAGGTCTTGCTGGGTAGCAGGCAGCCTTCCACCAGAGCGACTTACCTCAACAAGTGGAAAAGGTTCACGTGCTGGGTTTCAGAATTACGTGTCTGGGCCAAGCAGGCCTCGCTGCAGGTGATCCTGGATTATCTTCTGCACCTCAAACTTCAAGGCTCGTCCCTGTCATCGATCAGGGTCCACCTAGCGACTATTTCTGCTTTACACCCTCTGTTCTAAAGCAGGTCAGTCTTAATTCACAACATGACGGCCCAGTTCTTGAAAGGTCTGGAGTATCTCTGCCTTCACATCCGGGACCCTGTCCCTCCCTGGGATTTGAATCTTGTGGTGTTGAGGCTCATGGGGGCCTCCCTTCAAACCTCTGGCTTCCTGCTTCTCTCCTGGAAGGTTTCATTCCTGGTTGCGACAATGTCTACCCGCAGGGTGTCTGAGATCAGGGCACTTCAGAACCACCCTGTACAATATTCTACAAAGATAAAGTCCAGTTGTGGCCACACCTGGTGTTCCTGCCCAAGGTAGTTTCCCAGTTTCATACCAGCCAGGACATATATTTACCGGTCTTCTTCCCTAAGCCCCATAAATCAGAAGAGGAATGCAGGTTGCACACCCTGGACATCAGGAGGGTGCTGGCCTTTACATTGACAGGACAAAACTGTTTCACAAGTCAACGCAGCTGTTTGTTGCAGTGGCAGGATGAAAAGTCGCCCAGTGTCTGCTCAAAGGATTTTGTCCTGGATCACAGCCTGCACCCACTACTGCTATGAGCTGGCGAAAGTGCCTCCACTGGCCATAGTCAAGACCCACTCAACTATAGTGCAAGCATCATCAGCGGCCTTCCTGGCTCAGCTGCCGATCCAAGAGATCTGTAGAGCTCCTACCTGGTTGTCTGTCCACACATTTACGTCCCATTATGTGCTTACCCAGCAGGCCGGGATGAGACTGGCTTTGGCAGAGCAGTGCTGCACGCTGCAAGACTGTGAACTCCGAGCTCACCTCCATTGATGCTGCTTGTGAGTCACCTAGAATGGAATCGACATGAGCAAGCACTCGAAGAAGGGAAAAAACCGTTACCTACCTTTCGTAACTGTTCTTCGAGATGTGTTGCTCATGTCCGTTCCATTACCCGTCGTCCTGCCCCCTGTCGGAGTTGCCGGCAAGAAGGAACTGAGAGGGCGTAGGGCCAGCGGCGCCTGATACACCGACGCATGAGCGTGGCACTCAAGGGGGCAAAGTTACTGCTTTTTCCAAGCACTCCCAGTGCAATACAACTTTAGATAGTTTTATCAGTTACTAGTGAGAAATGAAATCCTTCTCCATCTGACTCTTAGGGCTTGTCTTCATGTGAAAGTTAATCCAGATAAGGGATTAATAAAGGATGGTGTGAATTTAAAGCAGATTAACTATTCCCAATTAACTCCGTGTGTGGACATCCCTTTTCCAGAATAAGAGTGCCATCTTCCAAATTAGCTCAATCCACTTTCTAATTCTGAATAAGGCATTACTACCCTAATTCCTGAATAAGCATGTCCATTCATGGAGTTTATTCCAGAATACTGCCCTATTATTCAAAGACAGGAGTTAGAAAACCAATAGCTGTCTCTTGGGCTGGGGTTAAAACAGTTTAGCATTGTAACGTTGACTTTGAAAAGTGTATTTTAACATCACTGACCTGTATCTGTGCTGCATGAGCTCCTATGCAGGCATATACAGTAGGGAGGAGTTGCTGGGTTGCTTACTGAGTAGATAACATGTATTTCCTGCTACCCAGCAACCCATCTGCACCTACAGAGAGCAGAATCTGTTGCTATCCTGGACCTCGTTTATTCTTTGACTTGGGTATAAGGTGACCTTTGAAAGCTGTTTGCTAAATTTGATGTCCTGGGGGAGAGGGGGGAAAGCAGGGATTAATTTGGAATCTTCCGATGCTCTCATGTTCTCTCTACTTGGCCCAACAGCTGAGAACCAGAAACCCTTACAGCAATTAGAGAGGAAAAAGCAAAGTTGTCTGTGTGGACACTCAACGATTCCACTCTTGATGCATGTGCAAATGAGTTCAGATTCTTTTCAATACTACAGCCCATTGGGGCCACGCCTGTGCCCTGAGTGCCCCCTCACAGCCTATAGTCTATGGCCTAAAGGGTAGGGTTGTTGCAACCCCTGCAGTTCCTTACTACCCCCTTGATGGAACTCTCTAGCATCCACATTTTCTGCTCCTAGCGAACAGTTTTTTCTCCTGTTGGGAAAAGATGGTTGTTCTTAAGTTTTGTGTTGATGGGCGTTTTTTTGCTAGTTGGTTTAAGAGAACTAATTTTAGAATGGTAGTGGTAGGTTACCATCCCTGACAAGGGATCTCTCCCTAGTACAAACCCTCTGTACATTAGCCTAAAATGGCTGGGGTTTAAGTTCTGCCCGCCTGTACTGCTACTATGCCAGTGAATAGCAGGCACTCGCGATGCATGCTCCCGTGTGCTGCTCAGTCTGCAAGTCCTTCACCAAAAGAACCCAGAAGGCAAGAGACATGAAGCTGAAGCTTTGTCTTGGAAAAATTTCATGCAGGTCTCATCAGATCTGGGTAGGTCTTCATCCAGGGTTTGACAGCACAGGTCCTGATGGACAACCCACAGCGCTGCACTACATCAACAGGTAAGCAGGAGCCAGATCGCCTCTGCTCTGTCAGGAAGCTACACATTTCTGGGATTGGTGCATCCATCATCATGTTACTTCGGTAGCGCTACACTTCCCTGGCTTTCTGACCATGCTCTAGGAATTACTTTGTGAAGTTCTAAGGCCTGTGTTACCCAGGAGGCCAGACTAGATGATCACAGTGGCCCTCTCTGGCCTTGAGATCTAGGAATCGAAGTGCACAACTCCTCTTTGAGAACCACAGTTACTGTAAGGTAAGTAACCTTTCTTGTGCTGTCTCTTCACTTACAAATATGTTTTGCTGACCCATCAAGTTCTTTTCCTGTTCCCAGCAGGTGGCAATTACTCAAGTGTTATCCTTTTCTTTGGCAAATACTTCCTTTCAGTCCTTTCCCTGTTCAAGATTAGTTGGTTGGATGTGGCCTGATTTAGTGAGTGCTCTGTTTTTCTCTTTGCATTGACCATAGCACACTGGGGAGATGGCCCTAGGGTAGCAGTGTCTTTCCTCCTCCTTGTGGGCAAGGATCAACTGCAAGAAAGTGGCCACTTGTTTGTGATCTCAACTGCTTTTTCCAACCCTGGAGAGTCCGCTGTGTTGGGTGAAGTCCTGCCCAGTTCATGCAGCACCCAACGTAACTATTCCTGCACTGCCGTCTCTTCCTGACTATCCACATAGCCAGTGAGCGCGTAGGTCCTGCTATAGGTGTGGTGGCTCTTGGAGTAAGGCCCTCTCTGGAGGAAGGAAGGCTGGCTGCAGAGCAGTTCACATTTTTTTCCCCAGCACTTTACCATTCCACTTGTTACAGGGCGTGGGGGGTATCATGGTCATGTCATGAACCATGTGTCCCAATGTTTGTTGTGTGGAGGTCCATGTCAGTGTCATCTCACTACCATTGTGTGCCACTTGCACAGAAAAGTCAGAGCTCTGTTGCTCAGCCACTCTAGACTTGGATACTGTGGTGAGGGCTAAGCAGTTCCTTTTCATGGGTCCAGAATGGTGGTGGCCTGCGTAAAGGCAGGTACTCCTCCCATATGCCATCCTCCTTTATATAAAGCTCTTGGTTTTTGTGGAAGTGCTCATTTCAGCCTTCACCTTTCCAGACAGATGCTTCAGTCTCCTTCCTTCAGGCAGGGGGGGAAATATGCAAAGCTATTGTGGGAGGACCGCTCAAGTGGGCTGGCTTCCTGGCCTGGGATGTGGGACAAATTGCCCTGAGGAGAAGGAAAACTCTTCCAAGAGGAGGTAGGATGCCTCCCTAGCTGGAGTTTTTAAGATGGCCTGCACCACTCCAGAGCTGGGATGGGGAGTTAACCACAGGAAGAGCTCTCCCCTTTCCATCTCACCACTATGTATGGTATAAGGGGTGAGCTCATTCACATCAGAACCCCCCACTCCCGTATAACAGTTACAATGACTGTGCTCAGAGAGACTGTAAGGCGCATTGGTCTGAGTCTTCCACTGCAGCTACTCTGAGATGTCAGGGCTGCCTCGGTTTATCACTGTGTGGCTAGGGACTTGTTCAAGTTACTAAATTCAAAGCTGTTCTGTTCACTCCTCACTGAGGAGAAAGAGCCTTCCCTAGAATGAGGAGTCCGGTGGCACCTTAAAGCCTAAGCGATTTATTTGGGCATAAGCTTTTGTGGGTTTAAAAAAAAACCCTTTTTTTTTACCCACGAAAGCTTATGCCCAAATAAATCGGTTAGGCTTTAAGGTGCCACCGGACTCCTTGTTTTTATGGATACAGACTAACACAGCTACCCCCTGATACTTGTTCCCAAGAATGGTCAGATTCTGGCTGTAAAATCCGTTAGGCCAGGAGCACTCAAATATTACCCTCCCACAGCTGAACCTTCCTCCATATCTTCATCTGGCCTAGGCTCTTCACAGCAGAGTCCATGGCACCTACGGGGCCCTGCTTCAAAGAGAAACCCACATGCTTTTAGATGTCTCATCCCTTGTTCACATCTCCTTTGCTGGGTTGCTAAGGGCCTGAGAAGCCATTGAGGGTGTAAGAGCTTGAAGGAGCAAGATGGGCTCCCATCTTGGAGAAATGCTGGGTTGGGGGGGGGGGGGGGTTATTTGTTTTGAAAGCAGTCGACAAGCCAAAGTTCAGGCTCAGCCTTCCCTTAGTCTGTGTGAGGGCCTCCCCCAGGGCTAAATGAAATCACCCGGGCTCTTTGTGAAACCCCAAGGAAGGTGTCAGATTCCTCAGATAATCCTCTAATCCCAGTGCAGTTTTAGTGGCCCCTTGGGAACAGCTCATTTAGACAGTTGGTTCTATAGCTCCTTGGCTTGTGGCCCCCTCCAGCATGCAAACTCTTCCCTGTGCCAGCCAATGCAGCTGCCAAAATTGCAAGCCAGCCGGCTGCTGTCCAGGGGCTTCTTGCCTGGCTCTGCTGTTCCTACTTTCCTCTCCAGCTGCTGCTGCTGCTTTCCTCACCTCATTTCTGATTCCCCAGGGAGGAAGGGGTTTAAGCATCTTCCAGGTGGTCCCCTGTTTAGCCAAGAGAGTCAGGGCACTGCAGGGTATATTGTGCCACCTGGCTTCCCATCAGCCTATTCCCTGTTACATTCTGCCTAGAAATCTCTCTTTTCTCATTCCCTTTGCTCTGACACTGCAGAAGTGGATCAGGTATGAAGGGAGCTCTGTGGATCTATCTGAAAAGGCCTCTAGCACTTGGCTGTCTCAATTCTTCAGCACCCCTTAAAATGATGTCCATTTTTCCTTGGCACCTCCCTGCGGCCATATATACTTCTGCATAAGTCTACTTCCCTTATAAGCGGGGAATTATTTTCAAATGTAACATCTAAATTGGGGTGATGGCTTATATGCAGATATAGGTAATAATTGGAGATATACCAATCTCCTAGAACTGGAAGGGACCTTGAAAGGTCATCGAGTCCAGCCCCCTGCCTTCACTAGCAGGACCAATTTTTGCCCCAGATCCCTAAGAGGCCCCCTCAAGGATTGAACTCACAACCCTGGGTTTAGCAGGCCAATGCTCAAACCACTGAGCTATTCTTTGTGCCATGTCCATGGTGGTGATTGATCAGTCTTTAAGGTGGGACCTAACAGGGCTCCTGTGCCTTCAAGGCTTCAGTGGTTTATCAGACTTAAGAATGCATTGAGGAGGCTGTCACTGCTTGGCATAAATAGGTTCCCGTGTCCGCTCGGTCCCTACGTGGCCCTCTTCACTGTTGTATTGGGCACTCTCATTCCGTGAGACCTGCCTTTTGGGCTCAGAAAAGGAAACTAAAATGTGGTTCTTCCTTTTACTAACCAGGAGGCTGCACTATGTCTATACATAGTTAAGCAAATATATAACTTAACAAAACATCTTAAAACTAAGAATCTGAATAAATGTATGTTAAGAAATGCATCATTCACCATTTTCTGTTTGCTCTATTCTTTTTACCTGTGATTTGTAGTTGAGCTCTGGATGGAAATTGGAATTAATTTTAAAATGTTTTTGTGCATTTTTCCTTTGTTTTTAGTTAAAACTATCAAATATGCTGGACACAATAAAGAGTAAGTTTATCAAAAACATGTTTTTCATTTAAAACTGATTTATTAGACCAAGAAGGAATTAACAGTACTTGGTAGATTGGTGACCACAAATCATGTCCTGCAGGAGTTTAAAACATTCTCACCTAGTTTTTATTTAGAGCTTGGGAGAGGAAAACAAGCTTTCCTTTTCCCATTCCCAATCCGGTTCCTAACTTTGAATGAACTAGGCATTGAAATGAATTAGTTGAATAAACTGAAATGAAGAACATACTCTCTGTACCTGCAGAGGAGGCTCCTGTTGTCAAAAGCGTGTTTAGCACATCAACTAACTCCGTTTCCAGGTGTGTAGCCAGTGCCTTCCACCAGTTCAATGGTCTGACTTTCTTTAAAACTTTGGCAGCAAATATATAATGCTTGAATATCACTTTTACGTAATTGAAAGTATTTTAATAAATTATAGTAAATTTAGGCCTTAACCTAGATTATCATTTCAGATTTCATTTTAAATATTTTCCTTTTTAGAAAGGAAAAATACATTTAATTAAAAAATAAAGATTTTTTTAAATGTAAATTATATCATTGATATTTTTTTATCCTCCTACCGCACAGCTCATACAGATATGGGAGAAGGGCTGGATTTTATTCGTGCTCGTGTCCTTGGCAGACTTAAGTTCTGATTACAGTTTTACTTCTGTCCTTGGTGCTAAGGGTTCAGCTTACAAATGACACAAAATGGGGTGCTGATACGTGAGCAGAAAGGAACCCAGGTTGACTTTCAGATCCATGGCTGAGTGAGTTATGGGAAAAAAACATTGTGCTGCAGGTCCAACCTGCTGAAGGATCATCCTGATTTCAAGCTTTGGCATGGTGGCCATGCCTGAAAAGCAAGCCCACTAGCTCCTAGCTTTCACCACTACCAGGAGCCCATGCATCTCCTGCATGTTATTGCAGGTTCACGTTCTAACTGTGTATTATACAGCCAGCAGATACACACATTCAGTTCAACGGTAGATTTGTTCTGATGGGCCGTACCCTTCCAAGTACGTGCTCTACCAGGTGTGATCCTCCTTAGCTTACAACATCAGACAAGAACACCACCCCTTACCTATGCTTCTGTTGCATTTGTACAGCAAGGTACAGAGGAAACTCTCCGGGGGTTCTTGTTGGGTTACGTACTGATTTGGTAAAATGCAGGAATAAGGAACTGCCGTGGTTCGCAAATAAACGGTCTCCAGGGCCCAGGCTAGGGCTAATTCTCTCCCCCATTTGTTTTCATTAGTTAAATGCAAGAGGAGGGTATGTACAAGGCAGGGTTCCCATTGAGTACTGAGTTGACACGGTAGCCTGAAGAGTTTGATTTTATACCAGGCACACTTCAAGGGAACATACTGTTTAAGAAACAACTCTCCCCTTGAACAGCATGAGGAATTCATCACAAGAAATGTTTTATCTAAGCCCTGAATACCTGTTGAAACAGTACAGACAGGAGATCAATGAGTGGGAGCAGCTTGAAAAGCCTGTCACAAAACACTCTGGCTGGTCCCTGCAGGGGCCAGCCTTAGAATTGTCACAGTACTATAGAAATCGGAGGAGGAGGAATTTCTCTGCTCACAAGAGAGGGAAACAAGGGGGTAGCTGAGGCATGGTGAGAATACTGATTGTACATTCATATGAGATGCTCACAAGACCTAGTCTGGGCTCCAGCCTGGTGCTGGGTCTGCTCTGTATATAGAATCTGTCCAGCTTCTACCAGTGGCCCCTGTGTAACAGTGTGTTCCTCGATGGAGCCTTTACATTCTCTACACTGCCAGACACCCCATTACTGCCTATATTTAGCTAAGTGACAACTCCTGAGCCCCACTTTGCAAGGGCCTCTCGCTGCTTCCCTGGCCTGCAAAGGTAAGAATGAGCCGTGCGTGAAACAGTCCTACAGACCGTCTGTGCTGTACTCAATGGCACACTTCTGTAAAATGGCCCCCTGTGCCTTCTTGTGGCCTGAAGCTGGTGCCTGTGTTCCCCCTATTGAACCTCTGGGGCACTGTTCTTTCTTACTGCCTTTCCGAGCTGCCCTTCTCCACTCTCACCCCAGCCTGTGATCTCCAAGCTCTCCTCTCTCTCTTCCATAAGACGGTAGTGCTTCAGCCTACCTCTGTCTGAATTTCATTTGAACTGCTCCATCTCTCTTCCCTACCCCCACTCGCTCCTGGAGGCAGCAATCCTGTGAAGTGGAGCTGTTCCTCTAAATAATCCTGCCTTTTATTTTGCCTGTCAGTGAAAGTGTTCAGAGGGGACTCTAGCTCAACACCAGACTGTCTAAATGGCCACCAGAGTATACTGAAAGCAGCTGTATCCAAACGTACACGTGGAGTGCTTTGCCTCAGATGAAATGGACTCGTAAGAGGCAGGGAGACCACCTTTTGGCAACTAGCAGCTTACTGCACTAAGCCCTTGGTGCTTCTAGCTAGCACTGACGCCGCTGTGAGGGAGCCAGTAGGGGAAACTAACATCTCCAAAGCAAACCAATTGATCATTTTTCTGTTTTTTCTCTCACCTGGGAGCCCCTTCCTCCTCATATGAACATTAAAACTTCCAGGCTGGGCTGTAGTGTAATCCTGCCCTGCCTACTTCCCACTTGTGCATGAATGAACCTACACTAGTGCCTGGGGCATATGGGATCCTGGGCCCTGCCAGCTACTGTCAGACTGGGGTTTAGAGCAGTGAGTTGCACTACGGGGTAAGGGGTGGCACAGCACAGTGTGGCCCTCCACCAAAGCAGGAGTCTCAAGTACCAATTGCAAGAGCCAGGAGTGATGCAGCTTTAGGGCTTGCCTCAGTAAGCTTCCCAGTGCTGAGCTCTGCAGGGAGGTTACTTCTATTCAGTCACTGTCTGTCTACCTGGCCAGTGCATCTGAGCTGAGAGCGCTGTCCAGAGCGGTCACAATGGAGCACTCTGGGATAGCTCCCAGAAGCCAAGACTGTCAAATTGTGTCCACGCTACCCTAAATTTGACCTGGCAAGGCTGATTTCAGCACTCATCCCCTTGTTAGAGGTGGAGTAAAGAAATCGATTTAAAGAGCCCTTTAAGTCGAAAGGGCTTGGTCGTGTGGATGGCTCCAGGCTTAAACTGAGATAATGCTGCTAAATTCGTCCTAAAATTGTAGTGTAGACCCGGCCTAGGTCCTATGCACATGTTGGAAAGTGGTGGTATGGCCCCTGGGGGTTTACTCCATAGCCCACTTCTGGGGCAGGAGTGTATCATTGCTAGCTACTCTTCCAGCTCCAGTGGAGACATGTCAAACATAACTACCTGCCGCATCAGCATAAAACCTGGGAGCACAAATAGGATCGTGTTGACCACCCTCAGGATACTTTCTCTAGGATAAGTTAGCACCTAGAGCAGGAAGGGAGGGAGCTAATTTCATGGAGGTAGTTGGGTTATGTAGCCTCTGCAGTGTGTCGTCTCTATTCTGGAAAGGAACCTAAAGGAGCAGGGCCATTGGCTAGCCTATTCTAGGCCAACTGCTTGTAATTGTTCTGAGCACCATGTGACACAGCAAATGGCAAACTAAGCTGGAGCAGCAATATATTGGCACCTGACAAGCAATGCAGTTTTTGTATAGCTATTAGTCCAGATTTATTCCTATATAATTATATGCAAAGAATAGACTCCAACACAATTTGAATAGATGAGCTATTCATCTCTCGGGCAAGCAGAATTAATATCATCTAGATAGATGTGGTACAGTTGATTCTCTCCCCCCAGTTCCCCTCCACACCCAGCATTTGCCCTTGCATATTGAATTTTCCAACTTGATTTTACAGAAGTTGACTTCAAGATTTATTGGGTACAACTGCTGACCTAGAATCGGGCTAGTGAAACTCTGGCTTCCTAAACAATTTGAGCTCTTTAATGTTTTCTATTATAGGACCACTCAGGAGGTTTTTATGCAGAGTATCAGCCAAGATAAGGAAGCAGAGACTGGTATCAGATTTGAGGCCTTAATATGCTCAAAAATTCCTTTATACAATTTCTTACGGCACAGTGCTAAACCATGTTGTTTTCTACATGCTAAGGACTTGGACTATGGAGTGAGAAAATGCTTTCACATGGGCCACAGCCAATCCAGCCTCTTTGCCTAGGGTTACAGACAACTGATCTGAAGGTAAAGAGAGTCTAAATTTGTAAGTGTCTGCTGGGTAAGAATGCACAGATTTCAAGGCTCAAAGGGATCATTATGATGATCTAGTCTGACCTCCTGTATAACAGAGGCCCGAGAACTTCCCCAAAATAATTCCTACAGCAAATCTGCTAGAAAAACATCCAATCTTGATTTAAAAATTCTCAGTGAGGAAGAATTCACCACAACCCTTGGTAAACTGTTCAAGGGTTAATTACCCTCATTAAAAATTTACACCTTATTTCTAGTTTGAATTTATCTAGCTTCAACTTCCAGCCATTGGATTGTTATTCCTTTCTCTGCACATTGAAGAGCATATTAAATATTTGTTCCCTGTATAGGCACTTCTAGATTGTACTCAAGTCACACTTAACCTTCTCAGTGTTAGACTCAAGGAGCTCGGTCTGTTTAGCTTATCCTTTAAGGCATGTTTTCTGATCTTTTTAATAAGTCATTTTTGTGGCTCTTCTGACCCCGCTCCACTTTATTAATATCCTTCTTGAATTGTGGTTCTGAGACCACTTACTATTGCAGCACCATAGGGTATGTCTACACTCCACCTGGGAGTGAGCCTCCTAGCCTAGATGGGCAGATTTGAGCTAGCATGCTAACAAGCTGGGTGGATGGTGCAGCTCTAGCAGAGATGCTCAGACCTAGGGGCGCCATCCTTCCCTCTCCCCACCCCAAACTAATAGCTATAGAAGCAAAAACCATTTTAACACCTTTGCAGGCTAACAGGACTCTTTACCTGTGATTGTGCCTGAAGAATTTCAGTTCTCTGGCTCCAGAGAAACTCCATTTTGATGGTAATAAGATAATATTCTAAAGTAAATCACCAATAAGGAGCTGGGCACCAAGTTGCCAAAAACATATTAGAAGTAGAACCAAAGTGTGGTGATTATGAAGGCCTATTGTCCCACACGATTTTATGCTTAAAGCTTTATAAAGGTGGGTTTTCTACATAATGCAACTTGGTAACTAACTACACCTCTACCCTGCTAAAAACACGACCCACTATAACACAAATTCAGATATAATACCATAAAGCAGTGCTCTGGCGGGGCAGGGCTGCGCGCTCCGGCGGATCAAAGCAAGTTTGATATAACGCAGTTTCACCTATAACACGGTAAGATTTTTTGGGCTCCTGAGGACAGCGTTCTATCGGGGTAGAGGTGTACTGTGCTGTTTGCTTTGGAGTCAGGTACCCGCTCAACACATTCTGTGCTCAGGTTCTACTCTATGTGGATTTCTGCTCTCCCAGCTGCTACATCCAGAATCTGCTCCTACAACTAGTAAGAAATAAATGACAGTTTGGTTTGTATATTCCCTCTCGGTGATGATGGAAAATTGGGAAAATACTCACTGAGGCTGGGTTCATTAACTTAATGCATGTGTATAATGGTACAGTTAGGCCATTGCAATGAAAGTTTATATTCAAGTGCACACACTTTTTTTTAAAGTCTTTATTTTAAAAAATTGTTAGGTTTTAAACCCTTAAATTACTCCATTTAAGAGCAGTATACGATCACATTTGCTTAGCTGTATGATCTTCTGATGAAAGAATAGCAGGAAGTAAACTTAAAGGATTTTGGTTTGAGTAGAATCTTGAACAGCTCCATGCAAATACAGTGCCAGAAACTTCTGGAATGTGTCAAGGCGATAGCCATATATTCCAGCAGGAAACTGTGGAGAAGAGACTTGGATATTCAGTTTGTAGTGAACTGATACTTTCCCAAGCAATAGTCTATTATACTTAAAGACCACTTGAAACATGGCAGTCTGTCTGAAACAAGCTTTTTCTGACAGACAAGTAGGTTTGAGTGTATTTCCATTGGGATTATACTAATGGGTGGGGAATTTACCCAGTGAGATTAAAGAGCCTTCCTAGTCTAAGGGGAGTTGACAATTACCATTCTCTCCATTTACTTTATGTTGAGGCTGACCATTGCATGCAAGTATACATTTTCTTAGTTATTTCACTGAAGAACTTTTTCAATAACGACATAATGAACTTGTACATCTACATAAGATGTCTCCACCTTAGCAAGTTTAATATAAATTGCAAAGCAGCTGACTACACTGATATATAAACAGGACTGATAGTTGCCCTATATTATTTCAGTGTTCACAATTAAGTACCAAACAGCCTATTGTCCTATCTATACCAATACTGTCTGTACAAGCTCCTAAGGCTCAAAATAAATGTAAAGGCATAGGATTTACATTATATAATTCTGGTGAATAAACTAGTTCTCTCAAGCCTGTTAACTTACCTTGACAACTTTCTTCCTGATTCCTGGAAGATACCGGATGTAGTCATACATATACTGATCAGAATCAATCCAGACGAGGTTTTTAACACCATCACTAGAGGCCAAGTCTGTTGTATTTAACTGGAACACCATAAACTGGAAAATACGACCCTCTGTACCAATGCTTTGTACGACTACTGGGTGCTCTAAAACTTTGGGATCATCCTGGGTGGGGTGGAGGGAAGGAAGGAAGAGTTACAACAGACAATGGATGAGAAGATACAGAATCAGCAATTATCATTTGGTTTAAAGCCAGGACTTTAACAAAAGTGTTATCTTGCCCAGAAAGTTACTCTATTCAAACAGGTTTTGAATATAGATTTTGTATTTTATTAGGGCTGTCAATTAATCAGTTAACTCATGCGATTAACTCAAATTAATTGCAGTTTATCACATTGTTAAACAATTGAATACCAACTGAAATGTATTAAATATTTTGGATGTTTTTCTACATTTTCAAATATAGATTTCAATTACAACACAATACAAAATGTACACTGCTTGCTTCATGTGTTTGATTACAAATATTTGCACTGTAAAACTATTTTTCCAATTCACCTCATACAAGTACTGCAGTGCAATCTCTATCATGAAATTGCAACTTACATAACTGCATTCAAAAACAATGCAAAACTTTAGAGCCTGCAAGTCCACTCAGTCCTACTTCTTGTTCAGCCAATTGCTAAGACACTTACGGGAGATAATGCTGCCCACTTCTTATTTATAGGATTTCTGTAGCCGGCACTGCATGCTATTTACGTGCCAGATATGCTAAACATTCATATACCCTTTCATGTTTCGGCCACCCTTCCACGCTGATACTCGTTAAAAAAAGTGTGTTGTGTTGGTGACTCATCTCCTTGAGGGAGAATTGTATGTCTCCAGCTCTATTTTACCGGCATTCTGCCATATATTTCATGTTGCAGTAGTCTCGGATGATGACTCAGCACATGTTCATTTTAAGAACCCCTTTGCTGCAGATTTGCCAAAATGCAAAGAAGGTACCAATGTGAGATATCTAAAGATAGCTACAGCACTCAATCTAAGGTTTAAGAATCTGAAGTGCCTTCCAAAATCTGAGAGGGATGAGGTGTGGTGCATGCTTTCAGAAGTCTTAAAAGAGCAATACTTCTATGTGGAAACTACAGATCCTGAACCACCAAAAAAGAAAGTCAGCCTTCTGCTGGTGGCATCTGACTCAGATGATGAAAATGAACACGCGTCAGTCCGCACTGCTTTGGATTGTTATCGAGCATAGGCGCATGTCCTCTGGAATGGTGGTTGAAGCATGAAGGGACATATGAATCTTTAGCGCATCGGGCATGTAGATATCTTGCAACGCTGGCTACAATAGTACCATGAGAACACCACTCACTTTCAGGTGACATTGTCAACAGGCAGCATTATTTCCTGCAAATGTAAACAAACTTGTTCAGCCAATTGCTCAGACAAACAAGAAATCAAGACTGTGTGGACTTGTAGGCTCTAAAGTTTCACATTGTTTTACATTTTAGTTTTGAATGCAGTTATTTTTTTGTACATAATTCTACATTCAAGTTCAACTTTCATGGTAAAGAGATTGCTCTACAATACTTGTATTGAGTGAATTGAAAAATAGTATCACTTAGTTTTTTAAAGTACAAATATTTGTAATATAAATGAGCACTGTACACTTTATTCTGTGTAAAATCAATATATTTGAAAATGTATAATACATCCAAAAATATTTAAATAAATGGTATTCTATTAAGTATGATTAATCACAATTTTTAATCATGCAATTATTTTTAATTGCTTGACAGCCCTAATTTTAATTAAATCTTTCAAATGGCAATGGACTATAGATGTAAACTGAATTACATGTCTGTTCTAGTTTTTCATTTTAGCCACACACAAGACAGTTGCTTCAACTGATTTCTACCCATTGCCAGTCTACCTTTAACCTTCATTAACACATTAATGTAATTGCTATTGGCATAACAAGGTGTTACTCTGAATTGGCAAACAACTTAAGAATCAAAACATGTCCTTAAAGGTTACCTATAAATCCCTGGCCTATAAAGTCACTAGATGATATCAGTGCAGATTTCAAAATATTGTAATATCAGACTTAATAGAATTCAGAAGCCCTCACCCCTAGGTCTTCAGTTCAAATTCAATCCAGGTCAACAGTGACTAAGTCATTGCCAGCTAGTGGCTGCTTAGTGGCCTCTGAAGTGTTCCGAATCTCATTCTAGTTTCAAAGGGAGAGGTGTCCACATCACAAAAAGTCCACAGTGGTTGGCATGCTTCTTGTACATTTCAGCTACAATGTTAAGGACTGACCTACCCACTCCCACCTAGCGTTCATAGTTCTAGGTCCGGACTGTGGCACAAGGATGGGATGGCATAGGAAAGTTTGAATCACAAACTCCATGCTATATTTGTCTGAACTCAGCAACAGATACCTCCTATCTCCATAATTAAGTAAAAGTGCAGGTAGTAAGTATTTCAACAATCTACCTTCTAATCCAAGTCTGAGAGATCACTGTACCATTTCTCAATTTTGTATAACTGAAAGCAAAACTAACTTTGCTGCTGGCTTGCAATTTATTCATCTGCAACCATCCAGGTTGTACTGCACCTTTAGATAAAATCATTACAACAGCTTCCATGAACAATGACTTATACTATAGAAGTAGTGAGGTGTGACAGGCATTTTAATACGTACCCCATATAGCATCTTGGCCTTTGCCAGTGCATTGCCAAAAGCAAACATGAGCATTTTAGCCCGGAGTTGTTCTGGTCTAAATCGGGCTGGACGAATGTTGGCTGATTCCACAAAGTACAGAGTGTGAGGATGAGGGTAGGGATAACCTTCTCTAAAACCTGGATTACAGGTAACCATGAGATTAAAAGAAAAAAAATTTAGTACAAAAAGTTACTTTCCTTTACTCTCTTCAGTAATTATTAAATGTGTATTAATGCAGGTTAGACTTACTGCTGTGAAGAACATGTAAGATACCTATATAGCACTAGCAAATTGGCTAATCTATTATCAACTGTACATCTAACCTCAGCACATGAAATGTTTAAGGGAATGGGAAAGTTAAAGATTTTAGAGCTGTCCACTAGTAAACATTAGCCTGAATGTTTATGTAAGTGCTGCACAACTTTTACCTGTATCATTTCGTTCTTCATATACATTAACTTCCTGAAGATCAATTGTAGGAGAGATTGGATGGAAGGTCTCTAGAGTGTGGTTTTCAGTAGCCAGAATCTCATCCTTGGAGGCTACTGGCAATAATGGATTAATGGCATTCAAAAGCATTCCATTCATGCCACGCACCTGAAGAAGAGATGATTCTGTAAAAAAGAGATCATACTGCATGTAAACATTACACTACAAAGACTCACTAAACACTCGTACTTAATTTAGAATAAATCTAACATCACATCTATTAGATGTATTCTTCTATTGCTATAATTTTACTGTAACATGTATCCAAAGGAAAAGATGCCCTAGGTTTTATTTGCTAATGTTTAATACTCTATGAAAAAGTGAAGCCATAGGCTGACCCCTGCATAGTTAACCATGAAGTGTCACAATAGTATTACTGCAAGAATCCTGAATTATTTTGCAAGGCACCTCATTCCCTTTTCCCTTCCACCCCTCCCCCCCAAATGAATGTTAAGTAGCAGCCCAACTGGAGACAATGTTTTACACAGAATACAAACATAACACTTCTATTTATCCAGTTCACTAGTTATTGGTCCCATATAAGTGTGGCTTGAAAGATTGTACAGATTTCATGCACATTGTAGTAAACAAATCAGTTCTTTAGAAAACAATGCTCAGATTCCCTTTTCTCATGCACCATTGACTGTCTGTCCTCCCCCCAATGTCTTTCATATTCTCTAAAGAATAGATAGTAAATTCCTGAGGACAAGAGATGAGCCATCTTACCTCAACTATGCCTAATGCACTATTTAAAGCTAAAAGGTTCTGAGACACTTAGTTTCATAGGCGTTAGCTTTATTTTAATTCTCATTCATATCCTTAGCTTTAAAGCTAGTATTTTTCTTTAGTATTCCCTATCAGGATTATAAGTAAAGAGAAAGAGAAGTGTTTTCTACAAAAAAAGAAAGAAGTTACTAACCTCTCTCCCATGTAGCCGCCACTTTGTAGTCTCTAGCCAACATTCTTTTAGAGAGGGAAGGATACTTGCTAGCCATTGTCCTACACAAATGTAACAAGTCTTCCAAGAGTACAGGGCTTTAGAATGAGACAAGAATTAGTAGGATAGGATACAAAATGACTTTGAAACTTATAGGTGTACAGAATGTACGATGTATTCCAGTACATGAATACAGTAAGCCATAAAACCGTATGAAATATGTAACATATCCAAATGGTTAATGCAGATTTGTTTAATTCTTAAATCCATCTGGCATACCAATCATGTTCCAAGTTGGCAGTGATAATGTTTACTTTCAATTATTAAAACAATTGACATCTGTATTAGCTGGGATATGATCTAAACTAGAATTAAGTTTGTACAAACCCACAGACTGTTACACACTGACATAAGATGAAAACAAGTTTTGAATATACACACAAGTAGAAGGGTAAACAAGTGAGGGCTGGCAATCAGATACAAACTGAATTCACCTCAGTAACATTAAACAGTAAATCTAATGTTCTGCGGGTAAAATATATATATATCTTTTTTTTTTTTTTAAACTGATACTGATTAAAAAATTGGTTTTGAAGCAGAGCTTCCCTGAAAAGGCTGCAGTGTAAATAAAGATTTCTTTAACTCACAGACTTTAAACTTTTGATGACTTACCAATAATACTCTCTCTTGGGAATAAGTTCAGTGGTATTCCAGACACGTGCATGAGAAATTGCATTTTGTACTCTCTCATCCTGATTCTCTAGTTGGTTGGCTGGTTCATCAATAATATTAAGTACTTTTGGAGGTAAGCCTTCTATTAATTTTGTCTTTGTTAGCCAGAGTGCTTGCCTTACTCCTTAGAGTCAAATCAAAATATATTTATTGAGGATATTCAGCAGTGTTAACTATGCCATAAATGGGTTAATATAAAAATGCTCTTTTACCTATTGAATCTTAAGCATTTATGCTACCACTAATATAGAATACTTCTCAGCATGACCAAGTTATCAGGAACATTAATTTTATGTAGTCTGACCACTTTCATTTATGTACTGTTTTACAACACTGAAATAAGTGTGCATGCCTCATTAGCACCATATAAGTTACACTATACAATAATTTTATTGAAAGAGATTAGTTTATAAGTGTTTTTCCCTACTCATTTTTTAATTATAGTATATTGGCTTATGAATTACAAGGAAAGAAGATATGAGAGACTACATATAGCATACGTATACTTTGCATGTTATACTTCATGTTACATGTAAATGGGATCTTGCATTCTGCTGCATGCATAGTTCATCTTAAATTAAGTACTGGTATCCATACCGAAAGGAAAGAGAGCCTGTACCCCTTGCCAAAGTTTGTTAGCTTTCAGTTTAAATTATCATAGTAGCTGGAGCCCCAACAAAAATCAGAGCCCTACTGTGCACAGCCCTATACCTTCAGGTGATATACTTCCCTTACAACCTAATCCAGTATTTTTGTTGGTCCACCCTCCTGAGAAAGTAGGTGCTGGCCTACTGTGCACACCACTATTGTTGTAAACAAGTGAGCGGGGCTCATTCCCCACCACGAGTCAGGTTACAGCCACTCCAACCAACGCAAAATGCCTTCTTGATAGGAGCCGTTTTAGGCAGCCGCCACCTGAGTTATAGGTAGGGCCCTACCAAATTAACAGTCCATTTTGGTTAATTTCATGGTCCTAGGGTTTCAAAAATCACAAATGTCATGATTTCAGCTATTTCAATCTGCCATTTCACAGTTTTGTAATTGTAGGGGTAGTGACCCAAAAAGGAGTTCTGGGGAAGGAGAGTTTGCAAAGTTTTTGGAGAAAGGGTTGTGGTACTGCTACCCTTACTTCTGCACTGCTGGGGTGGTGCTGCCTTCAGAGCTAGGCAGTTGGAGAGTGGCAGCTGTTTGCTGGGAGCCCAGTTCTGAAAGCAGAACTGCTGCCAGTAACAGTGCAGAAGTAAGGATGGCATGGTATGGTATTCCCACCCTTAGCTGTACACTGCTGCTGGTGCGGTCCTGCCTTCAGAGCTGGGCGCCTGGCCATTAGCCACCGCCGCTCTCCAGCCACTCAGTGCAGAAGTAAGGGTGCCAATACAGTGATTCTGTCTCCCCCTCCCTCTTCTCCCCTCCCCCCCCCAAAAAAAACAAACTTGTGATATCCCTGCAACTCCCTTTTGGGTCAGGACCCCCAATTTGAGAAATGGTCTCCCCTCTGAAATCTGCATAGGGTAAAAGCACACAAAACTCCAGATTTCAGCCTGTGATGAGTTTTTCCATGGTCCTGAATTTGGTAAGGCCCTAATTATGAGCTAGGTCTGGCAGCTAGTTGTTGCATATTATTGTGGTTGCCCCTTAACTGCTACTCCAGCTCTCTCAGGCACGTCCCTCTACACCCCTCCTCCCAGTCTAAGGCATTTATATGACCCCATCATTTGTATCGTCTGAGCACCTCACAACCTTATGTATTTAGACTAGCGGGGTTGGGGGCAGGGCAGCAGCTGTTACCCCCAGCTACAGGCGGGGCAGTGAGGCACAGAGCTGCAGTAACTTGCCCAGGGTGACCTAGGAAAGCACTGCCAGCTCAGAGAACTGACCCTGGCTCTCCCGAGGCTGGTGCCCTAACGAGGGGGCCGCGTTTTCCAACACCCTGCTGCCTCCCCAGGCAGGGCAGGGCTGGGCGCTCCTGCCCCCGCCCCCCGGTCCCTCCGGCGGCCTGGCTCCCTCAGCAGCTCTGCCCCGCGCCCGCTACCTTCCAGCATCTTGGCTCGCGGGTGGCACACGTAGCAGACCCGCTCCTTGTAGAGGGGCATCTCCTCGTAGCGCGGCCCCGGGGAGCGGCGCGGGTCGTGCCAGCCACGCTCCCAGCGCGGGTGGCGGGGCCGGGCCAGCCAGGGCACGAAGTGCTGCTTGCCCGCGTAGGTGACCTGCTCCAGGCCGGGGATCTGCTCCTGCACCGGCCGCTTGTCCTGCCAGCTGCGGGGCAGGGGGGCCCCCGGGGGCGGCCCGCGGGTGGTCCAGGGCGTGCGGGGCAGCGGCCCGCGGGCGGCCTGCACAGTCTTGCCGCGGTGCGGCCCACGCGGGCCCCACGCCCTCAGCGCCCCGGCCGCTGGCCTCACAGGCCACCGTAACGCCGCCATGCTCGGCTCCCGTCAGGGACTCCGGCCTCGGCCCAGCCACCCGCAAGAGTCACCGGCTGGGGGCCGCCATTTTCCCTAGCGCGGAGCATGCCGGGTACGCAGCGCGTATCCCGGTGACTGACGGCACCGCCAGCCAATGACGCCTGGGTAAGCTCTGTCTGTTCCCGCCCTCCCGGCGGAACGGGGCGCGGCGCCAGTCGGGTTCTGGGGGGCGCGAAGGGCGTCGGCGAGGGCACGCGGCCGCTGGTAGGTCGCGAGCTGGAGGATGGCTCGGGGTGGGGCACGGCAAGGCGCCCCTCCCCCGCCCGGCCCAGCAGGGCCCTTGGCCTCCAGGCGCCCCGCGGCATCCGCCACAGCTGCGGCTCGTGGGCACCTGGTGCGCGGGGGGCTGGGCAGAGGCGCCCCGTGTCCTGCGCTGCCCACCCCACCCCACGTGGGCTATAGAGAGTCGTAACCGGGGGGGAGGGCGCCGGGCCCCGGGCCCCGCTCCGCCAGTCGGATTGATTGACAACGTCCTAATGGCGGGAACCGGGACACCCTGCCCCGAGGCCCCGCCCTCCGCTCGCTCCGGCCCCATCGCTCGCTCTCACCGGGCAGGGGCGTGCGGGCTTCGGCTGGCGACGCAGGCTCTGGGGCCTTGCTGGGGATTTGGGGGGCAGGGGGCTCTGGGTTGGGGTGAGAGCTGGCTGGGGCCAGGGATGAGGGGTTTGGGGTGCGGGGGGGGGCCAGGCTGGGACCAAGGGGGTTGGGATGCCGGAGGGGGGTCCAGGCTGGGACTGAGGGGGCCAGGCTGGGACTGAGGGGGCCAGGCTGGGACCGAGGGGGTTGGGATGCAGGAGGGGGGGCCAGGCTGGGACTGAGGGGTCCAGGCTGGGACTGAGGGGGCCAGGCTGGGACCGAGGGGGTTGGGATGCAGGAGGGGGGGCCAGGCTGGGACTGAGGGGGCCAGGCTGGGACCGAGGGGGTTGCGGTGCAGGGGGGGTTGGGGTGAGGGAGGGGATCCAGGCTGGGACCGAGGGGGTTGGGGTGCAGGAGGGGGGGCCAGGCTGGGACCGAGGAGGTTGCGGTGCAGGGGGGGTTGGGGTGAGGGAGGGGATCCAGGCTGGGACCGAGGGGGTTGGGGTGCAGGAGGGGGGGCCAGGCTGGGAGTGAGGGGTTTGGGGTTCAGGAGGGGGCTCAGGGCTGGGGTAGGGGGTTGGGTGCGGGAGCATTTTGCGGCGTAGGCTCTGGCCAGGCGGCGCTTACCTCAGGCGGCTCCCAGAAGTGACCTGCATGCCTGCAGGTGCCGCCCCCACAGCTCCTGTCAGCCCCAGCTCCCGGCCAGTGGCCACCCCTGCACCTCCTAGGAGCCAGACATACCGGCCGCTTTCGGGAGCCACGAGAGGCAAGACAGGCAGGGAGACTACATTAGCCATGCTGCCGGACTTTTAGTGGCTTGGTCAGCAGTGCTGATGGGAGCCACCAAGGTCCCTTTTTGACTGGATGTTCTGGTCAAAAACTGAACACGGCAGCCCTAGCTAGGGGGCCCGTTTCCAAGCCTGTTTCTGCCGTGTCACATGCTGACCTGTCCATCCATGAATGCAGAGCTTCTCCCCTAATCCCATGACTCCAGGATCTGGGGCTTCAAGAGAGCCGCCCTGCAATCTGCCCTGACTCTGGGTCCCACCAACTGGGATGATTAGCTACCACCTCTCATAGCTACAGGGAGCAGCAGGCTCCCAGTCTCGCCTTTGCCTGGTAGCATGATGGGGTTGCATGGCTGAGCTGGACTGCAGGGGGAAGATGGATTTATCATATTACAGCCGTACCCAAATCACAGAACTGAGAGGCATATTGAATGGCCTCCCCAAACACTGCTCCTGTGTTACTTGTACGGGCCCCTTTCGCCTACTCTCCATTTGTCCAGATTGGAAACTCACCAAAGCAGAGACCTGCCTTCCCTGATGTCCTAGGCTCTTTCCCAACAGAAAGATAGGGGCATAGTACCTGCCCCAAGGAACATACTATCTTTGGGTGAAAGAAGAATATTCCTTGGGTGGAAGGTAGCATGGTCTGAGTACAATGCTAGGAGTCAGCTCTCATGAGCAGTAGGCCCTGTGCTAACAACTGATATTCATCTTTGGCCTTGGTCAGGTCACAAAAGCTAATTTTTTAATGGCCACTTATTTTGAGATAACAGATACTTAGGCCCTAACTGTCAGACACGCTGAGTACCCATGACTCCTATTGACTTTGCTATGGATGCTCAGCATGTTGCTCCCTGTGGCTAGACTGCTAAAGTCAGTGGCCATTTTTCAAAATGTTGGCCCTAGTGTTCCATTTCTCCCTCAGTAAAATGAGAATAATAATATGTTTGTCACAAGTGTGAAGATAAGTTTTAATGCTGATAAAGCACCTTGGAAATGAAAATGGCTATAGGCGTTAAGTATTCTTCAACACTGCCACTTGTGGTTTTATAATTTTCCTCATTTTTGAATGATACAGCATTAATAATACCTAGCTCTTATCTAGTACTCTTCATCAGTATATGCCAAAGCATTGAGAATAATATCAAGTTTAGCAGTGCATTAAAAAGCTGTGATGTTCCACAGAGGTTAGTTTGGGGACTTCTTTTGATAGGACATGATCTAGGACTGTCTGATATAAGGATCTTTGGATGGGGGGGTTAAAGATAATTCTACCAGTGCTTGCTGTCGCCTACTTATTCGATCTCTAACCCTGTAGCAACTCTCTTGCTCTCCAAAATGGCCCTTCACTTGACTGATTTCACTAAACACTGCTCCCTGTCAAGTTCCTCTCTCTGACCACCACCTGTATTTCTCCAGCATCGCTTATCTTCCAGAGGTTGAACCTCTCTATTAAAAGCGGGGGCAGGTGCAGGCCACATTTTAGAATGCTACTTTGTATGTTGAGTACAGTAATAAAGATGTATTGAAGAAGGGGATTTAGAGAAAGATGCAAGATAAGATGGGACCAGAGCACACCATGTATTCATCTTTAATGTAGGGGTGTGGCCCACAGAGATGATAAATCCTAGGTCACAATGCTCCTTTTTGGTCACTGAAGCTGAGTCTAGGATTTAAAAAATATAGCAATTTATATGAATACTGAGAACATCCATAGTTAAATTATTTTTCCTGTCTAATGTATACGCAATACAGACACTTATTCTGCTGGGCATAAACCGCTCACCAAACTGTTACTGGGTTTCTTACACCTTCCTCTGCATCATCTGGTATTGGCCACAGTCACTGACAGGATACTGGACTTTGTGAGCCATTGGTCATATTCAGTATAACAATTCTGTATTAAAGCAGAGGATTGTAGCCACTCAAATGAAGATGCTTGTATCAAGTTAACCACTATATATTCAGCTAGATAAAGTTTGGATGCCTCCTGAATTAAATCTTCAACATATTGAGATGGATGTCTCTAAAGCAGCAGATAGCTAGCACCAGATTCATGTGTGCCTCTTTCTTAAAACATATAGCCCTGTGAATGATGCTTGGGTTGTGTTTTGTAGGTAATGAGTGAAAGTGAGGATGACTGGCTCTCTCTTATGCCCACTGAACCCTTGCAATCTCAGTGCTGTGGCAGTGGCTGCAAACCGTGTGTCTATGATGTGTATCAGAAGGAGCTAGCCCAGTGGGAAGAAGCCAAAGCAAAGAAAGACAGAAGCCTCCTGACCAAACAGAAGGAGGAGGTAGGGACTTTAAAGGCCTTCATAGCATCCAATCAGTCAGTACTTTTATCACATTTGTGTTTGTAAGCATGTAATAGCTGTGTAGCTGAGGGTGGGGTGATCTATAATGGTCGTTTATTAGAAGAATTTAGACCTCCCCCATAATACCTGCTGTAATGGAAATTCCCATACTCTCTGGATTTCATTATGTACCTCATTCAAGTGCAATTCCTGGTGCCACTACAGCAAGCTCACATCACCTGAAGGTGATAAAATAAGGATAAAGCTTGTTGGTGCAGGAGACAGAACTTTCTTCAGGGCCAGTCTGAGACTCGAATGAAGTCACCCAGAAAATTAAGGGCCATCATAAACTTCACCACCCTCCGGTCCCAGTGAAAGGTGCATTTCTTTGATCTTTCTGTCCCTAACATAAATACATAGCAACATGTATATTAAAAAAAGTCCTTGAAAATCCCACCAAAACAAGACACTTTCCTGCACATACATCTTTCTCTGTTGAGAGAACGAGAGAACAAGTACCTGATAGGTGTTACTAACATTCTTAATGCACTACTGAAAGTATTCAGATATTACAGTGATGCACCCTGTGTAGAATAGAATAGGTGGTGATTCCACAGCTTAAGGCAACAAGTTTTTAGGGGAAAAAGCAGAGATGAGAGTGTCAGCATCTCTTCTGCTATGATAGCGTTCACTGTTCCCCTTAGACAACTTTTATTTTACCTTCATTTTCAGGTTCATATATTGAAGATAAAAAATAAACATTTGACACAGCAGTAAATTATTTGCCTCTTCAAAACATAGTTATTCCTGTCAAATGCCCTTCAAATAAATCCAACCATGCTAGTAAAGCTGGATGTTTCTACTAACATAATCAGCAGTGAAATAATTAACAGTGTTGTTTTTTAAAATGGTCATCATTAGAGTTCAGTGTTACATCCCCATTAGGGTGTTAAGCTCTCTTAGAGCCGTTTCTACACACTCAGGAAGACAGCATTGCACTGAGTCATGTTTAGAAGGTTTTCTTCGTGGTCATAGGATCTGGAATCTATTTTTTTTTAATGACATCTTAGATTTTGAAAAAAAACACTGCAAAAACAAACCAGCAGAGAGAGCCCTAGAGTTTTCAAGGCACATTTTTCTGGGGTCCTAAGTTTCACAAGCACTAAATCCACACGTTTTTAAAAAAAAAAAATGAAATAAAGGATGCCATCTACCCCAGTAATTACTTATTGTTGTTCTTACAGAGTAGTAATTCAGAATTAAATCCAGATACATTTACTGCTTTCAAGATAAGCTCTGTGGAACAGCTAACAGAGGACACCTACCAGTATAAATTTGAGCTGCCAGGAAATAGCAGCCTGGGATTGAGTTTAGGACAACATATTGTGTTAAGGTACTGTACTTGTCTCCGGTTAAACGGGCTACATTATGTGACTTAATATGCAGTTTGTCAATATACAAAGATTTCATACCAAGTAAATCATAATTTCTGTGCTTCTGTAATGATACAGTTGAAAGAACTCATGAGTTTAAGTTTGTTAATTTTATGGTGAAAGCCCACTCCATAGCTTCATTTTTTCCCAACATTAGCTTTGTGGTGTTGGTGGAGAAAAGAGAACTAAGTGTGACTAAGAAGATCAATTAACAGAAGGAAAAAGAGAAAAAGTAGTTGTTTCAGCACGATTTAAATCAATGTGGCGGCATGAAGGGAAACTACTAAATCAGGAGTTCAATGTTAGGCCTGTAGCTTGGGGTGGCTAAGCACCATGCAATAATATTGTATCCAAAGTCCATGTGCTTTGTGGGTGATTGCCAGCGGAGGTCAGGAAAAACATTCCCTCCCCTGGCATAGTATTTGCCAAAAAGGGGCCATGTGGGAGAAGCTGTCATCTGTGCTAGTTTCTCATGGTGACCACTGTCAGATACAGAAGAAGGTCAGACTATAGGCACCATTGATATATATCAGTTATTATTATATGTTTACTGGATGCTGTACAGTGAAAAACAGCCCCTAGCCCAAACAGCTTACAATTCAAATTTACCAATATGGCATTTCCTCACGATACTGCACATTCATCTGCTCCACACAAAACATCTGTTACTTTCCTTTGCCTGATTTGTCTGAGGAAGCTGCATGTGCAACATAGCTGGTGCCATTGCCTAGAGAATCAGAGGAATACTAAAGAGTGTCGTAAAGGGTCTGCAGAGAAATCTGAGGTTATTTCACTCCCTGGATCTTTAGCTAATTGAGGGAACATCTGTCTCAGCAAAGGCTGCCCCTTGGGGAGGAAAGACTGCTGTGTGTTTCAGACACTAGCCTTTGCTCATCACTCCAAAGAGTATCAATCAGTGATTCCAGTAATGGTTTCCTGTACCATCTTGTTTTCTTCTCAGAGGGATGGTGAATGGTTTGGAGGTTCAGAGAGCTTATACTCCAGTTAGCCCTGTAAACGCTGAAGGATACTTTGAAGTTTTAATAAAAGTAAGTAGTCTATATTAGTTAGATAAGATTGTAAACAACTTGGGACTGTGTTTTTCTTCCATTGAATGTACAGAACTCCCTCTGTTAATATTTAGCAAACGAGAATTATAATTAGGAGTATGTGTCATGGAGCATTTTTGTAATTATTTAGGGGCAATTGTGCTTTGCTGATAAGAGTGGTCATTTCACGTACACAAAACTGAAAGTGAAAAGATGTCTTGTAAATAAATTATTTACAGCATATTCCCTATTAAGTGATCCTTACAAAATCAAGGCCAGAGTTTTGCAATTGACTATGGTAGGAATAGGATCAGGGCTTAGTTCTAAATCCTGTGCATGGAATCCCTGGGGAAATGATGCCCCTCTGGACCCTCTTCACCCCTAAAGTCTGTCATGTGAGTGCAGTGGCAATGCCAATGGAGGATTTTGAAAGTCTGTGGTACAGCAGGAAATGAAACCAGCTCTCCTGCATCCCTAGAGAGTGCCTTTAGCAATTAGGCTTGTTGAGGGGTTGTTTGCTTTAAGGACACTTTTCAGGGAAACTGTTCATTTTGCTGCAAAATATGTAGAACCATAAAACATCTATTTTGTGGTCTTCACATTTAGAAACTGATACTAAGACCTGTTTGGGGTGAAATCCTGGCCCTATTGAAGCTAATGGCAAAGCGCCAATTGACTTCAACAGGGCTGAGATTTTACCCTTCCACTTAGATGGAAGTTTTGCCTGCAGAACCAGGCTCAACAAAAATAATTATTTTGTGTAGGAGATCAAAATCAGTTCCATCTTTCTGGTCATATTTACATATCTCTGCTAATTTCTGGGGGGAGGATGGATTTTACTCCACGTGTAAAATTCTGACAGCTACAGCTTCCAGGCAGATTAGAGTACTTCTTAGCCTCTGCCTGTCTCCCAGGAGTTTATACTTTTGAGGATTTATTATTCATTGGTATGATAGAATATCGTCCTTTAGAAATGTGTGTAGCTCTGATAAAAGACATTTATGGGTGGGTTATTTCACTATTGTGGCAATCGGGGAAAAGTGCTACATTTGAGCTGCATTAATAGGATACATTTATAAATCGACTGTGAAATTTCATGTATACTTGCTTATTACACAGGTTTTGCGTTTCAATAATAATAGTAATGATTGTAATAATACCTTTCCTTTATATAGAACCTTTCATCCCAAAGGGAACTATAGTGATTCTCTGGCAGTAATAAAAGACCTGCAACACCTCCTCAGAAAGTACCCATTTTTATAACTTGCTGTGTAGGTTGTAGTATATTTCACACTATTCAGGCAATTTTGGGAAGTACTATATTATTATTACTGTGCAATCCAAGTACTGTTCAAACCCCTCTGTTTCCTATTGTTACACTATCACGTTCGTGATACTACAGTTTAGAGTGAGGGAGTTGCTATTTACCATGCATAACCCTCTGTAACAGGGTCAGCCACCTTCTGAGCACCCCCCTTGTGGCCTAGGGTCACTCTGTTTCCCCTTATTCAGGGCCCTTAAGAACTGCACAGTCCACAGTACTTAAAACAGTCCCCTTCTGGGGTCCAGTTTATTCAATCCTCAGAAACACATTGCCCTCCAGCCCCAACCCCCATTCAATATCTCTCTCCCCTTCAGTAGAAAGTCCCCATTCCTCCTTTCCAGAGCTGGGTGCTAATTTACCAGTCACTCCCATGCTTTACTTGGCTGGAGTTCATCCTCCTGGCTCTGAGTTCTCATGTTTCCTGCTAGAACCTTTCCCCACTCTCTACCACAGCTTCCTGCTGCCCCTTATAGGGGAATGAGCTGTCTCCCTCAGGTCCCACAGCTTAGGTGGGCTGGAGCAGTTCCTTCAGTAATCAGAGTTGGCTAACTCTGGGCCTCTAGTCCATAAGTGCCAAGCCATACTCCTTTGAGTGATTTTATAATGTTACCGTTTCTTTTGGTGTAAAACTGAGTGTAGAAGTTTTCATCCCAGGAGATATTTTTTCTTTTTATTTACAAAAAATAATTGTAAACCAGTTCAGTCATTTCTCATTTAGATTGAGGGGAGATATTTGGGTGTGGAGAGTGTTTCAGTTCCAAATGCTTTTCCCCTAGTGCTGTAGGGAACGTGAAGTAACTGCTAATTTGCTACTGCGTTATACCTTGTGTTGCCATTTATGCTTGTGGAAGGTGAGTGTAAGATGCTTACCATACAAACCATTCTGATATGATACCTTTTCTACCCACTCTGCATAGGTGTTAAATGTCTACCCAAGATGCAAGGCCCATTGAATGTAAAATGTCTCTGATAGTATCTTACAGCACGGAAGCCATTAGGGATGGTAACAGGACTAACTGGATGATCCCAGGGTTTTAGCGTTTCCCTTTGTGTCCTCCTCTATTGCAGGCAAGCTATGACTCCTGTCAGTAACACATGAAGTCTTTATGCAGAAGTCTCTAACAGTGTTTTCACAGTGGTTTTGCACCTGCTAGGAAGAAGAGCAGTTTTTGTGAATGCCGTTTTCAGTGCGGTCCATGTCAACATTTTTGTAAAATCTCAGAGCATCCCTTCACATTCAGATGATCTATACTAAAAATACCCATTTTAATATTTCAGATGGGAAATCCGACTCCGGTTCAGTAGTTACTTGCTGTGCCATTGTAGCATCTGGGAGATCTGAAACAAAGTGTAAAATATGTGGTGTTCATTTGAATATCAATACCCAGAATGCACTTCCAGCTCCCAGTCATTTAATAACTGTGCTACATGACCGTGTTCTGAGCTCTGGAGAACACAAGAAAGCTTGCTGTGCTTTTGACTGTAAGGAGTTCTTCTTTGTGTGCCTTGTAAATGAGAGTTCTGATAGGCCTTCCTAGCTTCAGAAAGCTTAGGCTTCATAAGTGTGTATTGTGTTTACATTATATTCAAGCTGGATTTGATCCAGTATCATTTCAGTTAAATGTCTTTGTTACTGTTACAAGTTTATATTATTTTGCCAATAGAACAGTCATTTTTTAAATCCCTGAAATGTTTTTCCCCCTTTTGTTTAAACAGAGATAATTTTGTAATTAACGTTAAGCTGGGAAACTTTCCAACAAAGTATAATTATTCTTTCCTTTTGTGTGATTTTTTTTTAATAGTGCTACAAGGCTGGGCTAATGTCACAATATATAAAATCCTGGATTGAAGGAGACACAGTCTTTTGGCGAGGGCCATTTGGAGGCTTCCCATATAGCCCTAATCAGGTTAGTCATATAATAGATACAGAATGGCTCAGCACATGGTAGCTCACTTTGTGTAATGTACCAAAAGGAGAGTGTCAATTAGATTACTATTTTGATTATTTGAAGGATTTACACATTTACTGTACAGTACTACAGCATTTGAAGTTGATTGGAGTAAATGGATCTTGTTAGAATGCAAAATATGTAAGGAGGGAGAGGAATGGGAGGAGTGGGGGAGATTATAAAACACTAGCAAGGGTTGCTGAGCATCCATTTCATTAGTAGCAGCAAAGAATCCTGTGGCACCTTATAGACTAACAGACGTTTTGCAGCATGAGCTTTCGTGGGTGAATACCCACTTCTTCGGATGCAAGCAGCCGAAGAAGTGGGTATTCACCCACGAAAGCTCATGCTGCAAAACGTCTGTTAGTCTATAAGGTGCCACAGGATTCTTTGCTGCTTCTACAGAACCAGACTAACATGGCTACCCCTCTGATACATTTCATTAGTGTTGAAACTGGTCAGAGTTATCACCAAAAATGCGTGCAAATTTGTTTTGCATCACTTTGAACTACATTGATGTTTCAAGACCAAGTTTGACCGGAGCAGAGGTATCAAACTCCTAGTTCCAGGGCCAGATCTCACCCATTTGATATATTTATGTGGCCCATGAGGTATCATCAGATTGTGCAGACTCCGGTGAGGTGTGCAGTCTTACGTCCATGATGCTGCAAATAGTGATCCCACATATGGGTGCCAAACTCACAGCAAAAATGACTATATCAAATTTTGGAGAGATTTCCTACAAACGTAGGGACTGTTATTTAATCCGCACCTTTTGGATGAGATGTAGAATTGTGGTTCTGGTCGTTAGAGATCCCATGGCACTTGCAGTGAGGAGTGTGAAAACCCCAGGGAGCTGGCCAAATTCCAGGTAGAGCAATTACATTCTGCCTGCTGAAATCCCCCCTACTGTTTCAGTTGGTAAAGTTATTCTTCACTTCCCCTTCTTCAGAACTTGTGATCAGGTTTGTGCTGCATTGCCAGAAGTGACTGCATCCCAACAGAGGGTGAATGATCCCTGTAAATACAGCTCATAAAGCACATTCTGACCCTTGGGTGAAAGTCACCATAGAAGCTCAAACTGTTTATAATTATTTGTATTATTTATGAATAATAATAATAGATGAAAGGTATTTTATGAGTTCTGCTAACACCCGAAAATAAAATTCCCTTTTATTTTTGCGTTCAGAGTAATTTGTTACCAAAATACATCAGAACTGATCTTATTTTAAAAGTGGATATGGCTCAGCAATTTAAATAGGTCATTCACAATATATCGTGAAATAGTCCCAAAACACCATCTCTGTGCCCTGCTTCCAGCCTGCTCAGCTAATTTACCAATTCATAAGTTAGAAGAGGTTTTGCAAACTGTGCCACGGGGAACCAGCCTTACTGGTAGCCTGGGCACATGTAGGGCCTGAATTTGAGTGATGCTAAGCACCCCTGGCTCCCACTGATGGCCATCCCTAAGAATTAGTATGCTGTATAAATCAGTGGCCTGTATAAAAGGAAGCTGAAAGTTTCATAGCACTTAGGATAGATTTGTTCATAAAAGGTCAGATCCAACTTACACTGAAGTCAATAGGAGTTGGAGTGGGCCCTTTGTTTTGCAAATCTTTTCTCAGTCTAATATAGCTTTGGGCTTTGATTTCCACAGGCCACTAACTTTTCTGTTGGGATACAGCTCAGATGTCCTCAATCCAACTCTTGAATAAGAGTGATTCATTTGGCTGTGAGCACTTCATCTGATTTAGTATGGATTCATAGGATTTCCCATATCAGTTCTGACCTGGTAGTTCATCCAGTCCGATATCCAGTCCCTAGCCATGGCTAAAGGTGGTCCTGTGGGCAGGGCACTGAACTGGGAATCAGGAGACCGGGGTTCACCTGACATGCGTGTGAACTTGGGCAAGTAGCTGAGATCCTTCAGCTCTTCTGAAAATCGAGCCCTCCCCATGCCTGAGCTTCCTAATCTATAAAATGGGGATTATAATGATCACCCACCTTTTGTATGTGCTTTGAGCTCTGTGGATAAAAAGTTCTAAGTATTACTATTATTTATTTGTAATGTCCACTGCTGCTGAAGAAGGTAGAGAACCTCCATAATGCACCAAGCAATTGTACAAAGAAGGAAAGAGTTCCTTCCTGCAGCTGTCTAAATTACACTCTACAGCATGAGATTTGAGTGCTTTCATCTTTATCTCAGGGCTTGTCTACAATGGAAATATAAACCACTGCTGACAAGGGGTGTCAGCAATGGGGGCAGCTGAACTAAAGCTCAACATGTTTTAGCTGAAATCAAGGTTAAAACTCAGGGGTATGTTTCTATCCAAGAAAAAATGGTTTTCATTTGATTTTTTTTTTAAATCATGAAAATGTTTCTGTTGAGTTTGGGTTTTGTAAAATCTTGCCTTTTAAAAAACTAAATTTTGTGTATAAATGAACCTGACACAGTCCCCCATTAGAGAACATATCAGATATTATAGGCCTGCTATCGCACCATTTCAGAGGAATGGAGTAATGTAATAGGTTTTTCCATTTCCAATTATTATAATCTATTCAAAATCCTCCACTTAATTTCTAGTATGGAGAACTTCTTATGCTTGCCTCTGGAACTGGCATAGCACCAATGCTCCCCATTCTCCAATACATAACAGAAAATGAAGATGATGAAACCTTTATAACCCTGGTTGGTTGCTTCCGGACTTTTGAAAATATTTACTTGAAACCTCTTCTCCAAGATCAGTCTCGATACTGGAACGTCAGAACATGTTACGTCCTTAGCCAGGTAACATTCTGATATAAATACACTCATCCCTGGGTTTTCTGTGGTGAACAACTCTCTGCCTTCTCTGCTTTTGCCTCAGTGTTATCTAAGTTGATTGCTTACCAGTGGCCAAGGCCATGTGTTGATCCAGTAGCATCTGTCTGATAACATGTTCTTAAATCCTGTTCATACTAACTAGCAGACTTTCAACTGTATTGCTCACTAGGTGACCTGTCTTGACAGAGGTTCTGTTAGGAAGGTCCCATTGAACTGTATCCGCCCTGGAATATTTTTCCCCTCCAAATTGATCATTGCTGCATATGAAAAATTGTATTTATAGAACTCTCAGCTCTCTGTGAAACTCACAATAAACAAACTGCACCCAAAGGGTCTTCCTTTTTCAGCACCCATGCATTGATTTGTTAGCTGCTTTCATTCACTGCTCACATTCATTAGTTAGTTTCAATCATCACAAATATTCATTGCTAGCTTGGTGTCTCACCTTGCAGCATGCATCCACCCAGCTTCTCATCAACTTATCTCACACTGGAGTCCTCCAGTGAAGCCCATGTCATGTCTATGCGTAAAAATGTTGGGGCCACATACTTAAAGTTGCTAACTATACCAAATTCATGGACAAGGGGCTACCTCTGAAGTAGCCTTCATTTTCAGGGATGTTGCTCATTTAGTCTCAAATTTACATATGTTCCACACAAATCTGGTGTGCCCTCACTTTTATTGTTGAAAATTACTTACATCAGAAATAAAGATTCATCGCACTCAGATTATAGAAAGTTGTTTATGCTAACAGTATGAATCACACAGCATTTTAAGTTTCCTGCATGAATCATTTTTTGCGCCCCTCATTGTGGAACTTTGTCTCCTACGTTTGGCCAGTATGGGCAATGGGGAACAGAACTCATGACCTTCTGCTCCTAAAAAACTTTTTGCGCGGCAGCCACCAAAGAATAAGATGGTCACAAACATTGAGGAGGTCTTGAAATTCCATCCTGTACAGGGCAATGGTACCTGTTTGACACTAATGAGGACGTGGCAGTCCATACGTTTTTTCTCTCTTGTCTCATTGTGATTTCCTCTCATAAGAGGTTTGTTTTAATCTTACACCAAGTTGTACAGCTTCCTTTTTATAATTCTATCTGTCTACTTATCAATCAGTTTTATGCTGCTGCCCATCATGGTAGTAGGTGAGCACCTTCCACATAAAATCACTAACAATAGCAAAGGCCCTAGTGAACTTCATGGAATATCTGGCATTTCTCTCTTTTCAGGGTCAAAACTCTGCTTGGGGTAGGGTTTTATTTTTGCAGAGGGAGGTTGTTAGGGGTTTGGGAATAGAGGCAGGTGACACTCACAATATGAAGACTTCTGATGGGAAGGCTGTCTCAAAGAGGAAGGTTTTGCAACATTTCCTAAAAATGATCAGATTCTGGATTTGCCCAATCTCCTCTGAAAGATTGTTCCACAGCCAGATCCCCTAGACAGAGAATGCTTTGTTCCCAGCTCACACCTGATTCATCCTGGGCTTTGTGATTTTCATTGTCCCAGAAAAGCACAGCTGTTGCAGTGGTTCATTTACATCAATTACTGACCTGGAAGAAACTATCTAGATGGATTCCTGAAGGGTAAATTTTCAGATGAAACTTTGTCAAGGGAGGTCAGATGTTTGGTCTAAGCATTAACTCTTCAAAGGGTTAATCATCCTTTTTTTCTAAAATAACTTGATATAGTGTAAACTTTTTGCTTTTCCAGGAATCTTCCCTGGAAAAACTTCCTTGGAGCTATCAAGAAAACACACACACTGGCCATATAACTGAGAACTTGATTAAGAAAATGATAAATTCCTGTAGAAGAAAGCCATTTGTGCTGATTTGTGGCTCGGTAGAATTTAATGAAGATATGACTAGATATCTGAAAGCCATAGGACTCAAAGAGGATTCCTATTTTGTATTTTAGCAGCGTGTTCCAGACCTGCTTCCTCTGAAAAGAAGTGCAGACCAAGCATGCACCTGTTTGCCGTTTCCTATGCAAACATCAATTTGAACTTGTCCTTTGACCTGTTTGGGTTTCTCATGCATATATTTTCATATGCTTTTGTATAAAATATTTTATACAGTGTCTTTAATATAATTCTTACTATATTATTTTTAAAATCCCTATAGGCCAGCTGACAAAGCATACCTGCCACAATAACATGGCACAGCCAGGAAAGAGAAGAATGGTAGTGGAAGCACTAACTCAGAATTTCATGAAAGAGACATTTAGCATTACTATTACCTCATTTTTTTGTGTCATCACTTTCATTTTCTAAATAAAAAGGAGCAGGTAAGTAACTCTGCTCTGATCTGTGCATGGTTGTCACGGTACTAACACCCTGAAAGCCATTTAGGTCTACCGTGTCACTGTGCACTATTGGGAACTCTTAATCCAGAGGTTATTGCCGTAAGGGACTTTAAATGTATGTCTACACTGCACAAAAGACCAGGCTTTGATGCAGCTTTGAACCTGAACCCCATTCCAAATCAGTCTGATTCAGGTCAGCAAGCACTCAGGACGCAGGTCCTAGGACCCTCATAGGGCAGTGGGTCAGAGCCCGACTCCTGCTGTGACTCAAGTCCAAGCCCTCTCGTTTTGCAGTGTGAACACAGGTCAGACCACAGATCCAAGTCAGAAGGTCTGCATAGTGTAATAGCATTGATGCGTTAACACGGCTGTGAGACCTGGATCCAGGAGTCCATGAGTCCGGGTCCCGCAGACCCAGGTTTACAATGCAGTTAGACATATCCTAATACGTCTGGTCACTGGGCATTTATTAAGCCTTGCCCCATGATGTATTGATGCACTGGTATGGGTTTGCACGGTGTACCCAAAAAATGTAAAGTCCTTTATCATTTGTGTACAACACTTCACGTGGAGAATAAAAATGTATCCTAAAAATCTATTTGAGAAAGTGTGTGCATGATGTTCTAGTTGTTGTAAAACCTCAGTTTCTCAGGGATGATGGTTATTTGCTTTACCTGCTCCCAAGCATTTTATAGTCTCTATTGTTTATGAAACTGAAGCCATTTTCAAGTTAGAAAAGCTATTTCATGGTGACTGCCTGACTTTTCCATAGGCAGAGGGCTGCCAGAACTGACTTTCTGAACTTCCCAGGAACACTGCCTCATATCTGGAATAATGTTTGGATTTTCCACAGGGCTGTTCTGGAACGCTCTAGCATTGTGGGGGGAGGAAGGGGCCGTGCATAGAGGCCTGCTAGGGCTGCACCTTACTAGCTGTTCCAGAGGTTATAGACAGGGCCGGCTCCAGCTTTTTTGCCGCCCCAAGCGACGAAGAAAAAAAAAGAGAAAAAGCCGCTATCGGCGGCACCTCAGCAGCAGCTCTACCGTGCTGCTTCATTCTTCGGCGGCAATTTGGCAGCTGGTCCTTCCCTCCGAGAGGGACCGAGGGACTTGCCGCCGAAGACCCGGACGTGCCACCCCTTTCCATTGGCCGCCCCAAGCACCTGCTTCCTGCGCTGGTGCCTGGAGCTGGCCCTGGTTACAAAGCCTCAAAGCAGCTATGTTACCCCAGAGGAGATGAAGGAATGAAGAAAACACAATCTATTCAATAAAATTCCTCACTACCACCCCTCCCCCGAAAAGAGATACAAAATAAAGTAGAAAACAACAAAAGCCCCAATTCAAGCAAGGTACTTAAACACTTGCTGACCATTAAGTACACAAAATCAGTGGGATTATTCACATGCTGAAAGTTAGGCACAGGCTTAAGTGCCTTGCTGAATCAAGGGCAGAAGAGCGTGGAGCTGCTGAATTTGTTCTTCTGCCAGAGGCAGAACATCTGGCAGGTGCAGGCTAGGAATTGTCCCTGGGATTCAAGTCCAAACTGCCTCTGAGTTCCATGCAGACCCAGGCTCAGCCAGATGTAACAGACTGGAGGAGATGGTTGATCTCAGAAATAAAAGTATTGGGTATCATATTTTCCATTTTAAAACATCACATTATTAATGGAAAACAATAGTTGTTAGTAAAAGTACATCCAGTGATATAATGATACGTGCTTCGCTTTGTAAAGCACTTTGAGACAGACCGGTGAAAAGCACTATGTAAGAGCCAGGAATTGTTACAGGATATGACAAGGCATCTTGCGCACATAAGTGTACATGTGATGTATGGCGCACATAGTCTCTCTCCACATCTTTAAATTCATCTGTTAATTAGCATTTTTATTCTGTTTTAGAGTTTCTGCATACTGTGTATGCTGTAGCTATGGCACAGTTCCAAGTTTGTCATCAAACACCCGTGTCTGAGCGTCTCGCTTTACTTGTAGCTAGTAACATACCTAAGCTCTTCCTATGCGAAGGAGATGTATTTGGATTGTTACTCAAAATAAACAGCATGAACCAAAACAACACAAAAAAGTGTCTCATTCACGTACTGGGAGGATGTGAAGTTATCTGAATGAGGGTCCCACAGACACTGGCTAGTCACCACTATATCCACTGTCTCATCTTTGCTTTTGTTTCCAATGGTGACGTTGACAACTAACTTATACCGAGGAGGAGTGACTTGCTTGACCAAGTGTCTTATTTCTTCACTTAAAGCAATAGTGAGGCTGGCACATTTTGTAGGCTCATAGGTAACGTTGGTAAGTTTGGTTGGTAAATATTCCCTTAGCAGCTCTTCAGCTCTGCCACAAGAGAATTTCTCTTTCGGTATTGCAGACGAGACTGGAATCTGTAACAAAGACCCAACTCTATAATATAATTTAATTAATTTATTTGTATTACAGTCATACCCAGCGCCCTTAGTCAGGATTGGGGCCCCATTGTTTTAGACCCTGTACAAACACACACACGTGTGTGTGTGTGTGTGTGTATTACAATTGAACCACAATAAATTATGTTCCAACAATATGAATCTCTGCATTTTCAAAGAGTTACATGGGGTTTAACCAGTCAATTTCCAGTCAAGTCAGTGAGAGTTGACTCCAATTACTGGGAGTCTAGAATTAACCCATGCATGCACATTAACGGAACTGGGTCAGTGTGCTGGCTCACCAGTCATCCCCACAACACAAAATGTGGTTCTGGTTCCCCAGCATAGGTAAATGCTAAGATATATCCAGGGCTTTTGCCCAATTCGGACACATGGTTAAAACCTGGTTAGGTCTGCACTGGAATATCAAACCATATTTTAACCATCTTGGAGGCCGCCACTACACTATTATGGTAGATGGGGAAGTTCTGTGAACCTGTCCTCTCTAGTAGGACTTCTACCCAATGCTGACTGCTCAAGTCCTGTCCCAACATATGTTGGGACTCATAAAGCCTGAGATCGATTCTTCAGTAGTTGACTGTACTTTGGCCCTAGCTAGGAACACGAGGGAAGGCATCATCTCAGACCATTATGAGCCAAATTTTCAAAGACTTGTTCACACGCATTAAGCTTTGAAAATCTAGAGGTTTTGCTAAACGTCCGTGGGTATGTCTACACTGCAGCTGGGAGCATGCTTCCCTACTTCGGTAGGCTAGGCAGATGCTCTAGCTCTTCTCAAGCTAGCATGCAAAAAATAGCCGTGTAGCCATGGGTAGCACAGGGGGAGACTTGGGCTAGCCACCTGAGGACAAATCCACCCAGAATCCCAGCTATGCGCTCAGACAGCCTGAACCACTGCCTGTGGTACCCCCAACTACACTTATGTTTAGTATGCAAGCTTGAGAAAATCACGTCTGTGTGTGTCCATGTCCGTATCTGAGCAGGGAAGCCTGCTCCCAGCTGCAGTATCGATGTACCCAGTGCAACTCTTTGAAAATGCAGGGGTATAACTTCAAGTTAGCAAAGAATGGGAGAGTTAAAACTGGAACTGTACTTTAAATTCCACCCCAATATGCCTAGGTATTTCAGCACATATGGAACACGATGGGGCACAACCCTGCCCAGCTGGTCTGGCCCTTCTGCTGCTAACTCTTCTCTCTTTGTTCATGGCTAGAAGGGAGGGGAGTGAGAGACACACAGCCCAGGCTGTGAATATCATTGGGTTGCAATCCTGCAAAGGCAGACTGCAGGGAGAGAGGGTGGCATTGCTGTATGCGGCTCCACCAGCTCAGCCATCTGCATTCCCTGGAGGAGGGAAATTCTTGAGGGGAATTTCCCCTTAATGTGGGAGGTGGCCCTGGAAATGTGAAGAGCCTTAAACAGCAGTTCTCGGCACAGCAATCTCGAAGGCAGTGGTGCCCAATTTTTTCCTGTCACACCCTCCCTCCTCCCCTTACCAGTCATGGAATCTGTCCACACACACCCCATACACACACACACTACTGCACAGTTGGCTCAGCTTGGATGGAGCTGTGGGCAGAATTGGGGATGTGGGGGGAGCTGGGGCTAGAGGTGGAGCTGGCCTAGGGGGCAGAGGGAATGAGGACAGAACTGCGGACAGGAGCGGGGCAGCAGGGCGCTCCCTCCCCACCCCCCCGTGGGGGCTTGCCCCTCTGAACATTCCTCTGTGTCCTCCTTGGGGGGAGGGGAAGTATGTCCCACAGTTTGGGGACCACTGCTCTAAATAGAATCCACCTCTGGCCAGGCCCTAATGATCTTTATTCTCCAATATCCACAGACACTCTCCCCCACTCCATTTAGTGTTTTGTCCTGGCGGGTTAAGACTCCCTCTGCCCAAGCTGGGATTTACACCTTCCCTTGCTCAGGCAGCCCTGTTTGAAGGAGGTAGGGGCCCTTGCTAAGTGTGCTGAGCTTGAAAGCCATGCTGCAAAGACAGGCCGTCCTTGTACTCCAGCCCCAGCCTGTGTGTGACACTAATGCTCAGTTGGCAGGATGCTGCCTGGGCTCTTCACTTACTAAAGGAAGATGGGTTTCCCCACTTTTCAACAGGCTCTAGGAGCAGAACAGAGAAGTATCCCATAGGAAGAGTTTCATTGAAAAAATGCTTAGATATTGATTGTTGCATCCATTATTAAATGGATTCTTAGTGCTGTGTGTGCGTAGAGTCATCTCTGGAGATGCAGATGGCTCATTTCATGTCAGAATGCAGGGATCAGAGAGATCAGCTCATCTCCCGGCCAATGCAGGATTGGTCCCTACAGGACATTTCCAGTGCTAGACCCGCAACCTAGCAATGAGGCTTTCAGTACTTCCCCAAGGAGACAAGACCATCGCCTAATGCAGCTCACTGCCAGGAAGGTTTTTCCGATATACAGCCTAGATATTCTCTTTCTTAATTTCATCTCATTACTTCGTGTTCCTGCCTAAGTAATTTCTCTCCCTACTTGGTACTGTATTTAAACCCTTGATCAGCTCTGAAGTCCCACTGTTTGATAACATCCCTTCCATTTAAATTAATCCAGGTCTTTTTCGACTTGTGGTTTATAGATTCTTACATGATAGAAACTGTGTGAGAACCAGATATGGCGTAACTCTGTTTCTAGTGAAGCAAAATGGTTGCAGTACAAACTAATCCACTGTGGTCCTGATGCAGAGGTCCTTGCTGTTAATGGCAGGACTGTCCTGGCTCGTCACCATTATTCCTCATCCCGTCCCCCCACCCCCCACCCTTTAGCCCAGGACTGCTTGGCTGACAAATGAGGATTCCTCAGTTCAGGCACAGCAGCTGAATTGCAGGCCCCCAGGTCACACGAGGGTGAATGTGTCATGAGGCTGATATATGCTGTCTCCTAGGAGCACATCACTGCTAGCCTGCCTGGAAGAGAGCTCTCCCCCCCCACACTCCTGGTTTCCTGAGTAATGTTGTATCCAGTGGGTACAACAAATAGCAGAAACTGGGGCCATGCCATGCAGCTGGATGGAATGGGGACGCTAAACCACACAAATAAGAGCATCCTAGGCACTGCCATCCCAGACCAGATCAGTGAGCCATCCAGGCAGGCATCCTGTTGCTGACAGTGGCCAGTGATGGATGCATGCTTTGGAGGAAAGCAGGGGAAACCCAGAATGCTCTGGCCACCTGTACAATAATCGACCCTGGAGGAAGCATGTTCTTTCTAAGCCCGGATGATGAGTCTGTTCCAAGCAATGCGAGGGATAATCACCACCTTTGTAGTTTTATCCATGAGCGTAGCAATGGAGGCTATTCTGGACAGCATAGGCCTGACCCAAAGCACCCTTTGACCCTAACTCTAGTTATGGGCTCAGCACCACTGAAAATCAGATGCTAAGGTTTTGTCTTCACTCAGAAACAAGGTGTGTTCTTAACTCAAGTTAACTAACACATGGTAACTAACATGAGGTTAAAATCCTAGTACTAGATGTAGGATTTTCCATAGTCTTTAACTCAACCCACTAATATGTGAAAAACTACCAACTGCCTGGTCTTCACTAGGATTTTAACTGGTGTTAGCCTACTCAAGTTGGGACCACACCTCTTCAGCTCGAAAAGACGCATTCCTATAGGTTTGATCCACTGATGTCAGTGGGGTTGGATCAGGCCCAAAGGGCCAAATTTTCAGATAAGCTCAGGTTCCATTTAGGCACCAGAATAAGTGCACATTGGGTGCTGAGCTCTTTCGATCTATCATGTGTAGATCACAGTGGTGTCTGAAACATGCACATATCCTAGTCACTGAAAGAGGCCTGACCCCAGCCCAGTCCAGATCTTCAAAGCCCTTGGAGCAATTCCTAGACAGGGCAATTCCACTGTGGTGTGTCCCACTGTTATTGGCATCGAGTGGTCAGTCTTCATTGCTAATTGAGGGGATGTCACCATTCTCCTCAGCCATAGGAATGTTCAATAGAAAACTGCACTGAGCGTGTCATCTGAGTGACCCTGTGCTAGGCAGACAGAACACGTACCTTCTCATTGATGATGGTGATGGGCTTGTGACGAGAGATTTGGAGTCTTGACTTGTTTTTCATAGTGGCTCGGTTCTACAAGTCAAATGCATGCTTTACCAGGTGCTAAGAGACACGAGCAAGACAGCAAAGCTCCAGCCCACCTTTCATACCCACACTTCAGGGCAGGGAGTGTCTGACTGGGCACATGCACGGCCCAGACACTGCGGTACCACGTCACCATTCTTCAGCATCTTTCATCAAAGGATCTCAAAGCACTTTACAAAGGTGAGCTAATTAGGCTTTGCAATGTCCCTGTGAAGCAGGTAAGGGATCACTTCACCTACCACTGCAATACTGGCACCTCTGGAATTGAAGGCAGCAACAATACACAGCATATTAGGGCAGGAAATGAAGAACAAGACTATATTCACAGCCATGTTGAACTATCTATATTCACATAGCTGCATTTGACTCATAAACAGCCTTATTTTATTTGCTATAAGGGGATCTCAAAGCACCTTATGAACATTACTGAGCTTAGCCTCAATTCCGCCCCATGAGACAGGTACCGGTGTCAGTATCCCTGTTTTACAGCTGAGAGGCTGGCATCTGACAAGGTTACACAGACGGTCAGCGGCTGAGCTGGGAACAGACCCCAGCTCCCCTTACTCCCTGCCCTGGGCTAGGGGAATTTAGCTAGAATGTCTTTGCCGGAGTTGGAATTTGTCCCAGACGCTGTGGTTAACATCTCGGCTCCTATGGTAGCACTTTTCTAAGGGCTCCTTCGGGCTTTGTTTGTTTAACTAAGGGGAGTAGGCAGTCCTTTAATACACTGTGTGGCTGAGATGGGAGCTATCCAGTGTCAGACTATTAGCTGGCACCTCTAGCTATACTGTAAATCCTGGTACTGTCTCCCAACAGAAAATGCTTAAGCCCCAGTATTAGGCATTATACGTTTTACCTGAGCCCTCACCACCAGAAAACAGTGGCTGTGGCTGGACCTCAGAGTCAATGGCCAGCCACTGCTAGCAGCTGCCTTAAACAGGTAAGCTCCATGGGAGGGGAGTTAAAAACATCATCATCGATTCCTGCCGTGCGTAAAATGGATTTAATCCCAGGGCTAATCATGTTAGCAGAGGCCAGTTTCAAAGGGTAGGTGGGATGATAAAGAGAGTCAGCCTGGCTTTCCTTCAGGGATGCACTCCAGTACGGAGCATGTGCCCCAGGAAAGGGGCACATGCGGATGTCTCTGTTAACCATGCTAGCAAGGGCACAGCTTCAAACCTCTGCAGTCAGAGCCAGCCTGACAGTGATGGGGCTGGTCAAAACCACTGGGCTTTCTCCCACTGCCTGTGGGGGGATGATCACCTGCTGGTGCTGGGGGGGCAAAGGCTGTGGGCCTGCAGAGGGCTGGGAGTTGTGGAGGTTGCACTGAGCAGCAGGGCCCCAGGCTTTGCTTTACTGTTTGTGCCCATTAACAGGACCTGGGTATAGATGCTTTTAGCAGCAATACCAGCCTCTTTCACGCCTGTTCTGAAACCTTCTGATGCCTGCTCGAGGGGGATGGTTACTGCTATGGGACACAGCAGAACCAGGGGGTCACTGGAGCCTTGCTCTTAAGTGGCTGTTATTGGGAGCATCTCTACAGCAATAACCACAGTACCTTAAATTCCTTAGTGAGTCGCTGGGCGGCTAGAAGGCCCCTCAAGCTGACAGAGGCTGGTTTAGAAGTTGTGGCTTCCGAAGCTCCTGTGGTTTCTATGCCCATCTGAAGCTTGGAAGGTGAGTAACCGACAGCGGCTGGAGCACCTGGGGACTTAAGGGGAATATATGGACCAAGAAGTGAGTGCATGCGGATATCTGAGTGAAGAGACGTACCAGTGTCATGACACCAGCTGCAAGAGCATCTGGTCCATGGTGTCCATCTTGGACACTTCCCCAAATGGAATTTTGTGACACATTCACTGAGCTGCTAGCCACTCATCCTGCCCCAGCAGCTCAAACCCTTCGCCTGCCCCCAAGATAACAAAAATACTAATTGGACCCTTTAACCAAACAGGTAAACCCCACTCAACCCCACCCATCCCATGGCACATCCCAGCCACCCACAGTGAGTGTGAATGGGGGCAGTGAATGCCCTGCGTCTCTGGGCGTGGATACATCATCTGGCTAGCGAATCTAATTCTTACATGGGCCCCTGCACCACAGTAGCGGAATGCCTTTTCCTCCCTGATATTAAATAGAACACACCCACCCACACACTGAGTGCTTGTATTTGAAGAGGGAAGTCTGTATTCATGTGTACACTATACTGGATTTGATTTGCTGCTGTTGCATAGCACTTCAGTTGGGGTGGGGGGTCAAGGGAGGAAGTATGATTATTGTTATTATCACCCATAAAATAAATCCAGGCACTTAATGACCTTGGCAGAGAGCATTTCCTGGGGATTAATGACAGATTGCTGTTCATGTCCCTCAGGCTGTCAGCTCCTCCCAGCTGGACATTAATCCACAAGAAATGTCTTGGGTATCGATCCCTATTGCTTAATTAATAAATGCAACATGTCTTACTGGCTTAGATTTAGAGACGGCCCTTTCTTCTCTTCCTGCTGCATTGAAGGTGACTTTTTTAGCACCTGTCGCTCTTTCTTTTGAGGCCTTTGGGTCTTTTGGTTTCCTGGCATTCATCGGAGTGTTGTTTTGTTGCTGCAGCAGAGAATTTCACCCTTAGAAGGAGGGAGACAGATGACACGCTTGCTGTCTTCTGCGTTTCCCTGGCTAATGTGGCACGGCACGAGAAGCAAATCTTTCAGAAGCAACACAAAGTCTTGATTATCCTCAGCTGATTACATCCGCTTTACAAGAGTCTGCACAAAAAGGAGCATGAGCTGTCGAGCAAGAACATTGTAATTCACCGAGGTCTTAACGTTTTTCTGTAATAATCAATTTCTTGCCTATGAGTCACCATTCATCTTCAGTACTTTCTTTAGTGGGTGGATTTGCTATCTTTAGTTCTAGGCTACCAACTGTCTCTGAGACACAACCACACTAATTAGGAGCCATTACCAGTCTATCAAGTTTTAAAAGTCAGGTGCACTGTCCCCATCTGACTTGGAGCCCTGTTTTCAAAAGTGGCTAGTGGTTTTGGGTGCCCAGCCTGAGTTGCCAGAAGGGGCCTGATTTTCAGAAGGTGCTGAACACCCTCCTCTGTAAATGAGGTCCCTTAAGGTGTCTCAAGTTGAGCACCCAAAAAACAGAGTAATCCAAAATCACTAATCCCTGGTTTTGGAAATCTTGGATCCAAGATCATGCACTTTTTAAAGACTAGGACTGCGCTGTCTCACCCAATCAGATATCAAAACAGAGTTCATATGAGTGGCGTAGATTAAATGACCTGCTCCGTCCTTATATTACAAGGCAGACACATAAACTCTACTGTTTTCAGGGTTGCCTTTGGTAAACGATGTGCTTGCTATATTGCCTGGAACATTTCTAAATGGCATTACTCTTTCACTGCCTGTCTTAGAGCTGCTCATATGTATTTTCTCATGTTGAGAATGCCAATAGTGTTGGCCAGGAGAGTCAGGACCCTGTTCTGGGCTTGCTTTCAGGATGTAAATACAGAGTAACTCTCATCAGCTCGACTGAGTTACACAGGTGGAAAGCTGAGTGAGCAGAGTTGGGCCCTCAGTGTACCAAAAAGATTTTCCCTTTGCAAATCCTGAATTCATTTTGTATTAAGAAAGGTAAATGTGTAAAAATGTGCAGTCAGAAGGTAACGGCCCTAATGTCTACACAGCAGGGCTACACTACAGCCATCACCCAGTGCATCACACGGGCTCCAGGGACGGTGACTAGGGTGACCAGACAGCAAGTGTGAAAAATCGGGACGAGGGTGGGGGGTAATAGGAGCCTATATAAGAAAAAGTCCCAAGTATCGGGACTGTCCCTATAAAATCGGGACATCTGGTCACCCTAGCGGTGACACTCCACTCACTGACAGATAGGAAGAATTGTTTTTGCCCTACCTGCAGATGGCCTTGGTGTAGCCTCCGTTCAAGGTGCTTTGCTCTCCTTGTGACAGCTACATTGAACACTGACCAGATTAAGTTAAAATAAAATGAAGCCACTTCTACTTAACATGAGGCCTGCCCTCCAGTGTGTACAAAATGGATGACTAACACTCCTCCAGCTACTTATTCTGGCTACTGTGTTGACTCTTTCCAGGCCTCCACCCTCCATAAACATTAAGGCAAACAAGATTTGCATTTCCTCCCCTGGAGAGAGAGCAGGAGCAAGAGGCATTATTTACATAGCATTTGCTTTCTTCTCCCTCAGCCAGCTGGTGAGATGTTACTCTATTAACCATTAGAAAGCCGGCCCTTTATTGACAAAACTGGTGGTCCTTTGGCATGGCTCTCCCTTTGTAAGCATAAACTCTTCATGGCTTCAGAGCATGTGGCTGGTGAAACTAACATCCATAGCAATCTGAGGGGCCATATTAAGTAAAGCAGTTCAGGGATGCTGCCTACTTTGAGGTCATAACATTATAACATATGGCAATGTCCTAGGACTAAATTGTTTCCTGCAGGGGTCATTTCCATGGGAAATAGCGTGGTCATGAGGATAAGGAATGAGAGGAGACAGGCGATGTGGTTTCTATTCCCAGCTTTGCCACTGACCTCCTGTGCGACTTTGGGCAAGTCTCTTCACCCCTCTGTGCCTCAGTTTCCCATGCAACTCTGTGCCTTGTCTAGTGTAAGCTCTTTGGGGCAGGGGCAGTTTCTTGCTATGCGTATGTACAGCGCCTAGCACAATGGGGCCCTGATATTTTTTGGAGCCTCTGGGAGCTTCTGTAATACAATACAATAATAATAGGAGACAGCAAATTCAGGGTATGTCTACACTGTAATAAAAGAGCACAGCTGGCCCAGGTCAGCTAACTCAGGCTTGCAGGGCTTGGGTTGCAGGGCTATAAAATTGCAGCATAGATGTTCGGGCTCGGGGTGGAGCCTGGGATCTGAGACCCTCGCGGGGTCTCAGAGTGTGGGCTGCAGCCCAAGCCTGAACATTTACACGGCTACTTTCTAGCACCACAAGCCCGGGGCAGTTGACTCTGAGATTCGGTACCAGAGTTTTTTTTATCGCAGTGTTGACGTACCCTCAGTATCTTTGGACAAATGTTGGTTTGGACCAATTCTTCTTTGGAAGCAGCAGGTTGCACCACCCGCCAGTCCACCAGGAAAGGGGTTCAACCCTAAAATGCACAGCTCTCCTGAGATTTATTGGAAGCCATCTTTGTGGTGTCCCTGTGCTTCCACGGTGCCTCCTGACCGATGGTTCCATAGTGTCTCGGGACAACCCTGGGGCACTGGGGATGGTAATCCTACTACAGGAGGGAAATCAGTGTACAGATGCCAGCAGCGTCCATTGCTAATTTACTCTAGAGATTCCCGCTGATGTTGAGTGAGGATGGCGGTGACTGAACCAGCAGAGGCCCAGACAAGTTCTGTTCATGTCTGTGAACCTCTGACCGGGAGGTTTCTGGTGCTAGCTGGCTGTCCATGAGCACACTTTGGGGCTGCACTTGGCCAGTGCGTTTAGACTGTGCCTGTCAGGGGGCACATCACTCACCGCTGGTCCAGCACTGCCTCCTGAGGATTAGCTCGAGGCCTATGCCCTCCCATCCGTGGTTTGCACACTGTTGCTCTGTCCCGGTTGTCTGTCTGCAGCCCTTCCCATGACCCCAGAAAGTGCAGTGTCCTCTTCGTGGCTCACCCCTCTTGCCGTGTCACCATCTGTGTTTCCCCCTTCTGGCGGTCAGTATTGCAGTCCAAATCCTGACACTTCCCTGTGGTGAGTGGGAGGGACCTGGGCCTGCCTATTACTCCGGGTCCCAGCCCAGGGACCCTGTGTATCGCAGCCTCCTGCTGCTCCTCTCCCTCCTCTCACCGCTGCTATGGTTCCCTAGACACTTCCCCATGGCCCCAGCTCCTCCTTACCTCAGGGCCCTCAGCTGCTCAGTCCCTGGAGCCAGCCAGGAGTTCTCCCTTGTTCCCCCGGTCCCTGCCAGCAACTGACCTGTCCGTGCTGCTAGCTTTCTTTCAGCCTGCTAGGGACACAGTTCTCACCTCTTGTGCTCCCAGCTGCAACCAACCTCTGCTCTGCCTGCAGCTCCATTTCTGTGAGACTCCTGGGCCCTGACTGACTGCTCCTCGCAGCCTCTCTCCTATTGGCTGCTTCCTGCCCAGCCTCCCTAGGGCTTTGGTAACCTCTTGTACGCCAGTGTGGGGTAAATCCCCCCTCATGGTGCCCAGTTGCTCTCTCCCACCATTCAACCTGGAAAGGCCAAATGGTATTCTCCAGCAGAGTCCCACTTCTAGTCCCAGTCCCCCTATGAGCTCACACCTAGCGCCCATAGAAGCGGATGCTTTATAAGTCAGGCAGAATGAGCACAAAGCCATTGACCTGGACCCTTGCCTGCGTGTCCCCACCAAGATTTTAAAACTTCAGGGCCTGTGAGCCCATGTGACCTGGATCTGGCATAAAACATCTGTGAACCTCTTTGGACATAACATTGGAAGGCTTTGCATCAATGTCTAATGAGAGGTGGGAGATCTAGTATTTTGCCCATCTACCCTGATTGGTAACCATTGAATACCTCCAGCATAGTCATCATTCCTGGTAGAATGATCAACCCAAAATATGTTACTTGCAGGAATAATCATCTCAATACACAACATTGTTGAGGGAATGAGCATGATGACTCATTGGCTTAAAAATCATGAGATAAAAATTATTGTTTGGTTCTTCTTTTTGAGTTTCTGTTGTCTGAACCTTTACTTTACACTCAGGTCACATTTTTCAAGCTTTTCTCTGCAGCCATAAAGGCTAGAAATGTACTGGGGGGTTTTTTTAATGAAAAGCTGAGGTTCGCATGTAAGCATTTTACTCCAGGAGCTGAGGATTTCAGAAGAGTACCAGGTATCATGAGACTAGCGATAAAATTAAATTAACAAAGAACATGGCTGGGCTATTGTCTGAATAAATGGATGGGATGCAAGTTGGTGATGGAATACAGAGCCTTTAAGATCTTGGATTGAATTCTATCCCAGATTAGCATGATTTTACAACTGTTGGAATTCCTGTGTGAAATGACTTGATGGGTCCCAGTTCTGTTCTTAGGGGCTGAGTGACCACATCAGAAAAAGCATCATCATACTTAATATCTTCCTCTTTATCCTTCCCAAGGCAGAATGGGCCTGAGACTTACTTATCCGCATCCCTCAGAAGTGATCCCTCCCCATCAGGTTTAAAGCATATTGGCTGACGACATGGAGGAATCTTCACCCTGGCTGCTGCAGCTGTACCTCATCAGTGAAGAGAGGACTCTGGTTTCCAAGACTGCCAGCTCAGCACCTTTCACCAGCACTGATACATGGTAAGGATATGACACCATCATCTGCTGAGGACGTGGTGTTTTCCCTGAGCATACCACGCACCGCATTTAACAAGGGCGGCCTCCCCTGCTTAGGGAGTCCAGGGCTAACTTGGGCATTGGTGTGTACTAACACAGCACCAAATAACCCCTGCATCCCTCAGTTGAAATGCTAATGCATTCCTGTAAGTGAGCGCTGGGAAACAGTTCTCAGCGTTCATGGAGATTGGGCTAGAAAAAAATCAACAGAGGAGTTACAACAACAAACCTGCAGTGGTAGCAACCTATCTGTGCACAGCGGGAGAGGAAAGCCAAGTGAGACATGCCAGTGAACCAAGCCCTGATCCTCTTACACATAACTATTTATTGTTTAGACTGTACCACATAAAGAAAAACAGACTCAGGAGAGCTGAGTCCAGATCTGCTCTGCTATAGAATTCTTGTGTGACCTAGGGAAAGTCACTTCATCTCTCTGTGCCTCTGTTCTCCATCTGTGAAATGTAGATAATACTTCCTTTCTTCCACCTGATGCCTGTCTTGTCTATTCAGATTGTAGGGCAGGGACTGAGTCTTTCAATATGTATGTACAGGGGCTAGCAAAATGGGGCAATAATCTCAGTTGGGGCCTTTGCATGCTACTGTAATACAAATAATTATTAATAATAACCAGAGATGTACATGATGCTTTTCAGACAATAAACAGGGGCATGTCCCTGCCCCTAGGAGTTTACAATCTGAGAGACAAAACACAGTAAGAAATGACCATAAAGAAAGGATGAGGTATAAAACAAAGAGGACACCAGGTCTGATCGTAGCAGATACATCTTGTTAGTTCCTCTTTTTTTAATAGCAATATATTAAAATGGGAAGTTGAGTTGGGACACAAGGGGGAAGGAAGTCAATTTAAAATAATTTTTGTGTAATCTTTTGGAGGCAAATCTTTCAGGACGTTCTTAGCTAAGCAAACCTGCCTTGTTCCCACTTGAATATACACAGGTCTCCTTTTCCAACATCAGGCTGTGCTCAATCATATTCACAGGTAGTAACTAACCACCAAGCTTTGCCGGAATCCTGCCAAGTTTTCAGACCGTGCTGCTTTTTGCCACTCAAGCCAAGATACAAGACAGAGCCAAGAAAATGGGCTGCCCTTTCTCATCCACTTTTCACCAGCTAAATGCTGGTTAAACGTCCTCCCCCTTCCAGGCCCTGCTGTGCAGCACAAAATCCTTCTGTTTATTTCACTGGCAGTTTTGAATTGCAGTTAGGACTAACTAACCAGCCCAAGCCTTTGGGCAGATAAGCGAGCAAGCACCTTTGCATCTGAAGCTCCCTGGATCTTTGATATGCGCATCGCATGACATCTCTGGGAACAGCAGTGAAATGTGGCTTTTGTTTAAAAATATGGACTAAAATATGTTCTCTGTTTCTCTTGCTTTTATCAACAGTTGGCTTTGTGCAGCGAGTGCCTGCGCCGCAGTATAAATCAAGTTAATTCCTAAGGTACTTTTCTGTGTTAAGGCTGAAATTCCCATTTTGGTTCACTGTCTTGCATTGTGAACTAAATTATTTTCATAGCCCCAGAAGGGCACGTTGTCAGCACAGACTTACTGCAGTTATATACCATAGCCGAAACATTAATATCTCTTCTAAATATAGCGTATTGACAAGGTATCTGGTATAGTGTAAATCCTAGGGACATTTGATCCAGATCATTAAAACCAAGTGAAGGGAGCAAGGAATAGATCAGGTTACTAATTCAAACATGCAATGAATTATTAATTCCACTATTAATTCTACCAGCCTCCTACTTTTTTTTTTCTTTTTTTTTCAGTTAGGCGGCTTTGAGCATATCCTTGCTGTTTCATGATAGTACATTTGTTTGCTTCGTAGCACAGGTGTGTCTGAGGATGCGGCACATTCAAGTCGGGTGTCTTGTGGCAATGACTTTCTTGTGGGTGGCAAACAGGATGCATGCTAAGAAAGGTAAGACTCTGTTCAGCTGTGCTCAGCACCAAAGCACCGAGGGTTAACTTCCAGGGGATGTCCAGCTGGGGTAGCTCTTACAGGGCTCTCGCAGCAGGCACGCTCCTAGGTCACCTGCAGTGTGTATGCATGAATGAACGGTGCCCGTTTCATGGGCTTTTTGATAGTCTGTCTGGTTTATCAATCTTTGATGTTGTTTTAGGGCCTGATCCTGCCAGCCCTTATTCACATGAGCCATCCTTACACACGCACAGTCTCACTGGCCGCAACGGAACTAGACGTGTGAGGAAGCAGTTCTAGGCCAAGCCCTTCCGTATTGTTATGCGTTATTATTATTATTACCGTATTTACTCATTTGTAAATGTCTCCTTTTCATTTAGATTTTTAATGTATGGACAGTACAGTGTTTGCAGACGTGGCTTGGGGCAGCGCTGCTCCCAATTCTCCAGCAAGCAAGGGGTTAATCTCAGCCCAACTTCTTGCACATGTGCTATGGGGATAGGCTATCAAATGACTGCTTGGAAGACAGGTGGTGAATGGCAGGGCTCCCCCTACCCCCAGGGTCATAGGACTGAGTTGAGTGCCAGGCTGGGGGGCATTTGCAGTTGCTCTGCGTTTTTTTGCTTATGTTAAGCTGATTAACCCTTGTCCCTTGCTAGCAGTACCCCTGCCCTGTTTCTGCTGCATCATCCCAATCGTTTACACAGTAGACTGTATGTGCCAGTTCCTCAGCTGGTGTCTCTATTGAAATCAATGGACCATGTACGCCTCCTGAAGGCCTGGCTCTAAAGCAGTGTGGTAGTTCTGGATTTGCTTTTTAACTATAGAAATGAAATATTTCAACCACATCAGTAGAACCCTGTGCCATTAACTTACTCATCAGCACTTGGGCCTTCTTTGTAGGAGGGTGGTGAAGCACTGGACTGGGTTACCTAGGGAGGTGGTGAAATCTCCTTCCTTAAAGGTTTTTAAGGCCCAGCTTGACAAAGCCCTGACTGGGATGATTTAGTTGGTGTTGGTCCTGCTTTGAACAGGGGACTGGACTAGATGACCTCCTGAGGTCCCTTCCAACCCTAATATTCTATGATTCTGTGTAGCGATGTGTCTGGTCTGGGGGAAGTTACTTTTTCCTTGACAGTCACTGACACAGGATAAAATGCTTTAGAATGCTGCTTGGTTGATTTTATGGTTCACTCTTTTAGTTTGCTAAAGATTGAGGGATAGCAATGTGGAAGTCTCTACATTGGTCTCCAGTTACTCTTCTGAAATATTTGTTTGCTTCTCTAAGTATTTATTTTTCTAAAAACCCACCTCCACAACAAATTACTCTTCTTTTAAACTGGTTCAGAAGTAGGGAAAGTCTAGCAGAGGAAATTCTGGCTAAAAAGCACTGCCGCATTAAGGATTTTGTAGAGTCAGATATTGACAGCTTGGTTTTGTCACTAAATTAACTAGAGAGACTCATACTCCCTCCTTTGGAGGAGTTCAGATGCTCATTAGAAAGACACAAAGGCAAGTCACAAAATCTGGATCCAGATCAGAACTTCAGCGAAGTTAAGAGCTGTTTTTAGTTCAGAGCTTTAGCTCTGTCTTGTCTGTAAAATGAAGGCAATGTGGATTTGATCCTGGACTAAGAACATGCGTCTTTCAGATCAGACCATGAAATCTGTCATGTTTTCACCGATAATCAGTGCTTGTTTCTCATAACTGGGCTTCCTCAAACATTATTTTCTACACAAAGGCCCTTGCTAGTGGTGGGGAAGCTGCCAGGAGTACATGGACTCAGTTTGATTCGGAGAAGAACCTGAGAGATTGGCTGTTTGGGGTTGGAGGTCCTGTGGCACCAGCATCTCCCAGTGGAGCTAGGAAGCCAAAGGTGCACTAAACATGAGCAACCCAAAAGTTAAGCTACCCCTCTTGATCCTCCCAGGGTTTGATTTCAGTTCAAAGGATGGGCAAGAGTTTGGAGCTGTCCTGGTGTCTGAGAAGTCGGGAAAAATGTGAACTCTGGGAGCTATTTTTGCAAGATGCTGATCCCTTCAGTGCCTCGGAAGCCAGTGGGAGCTGAGGATGCTCAGTACTTTGCAGGATCTAACGTAAGGCTGGGGTATTTCCTTGCGGGAGGAGAAATGACTGGATCCAGGTGCGGGGATGCTGCATTGCTACTCCATGCACACTGCACACAGAATTACAATGCACACATCATCTCTGTGGTGGCCTCAGAGCGGGATGGGGCAAAAGCAGTATAAGCGGAAGTGCTCACATGGGTGCAGCACCACATCCAGAACGTCACTCAAACCAGCTCTGTATCAAGTCCCCAGGCACACGGCAGCTTCCCTGTGTGTTTTGACTCCTCCAGGAACATGTAACTGAGCTGTCAGTCAAAGTTACTGCAACTCCAGCCAGCTGGGATGTGTCATTCAACCTTGCGGGCCTTGAATTGCTAAATCTGGTGGGGCTGCGCCAGTAGGTGGTCCCCCTTTGCCCATATATGTATTAATTATAATTCATTATAATTATTTTAATATAGCATGTTATAAAATAACACCGAGGTGTCCCAGCTGAGTTTGGGGCTCCATTGTCCTTGGCACTGTATGTACACATCATCCGAGACACTCCCTGCCCTAAAGATCTTTCAGTCTAATCAGAGGTGATACCAAGGCACAGAGAGGTGAGATGACACCTCTAAGGTCACACAGCAGGTCAGCGGCAGGGCCAGGGCTAGAGCTCAAATCTCCTGACTCCCAGTCCACGTGACTAGGCCACGCTGCCATCTGTTCTGCAACATGAAACAAGTCCACTAGAATTCAATGAACCTCCCTCTTAACCCAAAGTCCTCACATGGTGCTGGCTGCTCATGAGCGATTGTCACTTACTGCGCTCACTTAAGTACCTTGAAGCACTGAGCTATTAATTCCTCAGTAATTGTCTCTGAAGTAGCCTTTACCCCGCCTGCAGGCTCCCCGTTCAGCTATGTATTTCAATAACATTATTAGTTTAATACCTTCCCCACATTAGTTTAGCGCCTATCCCTGGTAATTACCATGTCAATTTGCTATCTGACCATCCTGCCCATGCGCAGGCGCCCACACATGAAAATGTATATTAACCGTTTGTTTTTGACTGCTCATCACAATGCACATTTATCTTCCGTAGCAGGTCACAGCACTGCCAAGCATAATGAAAAGCAATGTGCAATGGCCAGCTATTGATTTGCAATAGACTTTGCCCAGACTGAGAGCATATAGACTTGTTTGTGAATCTACACATGTCCCTCAGAAGGGACAAAGGGTATTTCTTTGCTCCCAAATGTGGTATACAGGGCCAGATTTAGGGGAAGGCGACCCAGGCTACTGCCTGGGGTGCTGGGCTTGTGGGGGGGAGCTGGGCTGCAGGTGCTGTTTTTGTCATTAGCGATAAAAAGGAAAATAGACTGTTTGAAGTAAAATGTTTCAGGTATTCCTTATGTGGATTCATTTTTTCACTAACCTTCTAGAATGTTCTGGACCTTTGTAGAATGTCATGGAACTTTTCAGACTTTCTGAGAACTACATTTTCCTAGAACCTCCTAGAATGTTGTCAGCCATGCCCTCATGGGTGTATAAGGGGTGGGGCATCGCCAGTCAGGCAGTGAGATATAAGAACGAAATGAGAGCCCAGGTGCAATATTGGGAACCTTGTTTTATTGTGTAATTGTGAAAGTGTACTTGTGTTTTAAGACTGAAAGCGTGTAAGTAGCGACTAATAAAGGACAAATTTAATGAGATGCCAGAGATAATTACCAAATCCCTTTCTATGCAACAATTTAAAATAAATACTGTTACTTCTTTTGCCCTGCTTGACGGATGACTTTCTAAGACTGCAGAACATAGACTTTTGCTCTCCCTAACACTATCTGTTTTCTCCTAAAGAAACTAAAAGATGTCCCTGAAGAAGCCTTCAGGAGCTCAGTATAGGAAGCCAAATGCACAATTGCAATCTAGTTTGCAGCAAGGGGCAAATTTGACGGGGAAAATATCTGAAACCAAACAACATAGGCCGGGCTTTAGGCAGTAGTGATCGTCCCAGTGCAGAAGAAATTGAGGAGCAAAATATAAGTGATGGAAGTCCTATTGCTAAGGAATTAGCAGATTTTCCTGAGGATAAGAAATGGAAATGTGAGAAAAGTGATGGAGAATCGTCCAGTTTTCCTGGCGACATAAAGGAGAGTGATGATAAAGAAGAATGTGGCTCACATGAAAAGGAGAGTGATGACAAATAAAAATCTGGTTTACATGAAAAGAGAGAAACTATATAGAAGAATCAGCCTCACATGATGACAGAAACAGCAGTGAGAAAAATTGCACACCACAAATCGCTACATCAGATCCTGCTTTATGACCAGCGATCCTAAACTCTGCCGATATTGATTATACAGTTTTGAATGAGCTGAGCAAAATCGAGGATATGACATTTCCAGTAAGTGAACAGAAGTGACACTTCTCAAAGTCACACTGTGAAAGAATGCTCAAGAATGGCAAGAAACTGAATCAGCATTGGCTAGTTTACTCAAAATCAACTGACAAAGTGGTCTCTTTCTGTTGCAAAATATTTGACAAGAATGCCAAATTCTTGCGTGCGCTTTCTGTGTACAATTACCGGCATAGCTTAACTGATGCTCTGAAGCAACATGAAAAGTCACGCAGCCATTTTATGGCCTACTGCAAATGGATGGAGGGTGAGTTCAGACTCAAGCTGAATAAATCCATAGATGCAGAAAAGCAAAGCATTGTTAATGTAGAAACCAAGCATTGTAGGAATGTGCTCAAGTGTCTGATCTCAATTACCCTCTTCCTTGCAAAGAATAATTTGGCTTTCTGGGGCTCATTGGACAAGTTGTTCACTGAACATAACAGTCATTTCCTCAGTTTGGTCAAGCTCCTTGGGAAATACAACGATTTCATGTGTGAGCACCTATGTCAAGTAGTTTCTAAAGAAGCTATGGACCATTACTGCAGCAAAACAATTCAAAATGAATTGATTGAGTGCTTAATAACATATTGATGCGTCTCCGCAAAGCAAAGTACGACGCCATAATAATGAATTGCACTTCCGACATTAGTCACAGTGAAAAGATGTCATTTACAGTAAGATTTGTTGATGATGAGGATGGTTGAATCCAAGTAAAGGGACACGTTATCTGTTTCCGTCCTGTGAACGACTCTACTGGAAAACGCCAAACAAAACTGTTTATGAACATTTGGAATGAAAATAAAATAAAGCTTCAGAACTGCCGCGGCCAAGGCTATGACAATGGCGCAAACATGAAGGAAGAAACAGTGGTGCCCAGGCAAGGATCCTTGAGTTGAATCCAAGAGCTTTCTTCGTTCCTTCTGGCTACCATTCATTCAACCTGGTTGTGTGAGATGCAGCATCATCTTCTTTAGATTCAGTATCTCTCTTCAGAGGACTGCAAAGAATATGCATCCTGTTTTCAGCGTGAACTATCAGGGAGAAGATCCTCACGGACAATGTTACAAATCTGAGGGTGAAGCCACTAAGTGACACTTGTTGGGAGAGCCAAATTGACAGCATAAGGCCAGTGAGGTACCGAGTGACTAAGGTTTATGACGGCCTGCTGGAACTGGTGCAGTCAAGTAAAGCCAAGACCATAATCAGACACGAGGCACAAAGCCTGGCAAACAAGATCACTGACTTCAAATCTCTGGTGTCAGTTGTGGTTTGGCATCACATCCTGTTCCAAGTAAATGTTGTAAGCAAGGCATTACAAACTCAATCAATGGACATCACGACCACTACTGTTTTGATGAGAAGCTGCCTTGATTTTGTTGTGGCCTACAGAGACAACGGATTTGAAGATGCCATCACTGCTGCCAGAGAAATGGTGGAAAACTTAGGAGTTGAGCCTGTCTTCAAGGAAACTCGTATTCATCGGAAGAAGAGACAGTTTGGTTATGAAGGCAGAGATGAGATGATGGGAAGCTCAGAAGAAAAATTCAAGAGGGAGTATTTTTGCTCTCTCATTGACACTCCTTGAGTATCCATTGAAGAAAGGTTTGGACAAATGAAGCACCACAAAAAGACCTGACCTTATTAACACTCTTGAACAATTATACTGACCTTCACCAGATGCTGATACATGGGAAATGTTCGGACGTCAATGATAAAGACCTCTGTGTCGAATTAGACAACATCAGTCACATTTTGCAACACGGGAAGCACTCTCCACTCCAAGTTCTACAATTCATTTATGATGCAGAGCTGAAGGACACTTTTCCTAATGTGTGGATAGCTTTGATGACTCTGCTCATGCTGCCGGTCACAGTTTGGAGTGGGGAGCACAGCTTTTCAAAGCTCAGGCTCATTAAAATATATCCTCAGTGGACTATGACTAATGAGAGACTGACATCACTTGCTATTTTATTGCTTGAAAATCCCATTGGCCAGTCTCTGAATCTCTGATGCTGTGCTTCAGTTCACAAGGACAAAGGCAAGAAAAGCAACCTTTTGAACTAAAGGACTAGAGTTAACAGTCTAAGGGCAGGTCTACACTAAGGGCGGGGGTTGAACTAGGGTACGCAAGTTCAGCTACGTGAATAGTGTAGCTGAATTCGAAGTACCCTAGTTCGAACTACTTACCCGTCCAGACGCCGCGGGATCGAAGTCCGCGGCTCCAAGGTCGACTCCGCCACCGCCGTTTGCAGTGGTGGAGTACCGGAGTCGACCGGAGCACGCGGGGAGTTCGAACTATCGCGTCCAGATTAGACGCGATAGTTCGAACTCCGAGAAGTCGAACTCACCGCGTCGACCCGGCAGGTAAGTGTAGACTAGCCCTAAGGATGTCACCTACTGTAACACTATTTAATACTGGTTCACCCAATGTTGGTGCACAGTTCAATTTCTTGATGTTAGTACATTTCAGTTATTCTTAAAATTAAAAAGTTTCTATAAGCTTAGAGGAAATGAATTTTTTTTATTTGCTTACATATAAATACAGATTTACAAATCCTAGCATGCAAATTTATCATCTTATATGACAGGGATAAATCATGCATGTAAATCGTGCATCAAAGTCATGAAATGGGCTACAAATGCAATAAAAAAATAAGGTATTCAAAAGTTTAAGAAATGAAGGGGGGGCATTTTGTCTAGGGTTGGCCCTGGTGGTATGTGCTTAGCACAACCATACATTCATCCATTCTCTGATTATGGTGAGCTGCAGGTGTTTGCCAGCTTCTTCCCACTCCCTTTATTTTATAGTAGCTACATTGCAGTATAAAAGAGCGAACAATGGACACTACACCGCTCAGACTGGGCAAAGCTGGAGACTTTCCACACAAAATGCCAATGTCGTATATCGAGCATAAAGTGGAATGACTTAATCTGTAATGCAGATGTTTATGGTCATGCCGGTCTACAGATTACTGGGGACATTGTCCACATATGGCACCTTATGTTTTTTGGACATGTTGCGAGAATCCCACCCGACGTTCCAGCGAACGCCGTTCTCCGGATGGCTTGTAACATCCAGGATAAAATTCCACCAACCGAGGGATGGAGGTGGCCCAGAGGCAGACCCCTTATTACATGGGTTCGTCAAGTCTGTTACGATGTTGGACTCTTGGGCTGACAAGCCCTTGTGGCCACACAGGAATGGACCAAATGGTGAACGATTACTGTGGCCAACAGTTCAGCTGTGCGTTGAAGAAGAAGAAGACATTGGGATATAAAGTTTTCATTAGAAAATCAATCAGTAAATCCATAACTCACTGGTAAATGAATCAAGCCCTTCACCCCCGTTTCTTTGAGCTTAGATTCTCAGATACTAGCTTTAAATATTTTCGTAGCACTTGAAAGATGAATGCCAACAAGGCTGAGTACTCACCTACTTTGACAGTGGTTTTGTTCTACAGTTCATGCTTTCAGGGGCCAGGTGTTTATATTCTGTAACATACCCAGGATACAATCTAGACTAGTGACTGTGTCAATCCTGCCTTCTAACCTGGGGTGTCCTTTACACTGCTTTGCTGTTGTTGCCTCCACTTCCGGACTGCTCACTTTAGCATATAAATCACTCCCAGCTATGTCTGTGTGCATTTGCATCCCGCCAGCCTGAATTAAATGGCAGGGTGACCCCAGCACATTCCCACTTCCAGATTTCCCCCCAGAAATGTATATACTGTACTGACCAGCCCTCTCACAGCCTATACAAGCTCATATAAAGTCCTGCATTTTATTAAGAGAAATGATATGCACGAATCCTGTAATGCCAAATGGATTTGCCCAAACTCTTCAATTCAAACACACGCATTTAGATAGAACAAGTGTGCTAACTACAAGAGATAGATTTAAATGAATACAAGTGATGAGGCATAAAAGTCAGAAATGGTTACAAGAAACATAAAGATCAAACACAACTTAATGCCTAACTTAATAAACTATGATAGATTCAAAGCACAGTTTTTCTCACCACATGTTCTCAACAGTGTTACTTGGCTGAACTTCTTAGGCCAGGACAACCTTCTGTTAATGGCTGCTTCCTTTGTTCCTTCTGGTGCAGTGAATTGATGGACAGAGAGAGAGAGAGAGGAGGAGGAGGAGAAGGGGGTGAGGTCCCTCGGTGTGTTTGTCCCCCTTTGTACAGTGTCAGTCTCTCCCTTGGAAAGCATTTCCAACTGAGATTCAGGAGACAAAAAGTCTGTTTGGATTAGAACTTCTTGCTGTTCGTTTGGGGTTTTTTTTGTTTTTTTTGTTTTGCTAAGATATAATTTTTTCACCCATACCTCCTTTCCTGCCAAAGAATGGCCATTTATCGGGTACTGGCCTATTGGCCTTGTTTACGCCTGGCTGAGTTGTCAGATTGCCCTTTGTCTCTGAGGGATTGGTTTAGCCAGCCCCAGACTTGGAGCATGTTTTAGTAGAATCTTATAACTTTACACACAATGTTGCTATACATGTTTTACCAGGACAATAATGCCCAGCAACTTCTGAGTTTTCAAATGACACCTCATGAGGCATACTTTGTACGAAGATTGTTACAATAGAGTGCAAGAGGTGAATTCAGGGGTATATTTTCTCACAGACGCCCTTTCCAGACAAGCTCCTTCTGTGGACTTTTCCTCAATGCACTGTTCTTCCACTGATTAAAAGACAATGTTTGGCTGTAAATTGACGGTCTGGTCTCCTTCTGGGGAAAATACAGGCCCCAGCTAGCTCTCCATATGCTCAATGGTAGCCAGGAACATCGTGTGGTTGCTGTTGTGTATTGGGGGTGGCAGGATACTCTCCTGTGGTTCTTGGTGTTTCATGACTCCTGCTGTTCCAAGAAGATACTTTGCTTCATGCACAGTACCATCTCTGGTCCGCCTGAGAGAGCTGCATAGAGGAGGAGACGGATGGAATGGCCACCCAGCACAGCATCCTTCTTCATGGGGTGGTGGAGCTGTTAGATCTGCCTTCTAGATTCAGTTTGTATTGTTGCTGTCATCTCCCAGACAGTCAGTGAGTTCTGGAGTGCAAAGGCAGCTTTCCAAGCAGGGTACAGCTGAGGCCAGTGTCTCCACTGGTTTCAGATTCACTTTGGTTTTTTTCCAGCAAGAAAAAGGACAGAAAGGACCACACGGAGCTCGTTTCCAGGAGGGAGATTTCAAACAGGCAGCATGAGTTAGAGTGGGAAAGCTCTACTGTGTAGCTGTGTGTATTCATCTAGAGCAGGGATTGGCAACCTTTGGCAGCGGATTTCCCTGACGGGCCGCATGCCAAAGGTTGCCGATCCCTGATCTATAGATATAAATATAAACAACTCGATGACCTGAGAGGAACCAGTATCCTGAGATTAGAGGGGCAAAGTGAGTGAGCAAACTATCCCTGAATGAAAATAGATTAATAAATCACTATCAATTATTGTTCCTGTAAATGACTTTGGCACAACAGCATCACCACCACGCTGAGTTCCATCTTAAAATCCCACTTCTGGGTTCCTGCTCTCTTTAGTCCGAAGTACTGTGCAAATGTACAGAAAATGTACAGTCAAGGCACTTCTGGGGTGGAACATGGATGCTGTTTAAGAGCAAACAGCTACAATGAGCAATGATTGTAACTGGTTTGCAAATCATCGGCTTCGGAGATTTACCAAGCAGATAAATATTCTGTGGTTTGTTTGTTTTTTATAAGCAATGTTTTGTTTTCTCTAGGTGTCAAATGTGGCGGACTCCTCTCCGCACCATATGGCAACTTCTCCAGCCCTAATTTCCCTGGACTCTACCCCTATGACACCGAGTGCACGTGGCTCATAGTGGTCACAGAAGGATCCTCAGCCCTGTTGACCTTTGACCACTTTGACCTGGAATATCACGACAACTGTGACTACGACTACCTCAAAATCTACAACGGCTTCTCCGAGGACGAGGGGAATCTCCTGGGAAAGTTCTGCGGCAAGACCTCCCCTCCTCAGTTTACTTCTTCCTGGCATGTCATGTCCATCATCTTCCACTCAGATAAGCACGTGGCCAGTCAAGGCTTTTCTGCAGCTTACCGGAAAGGTTGGAATAGGTTTTATGTGGAGTCTCCTCAAAGGGATAATGCATGAAATGCCTGGGTGAAAGGCTTCTAGGTTTGCCGTGTAGCAGTGGACAAAGAGACTGTTGCACGAGCACCTTTGAAACAAACTGTGTCCCACAAAGTAGAGTTAAAGGATTAGATAGAGTGAACTAATTAGGGATGTGATGAATACCCAGCTCAGTTCTGATGCAAATCTGGTCTGTTTGAGGGTGTTTTGAATAAACTCTGCTAAAAATCCCCTCCGAAAAACGACAGGTCTTGCATAGTATCAGGCTTAAAGTGCAGCTCTGGTCTGAAAAGTGAGTCTGCAAAATCCTGGGGCTCCAGGTTGATTATGTCCCAGTGATTTCCAGTGCCAGTGTCCTCGGTTTACAGCTAAAAGGATGGCTTTTCTAACAGCCAGCCCACAGTTTACGCTCTGAGACAAGCCGGTCTCTTTCCTCCTTATGAAGCATCACCAGGAATAAAGGTTCTGGGGGCTTAACTGTGTTGTTAGACCTGGGCAATGAGCAGCAGGGTGCACAGGTATAACCGAGAGAAGAATTCAGCCCTGCCGTGGGACCTTAGTGCTGAATGAGCATCATGTGATGTACCATTTTGACTAATAAAAAACAGGACAGGAGAGTAAAAAACACTTTCTCTACCATGCCCCTTGAAGGAGGAATCTCCCAGGCCCAGTACATTAGTCCATCGTCAGTCTCCAGATGGAATGAAACTTGGGTTGCTCTGCTCATTTGGCAGGAAACCTCTTTTCCTTATAGAGTTGGAGACAACCTACAGCCTTCTGCACCCCCAAGCTTTTTCTTTGCCTCCTTTGTTCCTCTTTCCAGGGCTGGGGCATGTGTGTCGATGTTCTCCATCCCCTTTGTGGGCCATGGGACTTCCCTCTGTTATGTGTGTAACCCGTCTGTGTTTGTTTCCAGATGTTTGTGGAGGAGTGCTCACAGGCCTTTCCGGCGTGATAACAAGCCCCCATTACCCTGAGAATTACCCCAACAATGTCGAATGCCGCTGGATCATCCGGGCAGTGCCCAACTCCATCATCAAGCTGGTTTTTGCTGACTTTCAGATGGAAAACAACGAGGGATGCAATTTTGATTACGTGGCTGTCTCTGATGGGCCCACGATGGGGGACATGCATCTCAGCCACTACTGTGGGAATATGAAACCCCCTGATATCGTCTCTTCCACGCACGAGCTCCTGGTGGTGTTCAAGTCAGACTTCAACATAGGAGGTAGAGGCTTTAAGGCCTATTTTTTCTCAGGTATGGAGGCAACTGTTTGTCCAGCGTAAGCTACCAGATGTATGGGAAGCCCTCTGGGCCCTCTCCTTCTCCACCACTGTCCCAGGGTGTTGGTCTCACAAAGCGGGTATAGATTCACTGTTCCTCCATCCATGGCAAGATCTTGTGTGTGCAGGCTGGCAAGTGAAATGGTTTGGTGTCATGCTTGTGAATTGTAAGCCTTAGTATATGAGGGGCTCCCAGAGAGTGGAAGGGGCCCTTTTAGTGGCTGTGTCATATCCATTTAAATAAAAAGTACATTTAAGAGTGTTCAGGGCGACTGAACTGGGACTCAGGAGGCAAGAGTTTTATCCCCACCTCTGCCCCGGCTCGCCGTGTGATCTTGAGCAAGTCATTCCTATCTAGGTCCTTCTGTGGCCCCAATTACTGTAGCATCTAAGCCTCCCCAAAATGTTTATGGGGCACCCTTGTAGAGAAAGGGTATCAGCCTCATTTTACAGATGGGGAACTGAAACACAAAGAGATCAGGAGACTTACCCAGAGTCACACAGGAAGCCTGTACTGGAGCTGGGAAGTGAACCTACAGCTCCTGTGTCTTAGGCTAAGGCCTTAACCACAAGACCACCCGCCCTCAGTTAGAGCTGTAGCCTGCTTCCTTGAAGTCAATGGCAAAGCTCCCACTGACCTCTGTGGGGTAGCACTGTCAGGACTCAGGGCCTGCAGCAGCAGAGCCAGTTTCCAGGCAACCTAATGAGCACAGCTGGCCTGTAGCAGGCTGACAAATAGGCCACACTGCATGATTAGGGTGACCAGATTTCCCAATTTTATAGGGACAGTCCCAATATCTGGGGCTTTGTCTAAAATAGGCGCCTATTACCCCCATCCCGATTTTTCACACTTGTTCCTCTGGTCACCCTATGCATGATTGGTGGGAAGAGTCAGCAGACTGGCTCTGAAGCCCAGCTGCAGCAGCTGTGCAGTGGCTGTGATAGTCCCTGTGTCTGCTTAGTTCCAGCCTTGTCTCACTGCAGGTAACCTAGGCCTGAACCCCGGACTCCTGCTCTGACCTGTAGCCATGACCTCTGCCTATGTCCTGGTCACGTGACATGTTAAGCTTTTAACTCCTCTGTTTCCCTGTCTTTAGATTGAGGATAAGGATCCTTTTCCCTTCTTTGCCAAAGCACACTGATGTCCTCAGCTGAAAAGCCCTGCATGGGTGCTTGTTGTTATCACTGTTCTTGAAATCCTTTGCATTGTGTGGAGTCTGGCCGCAATTGTGCAGCTAATGACCCCCCCCAACTCTTTGAACGTTTGGGGCAGATCTATACAGCATGTGGCTGTGAAACCTTTATGTGAAAAAGATAATTTGTTGTGATATATTTTAGCAATAAATCAAGGGAACCCCCCAGCAGCTGCTCCCTCCACACACAGGGGTTTCGGTTTGGTTGGTAATGCATTTTCTTTTTCTAACTAGGCAAATGCCAGGAAGTATACACAGCCATCAAAGGAAATTTCTCCAGTCCTCAGTATCCCAACTTTTACCCCAACAATATCAAATGTCATTGGACCATCCAGCTCCCCCCAGGATACCGAATCAAAGTCTTCTTCCTGGACTTGGCTCTGGAGGGGCGGAACAGCCTAACAGATGGCTGTGATTACGACCATCTGGCAGTGTTTGATGGAGGTACTGAGAAAGCTTCCCTCCTGGGGAAGTGGTGTGGGAGAGAGATGCTGTCTCCCATAACATCCACTAGAAACAAACTGCTCTTGGTCCTCCACACGGACAGGAACACGGCCAACAGGGGGTTCTCGGTAGCATATATTGGAGGTAAGGTATGACTCAGTGCATTGATCCGGTGCTCCCTGCTGGATATTTGTAGGGCAAGGCAGCGGAGAATTATAAGTATGGAGACAGTCAGTAAAACCTGACAGCCTGAGTTCCAAAAGTACATGCACAAAAATGTGAGCAAATTTGTGCACCAAACTTTTGCATGCATGAGGTTACTATAATTGCACATGCAAACTGGGCAACTGTGCAAATGGCTAGCCAGGGGGGAGTCATAACTGGCTCTTTGCATGTGCGATTACCCAGCTGTACCTCTGCAACCACTGTAATTGCACATATCAGTTAGGCACTCTGCTGTTCAAATGCCTAATCGTGCATGACATATTTTTGTATAGGGATGTCACACATGCAGTCAGATCTGCAAAGACACTTTTAAAAATAAGTAGGCCCTGAGTTATATACTACCCCAACCACCTAGCCCTGGGATGGAAGGGTTCTGAGACACCGAACGAACAAAACACTAGGCCATGTGGAGTGACACCAGGCAGGAGTTTGGCTGATAGGGTCGTGCACAGGAGACTGGCCAAACCATGACTAAGTGAGTACCTGTGTTCCCAAACCTTGCTAAGATAGCTACCAACTTACAGACGCTATTGCTTGAATACTTAACACAATAGCATCTGGGCATCCTCCAGTAAACTCCTGCCCTTCATTCATAACTACCACCCTTCCACTGATTGGCGATTATTTAAAAGCCTGATTTAACAGGCAAGCCTTATAACATGGCCAAGCTTGGCTCCAGCCACCTATGAAAAGGAACAAGATCCACAGGTTAGGAGGAGAGAGGAGAGGAGAGAAAAGGCAAACACAATCCTAGGCTGTATTAGGCTAGGCGCTTCCAATAAAGAGAAAAAAAATTTTAATGCCCCTGTACAAGGCACTGGTAAGACCTAATTTGGAACATTGTGCACAGTTCTGGTCACCCTGTTCTAGAGAGATGGATTCAAACTGGAACAGGTGCAGAGATTTGCTACTAGGATGATCGGGGAAGGGAGGGGAGGGGAGGGCCTGTCTTATGAGAGGAGACTGGAAGAGCTTGGCTTGTTTAGTCTAGCAACAAGAAGGCTGAGAGGGAATATGATTCCTCTCTGAGTCTGAATACATTTGGCAGGCAAATATCAGGGAGGGTAAAGAGCTATCTACGTTAAAGGACAGTGTTGGCACAAGAACAAATGGGTATAAACTGGCCATGAACAGACTCAGGCTGGAAACTAGAAGAAGGTTTCTGACCATCAGAGGGGTGAGGTTCTGGAGCAGCCTCCCAGTAGGAGTTGTGGGGCAAACGATTAGTTTTAAGAAAGAGCTGGACAAATTTAAGAGCACAATTATATGATGGGGTGGCTGGGATGTGGGGGGCTGCCCTGGGGCTCCCTTCTGGTCTATGTCTATGTTCCTAAAAGCTCATGCTTCAGAGTTTCAGCTGGCCACCAGGAGGGGTCAGGAAGAGATTCTGTGCATTCCCCCTCCCCCATGTATTCTGGGAGGTTGTGTGGAGATGGTTTGTTTTTGTGTTTATATCTCCTTCCTCTGAAGCATCAGGGATGGCCACGGTGGGAGAAGGGACATAGGGTGGGATGGATCGGGCCAGGGCTCTGAGGTGGCTCTGAGCATTCTCATTCTCAGGTGCTGGGCTGGCTGGTTCTTGCTCACGTGCTCAGGCTGTAGCTCATTGCCACACTCCACGTGTTTTGCCTTCCCTGCAACGTGTGAGTCACTTGCCAGGATTATTTGGGTATTTCTCACTCAGTCATTTCCCTCCCACTGCAGGGGCCTTGGACACTGGTGCACCTTGGTCCCCTCCTATTCTCTGCCTGTGGCACATACTAGTCTAGTCTTCTGTGGGCTGGAATACTTGGGTCTCATTTTGGTTGTTGGGTTTAGTGTGCGGGTGCTGGGCTGTTGGTGGCCAGTGATATATAGCAGATCAGACTAGATGATCTGGTCACTCCTTCTGTCCTTAGACTCTGAGACTCCCCTGAGGGGCAGATTATCCCACATCTACCTTCTGTAGGGTTCCTTGCACCTGCCTCAGAAGCATCTGGTGCTGGACGCTGTTGCAAACAGGTTACTGGACTAGATGAGCTACAAGTCTGATCCAAATTGGCAATCCCAACGTCCCACAGAATACGTTTTTGCCTGTCCTGGAAAGCTCATGCCTCAAGCTGCCAGCAAGGAAAGTTTTCTGGCCTGTGTTATGTGGGAGGCCAGATGAGATGATCATAGGGCCTTAAAATCCGTGAACCTGAAGTGTCCTAGTGGGGACCTATTTAAACTCTCTCTTCTGTTCTTTGATTATTATTTATCTCCCCCATGTCTCCCACATCTAGAGACTAATCTCCTGCCCTCAAGACAGGATGGAGGTTTGGCTGGAATTGGCGGAGCCCCTTACTCCTTACCGTCAATGGGTGAAATTAGCGCAAGCAGTAAGCCCACTTTTGGGGGGAGGGCGTCCATATCAGACTGGCAGGAGGCCTCTTCAAACCTCAGCAAGAGACTCACTCTCACAAGGAATATTCCCTTGGAAACAAAAGTGTCCTGTGGACTCAGTTTTCAGTGAGACCTTCCTGGACGTTTTATCTGCAAAGCCACACAAGTATTCTGGGGTTTGCGAGATACCAGCAAGGGCTGTGTCTTTGGAAAAGACCCAAACCAGACTCTGTCAGCCTGGAGGTTCCAGGATATGGAGATACTTGGCGGGAGGAGCTGCCCAGATGCTGCCTTGCAGTGTAATGCTCCTCATATAGTTGTCAACCTTTGTGCCTCCTCAAAAGCGGGCGAATTGATGGCATTCATTGTATTTCAAAATAATTGTGTTGGAGCTGACCTGTGTGTCAGGGATGATTCATGACCTATTTCTGCTCAAGATGATCCTCTCTGAGTATTCAGAAGGCTTTTAACTGAGAAGCTGCTTGTGTGTGTTTGCGGATGGGACTAGCATAGCCTCTACTGTGCTTTCTTTTTTCCTCCACTTACAGTCACAGTGCAGGGTAACCTCTTGGGCTGAGTAATAGAATGAGAAGGGGGATTATAGCTGTGCCCGGTAGTGTTGCTGTAGTTTAAGGTGGAATCAGTGTTGTGATTACAAACCTCATGTACTTAAGGTTTTATAACTCAGACACCAAAGTTCAAACTTGATGTATGAGATTCTGAAATCCTGGCCAAACATCTTATGCACATAGAGACACAATCGTCCCAAATTACACCAGTGGTGTGCTCTGGGTGCAGGATTATTCTGGGTTCTGCAGTATAAAAGACACTAGCTAGTTGGCTTCAGCCACCGTGACTCCAGAAAGTCTTCAGTTTCACCTAATTTTATGTTTGGCAAGGGATTCATCTGCTTCATGCAGCAGGCATTTTCAGAAAACTCAGTAGAGCAGAGGGGAAGGAGGAAGGTCTGGTGATGAAAGAATAGGACTGGGGAGTTGGAAGGAAGTAGTTATAGTCTTCGCTCTGCCACCGACTTCCTGTGTGAGCTGAGGTAACTCACTTAATCACCCAGTGCCTCAGTTTCCCTATCTGTAAAACAGTGATAATATGTCTTTTCCCTACAGGGGTGTTATGATGCTTAATTCATTAATATTTGTGAAGTGGTTTGAAATCATTGGATGTACTAGAGAAGTGCAAAGTGTTCTATATTAATTTCTGAATAGTGTCTGCTCCTGGCATAAGGAGTCTGTAACTTACCAATGGATTTTTAATTTGGGCATATTTTCCATTAGAAGCTAGTGATAGTTATATGAAAAGGCCAAGTTAGGCCCAATACGTCTAAGTACATATGCTCAGCAACATGCCATTTTAGCAGCCCATAAACACATAATTTTATCACACCACATCTGTGTTTTAAGAACTTTTTAAAAATGAGTGCGTTAACTCTCACCATGCTGCTGGGAGGGAGGTTCGTAAGAATTCTCTATTTTGTAAAGGGGTAAATTGAGGCGGAGAAGCTAAGCGACTTGCCCAAGACTGTGGAGTTCACACAGGGGCTGCTGACTCTCAGCTCTGTGCTCAGTTCACTAGGTTGTGCTGCCTCTCACACGAGCTTGAGAAAGTGCACTAAATACCACAACCAAAGGATCCCTTTTAAGTCACACTAACGTTGTCATTCTGACCAGCAAACCTAGGCCATTCAAAGTGCAGGTGGCACTCCAGGGCATAGTATGGTCTCTGCCCATGTGTATAATTCCCATTGGTGTCAATCATGCATGCCTGTTAAGGGCATAACATGGCCCTTATTTAGCTGTGTCTACACTACGGACCTTACAGCAGCACAGCTGCGCCGCTGTAATTTCTCTCGTGTAGCTGCTCTATGCCAGCGGGAGAGAGCTCTCCCGCCGGTATAATCAAACCACCCGCAACAAGCAGCAGTAGCTACGTCAGCCAGAGAGTGTCTCCCGCCAGCACAGCGCTTTCCGCACGGGCGCTTTTGTCGATGAAACTTTTGTCCGTGGAGGTGTGTTGTTGTGGGGGGGGTTTCATACCCCGACCAACAAAAGTTTTACCGACAAAAGTGCTAGTGCTAGTGCAGACGTAGCCTCTGTTTCACTGAGCCGAGATATTGCCAAGGTCCTTCTGCCTTCAGATCCATCCTGGGTCACTCTGATTTTGTCACAATTCATGTGATGAGTGAGGTGCTGCGCTTAGCCTCCTGGACCCAGATCCACAAAGCTATTTAGGCTCCTAATGTCCCGTGATTTCAGTGGAAGGTAGGTACCTAACTGCCTTTGTCGATCTGGTTCCTAATGTCTGTTCTGCATCCGAGGCCTAGTCTACACTACAGAGTTAGGTTGACGCAAGGAGTTTGTCGATCTAACTATAGAAGCAACTACACTAAAATTTCACTCCTGCCGATGTAACTGCCCACTACACTGAAGGCTTGGACACTTATGTCGGTATAGCTTACATCGCTCAGAAGGGTTGCCCATTTTGGTTAGCTGTGTTCCTGGAGATTTCATCACATGCGTAATCTTTAATTCCTGGAGATGCCAGGCCAATCCTGGTGGGTTGGCAACTGTATATGTGAGTAAGCCATCCCCCTGAGAGACATAAATGACACCAACCTAAGTGCCGGTGTAGACAGGGCTACGTTGTCAGAAGAGCTTCTCCCGCCGACATAGCTACTGCTTCTCGTGGAGGTGGTTTTATTATGCCGACGGGAGAGCTCTCTCCCGTCATCCTAGAACATCTTCACCAGACGTGTTACAGCGGCACAGCTGCAGCACTGTAGTGTTTCTAGCCTAGTCTAGCCCTCACTTAGCTCCACCTCCACGAGAGGCGTCAAGTCAAGGTCGATGTAGTTAGGTTGGTGCAGTGCCAGTGCACTCACTGCGTTGCTTACATCGACTGATGCTGGCTGTCAGGAGCCATCCCGCAGTGCCCCACACTGACCGTACAATCGACACGAGCGCTCCTGGGGAGGACGTGCACCGCCAACAGGAGGAGCAAAGTGTAGCCGCGCACAAGCAATGTCATTATTGGAAAGGCTGTCTGCCAACGTAAATTAGGTCGCCTAATTGTGTAGTGTAGCCAGGGCCGGCTCCAGGCACCAGCGAAGGACGGAGGTGCTTGGGGCGGCCAATACAAAGGGGCGGCACTCCATCCGGTATCGGGGTGGCACCTCCGGGTCTTCGGCGGGAATTCGGCAGCAGGTCCCTCAGTCCCTTTCTTCCTCTTTGAGCTGCCAGCGAATTGTGTCTGAAGAGGAAGAGAGGGAGTGAAGGACCCGCCGCCAAAGAATGAAGCGGTGCGATTGAGCTGCCACCGATCGGCTTTTTTTTTTTTTTTCCTGCTTGGGGTGGCAGAAAAGCTGGAACCGGCCCTGACTGTAGCCATGCCGTGTTTCTGCCTCGCGCCTCATAGTCACTGTGGTTTATTGTTTGATTTCCAGTAGCATTGAGAAGCACTCATGGAGAGCAGGGCCGCATTGTGCTAAGCTCGGTATATACACATAGTGAGTGACAGAGTGTAAGCTTTTCAGGGCAGGAACTAAGTAGACAAGACAGACAAAGGTGAAGGAGGGGATGGAGGAAACAGGTCAAGTGTTCCCCCCAAGGTGATGCAGCAAGTCAGTGTCAGAGCAGGGAACCAGGTCTCCTGAACCCCACTAGACCCATGTTGAATAAATCCACATGATGCATGTTAAATTTTGAAAGGAAAAAATAGAATGCAAAACCACTGTTTTCCTCAGCAAATTATCTCTGCATGTTACTTTCCTACACCTGCCAGTGATCTGTGTGCACACATCTGCTTGCAGTTAACAGTCTGTGTGGTACAAACCTTCCATAAACAGCCGCTGCAAAGGAGGATGACCATCTTCATGATGGAACCTGGGATTGCTTCCCAGTGCACAGAATGAGCCTCTTGCGTGAGGTTTCCCTTGGACTGACTCTGTCTTTGGAGTAGAGATTCAAATGGTAAAGTGTTGTACTCTGGCTCCAGAGAGGAAGGGTGGTCTGGTGGGTAAGGTACTGAACTGGGCTCTTGGCAAACCAGGTTTGATTCTTACCTGTCCTGTGTGATCTGGCACCCCTTGTTTATTTAGATGACCAGGGGCAGGAACTGTCTTTTCCTGTGTGTATGTACAGCAGTTAGCACAGCTGGGACCCAGTCTGATTTGGAATCTCTTGACACTAATGGACAATGCATAACAATCACCCTAGAGGCTTGAAACTGCTCTCATTAGCCTGGTCTGCACTAGCAGGGTTAGATCCCATGGTGGCAAGTACACTAATGCTGCCACCAATGGCGCTCCCTCAGTGGCAGTGGAACAGTAGGAGAATGTAAGGAAAAGGCCCCAGTGGAAGTCCAGATGCCATGGTGTGCTCAGTGCGGTAATGGGCGAAGTATATAAAATGACATACGGAGAGAGGGCTCTATCCGGCTCTTGTAATTAGCATAAATATTTTTCTGTCTAGCTGGGCCCATGAAAGGATGTGAGTTGGGCTGTCCATGTGATTTATGGTCATTTTAAAGGAAGCCTTCAACTCAAGAGCGAGGATCCATTTTCTCCTCCCCTTGATTTAATGCACTCTAGTTATTTGGTAAATCTTCTAATGGTTCTATAATGTACTAAGTGTAGTAAAGTGACACAATTTTTTCCCTGTTGATTTTATTGCATCTTATCAGTTTCATAAGAGTCTGATTCTAACAGAGTGAGTTAGAATAATTCAATAATTCATATTGTTAGTGTTTGGGCCAAGCCTCGGTGGGAGGTACCTTTAAATACTGTGGAGTTTTTTGTTCTTATTTCCCTTTCCACATGGTTTATATGTTTGTCTTCTCTATGTAGAAAGGCCAGCTGCTATAGGCAGACACACATGCGACACTTTCCGTAGATCTATGGATTAGGGGCCTGATTCTCCAGTGCCCTGCTCCTCAGGTGGGCAGTTACACTAGAGCAAAGTAAAGTGCACCGGGGTCAATGACTGCCCAAGGTGCATGGCCATGAAGAACCAGGCCCCCTAGCATTTTACATCGTCAGAGTTCACTGTAGCCCTTGATTTGTCTTCTTAACACACCTGCAAGGTAGGTATTGTTACCCCATTTTCTAGAGCGGGGGACATGGAGAAGTAGAGTCCAGGGACACTGATGCACTCAAGGCCATTCTAATATTAGAATGCAGAAGATCCTAGATCCCAGTTCTGTGCTGCATGCTGTTCAGCCATGTGGTGCTTTATACCTGTGCCTGACTCACGGAGTGATTCCATTTCTGAAAAGCTGCTGACTTGCTGGTGCTGGGTGTAACATTTCCTACAGCTGCAAGATAGACCAGCAGGGTCTCTAACAGAAACCTCCCATGTTTTGAGAACTCCATGTACTACATGCACACACTGTCTACACTACAGCAGAACGGCACTGCAGCTGCGCTGCTGTAGTGTAGACACTTCCTATGCTGATGGAGGGGGTTTTCCATCAGTGCATTTAATCCAGCTCTCCAAAAGGTGGTAGCTACGTCGATGGAATGATTCTTTTGACGACCTACCTGTGTCTACAGCAGGGGTTTAGGTTGACCTAACTGTGTCGCATGGGGCATGAAATTTTGCATGATTTAGTGAGGTGGCCTTATGTTTTAAGTGTAGACCACGCCTGAGGTGGGTCCATGCTGGGACCAGAGTATTCCACAGAGAGCTGGGAGGAAGGCATACCGGTCAAACTGTTACATAGACATGCCTGAGGAGAGGGTTCCCTCACTAGTGCAGAAAACAGTGCTCAGCTGGTGACAAGAAGACAATCCTACGCTGCATTAGGCCTGGGGTTACACATCATTAGAGGGCACTACCATGGCCCTGCATTGGGGTGGCACTGAGCTGCATTGCCCCATGAGGAGCACAGGAAGGCAGAATGCTGTGCACATGCTCTCAGACCCCTTTGTGGGATGCAGCCTTTACCTGACCAGTTTGACTGGCATCCTTCCCACTCCACTGCTCCCCCAGGGAGGGGGCTGGCAGAACCGGGCCCAGAGTATTAACCAAGTGGCGTGCGGACACAATTCATGTGTAAAGCCAAGTGTGCCAATAATGGGTTACAAACTGGTCTGAAACGTGCAGCATTGGCAGGATCTTGGATAACTAGATCCCAGGATAAAAACAACAAGGAGTCCGGTGGCTCCTTAAAGACTAACAGATTTATTTGGGCATAAGCTTTCGTGGGTAAAAAACCTCACTTCTTCAGATCCCAGGATGGTCAAGCTTTTCTAGATTGTCAGAAATGCTCTGAATCACATCCCAAAGCAAAGGGATCTAATACACACCCTGTTGTGTTCCCAGCAAGGCCGGCTCTAGGCACCAGCGTTCCAAGCATGTGCTTGGGGCGGCACTTTTCGAGGGGTGGCATTCCGGCTCTTTGGGGGCGGCACTTTTGAAGGGGTGGCACTCCATTGTGTGTGTTTGTTTGTTTGTTTGTTTTACTTGGGGCAGCAAAAAACCTGGAGCCAGCCTTGGTTCCCAGTGGATGCTGATGCAGAATTTTGCTAGCCCCAAGTGTTCAAAAATCACGAGTCAGGCCCCCAGAAATCCTGAGATTGGGTTTAAAATTCATGAGACTTTTAAAAATGATAAATGTAGGGTTCTTTTTCTTTGCCTTCTCCTTTCTGAGCCTTTAGGTTACACTCAGATCATGCACTTTTAAAGATCTTCTCCACTACTGTGAGGACTAGAAACTACTGTTTTGGGTTTTTTTAAATGGAAGCTGAAATTCTCACATAATCACCTGACTCCAGCAGCTGGGGCTTTAAGAAAAACACTAGATATCAGAAGACTCACAATAAAACCACAAGCGTTGTCAGCATTGGTCACTTGCTTGTGGATGCCACTAGTAGTCTTCTTTGTATGACATGGTGACAATAGTAACAGGGCCACTGTCAGTTATGGGAACTGCCTTGTACTGTACACTGCACAGTACTGATGAAAATCCCCACTTGGTGCAGTCTTGTGAGTTTTAGACGAGCTTCTTTCTTCCCCCCCCAACAGTTGTTCCCGTGAACGTCAGCTGCACACGAACAGATTTCCAGATCCAGATTCCTGTGCAGTCTCTTGCCCAGCTGGAGAGAAATAAGATTTATTTAGGGACCCCATCCTGTCCTGCCCAAGTGGTTGGCCTGAACTTTAAAATACACACCAGGTTCGACACCTGCGGTACTGAGTCCCAGGTAAGTGATCAGTATAATAAGGAGTGAATCCTATTTACCTAAAACAAATACAGCAAGATGATAAAAAATCTGTGTCTATGATGCACATGCACACACGCATAGTAAGAGACAGTCTGTCTCCTGAAGAGCTTACAATCCAAATATACAAGACTAAGGGTACGTCTACACTGCAGGGGGGAAAAAATCCTGCGGCACCAAGTTTCAGAGCCAGGGTCAGCTGACTCAGGGTCACAAGGCCCAGGTTATGGGGCTACAAATAGCAGTGTAGAATTTGGACTTGGGCTGGAGTCACTTGCAGGGTTTCAGAGCCCCAGCACCAGCCTGAGCTTGAACATCTACATTGCAATTTTATAGCCCCACAGCCTGAGCCTGGGCTTGTTGCGGGTCTTTTATCACAGTGTAGACGTACCGAAAGGGTCTGCGAGAAAGGAACTATTAGCCCCATCTGTATGTCTGAATTAGCTGGGGGTTCATTCAAGCTTGGTATTGAGTGAGGAAAAGACAGGCAGGACCAGGGTAACACTGAAAAGCCAAGTGGCTGCGTTTATTTAGGGATTTCTTTACACCTTGGGCCGGGGGAGGAGGCAACTTTGGCTGGGATGGTATCAAAAGTACAAACACACCCCAAAACACAGTAATAATACACTTTATACTGCTCACCACACCACACCAAATAGGCAGACACACCAATCACACAGATAGGAATCGGGTTCGTCAGGGCGGTGCCCGCTGCAAACACAGAAAAGAGACCCATGGGCCACTGCCTCAGCCACCCTTGCGTTCACACAGAGGATAAATCCAGAGTGTGGTGCGGCTGCAGCTGGGCAGATTCCACTCACTCAGACCGCGGGGACTGGACCCCCTTGGTCAGCTACCCTCTAAGTAGAGGCAGCTCCCAAGTTAAACACACACACACTGGACACAGACAGAGCAGTGATTCAAACACATAAAGCAGTTTGCAATTAACAATTCAATAACAAGTATACAATTATACAAGCTAGCTAAGCAATTGTGCAATTCTGAGCTCACTAATACAATCCTGATATCCTGAGTAGATATTTGGTACCAAGTTAGGGAGGGGAAAAGTAAGAGGCTAGATGAGCTAACTGTCAGATATCAAAAAGCAAATACTGCACTCCAGGCGCAGCTGACCAGCAGAACAGACACCGGAAGCATGACGAGCTGACAGGGATCGGGTCCAAACGACAACGAATCCAAACGATACGACACGAGCGCGCTTTACCGGGAGGAGACCCTGGCCAAAAGAGTGATCAGGTCCTTCAGCTAACACGCGGATGCTCCACACAAATTTTGGGGGGGGAACCTAGTTTTATAGACAGGTCTCACTCCCTCGTGTCAGTATCTGATTGGCTCCCTGGTCCCTCCTCCCTTCAGGTTTCGAGCTGTTGCCACCCCACGTCAGAAGGGTTTGCACACGGCACACTGGAGTTGACGAGTAAACAAACCTGACCCTTAGATGACTGGGTCCAAAAAGAGCAGGAAAGTGAGTCTCTGGGCAGAATTAACCTGACCTCCAGACGACCGACCCAAAAAAAACAGGTTGCTGGGCAGAATCAGGCCTTCATACACAGAACTAGCCTGACCTTTAGATGGCCCAGCAGGAGAGAGAAAAAAAACCAAAAACACAGGAGAGCATACTCAGCCAGTGTTGCTGGGCAGGATTGACTCTCTGCCCTCTCCTATACAACAAGAACCTGGTCCAAGATGGAGGCTGCCTTGTCCTTTTAACAGGACAAGATGGCCATGGACCGACAAGTGGCCATACATAGCCATAACTGTGCAACGGATTGCGACACTGTATAATGGGGATAATGGATGAAGTGACTTGCTCAAGGTCAGAATTTTGTACAGTTGATTTAGGATATGTTCTTTTAGGTAACTGTAACCTGCTCCCCACATGAACGCAGGCCTGAGGCAGAGGGCACTGTGCACCCAGCGTTTAGTTGCTCAAATAAAAACTATGCACATGCTTTTGGCAGCCCTGCCTGGCATGAGCAAGCCCCACCATTGCTGCATCCGAAGAACTCCATGCACTGGTCGCTCAACATTATGCCCATGGTAAACTAGCCCCAGTTCACCGAAGGGGAAACTGAGGCACAGAAAAGCCCACCTCTTTAGAGGTCACTGATTCTGGGTGCCTTACTTTTTGCATATCCAACATGCGGCTCAGAGATGCTGAGGTCCTGTTGCTCCCGTTGACTTCAGCTGGAGTTTGGGATTCTCAGGACCTAGGTGCTGGATAGCCAAAAAACTGAGGAACCCAAAAATCAGTGACCGTTTTTGGAAAAACTTGGCCCAAGTCACTTGCCTAGGCCCACACAGCAAGTCAGTGCCAGAGCTGGGAACCAAACCTACAAGTCCCAACTCCCAGACCTTTATGGTGGGCATTGGCCTGACATGGTTGAGTTGCTGAGCACTTGCAGTTCTCATTAATGCCCCTGTGAAAATAAGGCTCCCTATTTCTAGGGAATTTGATCAACCTGGTTTCTGCTCCATGGCCTGTCATATTCTCAATGCACGTTCTCAGCGCATGCTTTCAAGCTGCTGGCAATGAAATGCCGTGAATACCCTGTAACTCTCCTTTCCCATGAAGAGCCTAACTCCAGCCACACCCTGAAACGTGTTCCTCTGGGGGTTTCGTTTTTATTAATTTGGAAGGCTGACAAGTAAAACCAAACTCTTGCCCTTTAAAAACTTTGTCTTGTAGAAAAGAAACCACACGTCTGTGATTGTCAGTATCCTGTATATCGACTTCTCGGCTGGGAGCCAGGAGGACATTCATGAATACGAAGTGCAGTGCGAGCCTAAGAGGAAAGAAGCCTCAGTAACCCTTATCTCGAGCTCTGACCCCTACCGGCTGACCCAGTACGCTGAGAACCTGGTGGAGCCCCATGGGCAGAATGCGGAAGCAGTGGAGGCCTATGAGAGCAAAAGCCAGGACAGCAGTGACATTGTCTTCATTAGCATCTGTATTCTTGCCGGTATCCTCATGGTGATTGCTGTGGTTGGACTAGTGCTGCTATAGGATGCTGCCTTCGGCCCAGTTCCTCCTTGCCTACCCTCCGTCCCCGTCACAGACACACATGTACAGCCAGTGTCCTTTCATCCGAGATCCTGGGCTTAGCTCAGCTGCTAAAATGGAAGCTCAGCTTCCATGTCCTAAAACAGAGGTTGGGTTCAACCTCCATCTCCTCTCGGTTCTCTGGAGAAATTGGTGCAATAGGCAAACAGCTCCTCTTCTCAGCTATATATTTTTTTCTTTCCATCTGTCAGTTGGGTTTAGGAATCTGATTCTTGGGTTTCATGACTCTTCCTACAACTGTTTCCAGTGGTGGGGCTACAGTAAGGGGTGTAATATTGTTTGCCTCTGGCTAGAAATATCACTATAAATAAATTTTGGCTGAATTTTAAAATACAAACACTGGGTAGATATAAAGCCCATATCTATTGGTCTATACACACACACGCACATAGCCAAGGTGGGGGAGGTAATATTTCTTTACTGGACCAGCTTCTGTTGTGGCGCACACACACACACACACACACACACACACACACACACACACACACACACACACACACACACACACACACACACACACACACACACACACACACACACACACACACACACACACACACACACACACACACACACACACACACACACATTGTAACAGCCATAGGATAAATTGCATTTATCATACCTCTGTGACCAATTCAGCTGCTCTCCCTCCCAGGATTTATTCTAACATTCCAACCCTTTCAGCAGCTTCATCCACCTGACAAACAAGAAAGAGAGAGAGAGCTTTTCTTTCCCCCAAATGTGGAATTTTCCTCAGCAAGCCCCAGACTGAGCAGACTTCAGCACTATACTGGTGGCTGGTTTGTCGTCCAATGGCTCTAAAAACTAGAGCGAGGTACTGTTACAGAAAAGGCCTTTTCTCCTGACGCTCATGCTGCAAGCCCTCCAAGCTCCCCTGTGATCTGTCCTCTGATATTTTCCTCCCCACCCCCATCTCGAATGCAGTTTCCCTTTCACTATGACCCAGCCACAGCTCCCTCCAGCCCCCAACAGGACAGTTCCTGGGTCTGCTGGGGGAGGAACCATTGCAGAGTGATGCAAGTGGTTCCCAACCGCTGCTGATCCCTGTGCTTGCTGCTGCGAGGTGGCCACGCCGGTCAAATCCTCGTTTCCTTGCGGTTTATACCTGAGCTTGTTGTGTTGTCTTTAGATCACTGCGGACAAGACCTTTCAGGGAGAGGAGCCCAGCCAGAAACAGAATCACTGCGGTTTTGTCTTGCTGCTCCGATCCCATTACAGAGCCATGTCAAACTCTCTCTAGCATCTCAGCGCCGTATATAAGGGAAGCCGTTTATTTTGAAAAGCTGGAGTGTGTAAACAAAAAAAAATTGTACTGCAGTGCAGCGAGACCTTAAAATACCCTGTGTCCAAACACGGTCATTCAAAGGACAAGCAGCTCAGCCTGAGGGTAGAAGCAAGTGAGTAATCCAGGAGTCCTTTTTAGCAGCATTATCCTTGAACATGGGTCCATTCTGATGAGGATGCTAACTTGATAATATTTTATAATAGCATCACATCATGGAGCTAAATCCTCCTGTTGCTGGTTTTACCTGCAGTATTAACAGCTGTCAACAGGATTGTGACTCAGGCCTGGTCTACACTTACAAATTAGATTGGCTTAGTTATGTCGCTCACGACTGGGAAAAATTTTGGGCCCTGAGTGCCGTAGGTAGGTCGACATAAAACCTGGTGTTGATGCAACTAGGTTGACAGAAGGATTCTTTCATCAGTTATCAGTGGTTCACAGTCATGCTGGAAGGGCATAATAAGTGGGTTCCTGCAGGGACCAGATCTGGATCTGGTTCTGTTCAATATCTTCATCAATGATTTAGATAATGGCATAGAGAGTACACTTATAAAGTTTGCGGACGATACTAAGATGGGAGGGGTTGCAAGTGCTTTGGAGGATAGGATTAAAATTCAAAATGATCTGGACAGACTGGAGAAATGGTCTGAAGTAAATAGGATGAAATTCAATAAGGAAAAATGCAAAATACTTCATTTAGGAAGGACTAATCGGTTGCACACATACAAAATGGGAAATGACTGCCTAGGAAGGAGTACTGCAGAAAAGGATCTGGGAGTCATAGTGGACCATAAGCTTAATATGAGTCAACAGTGTAACGCTGTTTCAAAAAAAGCAAACATCATTCTGGGATGTATTAGCAGGAGTGTTGTAAGCAAGACACGAGAAGTAATTCTTCTGCTCTACTCCACGCTGATTAGGCCTCAACTGGAGTATTGTGTCCAGTTCTGGGTGCCACATTTCAGGAAAGATGTGGACAAATTGGAAAGAGTCCAGAGAAGAGCAACAAAAATGATTAAAGGTCTAAAAAACATGACCTACGAGGGAAGATTGAAAAAATTGGGTTTGTTTAGTCTGGAAAAGAGAAGACTGAGGGGGGACATGGTAACAGTTTTCAAGCAAATAAAAGGTGTTACAAGGAGGAGAGAGAATTGTTCTTCTTAACCTCTGAGGATAGGACAAGAAGCAATGTGCTTAAATTGCAGCAAGGGAGGTTTAGGTTGGACATTAGGAAAAACTTCCTAACTGTCAGGGTGATTAAGCACTGGAGTAAATTGCCCAGGGAGGTTGTGGAATCTCCATCATTGGAGATTTTTAAGAGCAGGTTAGACAGACACCTGTCAGGGACGGTCTAGATAAGACTTAGTCCTGCCTTGAGTGCAGGGGACTGGACACGATGACCTCTCAAGGTCCCTTCCGGACCTGGTCCTATGATTCTACAATTTTATCAACCTAGCTATGGACTCTCGGAGATGTGGACTACCTACCTCAATGGAAAAACCCCTTCCGTCTACAGCAGCAGCACAGCTGTAATGTAGACATACCCTCAGACAGTCTTCTTCGGCTATCCCTCCATGTGAGGATGATGTCTGCCAAGGGGGTTCATTGGTGAGTTTTTAAGTGGCTGAGGAGCCCAAGTCTTGCCCTGCAGATTTTCCCACAGAAGTGACAGGTGTAATCTTGGAGGAGACAGTTGTTGGCTGGAGCATTGTGCCCTTTCTTTCCTCCTTTGTCTCTTCTCTGTCTGATGAGCACATCTCTTCTCCTCAAAGTGAGCTGTGGCTTGGTGTATGGCAGGGGTCAGCAACCTTTCAGAAGTGCTGTGCCGAGTCTTCATTTATTCACTCTGATTTAAGGTTTCGCGTGCCATAATAATTCTAACGTTTTTAAAAGGTCTTTTTCTCTAAGTCTATAATATATAACTAAACTATTGTTGTATGTAAAGTATATAAGGTTTTTAAAATGTTTAAGAAGCTGCATTTAAAATTAAATTAAAATGCAGAGCCCCCCGGACCGGCGGCCAGGACCTGGGCAGTGTGAGTGCTGCTGAAAATCAGCTCGCGTGCCGCCTTCGGCACCCGTGCCATAGGTTGCCTACCCCTGGTGTATGGTGTGGTGCCACTGTGTTCTGTTCCATGCTGAGTCCTCCCAGGTTGTTGGGTTGATGCCTCCCTTCTTGAGGTGTACTTTCAGTATGTCTTTGAAATGCTTCTGCTGCCCTCCACGAGTCCTTCTTCCCTGACTTAACTGAGAGAACAGTACTTGCTTCGGGAGGTGAGTGTCAGGCATACGTACACAGTGGCCAGCCCAACAGAGTTGGTGTTTCATGACCTGCACTTCTACGCTGCTGATGTTGGCTGCAGAGAGAACGTTGATGCCAGTGTGTCTGTTTTCCCAGCTGATCCTGAGAATCCTCCTGAGGAACCACTCCAGCTGCTTGAGATGTCATCTGTAGGTTACCCAGGTCTCACACTCATAGAGAAGGGTGTGGATGACAATTGCCTTGTAAACCAGGATCTTGGTACCTGTTTGCAGATCCCTATAATTGAAGACTCATTTGAATAGTCTTCCAAAAGATGTGCTGGCACAGTGGATCCTGTATTCGATTTCTTTGTCATTGCTGGCTGTTTGGGAGAGGTGGCTGCCAAGGTATGGAAAATGGTCCACATTTTTCAGGGGTTCTCTGCTGATGGTGATTTGTGGAGTACGAACTGTAGTTTGCGCAGGTGGGGGCTGGGAGAGTACCTTGGTTTTCCCGATGTTGAGAGCGAGACCTAGGCTGTGATAGGCATCTGCAAAAAGGTTTCAGGTACTTTGCAGGTCGGCCTCTGTGTATGCAAGAATGACACAGTCATCTTCATACTGCCAATTCTTGTGATCTTAGATTTTGTTTGGAGACATCGAAGATTGAGCAACTGGCCATTCATATGATACTCAATCCTGATTCCGTCAGGAAGGCAGTCGCAAATGAGAATCAGGATCATGGCAAGGTAAATGGAGAAGAGTGTTGGAGCAATGACACAGCCCTGCTTGACACCAGTGCGAATGATGAGTGGTTCAATCTCTGAGCCGTTGCACAGAATGGTGTCAGTCATCCCATCGTGGAGTAGTCTGATGATGGAAATGAATTTCTGTGGACAGCCAAACTTACACGGCACCTTCCACAGGGCATCACGATTGGTAGAGTCAAAGGCCTTGGTTAGGTCGATGAATGCCATGAGCAGTTCCTGGTGTTGCTCTCTGATGGACCGCAACTTCGTCATGGTGGAGAGCCTTGCGTGGGCTAAAGATCCTCAGAGCTATATTGTCTGGAGCTTTTATACTCCTGGTACGGTCCCCCTTGGCGAGCAGGTTTAAGGCGAGGCCCCTGACTAACCGTGGTCCAAACTTCAAAAGACCCCAACGATGGATAGGGCGCACATAGAGGCACTTCCAGTACTCTGCGGCTGTGAAGGCAGATGAGGGCTGCAGCAGGATGGAGGCCCCGGTTGTCTTGGAGCTCCTTGCCACTGAGTCAGGGTTTTCCTCCTGTCAAGTTTCATGTGGTTACTGCCTGTGCACTGGTTTCCCGTTAAAAGATTTCACACGCAGGCCTCTGCCAAAGGGTTCACATCTGCACAAAGTCCTGCGGCGACAGATGAGTGGCAGGGAAGACAGGAGCAGTGATCTCTGGGAATCTTCAGACAGTCACATATGTATTAAATCTAATGCTTTACTGGCAGATTTCTTATTTTTTACATAAGGCATCAACTTGCAGCCATAATAGCTAGGATTGGGATCTCAGAAACGAAGCAGCATTAAGACTAGTAAATTCTTGGATGTCAGACCTTCAAAGGAAATCCATGGAGATTGTAGGAAGTGATGTTGGTGAATCAATAGGTGGCATTCTTCCTTCTACACCAGTGGTCTGGGCTGGGGCTAGGACACACTTCTCATGGAAGTAGGCATCTTTTAGATGAAACATTAAAGTCCCCTGATCAGATTAGATGATCTGTCACTCTCTATCCTACAGTGTTATGTGATACTGATGAGACAGGATGGGGGAGGTAATATTTTTTATTGGACCAACTTCTGTTGGTGAGAGAGAGAGACACTTTCGAGTTACACAGAGCTGCTCTTCAGGCCTGGGAATGGTACTCGCACCATCACAGCAAAATACCAGGTGGAACAGATTGTTTAGCATACGTAGTTAACCACTTTGAATGGTCTCTTACAATGTGTAAGTGGCCTGTTAACATATGATGCTGATGTGTGGTGTTAGATATCTGCCATGTTCTTCCTCCAAGTGGGTGCCTTGTAGTGGTCCATGAAGGGACGACTTTGTAAGTTTGGGAATCCTTTGTGATGAAAGGCTGTTTGTGTAAAATGTAGGGCCAAATTCATCCTCAAGACAAATGGGTGCAACTCTACTGAAACCACTGTCACTACCCCAGGGATGAATTTGGCCCCATCCCGATGATAGTATCAGTTTTTGAGTCTACATTTTGCCTAATCCCCTTCTCGTGGGTTTCCACTTAGACTAGGGTATCTATGAGAGAGAACATCCCAAGTAAAGACTATGGGCCATAATGACACCAGGGGTAACCCCACTGAAGGTAGCCAGTTGAATGATTCCATACAATTTTACTCTGATAAAACACATTCAAACAACAAGAAGGTAATATATGGCCTCAGCATCTTAGCCTATGTATACAAGATCTGTGCTGGCTAATCTCAATGTTTACCTTACAGTACTTAGAAATGCCAACTACTGTTCCCGCAGTAATGAAAGGCCTAATTCCATGCTAACCCTTTTCTGCATTCATTTAACCTACATTCTTCAGCTGGCCAGAGCAAGAGACAGTGGCACTGAGTAGGAAGTTGGAATTCCAGGTCACCTGCAGCCTAGTCTATTTTCTGCTCGTGAGCCTACACTGAACAATTATGCAAAAATGAGGGAATGTTCTACATGGCCATGTGGATAATGGGTATGTCAGGTTTTCCCCTGGGGAATGCAGGACCCAAAAACTCCCTATGTGTGAAAGGGACTGGTCCTCTCCAATCTGTAGCTGAGAAAAGTCAGAGCTATGTCATAAGGACGGTGATACTGGGTCAGACCAATGGTCCATCTAGCCCAGTATCCTGTCTTCCAACAGTGGTCAATGCCAGGTGCCCCAGAGGAAATGAACAGAACAGGCAATCATCGAGTCAGCCATCCTGTTGTCCACTCCCAGCTTCTGGCAACCAGAGGCTAGGGACACCGAGAGCATGGGATTGCATCCCTGACCACACTGATGGACCTATCCTCCAGGAACTTATCTTGAACCCTGTTATAGTTTTGGCCTTCGCAACATCCCCTGGCAAGGAGTTCCACAGGTTGACTGTGCACTGTGTGAAATAATACTTCCTTTTGTTTGTTTTAACCCTGCTGCCTATTCATTTCATTAGGTGACCCTTGGTTCTTGTGTTATGTGAAGGAATAAATAACACTTTATTAACTTTTTCCCCACCGTTCATGATTTTATAGACCACTATCATATCCCCCTTAGTCATCTCTTTTCCAAGCTGAAAAGTGAGGTTTGTTTTTTTTTAATCTCTCCTCATACAGAAGCTGTTCCATACCCCTAATCATTTTTGTTACACTTCTCCAGGGCTGAAAGTGAGTCAGTACACACCAGTATGGCGTACCGGTAACAGCCTGGTACCAGCCCATACGCGGCCCACATTAAAGCGCTGCCGCGGCAAAGGACCCTGAAGTGCTTTAACGTCCCAGCCCCCTTTGCCCCCCCTTGGCCGCTGACGGGCAAAGGGAGCAGCTGGGCCTGGAAGGGCTGGCTGGGGGATGCTGACCACCGCTCCCCCCCTTCTGCCTGAGGTCCCGCCCCTTGCGGGGGCTGAAGCCAGCCCCGGCGCCGTCCCGTTACGTGTCTGGAGTTACTTTCACCCCTGCCCTTCTCTATACTTTTCCGATTCTAATATATATTTTTTGAGATTGAGCAACCAGAACAGCACGCAGTATTCAAGATGTGGGCGCACCGTGGATTTATATAGTGGCATTATGATATTTTCTGTCTATTATCTACCCATTTCCTAACGGTTCCTAACATTGTTTGCTTTTTTTTGACTGCTGCTGCACACTGAGTGGATGTTTTCAGAGAACTATTCACAATGACTCCAAGATCTTTCTTGAGTGGTAACAGCTAACTTAGACCTCATCCTTTTATGTGTATAGCTGGGATTATGTTTTCCTCTGTGCATTACTTTGCATTTATCAACATTTAATTTTATCTGCCATTTAGATGCCCAGCCCCACCCTGTTTTGTGAGATCCCTTTGTAACTCTTTGCCATCTTTGGACTTAACTATCTTGAGTAATTTTGTACCATCTGCAAACTTTGCCACCTCACTGTTTATCCCTTTTTCCAAATCATTTATGAATATGTTGAAGAGGATGCAGGTTCCTGGGGGACACCATTATTTACCTTTCTCCATACTGAAAACTGACCATTTATTCGTACCCTCTGTTTTCTGTCTTTTAACCTCTTACTGATCCATCAGAGGACCTTCCCTCTTATCCCGTGACTGCTTGTCATTCATCATACATAGATCTCAGCCATTTATATAACAGTAATAAGTCATAACAATAATGATAAATGTTTACATAGCTGTGTGTGTTTGTGTGTGTGTGACTTAAATCTTATTGAAAGTCAATGGGATGTGCGCTCCTAAAGCCCAAATCCTCAAAGGTATTTAGGTGCTTAACTCCCATTGAAATCAATGAGAGTTAGACGCTGAAATACCTTTGAGGATCTGGGCTTTAGGACCCTGTGACTTTTGCAAATGGGACTTAGTCATCTCAATGGCTTAAACCTTGCAATGCTGATAGGGTGACCAAATAGCAAGTGTGAAAAATGGGGCTGGAGGTGGGAGGTAATAGGCGCCTATATAAGAAAAAGCCCCAAATATCAGGACTGTCCCTATAAAATAGGGACATCTGGTCACCCTAAATGCTGAGCAGAGCAACACCTGAAATATCTTTAAAAATCTGGCTCTTAAGTCACTTAGGCACTTCTGAAAATGTCACCCTTATGGTCTTTCTGTGCCTCATTTGTACAATGGGCATGCTAGCTCTGCCCTACCTCACTGGAGTGTTATGAGGAGGAGGACTATATTAAAGACTTTGAGCTACTCAATTACAGGCAAGTCTCATCTTACGCGGGGTTTTCCGTTTCGCGGTTAGCGCTAAAGCGAAAACCGCGTATCATGAAACACTTATTGAGTTGAATGGCGGGTGGAATCGCCCGCACTACACATGCAGGTTTTATATTGTTATTTTTCTTTTTTTTTCTCTGTTTTTGCCGACCATGCAAAGCTGAATTCACGCATGTTAAATGCGCCTAAGATGCGACTTGCCTGTACTACAGTGATGGTGGCCATATAAATCCTATAGACAGAGGAGTGCTGTGAGGCTCAGTTCATGAGTGCTTGTAAAGTGCTTTGAGATCCTTGGGTGGCAATCTCTATAGAGAAATACAAAGGTTTATTACTACTTGCTATGTCTGTGACACCCTGCACCTCTGGCTTCATCAGTGTACTACTGCCGGGGGACGCTGCTTTATTTCTTTTGGTGAAAATATCATCTCCCAAACCGCCTTTGCCAAATGCAGGCGGTGAGTAGAAGGGCAATGTCTCACAAACTTTGGGGACCCAAAGTTTCTTTATTCCACCTAAAGCAAAAAAAAAAAGAGAGAGAGAGAAGAGAGAGAGAGGGACAAGCTAGAGAATCCATTACAAGGAGCTGAAACGCTGCCCAAGGAGTACGGGGCTGATGTATTGATATTTACAGTTCCACAGATAAAGGGCATTTGGGGAGATAAAAAAGAAATGAATCTGTGCATGCCACTCGTAACAAGGAGCCTTTTGTTATCAGGGTCTTGACTGATTCAGTGTTTGTTGGAGCAACGCATTGGTAAATGTGAGATTTATGGGTGGAGTATTTGCCAACCATGTTAAGCTCCATTAAGGAAATGTTTTGTTAGTGTGTGTGTTTGTGCGTGTGTGTGTGTGTGCATGCTCGGGAGACAGGGCCAAACCCCCCACTGTCTGCAAATCTTTTATGCAAGTTAATTGCTACCTATGTAACTGTCAGCTTGAGACTAGTTACAAGATTTGACAATTGAGGCAACTTAAAGATATAATTAACCTTCTTAGCAGCCCGATCCTGCAAGGTGCTGAGCACCCTATGGAGCTCGGTGAGTATGGAGGCTGCTGAGTACCTAGCAGGAGGAACTCAGCACAGGGCAGAATCAAGTCCCTAGTCCGCAAATAGGTTTCGGTGGTTGAATCTTCTGGGGTATAAACTGTCCCTGAGCCAGGACAGGACTGACACCCTTGGACCTCTGACTGGAGCCAATGGACCTGTGCTTTGCATAGGAAAAGATACTCTGTGCAGTTTTTAGTTTTGCTCTTGAAAAATGAACCTACTTGATTTGATGCAGGTCCTCGTGTGTAGGACTCCCATTGACTTCAGCAGAGTTCTGCGCACCTGTAGTGCAGAAAGATCACCTGTTGGATCTGCAAAGCAGGGGATAACAATGCCCATCAGCCTCTTCCCCACTGTTCTGCCCTTTCCCCTGGCCAGGTAAGGAAAGAAATTATCAACCAGGAAGTGGCTGGGCAGTGGGCTCTTTTTGCGAGTGGGAGTCTGGGATGCTTCTCACAGCACCCAGGGTTGAGTCACCTTGTTACCACCTGCCTCCAGTGCAAGGGAGTCTTGCCTGTGCCTAGCTGGGTGCCAGCTGCCTCACATAACCAGCCTGTCAGCCACTCAAGCACTCTCTCCTGCGCTACGCCAGCCCTGCCTTTGCCCTGCAGGTTGACAATAGATGTACCCCATCCCCCAACTCCCTTCAAAGTGTCCCCCTGTGGTATCCAGCTCCTGATCACTAGATACCTGTAGACATCCCAGGCCTTCTGTTCCCAAGGGAGCCGAGTACTTCAGTTTTACCTTAGATCATTGCTCCTGTCTCAGACGCAGCAGTGGGTTGAATTACAGTAAAAGAAAAGAGAAGGTATTTAAGAAAGACTAGAGGTTCACTAGAAACAAGTGTGAATGAGGGCAACAAATGGTTTACATAAAAAACAAAATCATAAAATAAACTAGGACTGCACTTATTAATAGTTACCTTTCCTAGGTAATAAAGTAGATGCTGACCCCAAAGTTTAGTTTCTTGGCGTATTTGCTGGTCCCAAGGAGCCAGGACCCAGTGCTCCCCAGCTCATCAACATACCTTCTCAGGGCTTGGCTACACTTACAAATTTGCAGCGCTGCAGCAGGGTGTGAAAACACACCCTCTGCAGCGCTGCAAATTGCGGCGCTACAAAGCGCCAGTGTAGTCAAAGCCCCAGCGCTGGGAGCCGCGCTCCCAGCGCTGTCCGTTATTCCCCACAGGGAAGTGGAGTACGGACAGCGCTGGGAGAGTTTTCTCCCAGCGCTGGTGCTTTGATTACACTTAGCACTTCAAAGCGCTGCCACGGCAGCGCTGCCGCGGCAGCGCTTTGAAATGCAAGTGCAGCCAAAGCCTCAGTGAATCCATCCAGAGAATGTCTTTCTCCACCCTGTAGACTAACAGACGTTTTGCAGCATGAGCTTTCGTGGGTGAATACCCACTTCTTCGGATGCAAGTGGTGGAAATTTCCTGGGGCAGGTATATATATGCAAGCAAGAAGCAAGCTAGAGATAACGAGGTTAGATCAATCAGGTAGGATGAGGCCCTGTTCTAGCAGTTGAAGTGTGAAAACCAAGGGAGGAGAAACTGGTTCTGTAGTTGGCAAGCCATTCACAGTCTTTGTTTAGTCCTGAGCTGATGGTGTCAAATTTGCAGATGAACTGGAGCTCAGCAGTTTCTCTTTGAAGTCTGGTCCTAAAGTTTTTTTGCTATAGGATGGCCACCTTAAGAACTGCTATTGTGTGGCCAGGGAGGTTGAAGTGTTCTCCTACAGGTTTTTGTATATTGCCATTCCTAATGTCTGATTTGTGTCCATTTATCCTTTTCCTTAGAGACTGTCCAGTTTGGCCGATGTACATAGCAGAGGGGCATTGCTGGCATATGATGGCATATATTACATTGGTGGAAGTGCAGGTGAATGAACCGGTGATGTTGTGGCTGATCTGGTTTGGTCCTGTGATGGTGTTGCTGGGCAGAGTTGGCATCGAGGTTTGTTGCATGGATTGGTTCCTGAGCTAGAGTTACTATGGTGCGGTGTGCAGTTACTGGTGAGAATATGCTTCAGGTTGGCAGGTTGTCTGTGGGCGAGGACTGGTCTGCCACCCAAGGCCTGTGAAAGTGTGGGATCATTGTCCAGGATGGGTTGTGGATCCCTGATGATGCGTTGTAGGGGTTTTAGCTGGGGACTATATGTGATGGCCAGTGGAGTCCTGTTGGTTTCTTTCTTGGGTTTGTCTTCCAGTAGGAGGCTTCTGGGTACACGTCTGGCTCTGTTGATCTGTTTCCTTATTTCCTCGTGTGGGTACTGTAGTCTTGAGAATGCTTGGTGGAGATTTTCTAGGTGTTGGTCTCTGTCTGCGGGGTTAGAGCAGATACGGTTGTACCTCAGTGCTTGGCTGTAGACAATGGATCTTGTGGTGTGTCCGGGATGGAAGCTGGAGGCATGAAGGTAGGCATAGCGGTCGGTAGGTTTTCGGTATAGGGTGGTGTTGATGTGACCATCACTTATTTGCACCGTGGTGTCTAGGAAGTGGACCTCCCGTGTAGATTGGTCCAGGCTGAGGTTGATGGAGGGGTGGAAGCTGTTGAAATCGTGGTGGAATTTTTCCAGAGTCTCCTTCCCATGGGTCCAGATGATGAAGATGTCATCGATGTAGCGTAGGTAGAGAAGGGGCATGAGTGGACGGGAGCTGAGGAAGCGTTGTTCCAGGTCGGCCATAAAAATATTGGCATATTGTGGGGCCATACGGGTGCCCATAGCGGTGCCACTGATCTGGAGCTATATATTGTCAGCAAATTTGAAATAGTTGTGTGTGAATATAAAGCCACAGAGCTCAGCAACCAGGTGTGCTGTGGCATCATCAGGGATACTGTTCCTGACAGCTTGTATTCCATCAGTGTGTGGGATGTTTGTGTTGAGAGCCTCTACATCCATGGTGGCCAGGATGGTGTTTTCTGGAAGGTCACCAATGCATTGTAGTTTCCTCAGGAAATCAGTGGTGTCACGGAGATAGCTGGGAGTGCTGGTAGCATAGGGTCTGAGTAGAGAGTTTACAAATCCAGACAGTCCTTCAGTGAGAGTTCCAATGCCCGAGATGATGGGGCGTCCAGGATTTCCGGGTTTGTGGATCTTGGTAGTAGATAGAATAACCCTGGTCGGGGCTCTAAGGGTATGTTGATTAGTTCTGGTGTTAGTGTAGGGAGTGTCCTGAGTAGATGGTGCAGTTTCTTAGTGTATTCCTCAGTGGGATCTGAGGGAAGTAGCCTGTAAAATTTAGTATTGGAGAGTTGTCTGGCGGCCTCCTTTTGGTAGTCAGACCTGTTCATGATGACAACAGCACCTCCTTTATCAGCCTCTTTGATTATAATGTCAGGATGGTTTCTGAGGCTGTGGATGGCATTGCGTTCTGCATGACTTAGGTTGTGAGGCAAGCAATGTTGTTTTTCCACAATTTCTGCCTGTGCACGTCGGCGGAAGCATTCAGTGTATAGGTCCAGACTGTCATTTCGACCCTCAGGAGGAGTCCATGTGGAGTTCTTCTTCTTGTGCTGTTGGTGGGAGGGTAACTGTGTATCCGTGCGCTGTTCAGTGTTGTCCTGAAAGAATTCTTTGAGTCGGAGACGGCGAAAGTAGGCTTCCAGATCACCGCAGAACTGTATCATATTGGTGGGGGTGGCAGGGCAGAAAGAGAGTCCCCGAGATAGGACAGACTGTTCTTCTGGGCTGAGTGTGTGGTTGGATAGATTGACGATATTGCTGGGTGGGTTAGGGGTACCACGGTTGTGGCCCCATGTGGCAGGTAGGAGTTTAGACAGCTTACAGTCCTTTTTCCTTTGTAGAGAGGTGAAGTGAGTAATGTAGATCTCCTGTCTTATTTTAGTGAAGTCCGTTTGTATGGAAGTTTGGTTATTGATGAGAGTCTCCAGGTTGGAGAGCTCTTTTTTGATGTTTTCCTGTTTGCTGTATAGGATGCTGATCAGGTGGTTCCTCAGTTTCTTCGATTATATATACCTGCCCCAGGAAATTTCCACCACTTGCATCCGAAGAAGTGGGTATTCACCCACGAAAGCTCATGCTGCAAAACGTCTGTTAGTCTATAAGGTGCCACAGGATTCTTTGCTGCTTTTACAGAATCAGACTAACACGGCTACCCCTCTGATACTTTTCTCCACCCTGTGATACACTGAATCAGGGCACTCCCCTCCCGGTCCTATTGTTCCTTTTAGGGTTTGATGTTTACAGTTTATCTTTGATGGTTTTCCATTGACTTTTCTGGGTTGGTGCAAAGGTGGACAATGGGGCAATACATGACATAATCAGCTAGCCAGGGAGAGGTAACTCCTTCCTACTTGAATGGATCAGCACCGAGACATCTGATTCCCTGGTGACTCACTTTCCCTCCAGGACCATAAAGTATAATTTTCAACAGAGTTGCATTATTCCTTAAATATTAATAATTGTGAGATGCGTGCATGGATATGAGTATTGATAAGTTACAAGGTTTCAGCAGAGACCTCACATGCTACCCTTCATGGATAAATGCCAGGGGTGTTAGGGGTAGTGAGTTTGTCAGGTCTGAGAGAGGAGTTGCTTGTAAAGAACAGTGACCCCTTTGCTCCTTGGCACTAATGGGCCTCTGTGTCACAGAGCTGCATGGCAACAGGGGGCTGGAGAGAAGTCCCAGGAACTGTGGACAGAGCCACACGTGAAATAGGCCAGATAATACAGTTGGGTGTGGGTCAATGTGGGACTTAGTGGGGGGGGGGGCCAGCAGCAGCAGAGCAGGGAGCCAGTGCAGAGGGGCCCCAAGAGAGAGATGCTAAGTGAGCCTTGCTTGGAACCCTGCACCTGCCCCTTGGCTGGAACAGAGACTGGACTGGAGAGGGCACCCCAGACCTGAAAAGCCCTGACTCTCCGCTGGACTGCCCAGAAGGGCCCCAGACAAGAACTGCTATTACTCACGTTGAGCGCTAGCTCTTTAAGCCTCTGTACCTTGGGTATCAGCCACCTTTCCCTCTCCTGCCAGCCCTAGTCAAATACCCTTTCCCTTCTCCATGTTCCCGAGTACGTATTGGGAACCCCCGGGCCAGTGTCCACAAGGCCTGTTGCCATCCGAATTGGAGTACACTAGGCACGCGACTGGCACTCTAGGGGTTCAGTGCCACAATAATTACAGTCGATTTCTTCCCTTTCTGCCCCAATGAAGTAGTCCAAGAGCTCTGCAGTTCCAGAGTCCAAAATGGAAAGTGAAACTTCGCTATGTTCACACGGAGCCAGATTCTCCTGCCACAGAAACGGCCACGGGGTGGGGCAGGAAATCACTGCCAGGATCATGCAGGGCATTTCCTGTCAAGCATCCCCTTAAGAGACTGGGTCCATCCCAACGGACCCCCTAGATCTGTGTGGAGAGAAGCTGTCTGCAGGGGTAGCTCCTGGCCCTATTGGTCTCCCTTGGCTGGGTCCCACATGGCTGTTAAGCAGCTGTTGCGGAGAGAATCCAAAGGGGATGAAGGGTGGGTCATTATCTGCTTGGATATCCATGGGGCATGGTGCCATGAGCAGCGCTAGCTGCCTCCAGCCTGCCTGATCTAGTCGCTCTCCAGCTCCCAGCCCCAAACATCAGTGGAACCTCTTCTGCATGAAGCAGCCCTGGACTGGCAGGGAGGTGCCCTTCAGTGCAGACAGAGATCCAGCCATGGATGGATGTTCCCTCCCATAAGCGATCTGTCCCATAGTATTTATCCTCATTCTCTGAGCACCAGTGAGGTAGTCAGTGCTTTCACCAGAGAGTTCCTGGTTCTCTTCCTTGTTACCCATCTTCTGAGGGTATATAGATCAGTGGAAGGAGGCCAGTACCCAGATCAGTGTTTTTATTTACCAGCCAGACTAGGGAGGGCTACTCTGATCTGCTGTAGTCTTACTCTCCTCCTGAGAAGTACGAGGAATCCTTTGAATAATGAGAGTTCTTCCATGTAGTCTGGCCTTCTACCTTGAAAGGTGCTAGACTTCTGTGGGGCTCAGCCCTGGCAGAGTCTGGTATAATTTCAACCCTAATATGGACAGGCCCTCCCTTATGAACCCAGATTCTCAGCTGGTGTAGATCAGCTGAGTTTGAGGGAGCTGTGCTGATTTGCACCCACTGAGGATGTCTCCCTTTGGAGCTATTATCCAGGTGATCCATAGCCCGTCTGATTAATGTAATTTGAAAGCACAGGAACGTTTCAGGGCAAAGGCAGCCATGCAGCTTATCCCCTCTCTGTCGAGTGTTTGCACCCTGTCATGTTTTCTTCTTGTAAGTGCTTGTCTGACTTGTTCTTGGATATGTTCACAGCTGTGTCTGCTCTTGCTGGTGTTAGTGATCCATTCCACTCGTTCATTACCCTCTGTGCAAAGAAACGTCTCTTGTACTCCCTCTGTGCTCGGTCCTTTCTTGGCCTCAATTCATGCCCTGATGTACTGGAGCCTCTAATTTTCTCCAGTAGGTTTTGGCATCCATTTTTCTCACTGTCCTGGAGCATTTTGCACACCTCACTCAGGTCCTCTGTTAAACCTCCTCTTCTCTAATAACTATGGACCTTGATTTCTTAACCTATAAAAAGCTTTATACCACTGTGATGTCTTCAGACTAATTGGCAGTAATTCACCTCACCACCCTTAATTAGTAGCCTAATGGTAGTAATGTCATCCTACATTTATATAGCTTCTCTCATGAAGGCACCCTGAGAGCCATATAACTATACACATAGTACAGCATGTGTTAGTGTATTACAGACATTTACCTCACGGCACCTGTCTCAGATAGGTAAACCAGTGTTCGCCACATTTTAGAAATAGGGAAACTGAGTCATCGAGTGAGATTAAGGCCATTTTCAAAAGCAGCCTCTGATTATGTGGAGGGGCTGTGTGTTTGAGTGCCCAAATGGAGACATCTGAAAGAGCTGATATTTGGAAGTGCTGAGATCCCACAACTCCAGCCAAGATCAATCGGAGCTGCTCAGAAACTCTGAAAACCAGGCCCCACCATCTGTATCACAGGTAGGGCATCAAAAACTTGGGAAACCCCAAAAAAGAGTGGCCATATTTGAAAATTTGGGCCACACAGCAAGCCCATGGCAGAGTCAGCACTGGCTACTCCCAGGGGCGGCTCTAGGGATTTTGCCGGCCCAAGGACAGCAGGCAGGCTGCCTCCGGCGGTTTGCCTGCGGAGGGTCCGCTGGTCCCGCGGCTTCGGTGGACCTCCCGGCACGCCTGCGGGAGGTCCGCCGAAGCCACAGGACCAGCAGACCCTCCGCAGGCAAGCCGCGGAACGCAGCTTGCTGCCCCAAGCACACACTTGGCATGCTGGGGCCTGGAGCCGCCCCTGTCTACTCCTTCCGGAGCCCAGCCTGCTAAACCACACTGCTTAATGGCGTCGGACGGGAATCGCTTCACTGAAATGCAACCACCTGGTGTGGCAGGTGACTGCCAACTGGCTCACAGCACACTAGTGATTTGAGTCAATGGCATCAAGTCAGACCCCCTAGTCTCATAAAAATAAGTGCCCTGGTATCTTTAATATCCATGTCATCTTTAACTGCACTGCCAAATGACCCACACATGCCTAGTAACGTCAGGAGTGGATGTGACTCTGCCAGGGTATGAACCTGTAATTCTAGAAAACCTGCAGCTGTCAGGCCTGATGCTTGCACCATCTAAGCCATCTTCTTGGGGCGCAAATGTCTAATGGAATAAAGGGGTGGATGGAGTCAGTGATCCAACTGCTGGGCTGCTCTGGGGCAGGTCTGAACCACACAGTCAACCCCAGTGGCCCTGAAGTCAGGATAGATGGCCACAGAAGGATCACCCCGTTGTAGGGGTATCTCTCAGGGAAGCACAGCTGGTGCAAGGGCTTCTACGCCAGCCCCTCCTTATGGCGGCTGGCAGAATCATGGCTGGGTGAGAGGAGACGTGGCCTTGGCATCACTCTGCCCCGCTGCTCCCCAGCTGCTGACAGCCAGCACAAGCTAGTGCAGCACCAGGCTCAGGGCTGGGCCAGGGCCACAGCTTGCATTACTGCTTGGATCAGGGTAAATAACTCATCTAAAGGTAGCGTTATAAATCATGTGCTGATGGCTTTAACAAAGAGCTATGTTGGACGACGAGGCCTGGACAATGGCTTTATTGTAGCTTGGCAAACCGTGTCTGACTGGGGGAGGCCAGTGCTCCTGTACCCAGCTGACCTTTCCAATCTCAACAGGCCTCTGTACTGCAGTTAGTGTTTGCGTAACTCAAATAATTACAATAATGCCTGGCCGTTTTTCTGCAATATTTGTAAACGGCTTATTCTTGGGAGTGGATTTAGGACTGGTGAAAGGTGCTGGATTGAAAGCGCTGGAGACTGCAATCCCTCAGTTTATTCACAGACCTAGTACAGCAGAACAAAACTGAGTTAGCCTCTCAATGGCATCCAACGAGCTCTATAGATATCCTTGCATGGGTGATCCCCAATACCCTGCTCCCGCTCCCTTCCTCCCGTTCAGGTAGAATACGGAGAACCCTTCCACCTAGTTCAGGCTTTGAGCTCCTATGTCTTTAGCAACAACCTCCAAAAATGACGCTTCTCAAAAATCACAACCCCTGCTTTGAGACTATTCTGACAATGGCCGTGATGGGGGTTCTCTGCAGAGCTGGAAATATCTGCTGTGGTAGTAGCTAATCAAAAATAAACTAGTCCCACTGCATCCTCAGGATTTTGCCTTGGCAAATCTATTGGATCTGACCCTCAGTTATCCCATTCCTGGCTTGGTGCAGATACTGAGGGGGCAGTGAGGGGAACTAGCTTTAAGCTATCTTTGCATACCCCTCAGGGGCTGTGCAGGCCCATGCCACCCTCAGTGTAAGTTAGAGTAGCCTCAAGGCTGCTTTAAAGTACATGGTGCTTCCCATGGCCCCCTTAGAATATGACCCCAGGAAGCAGAGAATCACAGAGTGTGGGTACGTCTACACTACGGGATTATTCCAATTTTACATAAACCGGTTTAGCAAAACAGATTGTATAAAATCGATTGCGCGCGGCCACACTAAACACATTAAATCGGTGGTGTGCGTCCACGGTCCAAGGCTAGCGTCGATTTCTGGAGCGTTGCACTGTGGGTAGCTATCCCGTAGCTATCCCATAGTTCCCGCAGCCTCCCCTGCCCCTTGGAATTTCCGGGTTGTGATCCCAGTGCCTGATGGGGCAAAAACCATTGTCGCGGGTGGTTCTGGGTACAGCCTCACCCCTCCCTCCCTGAAAGCAGCAGACAAGCGTTTCGCGCCTTTTTTGCTTGGTGAACTGTGCGGACCCCATAACACAGCAAGCATGGACCCTGCTCAGCTCAATACCGCAATCGTGCATGTTTTAAACACCTCGCGCACTCTCGTGCAGTATATGGTGAACCAGGACCTTCAATCCGAGGCGAGGAGGAGGCGGATACGGCAGCGCGGCGATGACAGTGATGAGGACGTAGACACAGAATTCTCTCAAACCGCGGGCCCCTGCGCTTTGGAGATCCTGATGGTAATGGGGCAGATTCTATCCATTGAACGCCGATTTTGGGCCCGGGAAACAAGCACTGACTGGTGGGACCGCATTGTGTTGCAGGTGTGGGACGATTCCCAGTGGCTGCGAAACTTTCGCATGCGTAAGGGCACTTTCATGGAACTTTGTGACTTGCTTGCCCCTGCCCTGAAACACCATAATACCAAGATGAGAGCAGCCCTCACAGTAGAGAAGCGAGTGGTGATAGCCCTGTGGAAGCTTGCAACGCCAGACAGCTACCGGTCAGTCGGGAATCAATTTGGAGTTGGAAAATCTACTGTGGGGGCTGCTGTGATGCAAGTAGCCAAAGCAATCACTAAGCTGCTGCTACGAAAGGTTGTGACTCTGGGAAACGTGCAGGCCATAGTGGATGGCTTTGCTACACTGGGATTCCCTAACTGTGGGGGGGCGATAGATGGAACCCATATCCCTATCTTGGCACCGCAGCGCCAGGGCACCCAGTACGTAAACCGCAAGGGGTACTTTTCAATGGTGCTGCAAGCACTGGTGGATCACAAGGGACGTTTCACAAACATCCACGTGGGATGGCCAGGGAGGGTTCATGACGCTCGCGTATTCAGAAGCACTACTCTGTTTAAACGGCTGCAGCAAGGGAATTACTTCCCAGACCAGAAAATAACAGTTGGGGATGTTGAAATGCCTGTCGTTATCCTGGGGGACCCAGCCTACCCCTTGATGCCATGGCTCATGAAGCCATACACAGGCAGCCTGGACAGTGGTCAGGATCTGTTCAATTACAGGCTGAGCAAATGCAGAATGGTGGTGGAATGTGCATTTGGCCGTTTAAAGGCGCGCTGGCGGACATTACTGACTCGCTCAGACCTCAGCCAAACCAATGTCCCCTATGTTATTGCTGCTTGCTGTATTCTCCACAATCTCTGTGAGAGTAAGGGGGAGACCTTTATGGCGGGGTGGGAGGCTGAGGCAAATCACCTGGCCGCTGATTACGCGCAGCCAGACACCAGGGAGATTAGAAGAGCACACCAGGAAGCAGTGCGCATCAGAGAAGCTTTGAAAACGAGCTTCATCAATGGCCAGGGTACAGTGTGACTGCTGTGTTTGTTGATGAACACCCAACCCCCCTTGATTGACTCATTCCCTGTAAGCAACTCCCCCTCCCCCTTCGAGTACAGCTTACTTATGCAAATAAAGTCACTCTCATTTAAAAATCATGAATTCTTTATTAATTTCTTATAAAAAGAGGGAGAGAAGTAAGGGTGTGGTTTGGGAGGAGGATAGGAAGGATGGAGAAGGCCATTAAAAAAATTTCACATTAACGACAGCCTTCTGGTTGGGCTGTCCACGGGGGTGGAGTGGGCGGGTGCACGGAGCCTCCCCCCACGCGTTCTTACACATCTGGGTGAGGGGGATATGGAACATGGTGAGGGTTGAGGGTGGTTATACAGGGGCTGCAGCGGCACTCTGTGATCCTGCTGCCGTTCCTGAAGCTCCACCAGACGCCGGAGCATGTCAGTTTGATCACGCAGCAGCCCCAGAGTTGCATCCCGCCACCACTGATTTTCCTGCCGGTCTTCCTGCTGCCACCTCTCATTTCGGGTGTCCCTCCTGTCCTCACGTTCACTGGCCTCTTTCCTGTAATTTGATACCACGTCCTTCCACTCATTCAGATGAGCTCTTTCATTGCGTGTAACTTCCATAATATCCGAGAACATTTCATCTCGCGTCTTCTTTTTCCTCCGCCTTATCTGTGCTAGCCTTTGAGATGGAGGAGGGATGGTTGAAAAATTTGCAGCTGCATGAGGGAGAGAAATATTTAGAAAGATACATTTTACAGAACAATGGTTATACTCTTTCACAGTGAACAGCGCTATTCACCTTACATAGCACATGTGATTTCCCTACAAGGTCGCATTTTTCATCTTAATACTGAGTGCCTGCAGCTCTGGAGTTACAGATCTCACAGACACAGGTCCGGGCATCAGAATTCAGCTTGCATGCGGCCATGGTAAGCCACTGTCTTTTGGCGTCTGCAGTGATTTACCCCTCCCCCCAATGCATGGCTAATACCACGCTAGCTCCCTGCTAATCAACACCCTTCCCACCCCCCCACCCACTGCGTGGCTGGTAGCTTGGGGAAGCCCCGCTGACCAAACACAAAAAAGATCATCGGCATTTCATTCCTCCCCTCCCCCCGCTTGGCTACGTGGAGGAAAGGATTTTTTTTTAAGCTGCTGCAGTCCACGAACCCAGTAGGAAAATGGCCATCCCCCTTAATTAAATTCCTGATTTTTAACCAGGTTATCCTGAACGATATCACTTTGCTGAGGATAACACAAGAAGATAAAGAACGGATGTTTCTTGAATGCCAGCAATCACCGGGACCATACGCTGCTATGCTTTGCCAATCAATGATACCTGATTACTTGCTACATGCATGGCGTGGTAAAGTGTCCTACCATGGTGGGCGGAACAAGGCTGCCTTGCCCAGAAACCTTCTGCAAAGGCTTCTGGAGTACCTACAGGAGTGCTTCATCGAGATCTCCCTGGAGGATTTCCTCTCAATCCCCGGACATGTTAACAAACTTTTCTAACTATACTGTCTGCGAATGCATCCCAAGTCCTCAGGGCAAATCAATCATTAAAAAACGCTTGCTTAAAAAACAATGTTTGCTATTTACAAAGGTACACTCACCAGAGCTCCCTTCCATGGCGTCATTGTCTGGGATAGTTGCTTGGGAGGGCTGGGAGGACGGTAATTCCGTCAGGGTGATAAAAAGCTCCTGGCTGCTGGGGCTCACGGAGTGCTGTGTGCTCTCTGCTAGGTCTTCCTCCTCTTCTTCATCTTCCCCGTCTGCATAATCCTCAGCCATGGCAGAGATTACAACCCCCACCTCGGAATCCACAATCAGGGGTGGGGTACTTGTGGCGCAGCCCCCTAAAATTGCATGCAGCTCAGCGTAGAAGCGGCATGTTTTTCGACCTGCCCCGGACCTTCCGTTTGCTTCTTTGGTTTTCTGGTAGGCTTGTCTGAGCTCTTTAACTTTCACTCTGCACTGCACTGAGTCCCTGCTGTGGCCTTTATCCATCATAGCCTTAGAAATTCTTTCAAATACTTTTTCATTTCGTCTTTTGGAACGCAGTTCTGTTAGCACTGAATCCTCTCCCCATATAGCGATCAGATCCAGTACCTCCCGTGCAGTCCATGCTGGGGCTCTTTTTCGATTCTCAGGAGACTGCATTGTTACCTGTGCTGATGAGCTTTGCGTGGTCACCTGTGCTGATGAGCTCTCCACGCTGGGGAAGCAGGAAATGAATTTCAAAAGTTCGCGGGGCTTTTCCTGTCTACCTGGCCAGTGCATCCGAGTTCAGAATGCTGTCCAGAGTGGTCAGTGGTGCACTGTGGGATACCGCCCGGAGGCCAATACCGTCGATTTGCGGCCACACTAACCCTATTCCGATATGTTAATCCCGATATTAGCGCTACTCCTCTCGTCGGGGAGGAGTACAGAAACCGATTTAAAGAGCCATTAAAATCGATATAAGGTTCCTCCTAGTGTGGACGGTTGTGGCGTTAAATCGGTTTTACGCTCCTAAAACCGATTTAAACGCCTAGTGTAGACCAGGCTTGTGTTAGTGCACTTTGGCCACACCTTTGGCATCCTCCCAGTCTGCCTCTGTCCCAGTTTGCAACACCCTTACACCAGTTCTGCTCCCTCTGGAGAGGGCTTCTGTGGGATGAATATTCTCAGAGGGGTGCTTATGCCTGATTTTAGGCCCCTTTATGCTGCCAGAGAGGCATAAAGGGACCTTCATGTTTGTTATAGCTGTTGCCAAGGCAATAGAGCAGGTGTGAAAAAATGCAATACAGATTTGTGAACTCTAGAGGGCGCCAATGGAAAGCGATGGAGAGACGCATGAAGAATAACAAGATGGAGGAGCTAGTACCTTTCTGCAAGTTAACATCGATACAAAGTCCATTTTCATCCTAGGGACAGCTTGAGGAACGGATCCAGATCCGAATGAATAATCTAGCTGTGAGGAGGACCCGTCCTGTGGACACTCCATTTACTGATTAGTTATGTGCAGCACAACCAACACAGGGATGGTGGATGTGAGCCATGATGCAAAGTGGCACCAGTTTTTCCCTCAGGAAACATTCCCAGCCTTGAGCCTGCAGAGTGAAGATGTAGTGAGGACTCTGAAAAGGGCTTGAGAAATGAATCAAAACCTCTGAGAGAAACGAAAGCTAACCACCAATGAGCGCCAGGAAATCTCTCAGCAACACCGTCCAAGATACTCACAGTTCCTTTCGTGGCAAACAGCATCTGAAATGTTGTACTGAGTTAAATGAACTAGTTGGTTTGAAATCATAAAGGATAATACACCTCTACCCCGATATAACGTGACCCGATATAACACGAATTTGGATATAACGCAGTAAAGCAGTGCTCCAGGGGGGCGGGGCTGCGCACTCCCACGGATCAAAGCAAGTTCAATATAATGCGGTTTCACCTGTAACACGGTAAGATTTTTTGGCTCCCGAGGACAGCGTTAGATCAGGGTAGAGGTGTACAGGAAGAGAGGGATTGCAAAGTGTGAAATAGGGAGAGAAGATCTAGTTTCAGTTTAGATCTATTTTCAGTTAATTCTTTGAAATCAGGGCCGTTTCTCATCTAAAAGTGGCTTAAATGGATCTTCTGCTTATGGGCAGCAGAATTGCATTCCCTCCCAGCTCAGCTTCATTTGTCTTAATGGAACAGGAAAGCCCTCACTTACCGAGAGCTCCAATTTCAGTGCAGCTCCAAAGTGTGGTTTTTCAGTGTTTGAATCCCATGTAGACAATTATTGCTTTTAGCCACCTTAGGAAGAGCCTAGTGAAACTGCAGGGCAAGGATATTTCAACTAACAGGCAGGGGATTGATTTTTTCCCTCCCATCCCTTTAGCTTACTTTCAAATGTAGGTATCAAATTAGAGCTCAGAAAATGAAATCGCCATGCCAAGATTGCATGGCCTATACCAAGTGGACTGTTATTAAATGCTGAACACCTTTGGCAGGGATTCACTGACAATGAGTTTTACTTCCCTCCACATCCCCTTCTTCTCCAGAGAGACAGGATTGCTGAACTCAGGGGACTGGGAGTAAGACAGAGAACCAAGGATCTCAAACTTTATCAGAGGCTGGCTCAGACCTTAATAGATAGATCATCTCATGGACACTTCCTCTGCCATTCACTGTTGAGTGGGCCACTCCTCCTCCCAGAAATTGCTTCCATGGGAAAGTTCGTATTCATGTACTTTTAATATTAATCACACTGCCCACTTTGGTTATGCATTTCATCCTCCTTCCCATTGGTTCTGTCCCCCTCTCCCTCTATTTGTGCTTCTCTGCTGCCGGACTGTTGCCAGATTTCACATGCTTAACTGCCTCTTCCCCCAACCTTCCCCCATTTGTTTCTTCCCCTAGACATACTCCCGGCCTTCTCCTCCACTCCCCTGGACATTCCTCTTCTGTTTCTGGCTGGCAGCTGCAGTCTCAGTGCTGGCTGTAGCCTTTGAGGGCAAATCCTGTTTTCTCATCCACTTGCCCACACTAGATTGGCTCCTCCACCTTGTTTCCAGCTGCTCCAGCTCTTCTTTGCAATCTGGACACTAATGGAATCAAATGGAAACCAAAAGGAGAGCCAGCACCACATGCCAGCCACGTCTCAGTGGACCATCAGCACTAGGTCTTGGGAGACAGGCCACAGCGTGGGAACCACTGATAACCATGGATTGATCCATCCAGCTCTGCACTGCTAGACTGCTCTGGCCCAGGTCAGCAGTGATGGAAAATTGCTACCATCGGTTCTGAAAAGGGAAAAAAATACTACTCCTAGAAATACTGAGATATTATGAAATCTCCTTTACTTTGGGGAAATGAATGGTAGGTTTTTTTGGTCTTTTGTTTGTTATTGTGCATTTACACATTTGTCTTTAGAGGGTGTGTTTTCAGAATAGTATATTTTATAGCGTGACCCAACGCCCATTGAAGTCAATGGAAAGACTTCAATGGATGAAGCCCCAAGACAGCATCTTTCATACTAAAAGCACTTCACAAGCTAACGGGATTGAGAGCACTAAGCCATTTCACAAAGGCACTGACACAGACTCCTAACAACTTTCCATTACTATGGACTTGATGAGAGTCTTCAAACCTGTTAAGGGCTGTTATAAGGAAGTTGGTGATCGGTTGTTCTCCATGTCAACTGAAGGTAGGACAAGCAGTAATGGGCTTAATCTACCGTAAGAGCGATTTAGGTTAGATATTAGGGGGGAAATGTCAAACTATAAGGATAGTTAAGCTCTGGAATTGGCTTTCGAGGAGCGAGGCTGTGGGGGTTTCTAAGAACAGGTTGGACAAACACCTGTCAGGGATGGTCTAGGTGTACTTGGTCCTGCCTCAGTGCCGGGGGATGGACCTCTTGAGGACCTTCCAGCTCTACATTTCTATGATTTTATAACTCTATGTTCCATTACCAGTCTCCGAGCAACCCACCCCCCATGTCTCCAGCATTCAAAACTGGGATTCCAGGACCCCCTCCATTCTAATCCTGCCTCTGCCCCTGGCCTTGGACAAGTCCCTTAGCCCCTACATCTGTAAATTGAAGATACACCTCTCCCTCGATCTAACCAGGGGCGGCTCTAGGAATTCCGCCGCCCCAAGCAGGGCGGCGCGCCGCGGGGCGCGCTCTGGCGGTCGCCGGTCCTGCGGCTCCGGGGGACCTCTTGCAGACGTGCCTGCAGAGGGTCCGCTGGTCCCGCGGCTCTGGTGGACCTCCCGCAGGCATGCCTGTGGATGCTCCACCGGAGCCGCAGGACCAGCGGACCCTCTGCAGTCATGCCTGCAGGAGGTCCGCCGGAGCCGCCTGCGGCCCTGCCGGCAAAATGCCGCCCCAAGCGCGCGCTTGGCGCGCTGGGGTCTGGAGCCGGCCCTGGATCTAACGCTGTCCTTGGGAGCCAAAAAATCTTACCGCGTTATAGGTGAAACCGTGTTATATTGAGCTTGCTTTGATCCACCAGAGTGCACAGCCCTGCCCCCCTGGAGCACTGCTTTAGCGCGTTATATCCAAATTTGTGTTATATCGGGTGGCGTTCTATCGAGGTAGTGGTGTAGTAGTTGCGTACCACCCTCACAATGGTGATGTGACGCTTCATTAGCGTTGGCATGTTCATACAGTGCTTTGAAAATATAGTGCTATAAGATGCTAAATTTATCAATTGTGATGAATATAACAAACTGGTCACCTAGGCCTTCCTGGTTGTCACTGTGCTACACACTATGGCTACTCAGAACTTCAGACAAGAAGCAAGTATAAAAATTTTGATTATCAGTCTCAAAGCACAGATCCAACTTCCAGGAGCTAAAGGTGAATCTCCTTTACTTGCGATCAGCATGGGGCCTATGACACATAGTAGAGCAGTTCTGAGTGCATCCAGTAGAGGGCAGTGGTACACATATAAACTAGCCAGTTTACTATAATAATGAAGGTTCCACAGAGAGCTCTGTTGATGTCTTCCTAGCTGATCATGTAAAAAATTTCCTTAGACCCTTGTTAACCTTAAAATATTCACAGCAAAGATTACCATCTTACACTCAACTTGAAATTCAGGGATGCCAAAAGGGGCTAATAAATGTCTATATAGTTTACAGAGCTGCATTAAGTACTCAAGAGTATTCCTAAGCTCAGAGAACCGTAGCAAACTCAGCACAGTAATATCAGCACTGAGCTGCACTTCATTTCTCTGAAAGTGTGCTTATTACTGTCACCCTGAAGCTCCATAGACACTCATGTGAGAAATTGACTAGACGACGCTACAAGCTGTTTCCTTGGTGTAATTGCTGACAACCTGGGAAAATTGCACCCAAAAACTGAAAAGAATAAAATTAAAAAATTAAAGCGTTTTTTGAATCTTTTCTAGTTCAAAGGTGTTTCTTATTTTTTAACACTGTATTGTTTTTGTCTTTCACACACCATTTTACCAAAAGGATGTAAAAAGCAGGGGAGGGGAAGTGCACAGTTAGTGTAGTGTCAATTACCCCACCATGCCATAACATTAATTCTCTGTCTCTGGCGTCTGATATGCCAGACTGTGGCAGACATTCTTGGAATGTGGCATTTGATACTGCGCGGTTACTAAGAGAAATGTGCCTGAGTCTCGTCAAACCTGTTTTCAGAGAGGAAGCGTGGTCTAGTGGTTAAGGCACAGGAGGTCTTTGTAAACTTGAGCAGGTCACTTCACTTCTCTGCATCTCAGTTTCCCCATCTGTAAAATGGAGATAATGATACTTATTTACCTCACAGGGATTCTGAGAGGTTCAGTTCATTGATGTTTGCCAAGCACATTAAGATTATCCAATGAAAGGCATTATGGACACACATGGTATTATTGTAGTTACTATTATTATTTATTTATTGATGGTGATCTTCTTCTGATCTGAATGCCACTTCCCATCATCTCCTTTTCCTTAGTGCAAATGAGCTCATTCCTCTACATAGAAGATAAAGGCTTCTCCATTAGGTCAGGTGCAGTCTGTCTGTCATCTGTCTGCATAGAAACCTACTCAAGGGCAATGGGGAAAGACCTGGGTGGGGTAATACACGTTGTGCGATTGTGCTAAGCAAGGGAATGCATTTTAACTATGTGAGTGTAAGGATGTTGCTTATACAGCCATCAAAATATCCTGCAGGTGTATGATGATGGGAGGAGCACGGTGGACAGGGTGGCTCAGAATTTGACTGTCCCATTTGCAGTCTCTGGGCCTGGCTTCCGGTGGAGCTGTTGGTGCTGTTCACTGGTGGCTCAAGCTCTCTCATGTAGGACACCCCAAAATGAAGGTCCCCAGAGTCAGTGGCGAATTCTGAACAACGTGGCCTGGAGTCATGGATTAGTGCTTTCACCGAGGTGCGAAGGGGAGGACAAAAGTGGTGACTGTCGCACCCTGCATGGAAGTTGGAGGGAAGAGTTTGGAAGAGGCCCCAGGAAGTCAGACTGCACACGGCTCGAATGCTAGCGGCACTTGCTGCATCTCTGTCAATAATTCCCTTAATATAGAGCCAGTTTAGCTTTACAGCTATGCAGTTTCCTTGTGTTACTGCCCAGCCCGCAGTACCTGAGCCAGTGGAGATGTAGGCTATGGCTATGCTACCAAGCTTACAGCAGCGCAGATGTGCTGCTATAGCGCTGCTAGTGCAGACGCTCTAAGCTGATGGGAGAGCGCTCTTCCATTCAGAGACGGCTCTAGACCCCAGCGCGCCAAGCGCGCGCTTGGGGCGGCATTTTGCCGGCAGGGCGGCAGGCGGCTCCGGCGGACCTTCCGCAGTCATGCCTGCGGGAGGTCCACCGGAGCCGCGGGACCAGTGGACCCGGTGGACCTCCCGCAGGCATGACTGCGGAGGGTCCGCTGGTCCCACGACTCCGATGGACCTCCCGCAGGCGTGCCTGCGGATGCTCCACCGGAGCCGCGGGAGCAGCAGATCATCCGCACGCGCGTCTGCAAAAGGTCCCCCAGAGCCGCGGGACCGGCGTGCTTGGGGCGGCCAAATTCCTAGAGCCGCCTCTGCTTCCATTGACTGAATTACTCCAGCCCCCAACAAGCGGTGATAACTATGCCAGTGGGAGACTCTGTCCACACCGGCACTTGGGTTGGTGTAACTTACGTCGCTCGGTGGAGTGGCTCATTCGCATCCCTGAACGACAAAACTTATCCAGACGTTAGCTGTAGTGTGTACGTAGCCTGAGTCATCCCTGATGTAACTGTTGATGTCAATAGAGTTACTCTCCGGGGATGACGTTGGTCCATGATGCCTCAGGTAAATGAATGATTACGCTGTATCTTTAACAAGAGAATTCAGAACCTGGAGGCTCATATGACTCATCAGTGGCCATCTTGGAGCTCTTCCAGGAATACCAAACAGACAAGATGTAACTGGATCGGCTTCTGTGTACAGACTGCAGGTACCACCATTTCTGACTCTATAATATGTGTTGTTTGCAGTCCTGCTAACCCTCTTTTGTCCTATGACTGCAGAGGTGTTAACTACCCTCTTCATTTTAAGTGATTTCTTATAACATGTTTAACCCCTTATGCTTAGCAGGGTGTTTCACCTTGTATTTCGCTGTTACGCTCTGGTTACCTTCTCCAGACCTGTAGAAGAGCTCTGTGCAGCTCCAAAACTTGTCTCTTCTACCAGCAGAAGTTGGTCCGATACAAACATTAACTCAGAACTGCATGCACATACCTTTGTGGCTTCAAAAACACTAGTGGTGGAGATAACAAAGGGGGGTGATGCACTTTGTTAAAAAGAGCAATTAGTTATACAGTCTGGGCTACATTTTCAAATGATCCTAGCACATTAATGACCCACCCCTGGCCCGGGTGCCTAAATGGGAGCTGAACATTTTCAAAAGTTTGGCCTCATTTGTGGGTTGTGGACACTTGAATACTTCAGTCTAAACTAAACTATCTAAACCCTAGCCCTGTCTCTACCCCATAGAGAAAGAACAGGAGTACTTGTGGCACCTTAGAGACTAACAAATTGATTTGAGCATAAGCTTTTGTGAGCTACAGCCCACTTCATCGGATGCATGCACTGGAAAATACAGTAGGAAGATATATATATATATATACACACAGAGAACATGAAACAATGGGTGTTACCATGCGCACAATAAGGAGAGTGATCAGTTAAGGTGAGCTATTATCAGCAGGAGAGAAAAAGAACTGTTTATAGTGGTAATGAAAATGGCCCATTTCCAGCAATTGACAAGAACATGTGAGGAACTGTGGGTGGGGGGAATAAGAATGGGGAAATAGTCCCCCCGCCCCCACAGTTCCTCCCATGCTTATTTCCGATGCTCATGTTCTCTCTCTCTCTCTCTCTCTGTGTATATGTGTGTGTGTGTATATATATATATATTATTCCTACTGTATTTTCCACTGCATGTATCTGATGAAGTGGGCTGTAGCCCACGAAAGCTTATGCACAAATAAATTTGCTAGTCTCTAAGGTGCCACAAGTACTCCTGTTCTTTTTGTGGATACAGACTAACACGGCTGCTACTCTGAAACCTGCCATAGAGAAAGAGTCTTCTTTTTAAAATCTTACGCTGCAGCTCTTCTTGGTATTTCTTGTTTTCCTCAAGAGTTGTCTTTCCCTGGTATGCGATCACACTATGATGTTGTCATAGTTACAGGGTAGTAAATGTTACAGTTAAGGTTACAAACCTGTTTCAGTTATGACCCTATTTTCACCTACCTTATAACTTTCAGAAAGATTCACTTTCTGAAAGGGGTTACAGCGCTAAAAGGATCTGAATATTTCAGAGATGAGTTAATAAAGGTACAGAAGGCCTTTGTATCCGTATTTCCACTGTAATATAAAATGAAGAATTAAAGGATATTACTGAAGGCTAGGGGGGTTGGGTTTTGAAAAATAAATCTCCAGATTTATGCCTAACTGTCACGTCTCCGATATGTTGCTGATATAAAGGAGTTTTGAGTTAATAGTAGCTGGCCAACAACTTTCAATTCGTTGTTTGAGATGTGACACTCTTATTTTCCAGTAATTAACAGCAAATCAGTTTCATTCATTTTCTCAGGAGTTCTAGAGACACTGTAATGGTGACTTTTTTGGTTTTCTGGGCTGAGCACTGGAGCTAAGAGGGGTAACTGGAATGCATGGTGTGTTGCCAATCTGAGGGTTAGCAATATGGAGCCACTTGGTAGGTAAAGTAATCACTTGCTGCCTTCTTCATCACTGAAGTGAAACTTGTCAGTTGGGCCAATTGTTCCCTTCTATGCAGCCAAACGTGCACTTTGTCAAGCCCAGAGAACTGGTTTGTGTATTAATGCACCCTCTGCACCTTACACCATGCAGCACAGGTCTGTTGTTTTAGATCCTGTGCCCCTTGTGTGCCTGGAGTTCGCTCATGGCTTGTTATGGCAATGTATTGACATCAGAAATAGAAAATCGTGAAACAGGGGTGTGCAAAACCTTTATGTGTTAATGAAATTAAGGGTGGGTTGAATAGTGGAGTTGGAGTACACAGCTGTTCCCTGGAACAATGGTGGTGTGGTTAAGGCATTGGCCCTTGACTCTGAAGACCTTAGTTCTATTCCTGGGTCGACTAGAAAAACAAATAAATGGAGATACACCTATCTTATAGAACTGGAAGCGACCCCATCAAGTCCAGCCCCCTGCCTTCACTAGTAAGACCAACTACTGATTTTGCCCTAGTTCCCTCCTCAATGATTGAGCTCACAACCCTGGATTTAGCAGGCCAATGATTAAACCACTGAGCTCACCATCCCTCCCCCTGTATGACCTTAATCTCTCCATGACTTGGTTTATAATACATCCCCGCCTCCCATAAGGTACTTGGTTATTAAGCTGTCTATGCGGCAAAGAGTTCTGTGGCACCTTATAGACTAACAAACGTACTGGAGCATGAGCTTTCGTGGGTGAATACCCACTTCGTCGGATGTGGGAAGCGGGTATTCACCCACGAAAGCTCATGCTCCAATACGTTTGTTAGTCTGTAAGGTGCCACAGAACTCTTAGTCTGGATCTGTAAAAGTGGCAAACACGGGCTACCCCTCTGATACTTCGGATGTCTATGTAGAAAGTGCATGGTCAGCTTAGGCCTTCCTCCTTCTGACTTATATGAATTGAGTACCATGTCCCTTGCTGTGGCATGGTGGGGGGATGATAACCTGTTCTGTTCATTACCTTGGGGGTACCTGGAATCAGCCACTGTCAGGAGACAGGATACTGGGCTAGCTGGACCTTTGGTCTGACCCAGTATGGCCATTCTTATGTACTGTGTTTGGGGCTTCTGGATAACACCTTGAAAACTGAAGCCACAGATTCTCTGCATAGATCTCATGGCACTTTTTCATGACAGTAAAGGTTTACCTTGGCCAAAATAAGCTGTCCATCGCTGTGTGCGCATCATCTACCACGCTCTGCTCCGAAGGTGGCTGATTCTGCATGGCATTGGATGTGTCTCTAGTTTGTAGATGCTATATAAATGTAGCAATTTATTATGCTTTTATGTTCTTATGCCTACTATTTGATGGGTTTGCCTCACATTTTAAAAGCCAGTGTCACACAGTCAGGAGAGTTGAGACCTATGAGTCACTCGTTCTCTCTTCCTCCAGGAATGGTTTATAAATTCCAGGTTTCCAAGCTAACCCGGTCACAAAAACAAATGATACCTTAGCACTCTCTTAAGCAGAGGTGTCAAACACTGAGCCCACTTGGTATATTCATGTGGCCTACACGGTATATTTAGATTCTGCAGAATCTCAGCTTTCTTTTTTAAAAGTGGTAAGTTTCTAGCCTTCATGGCTGAAGAAATAATAATAATTAATAATAATCTTCCAAATGTGAGCCATGTGTAACTGCTGAGAATTATCCCTGAGCCTGCAGGCAGCCTGAAGCAATGGCTCTGAAAGCACAACCCCACAACCTTCAGTCTAATTGGGTTGTTTTTAACTTTCAAACTTAATGATGCTGCCTGACATATCAGACTTAACTGTTTCATCCCTGGACCCTGATCATTTATCACAGAGAATCTGGGAGTGGCTGCAAGAAGTGAAGAATACCTTTCCCAGCTCCAGTTGTGACTCTGTGATTGTCAGTAAGGCCTTCTGGCTTGTAAAGAGGTCCCAGGTAGGTCTGGGCCTGGGAGCTGGAGCTCGCACAAATGGCTCAGCATTTACAGACCAAGCACACTCAGAGTGTTAGCGCTTTCTTGCTAGCTAACAATAACACAAACGGCACCTTAGCTTTTATGGTTTCTTTTATTTAGTAAGAAGCAGTACAAAATGTTTTTACAAAATGAAGCACCAAAAAAATCTGCTCTTGGGACCCGATATTCACATGCCCTGTCTATTGTGATGCTGTTAACAAAGCACTGGCTGTAGGTCTCTTCCAGAGGCAGCATGCTGGGCTAGATGAACCATTGCCTTGTGTGGTGAACCTTCTGTTTCACTGTGCTTCACCTTGCACTGGTTGTGCTGTGGCTTGGCCAGAACTGACTATAACTGGGGTGCTCCAGTCACTCCAAAAGCCTTTCCCATCCGAGTTCTTGCAGCGGACCGCCAGGATGTACACGGTGTCTGGCTTCATACCATAAACAGAGTAGCTGGTCTGCTCACCCACATCAGGTTCTTGCTAATACGGAGAAAGAGAAAAACTTATTTAAATTACTTTCACTTCACTTCCCAAGAACAAGAGTAATTCCTTTGCCCCTTTATTCTTCAGTTAGGAGAAATAACTGAGAGGAGGAAAGATGATAATACTTAACACTCAGCATCTCCAAAGCATTTTTACATTTACATTCAGTTATGCACACAACAAGGACAGTGAGGCACAGCAAAGTGACTGTCTCAAGGCCATAGAAGAAATCAGTGTCAGCCCCAGGAGAAGAAAGAAGGAGGTCTTGGGACCCTGGACCAATAAACCACACCCTGGAAAGACACCTGTTTAAATAAATATGTTTCCTTTTTAAACAAATTTTGAATTATTCTCAAAAACCATTGTTTAGACTATTCCATGGTATATGGAATCATAGTCTGTCTTAAAGAGGAGGTACTCATTAAAGAAAACAACTGCAATTTATAGACAGAAAGAAACAAACTTCCATGCAGCCTGAGTTCCAGCTTTGTCTCTTTTGTTTACCAGAGACCTCAACCTATCTGGAAATGTATAGTACACAGAGACATCTAGTGGCTAAATGTTATACTGCAAGTAAAATATCAATATATTTATGGAGCAACCACTTGGAAATCTACACCTACACTAAAACAACAAGTAGTCTGGTGGCACCTTAAAGACTAACAGATTTATTTGGGCATAAGCTTTCACGGGTAAAAAACCACTTCTTCTGAAAACATTTTTATTATAGTGTAGCTGTCATTGGTTGTGCCCGCAGCTAATGCATTTGCAGGAAAAACTGTTGAAGACTACTTAGGACAAAACACAGGTCAGCATGAGTGAGTCTGTGCAATGCTGCATAAGTCAGTGGAGCTCCACCTGCTTACAGGCTCCAAGACTCATGCAGCTTATAGCAGGGCTGCTCCAAACTACACTGGCTTGTAATAAACTCAAGAGGAGCCGTTATGCCAGTGGAGATTGCTGGAGCACAGCATGGTCCGGCCACACCCCCGACACCTCCAAGACATGGCTATGCTGAATCTGTGCCAGCCAAGGACTCGCCTATGCTGGAAGAATCTTTAGCTGCCCAGTTAAGGCAGCTTCCTGGCCCTTGATGCGGCCAGAGGGGCCGAAAGGGGTAGGAGGGGGTAGAAAGGGGTGGGAACAGGACAGAGTCTGGCCATGACGTTTGGCTCCTGAGCTGGGTCGTCTTTTCTTCTAAAAGAATCATAGACATCCGAGAGGGTTCAGCTGGTTAGTCCACCTCCTGGCCAACGGCTATATTGTTTCCTAAAAGGGGCCTTTCTGTTCCATCACTTTCAGTGCTCCTCCAGAGTGTGTGTGTAACCCACACACCTCCTGGGTGTGCTGTTCTGCCCCCTCTAGAGGCACCAAGATCGCTTAGAGATTAATGAGTCTGCTACAGCCTTAGCTAAGAGGCACCTGGCTTTTAGCTCATGCAGTAAAGGCTCATGCATTTAGCTCCAGAGGTCCCAGATTTGATCCCTCCCACCAATGATTGGGGTCTGTCGGTGTTACATATGGTCAATCCTGAACTCGCACTAAGATACTGACCGCAGGGTCAGAGCCATCTCTGATGTAAGCCCAGTGAAGTCCATGGAGCTACAACAGGGATGACACAATTGCTTATTGTTTTGCTTTACTTGTGACAGCTCATCTGCCGCTGTTGAACACCCTATCTTCTGAAAGTTCCTAGCCCACATTCACGTTTCCCAGGCAGTGTGCAGACTTCTGCGGCACAAGGTTCCTTGCAAAGCAGGCATGGTTCCCCAGGGCTTTGGGAAGGAAAGCCCCATGCCTGTTACACTACAGACCAGCCCATGGGAGGCAAGGAAAGCAAAAGTGACTCACCTCCCATTCGCCACTCCCCTGTTCTTGGTACTGAAGCTCAAACACCAGTGGGAAATAGGAGGCTGCCACGCCAGGTGGGTACCCCCATTCTAAGGATAGGTGGGTGCCAAATCCAGTGGCCTTCAGGCCCTCTGGTGGTTCAGTTTTAGCTATTAAAAAAAAGAAGAAGGTGAAAGGAGGGGCTGCTAAACTCACATTGTGGGTACACGGGACATGGGTGGAGGGTTGGCTACGTGCCCATGTGTACGTGTGTGATCAGTGGTTTGTTCACGCTCTAGGGTAAAATTTTTGAAAGCCCCTGAGCGATTTAGATGGCTAGGTCCCATTTCCAAGCGACTTATACACTCAGGAGCCTAAGGCTCATAGGTTTTCAATGAGACTTTGGTGCCTACATCATTTTGAAAATGGGACTAGGCCCCAGATCCTCCAAGGTATTTAGGCACTACAATGAGCGTTAGGTGCCTAAATACCTTGGATGATCTGGGCCTTGGGGCCTAAGTCATTTAGTTGTTTCTGAAGATTTTACCCCTCGTCACAAGAGGAGGAAATCACTAAAACAGATTTATTAGTATCTTCCCCATAGCAAAGAGTAATGAATCTACAGTGGAAGAGGAAACTGCCATCTCAGCAGTCTGGACAGGGAGTGCCGCTCCCATTTGAATTTTGGCTAAAGCCGGCATTGTGAGTCTTGTTATCTAACAGCCAACTAAAGTTTCAGTTGGCTGGCAGCAATCAGCGCATGGCCACTAGCAGTAAAATTGCCCTATGCTCTCCTGTCTTAGCACTTGTGAAGTAGATGTTCCTAAAATATCTGCCAGCATCATTGCTCAACCTAGGAGTCCTGCCAGTGCAAGACTGGCTCTGAGGTTTTATGGGGATCCAAAGGAACTCCCCTCCTCCCAAGCCCAACCACTGAAAAAACCCAAGAGGTGGTGATGAGCACCACAAACCACATTGACTTCAGAGAGCTTTTCCCAGAATCTGGCCCCAGTGCCCTTAGTTACATAACTACACAAGGGTTTATAACTTCACTTCCCCCAAGCAAAACCCCGATTCAGGGATGCACTGAAGCACACGCTTAAGTGCTGCTTTCCTGAATCAGGCCACTTTTCTCCATCAGGCCAAAGTCTTCGAGGAAGTGGGGGAAATCCTGAGAAGTCACACTGGCCAATAGAAAAGAGCTCTCCATGTTACTAAGAGTAAGTCTCACTGTGAAGAAAGTCTCTAATGTAATTCTTCTAGGTACAATAGGGCAGAGAAGTATTACGACTGAGTAAACTGCTGCATGTGCTGCTCCATCTGGGGGTGATTTTCCTGCTCCTCGCAGTCTGTTGTGTGTGTGCTACAGTTGCTGGTTTCTGGAGCTACCGCCTGGAGCATGCCAGGGCAGAGGCTGTTTGCTGAGGGATCAGAGGGGAGAGGTTTGTGTGTCGGGGGAAAGAACCCCTCCCTTGGGGGAGACAAACCGGTCTCAGTGCAGAAGTAACCAGGTCAGTCCCTGGATGGAAATATAAGAACGGCCATACACCCATATAAGAACTGGACTAAGAATGGTCCAGCTAGCCCAGGAGCCCGTCTTCCGACAGTGGCTGGTGCCAGATGCTTCAGTGGGACGGAACAAAACAGGGCAATTTTTGAGGGATCCATCCTGTTGTCCAGTCCCAGCTTGTGGCAAAAAGAAAGACTCCGCTCCTATTGCACACTTGCTGTGTGTGTGTGTGTGTGTGTGTGTGTGTGTGAGAGAGAGAGAGAGGACTCTATTCCTATTGCACACTCACTCTGTGTGAGAGAGAAAAACTCTACTCCTATTGCACACTTGTTCTGTGTGTGTGTGTGAGAGAGAGATATTTGACTCCTATTGCACACTCACTTTGTGTGTGTGTGGCTACTATTGCACACTTTGTGTGTATGTGTGTGTGTGTGAGAGAGATGCTACCCCTATGCACACTTTGTGTGTGTGTGTGTGTGTGTGTGTGTGTGAGAGAGAGAGAGAGAGAGAGGACTCTAGTCCTATTGCACACACACTCTGTGTGAGAGAGAAAAACTCTACTCCTATTGCACACTTGTTCTGTGTGTGTGTGAGAGAGATTTGACACCTATCGCACAATCACTTTGTGTGTGTGACTACTATCACACTGTGTGTGTGTGTGTGAGAGAGAGCGAGACTACTCCTATTGCACACTCACTCTGTGTGTGTGTGTGTCGTGCTCTCTTTCTCTTCCCCACACGCACAAACCTGGCACTGAATCAAGCAACAGCCACCAGCGGAGGAAAAGGCTGAGCTGTTTCACTCTGCAGCTGGGGGGATGGGTAACTCACGCTGCTGTAGGCTGAACAAGAGAAAAAAAGGCAGTTTATAGCGAGGAGAAGCTGGCAGCAAAGAGATGGGAGAGAGGGAAACTGGAGCCAATGTCGGGGCATTTTAACCACCATGGCCTTTGAAAGAGGCCCATTACATTCAGGGGCTGCCACCCACCCCCTGCTTGGGAGTTAACATGCTGGCCAAACAAAATATATGGGAAGAAACAGCTCTAGTCATGGGCCTGTCGATGCAGCACATTTCTCAGTGTCGGGGGACTGGATTAGCACACAGTAGTGCCCCGGCTGGGTCTTGCCTGTGTAGATGGGAACAATCCGTCTTAGAATCATTTAACAGTCCTTAGAAGACATGGTTATTGACCTGGCTTAGACCCATCTACAACGTGGCTGGGGCATGCTGCGTTACATCCCGGTCCCCTGACACTGTTCACAAGGGACCTCTATCAGACCATCACCCTGCTCTAGATGTTCAGAGGCTCTAAGCTCACAGGTGTGACATGCTGACTTTCTAGAGTCTCAGCCAGTTGAAATCTGACTCATCCTGGCCCTTCTCTACAGGACACTCCGGGATTAGTTTACTTACTGCCGTCTCTGTGGTCTGCCTCAAACACAAGGAGGAAGGGCCTGGTTCTCTGACTCTGGTGCTGCTGCTGCATGTGAGGAACTCCCCATCGACTTCAGGGGAAGCGGCTCATATGCAGTGGCTGCAGAACTGAGCCAGTGGCAAACAGCACATTCACGCTGCAAGATCCACGCTGCATCGAAATGGAACAGGGCAGGTTTTATGGCATCCAGCCAGAGTTAGAGAGATTGCAACTCCTGGGCCAATAATCCTCCTTTGTCCCAAAAAGTATCTGCGCGGTGGGAACCATTGTGGGGAAGGGAAAATAAAACAGTAAAGCGTAGCTGCAGCAGGGCAGGACGTGGGAGGCTGTGTTCAATCCAGCAGGCTGTCTGGAGGGATGGTGAGAGAGCAGATACCGGGCGAAGGCCAAGATAAAGCGAGTGGGATGCCTAGAAGTGTAAAAAGCCCTGTTAGGAAGGGGTCTGCCCCTGGGTGGAATCACACGAGATAAGAGATGTGCAGAGGCTTTGCCCCCTGGCTCGATGCCCCCTCTCCTGTTCAGCACCAGAGACTATTGGAGCTACACTGTTGACTGAAGCTCCTTTGTTTATAATTAGAGGAGGGCCTGAGAGTAACCATGGGATCTGACTTTCCCTGGGTTTTTGTTCACATTGTGAACGTTAACAGCAGAGGGTGCTCTAGTGGGGGCTTTGTGTCCACACTGGGCGAGCGGCCACAGTAGGAAAAAAAGGTGGTGTTTTCCCATGTGTTAGCTAGCGCGTATTAAAACCCCACCATAGACAAGGCAGTTGGTAGTTTTCAGGTTAGCATGCTGAGGTTTGACCTGCTAACACGTGTGAAAACTGAAAGCTGCCTTGTCCGCCCCAAGATTTTAACTCATGTTAATTATGATGGCTTAGCTAACGCATGGTAAAAACACCTTTTTGCCAAGTGAAGACAAGGCTTAGGTGGTCAGGAATAGCCAGCCCCTTGCCTACATAACGGTACTTCTCCACAAAGGGTGTTTGAAAGCTTCAGTCATAACTATCCCTTGTGACACCAAGGTGAGGTTGTATTATTCCTACTTGATAGATGGGGAAACTGAGACCCAGGACGTTTGGTTTGTATATGGGCACAGAGGGAGTCAATATCTCGTTTTTTTCTGGCTCCCAGTCCTAGACTAAGACCACTGGAGCACGACACCTTCCTCCAAGGGCTTGCTCCAAGCCTATTAATGTCATTAAGAATCTCTCCATCCACTCCAGTGGGATCAGGGTCAGGACACAAACGTGAATATTTGCTCTAATTTCCTCCCTGCCATAAATACAATTAAACAAAGAGCCAACCACGCAAACACGCCCTGAAACGCATTCACGCACAGCCCACACACCAATGTCTTCAGTGTTAACAATCAGCTTCTCTGACATCTGGTTCCCAGCTTCCACCCAGATTTCATAGGTCAAGTACAGGCACAGGTTGGTGCGGCTGAAATAGCAGGAGTTGGGGCCACTGGTGACATAGTCTTTGCATTCTTCGGCTTCTGTTATTCCCCTAAACCAAGTGAACAAAGAGTGAGGAGACCATCCCATCCAGAGGTCTCTGTGCAGGAAGACATACAATGCCCTCCCAGTCCACCCTCCCCTGCACTTTGGGCATGTTCCCAAAGGCAACTCCTTTTTAAAGCTGCATTTTTTCTGGGTTCGCTCCTTAGGCATGTGGAAATCTCTAGGTAGTGAATTTTTCAACCCATCGCACTGCTGATGGAACATGCATGTGCTTTGTCAACCACTGGGACGTCCATTTGGATGACTGGAAAGGTGCACTTGGTGTGTCCAGCTGCAAACACGCCAGCGCCTTTCGCCCAGGTATGCAGTATGCCGTGCCGCAGGAGAGAATAGTTAGATCAAAGGCCATTGCATTAGTGTGTGTGATTTAGATACACACTTAACAAGAGCTGGTGCTACTTGTTTCTAACCACAGCATTCTAAAGGAATAATCTAGACCAGGTCGGCAACCTTTCAGACGTGGTGTGCCGAGTCTTCATTTATTCATGCTAATTTAAGGTTTCGTGTGCCAGTAATACATTTTAATGTTTTTAGAAGGTCTCTTTCTATAAGTCTATAATATATAACTAAACTATTGTTGTGTGTAAAGTAAATAAGATTTTAAAAATGTTTAAGAAGCTTCATTTAAAATTAAATTAAAATGCAGAGCCCCCCAGACCGGTGGCCAGGACCCGGGCAGTGTGAGTGCCACTGAAAATCAGCTGGTGTGCCGCGTTCGGCACACGTGCCATAGGTTGCCCACCCCTGATCTAGACACCCGCAATAACACCAAGAAGGCCAATGCTGGAGAATTTATCTATATGGGTGGAAAGGTACTTAGACAATTGTTCTGATTCCCACCCCCCATCTGAGGGGACAATACAGTGCAGCTACTGTGCAACTAAAATACTCCAGCCCACACCACTCACAATACATTAGAATAAAGGGAAAGAAGGGGAACTCCGTGCAGTGAATTGTATAATGTCAAAAGAAGAGCGTTACATCCCCTTGCTGGATGCTGTGGAGTCTCCCATAAACATGCAGTAATTCAAGGATCATGTTTCATAGCTGGGATAAAGTTTTCACCCAGTTTTATTTACCTCATCTTATATCTGAGGTGGAATGTTGTATTGGATGCAGCACCATCCTGTGGAGTCCAATGGCATGACATGCACTTTGGATAAAGCACTAAGCACTGCAGGTGGAAGGCGGAAGAGGCTCCTAGAGATTGCAAGGGGAGAACGGAGAGATATATCATCAAACAGATCGATGGCCTTTTTCATTATGCCGCTGGAACTAGGGAGCATCTTGCTGGTAATCTTCAGAATGCTCTATGTAGGGAGGAGTTAACATTCAAAAAAGCCACAATAATCTTACTGCACTTTATCTTGCATATCCCCCGAATACACATCTATACCCATAGGGGGAACACTGCCTTTTTACACAGCCTAAACAGGAGATCTTCTCTGCCTCGCCTTCATCACAGCCAGGCTGGTTTCACCTCCAGCCTCTAGTTAGGAGTGATAATTCTAAGACACTATTTTCAGGGGCTTATAATTTAGCTGTAAAATTTGCTCCAGGCTGGACCTTGGCAGGCACAGTCTCCACATGGGGTTTGTTTTGTTCAAACTCTGGAAGCAAACATCTGTTTACCTATCTTGATGGATAAGAGTACAAAAAAAGTATCACTCTGGCTGTTTTTCAGCTATGCTTAAAACGAACATTTGATGTATTTACTTTTGTGCAGGCCCTGGGTCCATACAATGGAAAAGTAGCATTTGCTAGCTGGGGTAGGAGGAAGCCAATGAAAGCCACAAAGCTATTTTATTTAGCAATGTGGCTTTCGGCACATGCACGCCACGTTTTTCTCCTCCCAGTGACTGTGAACACCTGGATTAAGGCCTTGGGCCTTCAACCACATATTGCTATTTTATAGCTAGTTGTGGAGCTCTGACCGCCTTTGCACATTGCTGAACCTCAGTTAACAGAAACAGCTGCTGATACCCAGCCCCATCTGCCTTGCCCTCCCACGGCCCAGAACTCTTTCTGCCTGCCCTCCTGGGTACCCAAAGCCCCACCCTTCCCCTCCCCAGCAGCATCCTCCAAGCCCAGAAGTGGGGAGACAAAGGGAGGGAGAAGTCTCTATGTGCTGAAGACTGTAGCTTTGACCCTGCAAGTCCTTGCCCATCATGCAGCAGGTTGGTGTGCTCCAGCGCAAATGGAAGCTACGTGTCTGGGCAAGTCAGGCTGACTACTAGGCATACTGCATGGTAGCAAGCTGCAACCCCCTGGTGTGCTTGCTCCTTTACTTATGCACATGCAGGGTAACGCAAGGGCAGGCTGTGGTCAGAGACCTGGGTCAAACTGTCAGTCCCATCATGCTAACAAGCTGCTGAACTGCACATTTCTCTCTCTGGCTTTGCTCCTGCTGTTAGGCAGGATAACATGGCAGCTGCACAGTGCACTGAGTCATTCAGGATCGGACTCCCCCACACTGTCTGCCCTGCTCATCGCTTTTCACCTTCTGTTTATAGACACAACACCCCATATCTGCCCTGTGCCAGGATCAAGCCCTCTGTCACTAGCAAGACTTCGCTGAATGTTACCCGCACTCGGGTTTAGCATCTGACACAATGTTGTAAGCTCTTCGGGGGCAGGGCTGTGTTTGTGCAGCACCTAGCACTATGGGGCTGGGTCTATGATTGGGCTCCCTAGACTTGGCTGCAATACAAATAATAATGGAATGATCACAGCCCTATGATTAAACTGATCTCAACTGCAAGCAGCAGGAAGTATCTCCAACGGGTAATAGCAATGAATTCACCCCTCTTTTGCTTCTCAGTTTACAGTGCATAGATCTTGTATTTTACCTTTCGGTGCCAGGTGCCTGCCAGAGATCCTCATTATTACAGCCCAGATGAGGAAGTAGTAGTTAAGCATCCCTGCCATCTGGGGAAACATAATGGATTGAGCATATGGACAATTAAAAATGCAATGATATATTGAGAGGTCTGTCTCTAGCTTATTTTAAACATCCAGGGCTTCAGCTTCCTGATGCTACCATGCACTGGAAGAAGCAAGCGCCTCTTCCTCCCCTCTGTGATTTTGTACATGATGTGTGAAAAGAAAAACATGCCCCTCAGCCCAAACTCAAGGACCGGCTAGGATCTGGTGGCTCACTCACAGGTAACTGACACGTTGGATGGGGTCAGATGTTCCCCTGACACCTGTCGGGGGCTTAGGTGGAGAACCAGTGTGGGTGGTGATGGCCTCTCTCTGACGGTAATGAAAGGCAGTCTCTTTGTTTGAGCAAATGGCCCTTTAAACTGTGGCCTGCAGGGGGCTGGGAGTTAGGACTGCTAGGGTCTGCTCCCAGCTCTAAGAATGACTTGTGCTATGCCCTTGGGAAGCCCCTTTATTGCTCTGGTCACTCCTCTGCAACAATGGTTGTACTGGTACTGGGGTGGTGGGAGGCACCGTTGCTGATTGCTTTACAGGGCATTGAGATGCCCAGCCAAAAGGCGCTCCCTGCCTGTACACAGGATAATGGAGCATGGGTTATGTTTATTGAGCAGAAAATTGAGGCCTCCTAACAGTGCCAAGGTTCAGCCATGTCACGGTAAAGGGGGGATTGAGTTCACAGGGGATGGAGCTCTCCATAGATTAAATACCGTGCAGGGTTTTCCTCTCTTTAATTGCTAGATATGTTCTCTGTGAGCAATGAGTTCCACAGGTTAATGTGTACAGTGACCCAGCTGCTGCTGCATTGCGCTCATTTCACCAGGCTTCTGACAGGAGTTGGAAATGAGAGCAGATTGGCTGGACGTCTCCCATAGGCCCTCTCAGTGTTAGAGCTGAAGCTGTGCTAGCAACAGCCTTGTCCAGAAAGCCAGCAGGTTGTGGCAGGCTTTCCCGGAGCAGTCTGCCTAGGGGATTTTATCCTGGCATCTGTGCTGCTCAGCCTATGCTTTGGACAAAGCCTCAGGTCTATTGCAGCACATTATTTATGTGGCAAGGACTCTGGAATCATGTGGCATTGGCCTTCCCTCTCCCAGGGCTTCTCCCTCGCTGCCTCCTCCCTGCTCAGTTCCAGTCAGTGCAAGGGTTTAGAATTTAGACTAGTGAAAATTCATCTTAAGATAAATATTGGCCTGGGGAAAAACTGCTTGGCCATTTTAACATTTACAGTTACATAGAACTAGATGTTTATCGGTTCAAGGCATATTCTATGTATGGAAATCATTGGTTTGTATATATTAATTTCTAATTGGCAAGGATTATCCCATAATCTGGTCTAATTGACAGAGCTCATAGGCACTGCCTAGTGGTCTGACAGCATAGGATTTAAAGACAGGAACTCCTCTAGTATAATCCTGGCACTCTCTCTGTGTCCTTAGGCAAGTCTCAGCACTTTTCTGCCTCAGTTTCCCCTCTTATAAAATGAAGCTAATACCTGCTTACGCACCTCATGGGGATGTTGTGTGGGTTAATGTCTGGAAAAGGCCTTGAAGATGAACCAGTGTTTCTGCACCAGTGCGAGAACGGCTTTTAAATATGTGTTTAAACATGCTTTTTTAACAATGGAGCCTTCCCATGCTTGATTTGCCATTGGTGATCTTGCTTGTACCATGGGGGCTCACAGGAGTGGGGCTCATAAATAATCAATGATAGTGTAACTGAAATGGTGAATAATACTAATGGGATGGATGGGCGTCCACGACATGGCACTCATCCTGTACAGTGGGCCAAATTCCAGGCTTAATGACACTCCATGGGCTGGGTTATCAATGGAGGACCCCTGCTCCCCTCATCCACAGCAGATCTCCCATGCATGGCAGAGAGAGATTAGCACTAAGACCAAGGGGCAAATACAGCCTGGTAATAGGAACTGAATTTTTAGTTGTAATTTGTTAAGTCCCTTGACCATATTCAGCATCATTTGATGGAAAAATATGCCCCATGCAAGACCACTGCTGCCATGGTCTTTGTTGCTCCTCTACCTTCATCCTCCCTTCTGTTTCTCCTTCCCTTTCCCACCTTGTCTTTCTCCTCCTCTCTTCCCTCTGCAGTTCTTTCCCTGCAACAACTCCCAATTCCCACCCCTCGGCTCATTCTATCTGCTAAAAGAAACAGCAGTGAAATAGTTAATATTGACATTGAAGTGTCATCACTGAGCTTGGGTGTCAACAAACCAGTAAGCCTAATGAGGGACAGGGGAGTCAACACTTCTGAGATCTACTGTTTAGGCTGCCTGAAGACAGAGGCAGACATTCCTGCATCAGTTACCCTCAATTCTTCCCAACCAGGAATGAAATGGAAAAATTAGATTCTGCAGGCCACAAATACCTCAGGTGGGCTGGGTGTCCTCCCTTCCCTATGCACTGTTGTTCTTCAGTGACCTGAAGAGGAGCTCAGAGTAAGCCCAAATGCTTGTCTCTCGCCAACAGCAGCTGGTCCAATAAAAGAGATTACCACACCCTCCTTGTCTCTCTAATATCCCTGTCCTACCTCCTAAATGGATAGTCACAAGTATGTCCTTAAGCATCATCCAAATGCATAGGGCTTTATGGAAACATGCAGCGCACCGCTGGTTAACGTTTTACCGCCATCGAGTGTGGTTCTGAGCTTGCAAATTGTTCAGCCACAGGATTCCCAGTGAGACACTGAGCATTCTGTGCATGGAGAGCTTGCAGGACCAGCCTCTTGATGGAAAATACTTTTGAAGTCTTTTAAAAAAGAAATTATAGCTACTGTTGACTGCCCCATTGCAACTCACGTGGAATGTCTTAACTCTGTACTTCCTGGCTGACCTGAGTAATTGGCAGAGGGATAAAGCTCTCTTGGGCAACACTTGCCTTGGGGAAATCACTTGTCAATACCTGCCATTTGGTGGCCCCTAGTGCATTCCAAAGCCAAATTATTTAGCTAGGGATAAAAGTCAGCCCTGGCAAGGCTGCTTTAGCTGTAACCAGAAGAGGATGAACTCATCGCTTCTCCCTGCCATTCAGTTCAAGAAGCGTCAGAATGGAAAGCAATAACAGGAAAGAATCTCTTACATACCTCAGCAGAAGGTCTCCAGTCTCCGTTCACTTGTTGCAATGAGTCTATATTCACCCGGCAAGTCAGAGCTGGCTCAGGACTATTGGTGGGCTGGGTTTAATTGCGGGGGGGGGGGGGGAAGGAACAAACATCTTCTCCAGACTATTTTTGGTACCTGATTTATACCAAATTTCCTCTTTAAAAAGGGAACAAAGTTGTTTCAGAGGAAATCAGCTTGCCCAGAGCCATTCTCATGAAGAGTGGCACCTGTGAGGTTCTCTTGGGTCTTTTCATCTACAGGACTTTCCCTTGTTAGAACAAAGACTTGCGGAGAGTCCCTGGCTTTAGGAAGTGCCTAGCTGGCACTCTGGCTACTCCACTTCCACACAACTGCTATAAAACAAAACCAGAAGTAGAAGATGTCCAGCAATTTACAGGAATTGCACTGTAAGTCTAGTGCATTAACCCCCGGTGTCACAGATGCCACTTGCTAAGGATCTCCTAACAGGGAGTGTTATTAGCCAAGTAATTTTACTTGGCAGGAAAAGGGATGATTATGCCTGGCTTTCCCTTCAGGGGTGTCAAATTGATTGCATGGAGTGGCTTGAATTCCACCTCTAGTCATGGCCCATAAACGGAAGCATAAAATTGGGACTCCATACCCACCTCCATCCGCAGCAGAACATCTACTGATGTCAGTAGGAGGTATGATCAAGGAGGGAATCAGGTCTTTATAAAGTAACTGTTTAGATATTTTTAAAGTATTCCATTGCCACATTCACTATCACTCAGTGGGAAAGCATACTCTTGGGTGGGCTCACTGCTATTTCTGCCCTTGGTTTTTTTTCTTCCTTCCCCAACCTCCTTTCTGTCTCTCTCTATTCTTCTCTCTGCATTTCCTTCCACTCCCCATTCCAACCCCCCCGACCCCTGGTATTTTCTCCCATCCTCAAGGTTATCAGTAACACAATTGTTAATGTTGACATGAGACAGTCATCATTTTAGTCGACACTCCAATGGGATTAATAGGGAGCAGAGAAGTTCATGTGTCTGAGAAACGTTCTTTCAGACTGACTGCAGAATCAGGCAGGCAATGTGACATCACTTTACCCTTGGTTTGCATTTGGAAGGTTTCCTTCATAAGCGTGAGGAATTTTTTTATTTTAGTTTAAATGAAAGCTGAGATTCTGCCCAGTCTGAAAGTGTTATGGAAACCACATGAACACATCAGGTGGGTTGAGTCTGACCCACCAGCTGCATGTTTGATGCACGTGTTGCACTTGAACTTAAAAGTCTGGTTCTACTCTGAAAAGCGACGCTATCAAAGGCCATTAATGGGGCTCCACATATATTGTCCAATGTGCTCAGTTTACAGATAAAAATAAGTTTTTTCTAACTGCAGCCCTGGAAAGTCACTCTAGCCAAGCTGGGTTATTTTCCCCTCTCCACCTATCACCACGGTGCAGAAAGGTGCTATAAGCCAAGTTAGAGATCCACCCGGGGGTATATCAACTCATTGAGATAAGTGCCTAGTTTTACAACAGGCTACATAAAAAGCACTAGCAAAGTCAGTACAAACTAGAATTTGTTTATACTGCTCTGTATACTATACACTGACCTGTAAGTACAATATTTATATTCAAATTGTTTTATAATTATAATGGTAAAAAGGAGAAGGTCAGCAATGTTTCAGTAATAGCGTGCTGTCACACTTTTGTATTTTTATGTCTGATCTTGTAAGTTTTTAAAGGAGGTGAAACTTGGGGGTACACAAGACAAGTCAGATTCTTAAAAGGGGTACAGTAGTCTGGAAAGATTGAGAGCCACTGGTTTTCAAGAAGAAAACAGCTCACTTTCCCTTAAGTGGGTAACTAAGTAAAAACAGAAGTGGAGCTGATTCTGAGTATACACAGGGTGCAAGTCTTCTGGCAGCGAAGGGGCCAGTTGTACACAGGCAGTTCTCTGGGTAGAACAGCACTTTGTATTGCCTAAAATAATCTTTCAAGAAAAAAACACACAGCGTAGGCACCCCAGAGACAGTGCTGCCTCGAGTCTCACTTTCACTGCCTCAGCAAAGAAGAGTTTGGGGCCTCCCTGCACTTTCTATTAGATCTTTGCTCACCTTGCAAAACCGCCACACAGTTCAACACAACTTGGCCAGGTTGGGCCAAGGCCTGGAGCCCAAGTAGAGTATCAACACAGTTGTGTGGGAAAATGCTCTCTCCATGGTTGGAAGTTCCTCACATTTGTGATTTCAAGTTGCATGCATACATTGAACAGAGAGAGTGAGTAAAATTGACCTGAATCAAAAATGGAGCTGGAAACCAGGGCACGACTTTTCTGGAATAAAAACCTAAGGACTAATGTAGAGCATGTTGATCCTGAATTGCCTTCATGCCAGTCCAGCATATTGTTGACATGCTATTGTGTCAACTGGGTCCAGTTACTTGTGAGAAGTGGATTAGGCATTGGGGGTAGCAACAAGCAGACCAAGTGTTAGGTCTTCACTCAGCTGTTACTCCCCTAACCATCAGTCATACGCCCACCCCTAATGCTCTAGAACAAACGGTTACTCATTGCACTGCAGACAACCATCTTCCAACATCTGACTCAGTCATGTTTCCAGCCCACCCATCCCTAATTTTAAATGAATGTCTGTATTACACTATTCTAAATTAGGGAGTCATTGCTTTGAAATTAATAAAAAGAATTGAGTAGTGTAAGGTGTCCGGAGAATGCAGTGCTGGGCAAAGGCAGTGACTCCACGAACTTCGGAGTGGAGTGCTGCTTCAGCTTCCAATATCCGTGGAGAAAAAAGGGGGCTGGCAGATACAACTGGGTGGATAATCATTTCTCTCTCATTATCTTGGAGGAGATCTGAACGTGGACTGTTGTGAACACCTAACATACAGTAGCTCCACATGCACCAACCATCTTGACCTAGTGGCACTTTGTGAGACAGACACCACAAGTACTGACCAGCAGTGATTAGGGGAAGTACTTCCTGAAGCAACTTGACATTATGACGACATGTTAGACTCCTTGCCCCATCACATTTCCAGGGCCCACAATACACAAGTTTCACTTATCCCAGTACTTGGCCATCTCTACTCTTATAGTTTCATCTCACTGATTATGTTCTGTGACCAGCCTGCACACAGTCAGAACACACAGCACAGCAGAGAGAGCCTGTGTCTGCCACAGCCTCAGGAACAGCATGCGTATCAAGAACAACGTGACTCATGGCACTAAGGCAATCGGAGAAAAGACAAAGCTGCCACTAATTAATACTGGGAAACACGTGCTGGTTAAAAATAATTTGTTTATTGCTTAAAAAGTTGTTCACATAAATCGCTCTAATGTATTAATATTTATTCCATCGTGGGGGTAAGAGCCTTTATGAAAGGTCAATTTATGCTCCCATTGAATTATACTTAGAGATTTCATTATAAGCTTTCCTCACATTGGTACACACAAAAAACAAGCACCACACTTAAATACATCAGGAATGAGGTGTTGATGTTTAAGGTGAGATGCTCAATAGAATACACAGCAAAGAGGTGTCATGTAGCAAATACAGGTGCCGCCTCATTTACCTGAAGGCCTAGGGAGACATCCACAATGCTGGGATAAATGAGGTTTTGGGATGCAGTGGGATAAAGCTGGCCAGCCAACACAGACTGTGGCCTGAGTTCCCAACTCTGGAATACAGTGAAGAGAAGCCCCTCACTTTGCTAAGCATTAGCTCTGGAGTACCTGGGTATTACTGCAGGGAACATGACTGAACTTGAGTTAACTAGAGCTGTCAGTCATCACCTTCACTTCTGATTGTAAACTCCCACCCCTTCTGACTGGCACTGAACATCATTGGCTCCTTTCAGATAGTTCCACTATGCTCCTGGCAGAGACAGGGAGTCACACTGAGGGCTGGTCTACACTACCGCTTAAGTTGATGTAACTTATGTCACTCAGGGATGTGAAAAAGACACACATGCCCAAGCAACGCAAGTTACAGCAATCTAAGCACTGTCCACACCAGTACTACATCACCCGGAGACGCTCTCTTGCCAATATAGCTTCTGCCTCTCACGGAGGTGGAGTAATTACGCCGATGGGAGAGGGCTCTCCCAGATGTGCTACAGTAGCAAAGCTACATCGGTGCAGCTGCACTGATGTAGCGTTGTAGTGTAGACTTGCTCTCAGATGTGACATAAATGGTGGTGCAAGTGATGTGTGGTTCTGCCACTGCAAGTTGATACAACTTACATGCTGAACAGCTGATGTAACTTACATGCTGTGGGACCACAAGAGTGGGTTTGTAGCAGGAAAAGTAATCAAGTAAGTAAGTAATTAAGAAGGCATATAGCAAAGTAGGGGAGGCCTATGTGCTTTTCCTGCTACAACCCCACCCATTCTGTTCCCTCAAATGTCCACTGACTCACAGATTAATTTACACCACCGCTTACATCTCTACTGAATTTGCCCCAGATACCTTCCTGATATATCCTGTCCTTACAATGGCAGAGTGATTAACATGACCAGTGCTCCTGCACTCTTAAAACACAAGGGCTTCTCAATCCCAATATGCGGCATAGACACGTGAATCCCATGTTCAGCACCAGGCACTCTGAGTCACTTCTTATGGTTTTGTACAAGCGCACTGACTGGGAGTGCACCAGTTTTGACTTGTGCACGGGTTTCAGGTTTGTGCTTTAATGTGAAGACTAGGGCTCGCACTGTCCTGCGATATGGTGCATTAATGAGACGGGAAGAGAGATGAAAAGCTTCTCGCTCAATATTTTCAGCCAGTGGGTGATCAATCTGAAAACAGCAAAGTGTAAAATTAGATCCTTACGTTTAATAAGGAGACCAACTGATTGAAATTGGAGTTCGGTGGTTTTCAGAGTTTCTTCATTAATCAGCTCAAATTCAAGGAAATCTACTTCCCATCACATGTGAAACAGGAAGAGCAATTTAATTCCACCCGAGCAATTAAGGAACAAGGCAACTTGGTCAGTCACAGGGCACTCATTCGCATCTCCAGCTGGGAGGCAATGCTTTGCCCTCACAACAGGACACTAATCTGCAACCAGCTTTGGGTATCAAGTTCAACTGCAATTACAAACTACACTGCACTGTCTCCATAAATCTCACATTTGATCTTTCTAATACAAGGCACCTTGGATACTATTTTCAGCTCGATACTAAAAGCAATTCTAAGACACTCCAAATACTTGGGAGCTTTGCCTGGTGCTATAAAGGGAAATGCAGGCTGTGTGTGGAAGGAGGTGTAATTAAGAATGCAGAAAGGGATTTGCTAAATGTTAATTATGAAGCTATGTGCCAAGATCTGTAATTTGGCACAGCTTAGAAATGTAAGAAATAAACAATAAAGGAAGAAATGAAACCTCAACTGCTCACCACACTTTTAATTTCACTTTTGCCTTTAGTGATGGGGAATCTCCCACACTTTCGCAGATGGGAGACTCCAAAATATTAGTGTGTTATTATTAGAGTATTAGTCAACCCCCAAGTCCTTGCCCCGTCTGCTACCCATCTCCCAGTTGCATATCCCCTTCTGACCCACTTAGTCCTTGTACCCTGCCCCCACCTGCAGATTCCCCTCTCCATTGTCCTTGTACTTCCAATTCTTGGACTCCCTCCTTTTCCTGTGACTGCCTATACATCCGACTGGCCCACACTGAAGCAAACTACACCTCTTTGATGGTAGCAGCATTCTGGGGAGATTCATGCCTATGGGGGAGCAGGCAATGTTTTCCTTAATATCCTTTCATGTGTCACGTTTGGAGAGGGAAGTTTTAATCTCTGCCCTCCCACTGGTGTCTCTACCCAGCACTGCCTATTTTTGAAGCAGCATGAATTGCCTTGGCAGAGGGTAGACTGCAGGCACCTTGTGCCACTGCAAACCCCGTCTGTTCATACCACCAGGCCTCTGTGCTAGAAACTGACACGGATCCAAAGGGCAGGATTTGAACAAGTCACCTAATGTATTATGGAGCCTTTCTTTTTTTATCAGCCCCTTGAATCATCCAGTCGTCTTGAGGCATCTCCACTTTAACCTATATACCCCTATTTGAAGGGGACAGGTGAGAACTCCCTTCAGAACATACCATTCACTTCTTAACTGGCCAGAGTGTTCATTTTTCCTAAGGCCAGATAAAAGTAAAGAACACATTACCTTTAACTTGGCTTTGTAACTCCTGATTGACTTGACTTTCTATTTAAAAGATAATTAATGAATAAATGAAAGGATAATTATTATGGAGTTTAATACACCAGGCAAACTAATCGTTAAGCCTTACAGCACATCTTGTTCATTCACTTAAAGATACCACAGGGATCTAGTATTTACCACCACTTTATATACTATTGACCCCATCTGTACATTTTTGCAATAAGTTTTAATTTACAAATACTTAATTACTGAATTACAATTTCCCTGAAACACAAAACAACCAAGAGGTCTTTGTGTAGGTTTTATAGCTAATAAATAGTAGGATGTATAGATTTCTATATTAACGTCCTCTTTCCCCTATACGATCTAAGCATAACAGACACACAGGTGTCCTGTTTGCGGACTGTGTAAATGAGAGCAGCGTCAGTGTCATTTTCACCTTTGTTTTCAATAGCCAGAGTAATGTGGGCAAAGGAAAACTAACTCCTTTTGGAAAAAACCCAATAACAGATCTCTCGATACAGCAGCTACCTATATACTCTCCTTTTAAGCTAAAAACAATAAAAGTATCAAGAATATTACCTCTAGTTCCAGAGCATTGCAAAGTAGCTTCCGTGCGTTCTTCCTGAGAGTCTCTGTTTTGGGATCGCTCCTGACTTCTATTGATGGTTTGTTTGAATAATCTTTGATGAAAGTTCGCCACTCAGTGTAAACATCTTTTGCGAGATTGGCCACATCATGGTCTGAATGTTTGCGCATCTTATTCACTGTGTGACCTGCCAAATAGAAACAGCAACAGAGTTCGTTCAACTTTGGTGGGTAGGTAAGTGTAATCCAGACCTGTCAGTACACATTAGTGACAAAACAGCCACAAAGCATTGTAAGTCAGGGTATGTCTTTACTACCTGCGATCCAGCGGGAATCGATTTATTGTGTCTAGTCTAGGTGTGATAAATCGACCCCCGAGCGTTCTCCCGTCGACTCCTGTACTCCAGCGCCGCGAGAGGCAGCAGTCGACTCGCTGCGGTGAAGACACCACACTAAGTCGATCCGAGTACGTCGACTTCAGCTACGTTATTCATATAGCTGAAGTTGCGTAACTTAGATTGATCTCCCCCCCTCCCCGCCGCCAGTGTAGACCAGGGCTCAGACAGCTTCAGCAGAAAACTAAGCACCTGACACAAATGCTAATATGAAAACACTGGGGCCAAAGCTTGCAGAGTCCTTATTCACTGATTTAATGGTGGTTTTGCCTGAGTAACTTCCTAGGTGCTCGGTTATCCAGCTGTAAAATGGGAGTAGCGTTTCCCTAGATCACAGAAGTGTGTAGTGAGGTGCTCAGACAATACAGGGCTACACGAGTACTTAGACAGATGGGAAATCTAGTGTAAAGTCTTCAGGATTGGCTCACACAGAATAAAAATGTTTGCTAAAAAATTCTTTGGGGAAGCGGATGTTAGATGATATTTGCAATATTTTTACATACGAGTGAGGAAGTAATGATTTCCTACTGTTTTCCAGTCACCATCAGTGACGTTTCTCACGCCCACGGAAAATGCACAGAGAGCTACTGCACCATCAAGGAAATGTGCCCTTTGAAAGGGGATGTACTACCTAACACAGTGGTTTTCAACCTTTTTTCATTTGTGGATCCCTAAAAAAATTCAATTCCAATAAAAAATTTCACAGGTTGAAAACCACTGATGTAACACAAAGCAGAAGGCACCTTCTGCTTGGTATTAATTTCAAAGTGATAACACTACTGGCCAAAAGGTGTCACTGTTACTCCTTGGGTTTCATACAGCACAACTGCTTCATCTGTCACTGGTGCAGACCTGCAGTGGTTCTCAAACTTTTGTACTGGTGACCCCTTTCACATAGCATACCTCTGAGTGCTTATAAATTAAAAACACATTTTTATATATTTAACACCATTATAAATCCTGGCGGAAAAGCAGGGTTTGGAGTGGAGGCTGACAGCTCGTGACCCCCCACGTAATAATCTCACGACCCCATGAGGGGTCCCAACCCCCAGTTTGAGAACCCCTGTGATACAGGAAGGCTGAATGTGCTAAAAATGGCAAATTAAATTACAAAATTCAGACCAGAAGGGGCAGATCATTCCTCCTGTTCCGTACACAGAGAGGGCCCTCTGCATGAGGATCCTGCTGCTTTTGCACAGAAGGGAGGTGGGGGGGGGGGCGATCAGCCCTGGCACTGCTACTCTCCCCCTCCAGTACAACTTGGGGTGATCTCTGCAAGATCAGAATCTGCACAAAAAGAGAGCCGGGAACTGGTGGTCTCACATCATACCCTGTCCCCCAGTCCTGTGAAAATTAATCAAGTTGTGGCAGTGTTATAAGCATATAGCCCCCTCCACATTGGGGATTCCTTGGGGAAGAAAGGAGCACCGAGGTAGCTGTAACTAAGGAGCAGGGCCTCTATGCCGATGGCTCAGGCCTCCAGCAGATCCTGAAGACTTCTCTGGGTTTGCAAAATGGGTCCCGCATCTCATTCCACAAGAGAGTAACCACCCATGACCAATCAAGGAGGAACTTTGTGGAGATTTCCTCCCCCTCGGTCCTTCTCCCACATATTTTACCATGGAAGGGAGTGACCCAGCCCTTGATTATAAGCAGGCAACATCCAAATAATTGTGAATAATTCAAGGAAAACTCTTTCTTCGCTGTACTAAGAATTTTGCAGACTATGTAGCTACCTACCACCAGGATTTTATTCAATAATAAGGTAAAGTGCTTAGGACCATTACTGAAAAATACTGTCAACAATTCCCTTGTGTATGGAAAAATCCAACAAGCGAAGGACACAAATTGACCTCATTTTCACACTCTAAGTTAGATACAAAGTGCACCTATTTTTGTTGAAAGTAACACATCCTTAGAAGGTATTTTCTTCTTTAATTCCTCCAAAGCTTCGATCAAATTCTCTTTAGACTGGCCAGGAAGCTCCAGGACAGATTTCCATCTTTTTATGTCTTCTACAACCACCACTCTCTGGGAAAGAGAAAAGTCTTTAGGACAGTGGAATATTCTTATTGCGAATAAAGATGTTGGCCTTCATCTCAGCTAATGGGGCTGTTATCGACACATGAATTATTGATCATGACATGAACCAGAGCACAGAATATGTGATGGTCCAAAATGATAGGTAACTGCTTGAGAGCAGCTCCCTGTTGTAAATCAGGACAGAAATATCCAGAAGGCAAAGTGAGATTCTTAATCTTATTCTGCCAAACACAGGGCACTTAGCTGCAAATGTCTCCTAGAAAAAGACAATTATGCAAGTGCTCAGACTTTGGAAAGCCCACTGTATAAATGGCTTAATAAAGAGCGGATGAGAGGGAGTGGCTGGGGGAAGCAGCTAATTATAATATTGTTAGTAGCAACTTAGTACCAGGCAGCGCCTGAATCTGCCCTTCTGCTTTCGACTTTGCAAATCTTAAAGCAGGTAGTGTCAGCAGAGAGAAAGAAGGAGCTAGGGAGCACCACAGAGGAACTGAAAGAAGCCAGTCATTAATGTATTTGGCATTTCCATAGTGCCTTTCACCCCAAGCATCTTGCTGTGACACTCCCAAACAACGGATTACAAGAAGCCTGAGTCTTGTTACGCGTAAGATGTAGTGCAAGCCCTTTTACAATTATTCAGCAACAGTTATGTAGCTGGTATGCTGTTTGTATCCTCCTCTGTCTTATATTTAGATTGTAGCTCTTTGGCAACATTTTCTGTTCTGTTTGTAAGCACCTAGCACAATAAGGCCTTGATCCAGGACTGGGGACACAAGTGCTATCATAATTAATAATAATAATCTCTTGGCTGCAAAATAACCTGCAGGGGGAAAACAATGAAAAAACTGCCACTCAAGAAAGCAGTGTAAGAAGGGATGAAAAGCATGCACCTCTTCCCACAGATTGTCCTTTTCAATTACACCTCTATCCCGATATAACGCGACCCGATATAACACAAATTCGAATATAACGTGGTAAAGCAGTGCTCTGGGGGGGAGGGGGAGGGCTGCACACTCTGGTGGATCAAAGCAAGTTCGATATAACGCGGTTTCACCTATAACGCGGCATGATTTTTTGGCTCCCGAGGACAGCGTTATATCGGGGTAGAGGTGTATCTACATCATGCCCAGATGCTACAGTGATGGGCACGTTAGAAATGCTCAGATACAGACTGACTAATGGATATGCAGGAATCACTTCACTCACTGTTGAAATGCAAGTTATGCCTAATTTTTTTTTTAAACTTCTGCAATTAGGATCCGAATAGGAGAACACTCACCACCCAATTCCCACTTCCAGCAAGATCAAAAAGGGAAGGAAAAGTGCTATGGTAATATAAATAATAAATTATTATTAATGGCCACATGCTAAATGTGTCTCGCAATGCATTCTTGCTGCCTATTTGAATAGTTTATGCACATTTTATGTTCGTTAAATACAACATTTATAAATACAATCATGCACCTGATTAATGGCACTTTTGGATGATGACTCCAGCATTAGTGTTGCTACGTAGAGCATTATGACTTCCCATAGGTTTAGAATGACCTCAAATAGTAACTGTACTCAGTACCTATGTATTCTACAACTAATTATGAGTCCAAGTTTCAGCGATACTTTCTTAGCATCTGCAAAATTATGAGCATAGAAATGCATATGCACATGGATAGATACACAGTTACACTGTATGAGCTGCAAAATCTATATGTACAGATTTACAGGACACCTGAGACTGGCTGAAAGTTTGACGCTATGTTTGTGGTTTTTTGTTTTGTTTTTGTGATTCATCATAAAATATTCTAAACAAATTCTAAATCTACTGAACTTTCTTTAGAAAGCTTATATCGTGCAGAATCTTGTACTCATGTCACCAAATATCTGACCATTGTTTATAGAATGCCTTTCAGTCTGATGGAGCGAGCCTATCCATTGTACTGTTTACTGACAGAGCACACACTACTAAACGGCAGCCATATGTGGGGAAGAATGCAGCAGCTATTCTGTGTCAACTTTACATGACTGTTTTCAGGTGAGGAAATAAATCACTTCTAAAATTGAGGCCACAGGTAAACCTGGACATGGGCTGACTGTAAATACACAAGGTAGAATTTTGGCCAGAACAACATGAGTAACACCACACCTTGCTAACATTTGCCATAAAAATCTTCAATGATCACATATTTATTTGACAAATAGTATTTCCAGCAATCCAGTGCCCCCTCGTGGTGTGGTGGAGCACTGGCTCAGTAGGGAGAGGAGTGTCACCTAAATGATCAATACCACTTTTCGCAGCAACCTGGGCTTCCTTTGGAGGATTCTCATTAGCTATTGACCATGCCTTAGCCTAGGAGATCGGATAAAATAAAGCCTGAAGTTGTATGCCAGCAGACATCTACAGAACAACTGCTACTGAGCATCAGCCCTTTTAGGGTCCTAAAGCACAGGTCCAGCAAATTGGCTTCTGTGCAGCGTTCACATCCAACTGAAGTTAATTGTGGGCCATATTTCTTCACGCACACGCACTCACTTCTAATTACAGAATTCCTAATGCTCAAGTGAAAGGGCTAAACTAAATTGTGCCCAATTTTACAGGATACTGAACGGGACTGTTGAACACTGGGTTCTGAAATACCGATTAGGCTGAAATCTTCACCCTAGAGAAAGGGGTGGGAAGTGATCCCATTTCAGTGTTAATGGCCCGAAAGGAAATTCAGGGGCCTGTTTCTTGGGGGCCCCACATCTAAGCATCAGATATGAATGACTTGGACTCACTAGAACTGTAAGTTCATATCTCAGCAGGGTGACTCTAACACATTATCCTTTCAAGCTCCAAATCTGATATTGCCTCAGTTTGTGGGGTACATGCATTAGATGAGCTTAACAACCAACGTCCTATCTGCTTTAGATACACATTAGATGTTCCATAGCAGTTTTTGTAATAGGCGTTTGCTCCAGTGTCTTTGGAGTACATTTTCTTTCTCCTTGCTGTTGTGCTGAGTGTTTGTTGTCTTCCTGGCTGCTGTCCATCTCGAATGCAGCAGCATTTCAGTGGTGCTGTATGTACTCTCTCAAGTGCTCTGTGATCCTTTGGGACAGAAGTTACTATATAAACTACATCAATATAGTATTTTCAGTATAGGCCTGATCTCTTATCCATCCATTCCCTTTGCCCTCCCCGCTCTTACCTTCAGAGATTCTATAGTGGCTTGCTTGTAAACCTTTTCTCCTGGATCTCTTTTCCTAGGGCTTTCTTGAGCTTTGGGTTTTCGTATCACAAATCTATCCATGATGGACACTTAAAGGTCTCCAAGTTATTGGTTACGTGCAGCAGCTGTTTCAGTGAGAAAACAATTGTCCATTTTCTTTTATGAAACTGTATTGGTAATACTGCTTTAACTTAAAGGCAGATTGTTGACAGAAATACCAGAAAAAATAACCTAGAAGCCTGAGCTGAAGGTAAGTAGGGGAAAAGGTGGGGAAAGGGGGCTTTTGATGGCAATGTTACACTGAGCCCCAAATACAATGAAGCTGCAGGGCACAAATGAGGATTGGGGGCAGTGGGGGGCTTGGGCTGCTACCGTTTATCTCTGGGGCTGGCTAGGAGCGGGGATTTGTGGCTGGAGATTTGGGATGACACTACAGGGTACGCAAAGGGGGTGCAGCACCGTGCTACAACATGCTCCGTGGGGACTGGCGTGGGGTGCCCAGCTCATGCCCCAGAGGGAGGGATAGAGTCGGGGGGCCCGGCCCGCAGGGGGAGGAAGGAGGGATGGAGGCGGGGGGGCCGGCCCGCAGGGGGGGGAGGGATGGAGGCGGGGGGCCCGGCCCGCAGGGGCGGGGGGATGGAGGCGGGGGGCCCGGCCCGCAGGGGGAGGAAGGAGGGACGGAGGCGGGGGGCCCGGCCCGCGGGGGAGGAAGGAGGGACGGAGGCGGGGGCGCGGGGAGGGATGGCGCGGGGTGTCTGGAGGGGGGCGATGGGCCCGGGGTTCTGCTGCCCGGAGCCGGGGACTTGGTGGTTGCCCGGCGGGGCTCGGGGCGCACGGGCCGGGCAGCAGCGACCCCCGGGGGCTGCAGGCGGCCAGTTACACGCTCCCCGGAAGTGACTCGCCTCGTAGTTCCCGGCGAAGGCAGCTCCCCGTCTCCGCCCCAGCTCAGCTCCGACAGGGAAACTGCTTCTCCCGCCAGGCCCCGCGGCGAGGGAATTCTCGCGATATCCCTCGAGCCCCGTCCTGCGCCTGAGGGCCGGACGTGGGGGCCCGACGCTATAAACAACTCCCCCGGGGGGAGAGGAGGGGCAAGATGGCGGCGCCGCGGGGGAACCTGTCGGGGCTGGGGCTCGTTCTGCTGCTCCTGATGTGCGGGAGGGGCTGGGCTGCCGCGGGCTCCTCCGAGGCCTTTGACTCGGCGCTGGGGAGCACGGCCTCGTGCCACCGGGCCTGTCAGCTGACCTACCCCCTGCACACCTACCCCAAGGTACGGGGCCCCCGCCCCCTCCCCGCACGAGCCTCTCAGGGTACAGCGCCCCCCGCCCCCGCGCTAGGGGGCTCCCCCTACACCTGCCTCGAGGTACGGGGCTCCCCGTCCCCCGCGCACGTAGCCAGACACCGCCCCCTGCGCTCCGGCCCCAGGGCCTTCCGCCGGGGTCCCCCTGCTTCTCCCCAGCTGGGGCCACCCCGATCTGCGAGTCAGTCAGACTCTCTTGGTATGACAGGCTGGGCGAGTGTTGCCAGAGCATGAGAGACTCCTCAGGTATTTGTGGGGGTGAGGATGACTCGCTTCCCCCGCCCGATAGCTTCTGAGGTTTGTTCACCCTGGTCCACTGGTTGCTGGTTATTTCTTATCTGGTTGCAGGTGCCTCTAGGTATGGGGCCCTTGGCTAGGAAGTTTTCCCCCTACACACCAACCCCAAGATATGCCCTGTTCCTTTCTCACCACCACCCCCCTTTCCTATGGGATATAAATAGATTACATGAGGTAATCTCTCTTATTGGATCAACTTTTGTTTGTGGATGGTAAAAGCTTTTGAGCTACACAGACAGATCTCTTCTTCAGGTCGGGGTAAGGAAGTAGACCTGAAGAAGAGCTCTGTGTAGCAGTCATTAATCGCTCTGTAAAATATAACCTTTTGGGGGAGCAGGTTGTTTTGTTTACCAGGTAAGGCAATACCGTTTGCTCTTAGGATCGATATGTTCAAAAGCTATTCAAGCACAGCACATCCAGATTTTGTTGTTGTGGGGTTTCCATGTGTCCTGTTTTCTTCTCCATCCTTCCCTCAAAGAAACAATGCCAACTTGATGTGGGCTGCTCCAGCTTTAAAACCATACAAAATATCTTTGTGTGTTGAGAAGTAAAAAGTCCTGAATCATGACATTCATAAAACATTTGAATGATAGAGGATGAAGTCTGAAGAGTGGTTTAAAAAATGAGCACCCCAAAAAACTTCCACCCCTGGGTTCTAGTTAACTTAGACACCATGAAAGACTTCTGCCTATCTTTATAAAAGGAAGGTGTTGGAAAACTGTTTCCCCCAGCTCTGTTTCATGCTGAGCTTCAGCATCAGTTCAGGATTCTATAGAATTCTGCATTACTGTTGGAATTTGGAAAATTCATTATTCTTTTCAGTCATGTATGAATTTTTGACTGGTAATATACTTTATTCTCTATCTGCAGCGGTGTAACAGGTTGAGTTCAAAATGTGGGGTGCACAAACAAATGAAGGAGATGAGTAATAGAGCAGAAAGTTTGAAGTGTGGAATTAATGTTTTTAGGATAAAACTACATAACCATGGTTTTGAGACAGTAACTGTGATGTGTATATACTTCAACAATGAGTGGAAGTAACAAAGACTTGTGTAGATGGAATGAAATGTATATCTAGAATATGGGACTTTATGCTGCATGTTGAGATGTCTAAGCATGATACCAATTGCAAAAAAGGCCAAAGTTTGGGAACTGAATCATTGTAAGATCAAACATCTTTCTTCCTTTAATCCCAACCCAAACATTTTTCCTACTGCAGATGAAATTTCAGACTCCTATGGTGAAGCATAGTTCCTTTTTTTTTTTGAGGACTTTGGCAAGTTTTTGAAGGAAATTGAGACTCTGGTGTTTCTAGTAGCTTTTAGAGTTTTTAAAAATCTAAACACTTTGAGGTCATCATTATAGTATACATCATAAAGAGGCCAATAAAATGACACACACAATTTTCTTCCTACTGAGTCCTTTTTGACTTAAACAATCTATCCTGTGTTGATTTTAAGCACTACCTACCACTAAGCTGCCAAATAGAAATAGAGGTGGCAGGCAACTTTATTTTGGAAACATTCATTGTTTGGTTTAACATATTAAAGAGAAACTTCATTAAGACTTGTCAAAAGAATCTCTGTGTGCATCATACCTGCCAAAGCCAATTCAATATGAATATCAACATCTGAGGCATATTTTCTGCAGCAGGATATTTCTATTAGACAGACAGTCAAGGTTGTTAGGCTTTATTTAAAAAAAAAAAAATCTTGACCCAGCTTGGCAGTTATTTTATACTGCAAAAACCTAGAACATCAGAACATCTGTGTCTGAAAGAAAAACACATCCATTTATTTACAATGGGTTGGTTATGTGGTAAGGTGTGGTGTGTTTGCCTTGATTCTTTAATAATGGATTCAAAGTTCTCTCCACCTGAAAAACAGATCGTGACAACCATAAGCATGAGGACAGAGCCAAAAGACCTGTCTTGAGTTTTCCTGTTAACAGATTCACATGGTGTCAAATGCAGATTAAGTGTTTACAGCAACGCTACAAACAACCAGTTTTGTTGGTCCTAACATATGAGAAAGATAAGGTAAGTGGGCTAATATATTTTACTGGACCAGCTTCTGTTGGAGGAAGATACAGACTTTCAAACTACACAGAGTTCTTCAGGTCTGTGGAAAGAAGTCGGACGCTTTTTGAAAGCTTGTGCTTTCCACCAACAGAAATTTGTCCAGTGAAAGATATTACCTTATCTATCTTGTCTCTGACATAGAAAATATTCCACATTGTGGAACTAGATAACTCTCTATTTTTATTACTTTGCTTTAAAAAACAAGCAAAACTTCTAAGATACCAGGGAAGTAGGTACTTGCCAAGGCCTCATTTAAACACAGTTTTTCTACCAGTAGGGTATACTAAAGTTTGGGGGCATGTGTTTTTATCTAAATAGTTATACTGTTACAACTCCTAGTTATACTTGTGCAACTTAGTGTGGCCGTAGTTATACTAATATAAAGGTGCCGTATACCAGTGTAGCTTATTCCCCTTTCCATAAGGAAATAAGCTATGCTTGTGTGACTGTGGCCACACTAGGAGGGTTGTACTGCCTTAGGTATACCAGTACTGCTCTAGCTATACAACTTTTGTGAGTAGACAAGCCCTCAGATGAAGTCTACCTTACAGACACCATTTATCTGCCACATGGTACTTCTAGCAATTAAAACAGTATGTTTCTCACAGCTAAGGGAGTATTTTCTTGTGAAACAAAGTACTATAGCACTTCATTAATTATTGGGAGAAGCATTACGTTGCTTTTTACTTTGTCTTCTGAATGCTACCATACTGTAATCTTGATTGGGGCATTATACACAGAGGTTGATATAGTCCCTGCCCTGCAGAGCTTACAGTCTAAGACTGGAACATATGAAGGGTGTGAAAGAGGGTGACCATCAAATAGGAACATTGATATACCTTTTTTTAATACACTTGCTGTATCTTAGGGTACGTCTACACTACGGGACTATTCCGAATTTGCATAAACCGGTTTTGTAAAACAGATTTTATAAAATCGAGTGTGCGCGGCCACACTAAACACATTAAATCGGTGGTGTGCGTCCATGGTCCGAGGCTAGCGTCGATTTCTGGAGCGTTGCACTGTGGGTAGCTATCCCGTAGCTATCCCATAGTTCCCGCAGCCTCCCCCGCCCCTTGGCATTTCCGGGTTGAGATCCCAGTGCCTGATGGGGCAAAAATCATTTTCGCGGGTGGGTTCTGGGTACAGCCTCACCCCTCCCTCCTCCCTGACAGCGGCAGACAACCGTTTCGCGCCTTTTTTGCTTGGTGAAACCGTGCAGACGCCATAGCACAGCAAGCATGGACCCCTGCTCAGCTCCATACCGCAATCGTGGATGTTTTTAAACACCTCGCGCACTCTCGTGCAGTATATGCTGAACCAGGACCTTCGAACCGAGGCGAGTAAGAGGCGGATACGGCAGCGCGGCGATGACAGTGATGAGGACGTGGACACAGAATTATCTCAAACCGCGGGCCCCGCGCTTTGGAGATCCTGATGGTAATGGGGCAGATTCTATCCATTGAACGCCGATTTTGGGCCCGGGAAACAAGCACTGACTGGTGGGACCGCATTGTGTTGCAGGTGTGGGACGATTTCCCAGTGGCTGCGAAACTTTCGCATGCGTAAGGGCACTTTCATGGAACTTTGTGACTTGCTTGCCCCTGCCCTGAAACGCCATAATACCAAGATGAGAGCAGCCCTCACAGTAGAGAAGCGAGTGGCGATAGCCCTGTGGAAGCTTGCAACGCCAGACAGCTACCGGTCAGTCGGGAATCAATTTGGAGTTGGAAAATCTACTGTGGGGGCTGCTGTGATGCAAGTAGCCAAAGCAATCACTAAGCTGCTGCTACGAAAGGTTGTGACTCTGGGAAACGTGCAGGCCATAGTGGATGGCTTTGCTGCAATGGGATTCCTAACTGTGGGGGGGGCGATAGATGGAACCCATATCCCTATCTTGGCACCGCAGCACCAGGGCACCCAGTACGTAAACCGGAAGGGGTACTTTTCAATGGTGCTGCAAGCATGGTGGATCACAAGGGACGTTTCACAAACATCCACGCGGGATGGGCCAGGGAGGGTTCATGACGCTCGCGTATTCAGAAGCACTACTCTGTTTAAAACGGCTGCAACAAGGGACTTACTTCCCAGACCAGAAATAACAGTTGGGGATGTTGAAATGCCTGTCGTTATCCTGGGGGACCCAGCCTACCCCTTGATGCCATGGCTCATGAAGCCATACACAGGCAGCCTGGACAGTGGTCAGGATCTGTTCAATTACAGGCTGAGCAAGTGCAGAATGGTGGTGGAATGTGCATTTGGCCGTTTAAAGGCGCGCTGGCGCACATTACTGACTTCGCTCAGACCTCAGCCAAACCAATGTCCCCTATGTTATTGCTGCTTGCTGTATTCTCCACAATCTCTGTGAGAGTAAGGGGAGACCTTTATGGCGGGGTGGGAGGCTGAGGCAAATCACCTGGCCGCTGATTACGCGCAGCCAGACACCAGGGAGATTAGAAGAGCACACCAGAAGCGGTGCGCATCAGAGAAGCTTTGAAACGAGCTTCATCAATGGCCAGGGTACAGTGTGACTGCTGTGTTTGTTGATGAACACCCAACCCCCTTGATTGACTCAGTCCCTGTAAGCAACTCCCCCTCCCCCGTCGCGTACAGCTTACTTATGCAAATAAAGTCCTCATTTAAAAAGCATGAATTCTTTATTGATTCATTATAAAAAGAGGGAGAGAAGTAAGGGTGTGCTTTGGGAGGATGAAAGGATGTATGGAGAAGGCCATTAAAAAAATAAAATTAATATAAACGACATCCTTCTGGTTTTGCTGTCAACGGGGGTGGAGTGGGCGGGGTGCACGGAGCCTCCCCCCACGCGTTCTTACTCGTCTGGGTGAGGAGGCTAAGGAACATGGTGAGGGGGGAGGGTGGTTATACAGGGGCTGCAGCGGCACTCTGTGATCCTGCTGCCGTTCCTGAAGCTCCACAAGACGCCGGAGCATGTCAGTTTGATCACGCAGCAGCCCCAGAGTTGCATCCCGCCACCGCTGATCTTCCTGCCGCCACCGCTGATTTTCCTGCCGGTCTTCCTGCCGCTACCTCTCATCTCGGTTGTCCCTCCTGTCCTCACGTTCATCCCTCCTGTCCTCACGTTCACTGGCCTCTTTCCTGTAATTTGAAACCACGTCCTTCCACTCATTCAGATGAGCTCTTTCATTGCGTGTAACTTCCATAATATCCGAGAACATCTCATCTCGCGTCTTCTTTTTCCTCCGCCTTATCTGTGCTAGCCTTTGGGATGGAGGAGGGACGCTTGAAATATTTGCAGCTGCATGAGGGAGATAAATATTTAGAAAGATACATTTTACAGAACAATGGTTATACTCTTTCACAGTTGGAAAAGCACTATTCACCTTACATAGCACATGTGATTTCCCTACAAGGTCGCATTTTTCATCTTAATAGTGCCTGCTTGCAAACTCTTGGGTTACAGATCTCAGACACAGGTCCAGGCATCAGGATTCAGCTTGCATGCGGCCATGGTAAGCCACTGTCTCAGTGATTTTACCCCTCCCCCCCCAACGCATGGCTAATACCACGCTAGCTCCCTGCTAATCAACAACCTTCCCCCTCCCCCCACCCACTGCTTGTCCGGTAGCTTGGGGAAGATCGCCTGCCGGTGACCAAACAGAAAAGATCATCGGCATTTCACTCCTCCCCTCCCCCCGCTTCGCTACGTGCAGGAAAGTGTTTTTTTTAAGCTGCTGCATTCCACGGAACCCAGTAGAAAAATGGCCACCCCCCCTTACTTAAATTCCTGATTTCTAACCAGGTTATCCTGAACGATATCACTTTGGCTGAGGATTAACAGAACAAGATAAAGAGCGCATGCTTCTTGAATGCCAGCAGTCACCGGGACCATACGCCGCTATGCTTTGCCACGCAATGATACCTGATTACTTGCTACATGCATGGCATGGTAAAGTGTCCTACCATGGTGGGCGGAACAAGGATGCTTTGCCCAGAAACCTTCTGCAAAGGCTTCTGGAGTACCTACAGGAGCGCTTCATCGAGATGTCCCTGGAGGATTTCCTCTCAATCCCCGGACATGTTAACAAACTTTTCTAAGTAACTATACTGTCTGCGAATGCGTCCCAAGTCCTCAGGGCAAATCAAATCATTAAAAAAGGCTTGCTTAAAAAACACTGTTTGCTATTTGCAAAGGTACACTCACCAGAGCTCCCTTCCATGGCGTCATTCTCTGGAATAGTTGCTTGTGAGGGCTGGGAGCAGGGTAATTCTGTCAGGGTGATAAAAAGCTCCTGGCTGCTGGGGGTCACGGAGTGCTGTGTGCTCTCTGCGAGGTCTTCCTCCTCTTCTTCATCTTCATCTTCCCCGTCTGACATGGCAGAGATTACAACCCCCACCTCGGAATCCACGGTCAGGGGTGGGGTACTTGTGGCGCAGCCCCCTAAAATTGCATGCAGCTCAGCATAGAAGCGGCATGTTTTTCGACCTGCCCCGGACCTTCCGTTTGCTTCTTTGGTTTTCTGGTAGGCTTGTCTGAGCTCCTTAACTTTCACTCTGCACTGCACGGAAGTCCCTGCTGTGGCCTTTATCCGTCATAGACTTAGAAATTCTTTCAAATACTTTTTCATTTCGTCTTTTGGAACGCAGTTCTGTTAGCACTGAATCCTCTCCCCATATAGCGATCAGATCCATTACCTCCCGAGCGGTCCATTGCTGGGGCTCTTTTTCGATTCTCAGGAGACTGCATTGTTAACTGTGCTGATGAGCTGTGCGTTGGTCACCTGTGATGATGAGCTCTCCACGCTGGGGAAGCAGGAAATGAATTTCAAAAGTTCGCGGGGCTTTTCCTGTCTACCTGGCCAGTGCATCCGAGTTGAGAATGCTGTCCAGAGCGGTCAGTGGTGCACTGTGGGATAGCTCCCGGAGGCCAATACCGTCGATTGCGGCCACACTAACCCTATTCCGATATGTTAATACCGATATTAGCGCTACTCCTCTCGTCGGGCAGGAGTACAGAAACCGATTTAAAGAGCCATTAAAATCGATATAAGGTGCCTCCTAGTGTGGACGGTTGTGGCGTTAAATCGGTTTTAGGCTCCTAAAACCGATTTAAACGCCTAGTGTAGACCAGGCCTTAGTTTTGTAATTACATAAAGGAATATTCTTCTCCCTTACTTTCCGTCAGCATAACCAGTAAATAGGATGTTGACTAGTTGTTTTGGCAAGTAAGTAGCCTCGACCCAGGAATAGTGCACCACAAAATATACTCTAGTTACTTATTTTGACAACTTTTTACTTCTAATTATAGTCTATAATAAATAATTGTTGTTTTGAAGATGAATAGTATATTGTCATTATGACTCCTCACTGGTAGCATTTGCCATTAAATCTTTGAGAGGTAAGGACTGCCAACTTTCTGTGTGAATTAGTGAAGTGAAGGTTAATGGGTTCTACTTTGATTCTTTAGCAGCTAGCACCTTGATTTTTTTTAAAGCTATAATTTTTCAGAAATGCATTTTTGAACTTGCTGACTTTAATGATCTGTCTATTCAAGGCTGGCTCCTTGCTGAATAAAGAACTGTGTTCTGCTTGGACTAAGGAAGTCCATATCAGAATTGCCCAATAATTTTAAATAACTGTAATTTGCTTTTGTTCCGGACTGTACAGACCTTAGTGTTTGGCTGGCTTCTAAGGTTTTCTTTTTGTTTGGGTTTTTTTTCCACGGTAGCTTTTATAGTACTCAGAAAAGTAGTATGTTGCTACCCTAGGTTCTTGGATGGAGTATTAGTAATTTCTTTAGCAACCCTGCTTTTCTTGTAACTTCCCAGGAAGAGGAACTGTATGCATGTCAGCGAGGCTGCAGACTGTTTTCTATTTGTCAGTTTGTGGATGATGGAATTGACTTGAATCTGACCAAACTGGAATGCGACTCTGGTAAGATAATTCTGTGCTCTTTCTACAAGATGTAATGTGAAGAGACAAATAAAGGGAAGAGCGGAAACATATAAAGGGATATTGTCAATTTGACTTTTTTTAAATTGATCTTACTCTGTTTAAAAAAAAAAAAAAAAAAAAAAATTTGAGCACTCATTAAAAGTTATCAAATTTTTAAAAGGGGTTTCTGCTTTGAGCCTTTAAAATAAGGGTCCTTTTGGCCAAGGTTAAAACTTACCCAATGTAACCATATTAGGTATAAAATGGTTAGCTGACAATGTAATTTTCAAGCTGATGGTGTCCCTTTTACTCCATGCAACATTGTGCAGTGACAACCTAATAAATTACATCAGTTGCAATGATTTTCCTAGCCCTGTCTATTTGTTGGGACAGCATGGCTTTGTATTTACTTCAGCTGAAATGTTTGCTTTACAAAACACAAATCTTGGTGAACTGTATACTGTACTACATCACTGGTATGGCCTCATTCAACTAAATTTTACAATCTCTTTGCTATGGAAAGAGAAACAAATCTTAACTACATTCTCTGCCTTGCATGTAGTTAAACAACTTGGGAGCTGGGTTTGTCTTGTTGAATTAAGCCATTAAATATCAAGCATTCATGAATAACTAATTGTTTAAAAAGATTAATTATCTGAAGATCAGACAAGGAATGTCGATAATTAAAACTGTGAAAAGACTGTACTTGTTACAAACTATATACCAAGCTAATATTTCTTTGTAGTTCTGTAGTACTTCCAGCCAAGGATCTTAAAGCAATTGATAAACATGAAGGTTCGTGTACTGAAATTAAAAGTGTGGTGTGAACCACGCAAGGCAGGAGAGGGAGCAGCTCTCCCTGTGTAGTCTAAAAGTGGGTAAGTGCCAACTCAGCACTAAAAAGAGGCTCAATCTTGTGCTGAAGGCCAAAGGGGCAGTGGCCAGCTCCAATAGCAGAGAGAGTTGGGGAAAGGCACTTTAATGCAATACAGAGCTGTGTTATATGGGCTGGAAATAGGCTAGAGCTGCAGAGAAGCAGTATCCTGTGCACAGCTGTGATCCAGGCATTTCTTTTCAATTGCCAAACCACACATCAAGGGATATCATAAAAAGGGGTGGTGCAGCAAAAGTCCAAATGTAGAGTTGAGTCTGAATTGTTGCCTCCTTTCCTGTACGACATTGCCACCCTGGGCTGTTGCCTTCTGCCTGTTCATTTGCAGTGGTCTTATAACACTGATTTTGTTCATTGCTTGGTGGCTGTCCTGTGCTTTGTGATGCACTCCCTGGCCATTGTTCAGTTCTGTCTCTAGGTGCTTCTGTGACTGCCGATTCTGTGGCTTTGTAACTGTTTTACCATAGGACTGCTGCTCAGGCTCCTGAGAACTGCACACTCAGTTATTTGGCTGATTACTGTGCATTCCCTGCCAGGATTTTGTCTGCCTTGTTTCCATAGGCTGCCCATATCTGGTTGTATGCGTGTTCATTTTCCTCTTCCTTGAGAAAATGGATAGTATTTACGTTCAGTATGCACTTTTACTTGTCACGCCTGTTCTTTTTGTGCCTTCTGGCCTAAGCTTCCCAGTACCCTAGTGAGAGAGGATTATCCCCAGGTGTAGGGACTTTCCCCAAGGTCATACTGCAGGTGGGTGGCTAAGCCACAAATAGAATACAAATCTTCTGGCTTCTCTCCTGTAATTGCTAGTCTGTCCTTTATTTTAAGTATTGGATACGGATATTTGGAAATAAGAGCAGAGCTGACTCTATCTTTTTGATAGAGCTTGAAATTGGTATAGAAAGTCTAACTATACTCATGCAACACTGATGGGCAAACCCTCCTTTGTTTCCTGTTATGCCATGGCTCTCTGAGGTTTGATAGATTCTTCTGTTAGTTTACTTCCATCCTCTGGAGCAAAACTTGAACTCTTTCATGGTATGTGGGAGGGAAGGCCATAGTACTGTGGGAGGGTCTTTCAGAACTCTGGTTGGTGATCCATGCCATCTCTGGTACAAAATCCTTGCCTATTCTACTGGGTTGAGGCTGTGTTAATTTACGTCACTATGTTGGAATTTTCTATACCAGTAATTGCTCTTTCTTTATTTTGATTGTTTTTTGCTTTTCCTCATTTTTGTGATCAAATGCTGTTGCTGCATTCAGTTTTTAGATATAACCCAGTTTTATGCCTATTCTAGATAGATCATCTAGATTACATCAGCCCAAAGAACCCAGTACCAGTATTGGTACATTGCTCTCATATTATTCCTTAGGTGGGATTGGGAGTCTTTAAAATTGTCCCTTGAGTCCTTATCCAACTGTACCTACACCTTACACTCGTGCTTTCAGTTGCTGACTTAAGATGTGAAATTATTTTCAATTTACGCAACGTTTCTTCTTTGCAGCTTGTACTGAAGCGTATTCCCAGTCTGATGAACAATATGCTTGCCATCTTGGGTGCCAGAATCAGCAACCATTTGCTGAACTGAGACAAGAGCAAGTAAGCATGTAGCATGTTTGTCAAATGCACCTACTTTTTTTTCTGCTGCTCAGATTGTCTCACTTTTTTTTTCAAATTTAATAAGTGTGTGTGTAGAAAGATGGAGAGAAATTCTCTATTTAAAGACTAAAACCTTACTGGGGACAGTGTTAAATTGTTTGAATATGTATAGAACAAATTGAAAACCAGTTAGTGATGTGTTTACAGTTAATGTCCCTGATGCCAAGGATTCATCTCCTTTTCCCTCTGACACTGGTGAGATCATTCTGGAGTGACATGATGGACTCAGCACAGAGCTTCATAACTTCCTCATGGACCTTCTACCTTCAAGCAGATGATGGCAAAATAGTTATATTCCAGGTGCTTGCTTGCTTTTTTACTTTTACAAGGCTTTGGGTATCCTGGGTGTTAACTGTTGATCTCCTTAGTCTTCCAATCACACAACAGATAGCAGAGCCGTCTCGGCAAGTAACTGCATGCTTAATGTTTGGCAGCAGTCAGTCTCTCTTTGTAGTGGTCACTGGATTTGCAAGGTAGAAAGATTAACTTAAATGGATAGTGTGTCAAAAAATTTTCCCATTTCTTTTGCAAATGTGAATGATGCTTATGGGATGACTATAAGTTTAAGGTTAATTGAAGCTTTATGAAATACAAATAAGACCTTACAATTTTCATTATTGTTTTAGTCAAAGCCAGAAGTTCAATATGTTCCACAGGACACCACAGATCTGAAAGAATCATCGTTGAGCAAAACCTCCTGTAAGTTAGTTTGGGTTCTCTAGAGTGCAAATGAAAATATTCATAACTTGCAAGAGTAAGTCAAATCTTCCACAAAGGAAAAAGTCATTATGGGCAGACTGTCACCTTCACCCTGTATACATTGCAACAAAGGCCATAGTAATAAATAAACTCTTTTTAAAATGTATTTTAAATATAGTGTGGTATTTATGCCCTTGCCACACTGGAATTAGAACCATTTTAAAGAAGCTTTCTACTATCAGTGTCATGGTATAGACAGGGACTATATGAGACTAGAGTTTTTTAAACACAAGTCTTTTTTTAAATTGTAACCTTGTAATGGAGCTGTCATTGTGATATTTCAGCAGACCTACAGCCAAGAGGTTCACAGACACACAGAGGATTTTTTGAAGAGGAGGAAAGCAATAGCTTTTTCAAATGTCTGTCTATGTATGTATCTTCTACTGTCTTGTAAAAGCTTAAATGGTAGGATGACTTTCCTTCCCCATATATTTTACATGTCATATACTCCATCAGAGAATCTTAAGCTGACAGAACTGTATTAAAGAAAAATGATGTTTTGGAGGAGCTGTTAAAGGGGAGGTCTTGAGCACTTGTGTTATCAAGAAAATAGATATTGGCCACAATATACTTGTCTATTTGGCCAACCTAATCTCTCCATGCAGTTTAACCTAACCATGATATTTGTCATTTCCTGTCCCACACTACTGATATTTTGCTGCAAACTGTTAAACAGCTGCTACATTTCACTCGTCTCCTAGATCTGGCTGCATATCAGGGTGAAGGGATTGATTGGTGTGGTACTTTGGGATTGTCTAGTGTGAAAGGTGCTGAATAAATAAGCAGTTTTGCTTTATTTCTAGATTGATAGGATACAATATAACTTTGCTCTTTTTCTTTCATTAATCTTTGCTACTGAGCAGCAGGATGCATTCACACACTTCTAGACATACAAAACAATGGGGTCTAAATTAGTTGCAAGAAAGATCTTGACATCATTGTGAGAAGTACACTGAAAACATCTCAATGTGCAAGAGCAGTCAAAAAAGCTAACAATGTTAATAACTAGAGAGGAATAGATACAAAAACAGAAAATCCATGGTACACCTACATATTGAATACTGCATGCAGTTCTAGTCACCTCATATCAAAAAATATTTTAGAATCAGAAAAGGTACATAAGAACGGCCATAGTGGGTCAGACCAAAAGTCCATCTAGCCTAGTATCCTGTCTTCAACAGTGGCCAGTGCCAGGTGCCTTAGAGGGAATGAACAGAACAGGTAATCAAGTGATCCATCCGCTGTCACCCATTCCCAACTTCTGGCAAACAGAGGCTAGGGACACCATTCCTGCCCATCCTGACTAATAGACATTGATGGACCTATCCTCCATGAATTTATCTAGTTATTTTTTTAATCCTGTTAGTCTTGGCCTTCACAACATCCTCAGGCAAGGAGTTCCACAGGTTGACTGTGCGTTGTAAAAAATACTTCCTTTTGTTTGTTTTAGACCTGCTGCCTATTAATTTCATTTGGTGGCCCATAGTTCTTGTGTTATGAGAAGGAGTAAATAACACTTCCTCATTTACTTTCTCCACACCAGTCATGATTTTATAGACCTCTATCATATCCCCTCTTAGTCTTCTCTTTTCCAAGCTGAAAAGTCCCAGTCTTATTAATTTCTCCTCATAAGGCAGCTGTTCCATAACTCTAATCATTTTTGTTGCCCTTTTCTGAACCTTTTCCAAGTCCATTATCTTTTTTGAGATGGGGCAACCACATCTGCACGCAGTATTCAAGATGTGGGCATACTGTGGATTTATATAGAGGCAATATATTTTCTGTCTTATCTATCCCTTTCTTAATGATTCTCAACATTCTGTTTGCTTTGTGACTGCTGCTGCACATTGAGTGGATGTTTGCAGAGAACTATCCACAATGACTCCAAGATCTTTCTTGAGTGGTTAATGATAATTTAGACCCCGTCATTTTATATGAATAGTTGGGTATCCCTAAACCTTCAACTGCCAGAAGCTGGGACTGGGTGATAGTGGATGAATCACTCCATTGTCCTGTTCTGTTCATTTCCTCTGAAGCATCTGGCACTGGCATCTGTCAGAAGACAGGATACTGGGCTAGATGGACCATTGGTCTGACAAGTATGGTCATTATGTTCTTTAGAATTGCACCAAACATTTGGCTGCTATTTCCTTGGTATAATGAGGTTCTTAAGGCAGAAAGAGATTAGAGATTTTGCTGTCATACATTCAAAATGCAATTAATGGAGAGATTTGTTGGCAAAATAGCTTAAAGTAGGAGTCCGCTTGGGATCTAGTAAAGAAACTGCCAGACTTGATTTGTTGCGCTTCCCTACCCTGTACCTGAAGGACAGGTAACTAAGTTGGGGTGGGAGACTGGTTTCCCAGACTCTTCCAGTGAAGCATTCAACTGAATGATCTAGACATGGGAATGCAGATTGGTAAAACCCAGTGTGTGTCTTTAGGAATGACAGTTTAAGAAAACAGGATAAACAACTTTAACGATGCTCATTACATTTCAGAAATTCTGGTTGGATTTTAACTACTACACTTGTTCTCTCCGTACTGGTGCTACTCTGGATTTGTTGTGCTACTGTTGCTACAGCTGCACAGCAGTATGTTCCATCTGAGGTAAAGCTAATTATTCTATAGCTTACATCACCTTGACGTTATTCATATTACTTAGTGTCTGAAATGCTATAGGGTCTTAGGTGTAGAGCTGGTTTTTTGGTTCACTGGCTGTTCTGCAAAATTAAAAATTAAAATTGCTAGAATCGAACTAAAAATGTTGGCAAATCAAGTCAGTGCATTTTTGATCTGGGTTTAACAAAATTTCATTTGCATCAAAATGAATCACTTTGTGTTGGGACATCTTAAAAATAAAGACAAGAATTGTAAAGTCCAGATTCACAAAATGGGTGGAGAAGGTGGTGGGGGTGCCTCCCTTTATAACCTTTAGCCCAGTAGATAGGGCACTTAGCTGGGATGTGGGTCACCTGTGTTCCCCTCTCTGCCGGCTGTGGAGCAGGGATTTGAACTTTGGTCTCCCACATGGCAGAAGATGCCCTATTGGCATTTGGGGTAGGTCTCAATCTCTCAAAGTTGTTCAATTGTGTGTAAGTAAATTAAAGTCATTGGACCAAGGACATAAATGTAGGTCTCCCATCTCCAAGGTGAGTGCCCATAACTGTGAGGCTATAGTCATTCTCACTATTACTATTCTCATTCTCACATTCTCAACGACTATTCAAGCATTTTGTTGAAGCTGTTCCACTTTGTATAAATGACAAAGACCGTGAAATGACTGCAGTGTCATGATTATGGCTCTCACCTTGGAGGTGAGAAACCCAAGTTAGTGTCCTTATTCCAATAACTGTTTAATTACAGTGTTTACACACAGTGGAACAACTTCAGTGAGAGAGAGAGTTGTGATCTAGAATACCATCCCATATCCCAGTGCTTAGGGCAGTGATACTCAATTAGATCTACCTGTGGGCTGTTGGGTTGCCCAGTGTCTGTTTTTTGACTGGAACATCCAGTCGAAAAGGGACCCTGGTGCTGACCAAGCCACTAAAAATCCAGTCAGCGGGGCTAAGGCAGGCTCCAGGAAGCGGCTGGCATGTCAGCCTCCTAAGCACAGGGGCAGCCCTGGGTGCTCTGCGCGATGCCCTCACCCCGAGTGCTGGCTCCGCAACTCCCATTGGCTGGGAACCCTCTTGCCCATGGTAACCATGTTTGACAACTGGACATTTGTTTCTAGTATCTTTTTGCCGGAGCAGCGTGAGACCTAGGGATGTATGGTTACAGGTTGCATTCACTAAACCATTAAAGGGGTTTTAATAAGATTGTGAGAAGGCTGAGAATGGCAGGAACCTGTGGACATGATGTGGGTGAATGGCAGGAATCTGACTGGAGGAGGAGAGAAACGACTGGCTGAACTGACTTCCCCCCACTCTCCTTCCTCTAAAAATATGCAACACTGGCAAGTACCACACTCATTCTGACAGGAACATGTCAGTCCTAGCCTGGGACTCAGACTCAACTGTGAACATGAATTTCAGATGTCATGGAAAATGCAAAGTGTGTCATAGTAAGAGTTGAAGCATTGCTACTTTGAGGACCTTCAAAACCTCATGAGAAATGTCCGATCATAGTTATATGCCAGAAGCTGGGAATGGGTGATGGGATGGATCACTGGGTGATGACCTATTCTGTTCATTCCCTCTGAAGCACCTGGTATTGGCCACTGTCGGGAAAACAGGCTACTGGGCTAGATGGACTGTTGGCCTGACCCATTATGGCCATTCTGTGTTTTTATGGCTAAGCATGTCTTGAGTCTTGCATTCAGAATCTGTAATGATACGATCTTTTTAAAATAAGTTTAATTATTTCAGAAGCTGAGCATCTATGGAGACTTGGAGTACATGAATGAAAAACTGACCAGATACCCAGCTTCTGCTCTTGTTGTTGTTCGATGCAAGACTGATGAACATGAAGAATCAGGACCTCCACCCACAAAAGTTAATCTGGCTCATTCAGCAATTTAAATAGTTTAAAAGAATTTAATAGACTAATTCTAGCAGTTCTATCAACTCCTGGTGGGTTTTTTATGGTTTCTTCAGCTGCGGGGCTTAGCGGTCAGTGTTTAAATGCAAATAAAGTTACAGAATCAACAAATCAGTCTGTCATGGAATCCTTGTTTTCCTCTAGTAGTGAAGAGAATTGCATGTTTAACTTGCAGTTTTTTCTCCAAATATATGTAATTGCTTTCACTGGAGTTTGCAATGTGTCTTTTTTGCTTAACAAAAACTGTAAATATGCTCACTACAGTTCCAGTCATTTCTAACTGTTCTATGATGTAAGATCGGAATTAGCTCTGTAAAAGTAAGATATAAATTCTAAGTGGGCAGATGATGCTTAGGTCAGGCATTTTCAGTTGTGAGTAACTAAGAACATTAATTGTAGAACTATTTGCAGAAATTTTATATTATCCGTTAGTCTTTGCAATAACCCTTTTCCCAAAAATAGAAATGTATTTTTTTACAGTTATCAATATTCAGAGCGTTAATGAGGTACTGCAGGTTGAGCTCAGGCTGTCAGAAGTGCAAGTTTTTAACGACTCATGGACGTATCCTTTTACATGCAAAAAAGAGACATGCTTATTCTTTTGACAAACTTTAGCCTTAAACTCTTCAATAGCTTGTTAGGTTAGAGCATACTTTTTCTGAAGGCACTCCCTTTGCTATACTGATTAACTAATTGGGTCCAGTTGTTTCATTGTCAGAAACAAATTGATTACTGAAAACTGAGAATAAATTTAGAAAAGTAGAATGACTGTAGCCTTTTGCTGTGGCTCTCAGTTAACCATGATGCACTCAGTATGAGTCTTATCTACAGCATCCCCCTAATATATGCAACCTTACCACATTCTGCTACAATTCAGTAACAGTATTTACTAATGTATTATGTGAGAATATTGTTATAAGTAGTTTGTCCAACACAGTTCTGTTCTTTACTACAGCAGTTATGATCTAGTGGTGCCTGCTAGGCATCTATAAGCAAGAAGGGACGGTGATGGTTTTCCTTACGAAGTCTCTTTGCAGATGTTTAGAAACTGGCCAAAATTATATCTCTGATATCTTTAACTTTATCCAATTGTCTACATTCAGGTTAGAAGTAGGCAATAGAAATCTACTGGTTTTGCAAAGCTTTTGTACTCTAGCAAAAATTATACTTGAGACGTTCCAGAGACTAACTTATTGCATGAATTAAAACCAGAAGAATAACTAAGTTTGGTTGAGAGTGAGGTTTAGAAACGGGTATGCATTTGGTAAGTTTCTGAAGTTTGAGGACTATATGGTTGTGGTTATAAATCATGTATTATGGGTCCATACTTAGAGTGCATACCACATACACTGTGGTGCTTGCTATATGTAGTAAGCATACACAGAGCTGCTACAAATCGGTGTTCTCTTCAAAACTATGTGCACCTTACATTTTTGCCATGAAGGGGTAAAGTTCAGAATCTAATTGTTCAAGGGGTCTAGTGTGTTAGTACAAACATTGAATTTAACCCCAATTACATAGTAACTTTTGGTTGATGTGGCATTGAAAGAGGATCTGACTTACAATCATGAAAGTTAGAGTGAAATGCTGTTCTTAACATGTCTTTATTAAATACCTAGGTTATACAAGGGTCTAAAAATGTGATGGTTGTGCAGTGCTTTAAAAACTGGTTCATAATCTGATGCCCCAAAATAGCTTTTTTTCTATATTTGTAGTAGTAATCAGTCCTAAGACTCTCATTTCTATGCAGTTATGTACTTCAGACATCAATACACAGCCTTGTTTAATGCAGAATGCTGATGTGCTAGCATCAAATGTAACTTGTGCAATGACAGTTTAAAATCTTTAGGTGCAAATGCGGACTTTATACCAGTGGCTATGGCTGGTATTCTTTGCACTAACTTTGTCTGCAGTGCAGTCCCTGAAGACATTTTAATTATCCCAAATCTTGACTTATAACTAGCATTGAATATAGCATATATGTAGCATTGAATCTGTTTTCCTTGTGATGTGTAAATGCTGGAAATAGTGTTTATATAGCCTCACTGAAAGTATAACTGTCCAGTTGCCTGTTTCACTATGTGTAGTACAGCTTTCATTATGTCAATGACTTTCATTTTTAACTCATGAGTGTAAAACTGTTTTTTCTTAACTTGTATTTCTAAAGGTGGATGTTTTCAAATGTTGAAATTTTTAATTATATTTGGGTTAATCAACAGCTTCTAGTTCTTATTTTTAGCTGTAATATCTGCTTAAACTTCTGAAAACCAGAAATGAAAGGAAGGAAAAAAAACAAATAAATAAAGGTTCACGTCTTGGGCCTTGTTACTTACCTGAAATGTTACGATACAATGAATAGATGCTGAAGTCCAGGACTCAGTAACACTCTACCATGGGTGACGCCTACAAAAGTTGAGTTCCTGTAATGAGCGTCTCAAGGTATTTAATTTCTGTAAACAAAACTATAGTCCAAAGAACCAGACTTTGACAGTATTATACATTTCAGGTTTTATCCAGGTCCGTTATCAGAATCAAACTAATGCCAGCAGTTCCTACGCTAAATACAGACTGCAATTCAGTCATCTTGGTACTTTGTAACCATTATTGGAGCAGACCTAGGTCTTATTTACCAGTTTTTAAGATAGCAAAACAATCTCTGTTCCTCTTCCCTATATTCAGATGCTCTGTTTTCTGAAACATTAATTTTGTGTGCAGTGATTTGGGTTTTGGCTCTGCCCACAAATGAAAACTTTAGTAAATTGCTTTAAGCTATTGTAGATGAGGACCAACTACTTCCTCACCTTCCTCTTCCCCATATTATTGTACATGTGACCTTTTCTCTCTTGTTTTTGAGAACTCAAAAACATCTAAACTTAGAAACAGGCATCCTAGGGTCTCCATTGCTCAATAAGCAGTGTATGATTTAAGTTACAAAAGACTGATAATTCCTGCTCCCCATGGTGCAGTGGCCATAGCTTATTGTACTGTCAGAGTCCTAGGTGAATGGAAGTCATAAATTTATATGCTTATCTATTCCACTGATTTTATTACTCTGCATCCATCTAGTTAGGGCTCGCATCACCCTACAAGGCTGGCAAATATTACTTTAGTAGATGGAGAAACTGAGGTATAAAGGTTCTGATTTTGGTCAAAGACCGTTCTTGATTGAGCTGTGATTTATATATAATCCCACTGCGTAAACCCAAGTGTTATCTAGTAGGCTACAGCAGAGAGTGTGCTGGTCTCTGATTTCTTAGTGACTGAAAAAGATTAAATATCCTTGCTGCTTCTTAGCTCCATATTCTGCTCTTAAGTCTGAGTATTTAACTCTGCTTTGGATCCCGAATGTGATCATGCGGGGTAGGATCATTCCAGTTATTCAGAATGATCCCAGAAGAGGATGGTGGATAACTAGCCTCCCTGAGCTTTCTGGGGATTTTACTAAATTCTTTTGTCATTCCTATTTTAACACTTTTTTAAAAAAAGCTTATATGACACAAGCCACTTAGGAGGACCTATTTTTATAGAGGCACATCGTTATGGTCTTACTCTCCTCAGCAGCAGCTGTAAATTCTGCATGTGGCGTGGTCATAGGCAATTACACTTAGCATCACTGGTACCAGAACATCAAATTGAAAATCCTTGTGTATTAAATTACAACACAATTTTAGGTCTAAACTTAGAATGTTTAGCATATCCAAAACTGCAAGGAGACCACAAGCCACTTGTAGCTTTGTTTTTTCAACACAGTAATCTTCCCAAAGAGGAACAGCATCCCTAATTGAGGATATTACAAAGCTCCTTAAGCCACTTGATCACTATTTTGACTATTCTATGTAGTATTTTTGTAAATGGTTTGCATGGAGTATCTTTAACGAACTTCTATGGCACCAGTCTGCTTGTGTGTTCAGTGCTTCCCCCCTGCCAGAGTATGTTCTATAACAGTCATTTAAGCTGTAAATCTTGCCCAGGGAGGAACTAGCCCTTTATGCTTGGACAGTATCTATCATGCTGTTGAGACTGCAGGGGGAAATCTTAAACTAGTGGGGGAGCATATATGTAGCACATCAGTCTGAGCCAGAGGCTGACCTAAGATGTGCTATGGGCTTGGAAATTTGAACTGGTAGGTAAAGGGTTGCCCAAGGTGCTTAGATATGTGGAAACTGATGCATCACCTAGGGTCTCATCACAAATGAAGCGTGACCATATCTCATTAGATCTTTGCTGTATGTTTGGGCCCAGCAATAAATCTTATGTGCCCAGAGTCTCTCAGGGCTTCTTTGGGTATGTTTGAGCTAGAGAGCAAAAGACTGGAAAGAAAATTGAAGTTCCCTTATAGCAATGATCTTTCAATATTTGGATGATTAAGATACAGCTTAGCTTCTCCCTTGTCAAAGCACACCACTTCTAACTGGATCTACACTACAGAAGAAAGCAGCATCTTCTGAAGATCTATGTTGGAAGTAATATTCTCCTTTTCTGTGAATGTGCATCGTGCCTTTAGTATCACTCCTATTTGCATTTACCTCTGGGTTAAAACATTTTAATTTCCTAATTCTTTTCTAGTTTGGAATGTTTCCTTTTCACTACTAATCTTTGTGGAAATAGAGGTACAGCAACTGATTTTGCTTGAGTGCCTGTGAGGATGATTCATTTAGTTATTTCACAGTTTCAGATAACCATCCTCTGCCCTGGGTGCTAGCCCATTAAAACAGACAATAACTTTAATAAACTTTCCCATTGCAATAGCTGTGTATATGCCCATCCCTAAATCACAATCCTAGTACTCACTCACTGTCTAGCTGTCTCCTTATCCTGTAACCCATCCTCCTTACATTTCCAAGAAGTTGACAGGCATTACACCATGTCCGGAAAATTAAATCCTGCTCTGACAGAGGTTGTTGTCCTCAGTCAGCTCTGTTCTGCAAAATCACTAGTAAAATAGCATGTGGGAGTGTTGAAGAACTGCGGTGCCCTGAGCTGTTTGGTTTGTAGGTATTACTGTATGCTTACTGGTTTACCCAGGAGTCACATGATGTACCTGCATTGTCAGACAAAGCTCTGACCTCTGAGCCACTGCTGTCCCCATTATTTACCTTCTTTTCACTAACCACCAGCATTCCAGCTCTGTTGCCATCCACAGCCCTCCTGCAGATCCCTGGGTTGCCCCATTTCCTGATCAATCTTCCTTTCCCCTCCCACATCGCACACAGGCCCCACACATTTCACCCCCCAGGTGAAGTATGCTCTGCTCCTACAGTAGAGATGGGATTTTGGAGGAAGGGAGATGTGTGCCTTGCCATCAGGGCCAGCTCCAGGCCCCAGCGAAGGAAGCAGGTGCCTGAGGCAGCCAATACAAAGGGGCGGCACTCCATCCGGGTCTTTGGCAGGTATTCGGTAGTGGGTTCCTCAATCCCTCTCTTCCTCTTTGAGCTGCTGCCAAAGTGCCACCTAGTTGGCTGCTTTTTTTTTCCCTGCCGCTTGGGGCAGCAGAAAACCTTGAGCCAGCCCTGCATGCCAGCTCCTTATACCTCCTGAAGAGGAGGAAATGGTCGGATGATGGACACATGTAAGACCTTAGACCTAAGCCAATGTCCTATACTAGAATAAAACAAACACTAATTCCTTTTTCTTATGTTGTTGGGGAAGGAAGTGGTACAGGCTCTCTTCCCTGACCCAGCAACTCCTCTCTGAAGATGTGCTGGTGCCAGCCAAGTTGGGTTTGCAGACTACAACAAAGCAGCATCTGTCCTTTTGCTGCTTGCACCCATTGTTGGGCTCACATCCACCAGCAGGGAAAGATAAAGCCTGAGTCAAATAGCAGTGGAGTTAAAAGGAGGGGTGGAAGGAAGATACACAGAAGAAGGTGTGGTGGTAGTGGTTCTGAAAGTTTTGAATATTAGGCTTAAATAAACTGGCTCTTTCTTTTAGTCCTGCCATCAGTCCTTGGGTTTGTTTTCAAAATCCATGCTGAAACTAGAAAGAAAAGGGGGAAGAAAATTCCTGTTCAGGTGGTTTGCTATGTACTGCTGTCGAAAGCTATAGCAGAGGGGCTGGAGTATTATCTACATTATATAGCGCCCTTTACTATTTCAAAGCACGGTACCAGTACATACTGAGCCTGCGTGCCCCTCCAGGGTAGGTAAGTGTTATCCCTATTTCATGGACTCTTAGCAGGCCTGATTCTCCTCACACTGGTTCTAACTCTGATTGTTTGAAGGAGGGTCCTCCGACTTTATGCCAATGTAAACGAGGGAAATCAGGCCTGCTAAGAGTTGGAGTCTCAGAAGTGCTGAGCACCTTTGAAAATTCAGATCCTAAGGCTACGTACGCTGCCATAAAACACCCCAGGCTGGCCCGGGTCAGCTGACTCAGGCTCGCAGGGCTACAAAATTGCACTGTAGATATTTGGGCTAGGGCGGGAGCCTGGGCTCTGGGATCCCATGAGGGAGGAGGGTCCTTAATTGTGTCTTTGTTCTGGGGAGAGGATCTATCCCTTTCCTACCTGCCACACACACACACACATTTGTCCTTGGTTGCTTTAACCTCCCTTTCAGCTTGGGGCTGCGTATCATGGCGCTGCCATCTATTTCCTTTCTAGAACTTTCCCACCAACCAAAGGGAGCGTCTTTCCCTGACACTGAAGGCAGAAAGATGAAAAATGGACTCAGACGGGCAAGGGTAGAAGGATGGGCTTTTCCAAAGTGCCCCTGGGCCTCTCTGCTCCCACGGCAGGCATTGGGAGCGTTACACGCACTTCAACGGGAGCAGAGTCAGGCCGGTGACAAGCACTCCCAGAAATCCTACACCAACGCCCTGTGGCAGTTACCTAGTGCGGTTGCAGCCACAGTAACTTCTAGGCTGTTTGTTAACACAGTGACACTCAGCATTCTGGCTGGGGCTGGCTAATGCTATTGCAGACAGACAGACCGACCGCCGCCTTTCCTGCAGCTCTGCCAAAGCGCCTCCCGCCCTGCCAGCCCAGCTTCAAGTGCAGCTTTAGTTGTGCTGAGTGAGCTGTGTGGTGTTTGCTAATGTGTCCACTAGGGACCAGGCTATGACCACCCAACTCTCTCTCACTTCCGCCCAGAGCCAGAGAAAAGGCTGATGCTGCCTCTCCTGCCATCCATCAGGACCTGTATCATATGTGTATGACTATAGATTAGAATGACTCTTTCCTGTCTACCTCTGTTTCTCTTAGTAACCAGGTAACACAGCAGCAGTGCCCTTCATGGTGTAGACTCATTAAAACAGAACCATCTGAAAGAGACGATCTGCCTGCAAATGGCATGGCTGAACCCTGTACTGGAAAAAAATTCCAAGGCTTTTTCAACTCCATTTAAGTAAAACATTGTGGCTATACCTAAATATGAACAGAACTCATCCTCAGGTAATTTTATCCCCTTTGAAAAATGTAATGACTTTTTAAAGAATGCTGATATGCATTCAATTTGTCTGGCCACTTTCCTGCTGGTTGCTGTACAATATCTAGTTGTTTATACATAAAAGTAATTCCACCAAAAGAAAAATATTTATCTTAAATGCTGAAATTGTATTAGCTTTTGCTTTACAAATGAGTGAATGAGATGGAAGGACGATCTAGCAACCATTTTGTTAATGAAATATCTTCCACATTTTAAGATGAAATGATCTTTCTTTTTATATAAAGGTAATGAGATGTATAAAATGTATTTCCATATACAATGACACAAGCACCAGAAAAATGTAACTAACGTTATTTGAAATTACCTGTAAACATTACTTCTTTAAGCTATGTATTTTATTTCTGTTATTTATAGAGAAGTTTTGGTGGAATCTCATTTGACTCAACAAAGTCCTCTGAAGAAAGAGGTAATTAATAAAGTATAATTGAGTGGCTTGGTAAAGAAAGTGGAAATCAATAGATACATTCTTATCTACATAGTATAAAATACAAGTAATGTTTTACAGTTTCTTGAGTGGCTTTTCTTTTACTAATGATAGGAAAACTGTCTAGAATATAAAACTGATGGGTATAAGCTGCCTTTTGCTGGTAGGGAAATGGCATGCTTTTTGGTACATAGTACTGCATGCAACATCTTGTAGCAACGGAATCTTTTTGTGAAGGAAGAGACTCATGAAGAATGTCTAAACGCCCTGCAAGTTCTTAAGGGGTTCAAAAAAAGTCCTATACTCATCTGGGTCACATCTGCATTGCCAACTTCAGCCATTGTTGTTTATTGTCCATTTAAAAACAAAAATGCGAAAATAATAAAATTCAGTAGGAAATATTTGCAAGTCAGGAAGCAATGGCACGTTACTGCTATCTTTCTCACAGGGGTAGCATTGGTTGCAATCGTTATACTTAATGTTTGTAAACACTTTCCTGTCACAAACACACATTCTATTTTCACATGCTCATGAGTTTCTGAAATGTTTGCCTTTGGAGATGAACGGTTCCCTGTGCACTCTCTATACAAAGGTGAATTGTGTGTGTTTCAAATGGGGCCAAAATCTCAGCAGCAGTGGGGCAAAGACCATTCTTTCATTCATGTTCATCCACCCCTGAGCACAGCTGGCACTTGCTAATGAAATCAAACACTATGTTAATGCAACAGTATGATTTTGCAGATAAACACTCAAGGTCAGGAAAAAAAATAAGGCGGAACATACAACTTAATTGTACTCCTTTGGACTGATGCATTATGATAGTCTAATTATGTGACTACATACTATTTCTCAAACAACATACTAAAATTGGGGGTTTTTCCCCCCGATTACTTTAGAAACGTGATTCTATGGAAGTGTGATGCTGAATTTGTAGACATAATACGGAAGTGTAAGGGAAGAGTTAAGGGTTTGTGTTCAGCTTTAACTTTCACATTTCCTGACTTTTGGGCACTTAACTGTGTAACCTTAAAGTTGTAAAAATGCAGTTTTAGCATTTGATTTCCTAGGTTTTGCTTTGTTTTTTCTTTTAAATGGCCTATTACAACTCCAACTCTCTAATTCTTTTCTCTGGAAATGTAAATAGTCATTCTGAGGGTCTATTCTGGAACAATTTCTCATTAGTATTGGCTGTGTCCGTATAGCAGAATGTAACGTGCTAGTAGTGACAGTAGGAATCTTGATGTGCTAAGGGGACATCCTGCTCCATTAGGACATAAAAATAGCTTTACTGGGTCAGACGAATGGTCCATCTAGCCCAGTATCCTGTCTTCCAGCAATGACTTGTGCCAGATGCTTAGAGGGAATGAACTGAAGAGGGATTATTCAGTGATCCATCCCCTGTTCTCCAGTCCCAGTTTCTTTCAGTCACAGGTTTAGGGACACTCAGAGCAGGGAGTTGCATCCCTGACTATCTTGACTAATAACCATTGAAGGACCTATCTTCCAGGAATGTATCTAATTCTTTTTTGAACCCGGTATACTTTTGGCCTTCACAACATCGCCTGGCAATGAATTCCACAGGTTGACTATGTGTTGTTTTGTTTAAACCAGCTGCCTATTAATTTCATCGGGTGACCCCTAGTTCTTATGTTATGTGAAGAGGTAAATAATACTTTTTCTCCAAGCCATTCATAACTTTATAGACCTTTTTCATATTCCCCTTTAGTTGTCTCTTTTCTAAACTGAACAGTCCCAGTTTTTTAATCTGTCCTCATATGGAAGTTGTTCCATACCCCTAATCATTTTTTTGCTTCTCTGAATCTTTCCCAATTCTAACATATCTTGTTGAGATGGGGCAACCAGAACTGCACACAGTATTTGTGATGTGGGGGTACCATGGATTTAGATAGTGGCATTATAATCTTTTCTATTTTATTATCTATCCCTTTCCTTAATGGCTCCTAATACTCTGTTAGATTTTTTTGGTGGCTGCTGCACATTGAACAGATGTTTTCAGAGAACTTCTATGATGACTCCAAGATCTTTTTCTTGAGTGGCAGCTAATTTAGACCCCATCTTTTTTATGTATGGTTGGGATTATGGTTTCCAATGTACATTACTTTGCATTTATCAACATTGAACTTCATCTGACATTTTGCTGCCCAGGCACCTAGTTTAGCGAGAGCCCTTTGTAACTCTTCGTGATCAGCTTTGGACTTAACTGTTTTGAGTAATTTTGTATTGCCTGCAAACTTCACTATTTCCCCTTTGTCCAGATAATTTATGAATATGTTGAGCAGCAGTGGTCCCTGTGCAGATCCTTGGGGCACTCTGCTATTTACCTCTGTCCATTGATTGGTGAGGCATGATTTCCCTTTACAGAAGCCATTTTGACTCTTCCCCAACATTTTGTATTCATCGATGTGTCTGATAATTCTGTTCTTTACTATCGTTTCAACCAATTTGTGAGGCTTACTGACCTGTAATTACCAGGATCGCTTCTGGGGGCCTTTTTTAAAAGTCAGCATTATATTAGCTGTCCTCCAGTTATCTGGTACAGAGGCTGATTTTAAGCATTGGGTTATCTACCACACTTAGTGGTTCTGCGATTTCATATTTGAGTTCCTACAGAACTCTTGGGTGAAAACCATCTGGTCCTGGTGACTTATTACTAGGACCCTACCAAATTCACAGTCCATTTTGGACAATTTCATGGTGATAGGATTTTAAACATCATGAATTTCATGATTTTAGCTATTTAAATCTGAAATTGCACAGTGTTGTAATGGTAGGTGTCCTGACCCAAAAAGGAATGGGGGGGGTGTCACAAGTTTATTTGTAGAGGGGTTGCGGTACTGCTACCCTTACTTCTGCGCTGCTGCTGGTGACAGTTCTGCCTTCAGAGCTGGGCAGCTGGAGAGCAGCAGCTGCTGGCTGGGAGCCCAGCTCTGAAGGCGGAGCTGCCGCCAGCAGCAGTGCACAAGTAAGGATGGCAGGGTATGGTATTGCCACCATTAATTCTGCGCTGCTGCTGGTGGGGCGCTGCCTTCAGATCTGAGCACCCAGCCAACAGCTGCCGCTCTCCAACCACTCAGTTCTGAAGGCAGCAGCACAGAAGTAAAGGTAGCAATACTGTGATCCCCCTAAAATAACCTTGTGACCCCCCTCTCTGCAACTCCCTTTTGCGTCAGGACCCCCAATTTGAGAAATGCTGGTCTCCCTGTGAAATCTGTATGGTAAAGGGTAAAGGTACACACAAGACCAGATTTCATGGTCCGTGACGTGTTTTTCATGGCCGTGAATTTGGTAGGGCGCTGCTTATTACTATTTAATTTAGCAGTTTGTTCCAAATCTGTCTCTGTTGACATCTCAATCTGGGACAACTCCTCAGATTTGTCATCTAAAAAGTACATCTCATGTGTGGGGATTTCCCTCACACCCTCTTCAGTGAAGACTGATGCAAAGAATTCATTGACGTTGATGAGAGTTTTGCCACTCATTTAATGGGCCAGGATTTCTCCTGGGGATCTGTTCCTAACCCTACCTCTGACTTTCTCTGTTATTGAACTCTCCTGTGCCTTAGGTACCCTCATCTGTAAAATGACAATAGCTTGCTTTACTTTAGGTTTTATTATAGTAGGGTCCATCACCTTTGTAAAGGGCTTTGAGCTTCCTGGAGGAAAGAGCAAAGTTCTTCTCATTTCACATTACACTTGAATATGTTTGGTATAGTTTTGAATTTAACCTTTCATTCAGCTCTTGCACATTATCACCTCTGTTTCAATTTACTGTGTCACTGGTCTGCTGGCACTGACAGCATTACTAAGCAGTGTGCTGACAGAGAGAGACCACACAGACTAAATCCTTAACAGATTATGCTCAGAGATTTTTGAGATGTTAGAAGCAGAGCTGAGGTGTAAAAAGACTTTCGTGAATGTTCATTTTAATTTTTAAACCTAAATTTGCTCTGACTGAGTTTGACTCCTTTTGTGTTCGTTTTGCTGCAAATATTCTAGTGAACAAGCTTAGTTAGCACAAGTCAGCTCTTTGGCGCATGGAGCATCTTTTTGTTCTGTGTCTGTGCAGCACATACCACAATGAGGTCCTGGTCCGTGACGAGGGTTTCTAGGCAACCCTGCTATACAAATAATAAATAATAATGAGTAGTTATGAAACTAAATGTTAAGATCAGATGTTCACGGAAAGGACATTCTAAATCAGGGGTGGGCAAACTACAGCCCGCAGGCCATATCTGGCTCATGAGACCATCCTGCCTGGCCCCCTAGCTCCTGGCCCAGGAGGCAAGGCCCCGGCCCCTCCTCTGCTGTCCCCCCTCCTCTGCAGCCTCAGCTTGCTCACCCCACTGCCGGCGCAATGCTCTGGGCGGCGCCGCTGCAGAGCCTGGCCTGACCCAGTCTCTGTGCTGCGTGGTGGCGGCAGCGACGGTGTGGCCCAGCTCCAGCCAGGCGGTGCGGCTGTAGCGCCACCAGCCACCGGTGCTCCAGGCAGCACGGTAAGGGTGCAGAGAGTGGGAGGGTTGGATAGAGGGCAGGGGAGTTCAGGGTGGTGGTCAGTGGTCAGAGGTGTGGATGGTAGTCGGGGGGGGGGGAAATGGGGTTGAATGGGGGCAGGGGTCCCAGGGAGCAGTCAGGAAGGAGGGGGCTTTGGATGGGCTGGCAGGGAGCAGTCAGGGGCAGGGGACTGGAAGCGGGGGTATGTGGATGGGGCAGGGGTCCCAGGGGGTGCCATTAGGGAACAGGGGGGGTTAGATGGGGCAAGAGTCCCCGGGGGGGCAGATAGGGCCAGCACATGACCCCTTCCCCTAACTGGCCCTCCATACAATTTACAAAACCCGATGCGGCCTTCAGGCCAAATAGTTTGCCCACCTGTTCTAAATACACCTCTACCACAATATAACGTGACCCAATATAACACAAATTCAGGGGGGGGGGCGGGGCTGCACACTCTGGCGGATCAAAGCAAGTTCGATATAACGCAGTTTCACCTATAACGTGGTAAGATTTTTTGGCTCCCAAGGACAGCGTTATATTGGGGTAGAGGTGTAGTAACCAATAACAATGTGAATTCTCAATTTTAAATTATACTTGCCCGTATGTGCACTTTTGTTGCTCAGTGCCATAAGACAGCCAATCATGTAACAAAAATGATACCATGTGATCCATGAGACTAACCAACACAGCACATGTTTTGAATTTCAAATATTTCCAGTTCTTCTTTGCTCAAAAACTTTGGGAATAACTCTGAAGAATGAATGAATGAATGAATGAATGAATGAATGTGAGAATTTTGCAGTCTGTTTGCTTAAACTGCAGTTTACAATGTCCAACTCACTTTAACCCCCGCTCGTCACTTGTGAATCCTGTGACATTTAGTTCCCTTTTATTGTCACAGATCGCTGCCAGGAATGCAGTGCATGTTTAAGTTGTACTCGAAGATGCCTCTGTATCTCCATTATTGCACTGCTTGCACTCGGCGTCATAGGTGCTGTCATTGGTTTTGCCGTCACCTTTGGACTCCCGCCACCCACTCCTGGTCAGTCTGTTATTTTTTTCTGTCTAAACTAGTTAGTTAATCTCCAGCCAAAGTGCTGCCATTTTTTTCAATAAGTTAGACATAGAAGGTGCCACTTGAAACCTGGAGACAGGGGAGAGGAAGAGAAGGAGAGAGATGAATTTGCTCCATTCCAAACTCTTGGTGACAAGCGCTACTTTGAACATACACTTGTCCTTGGAGCTTTAATAGGATTCTTGTGACTCTCTAGTACTTAGTGTGGGTGGCGTAATCACATTTTAATACACTTAAGACTCTAGTGTAGTAGAGCATGTTAGCAGGTAGGATCCATGTAGAAATGGACCGTTGGTCAGTTCCAGGGTGGTAGCTGAATTCCTGAAATTCTGAATGTTTTTCTTCTGGTTAAAAACATCTTTTTGGTCTTGTCCTTGTGCTCTTGGTGACCGTGGAAATGTCTGTTAGATCTGGTGACCAGAGAGCAACTGTGACAAATCAAGATGGGGTGGGAGGTATTAGGCATCTATATAAGACAAAGCCCCAAATATCAGACTGTCCCTGAAAAAGCTGATCACTTTAGTTAGATAAATCAGTATCTGAGCTCATTTATCTCCTGATTTCTTTTCAGTGAACCGTTTGTGTGTGACTTCAGGTAACCAGACTGGCTTTTTGTGTGATGACAGAGTGACTTGCCTTCCAGCCAGTCAGATCTGCAACAGCATCAGAGAGTGTGCTAATGGAGAGGATGAGCAGGAGAAATTATGTAGTAAGCTTTTTCTTTTTTTTTTACATCTTCTCCCTGTGATGGTTTCTCCAGTCCTCCTGTGCATGTTCCTCACAATCCCTGGTTTCCTCACGTTCCTCCTTACTCAGAGCTTACTTTGGCACAGAATAACTGAACAGAACACTTCATAACCCAGCTGCTGAATGACCAGTTTGTTCAAGGCTGCACCAGGAGTCTGCGGAGAATCAGAAACAAAAGAATCGAGGTCCCTTGATTTGCACTTGTGAGCTTTAACCATGAGGCCTCCCTCCTCCTTTGATGAAGTTATTCACAATATGCTTAAATGGCCCTACTGACAGAGCATCGTGTTAGCATGTGGAAGATCAGGTTTTGATTTATGGTTCAGTCAGCTATAGAACAGATGGTCTTGTTAAAGAAGCGGACAGGGATCCAGACGATCTGGGCTGTACACCTGGCTCTGCTGCAGACTTCCCATGACACTTTGGGCAAGTCACTTAAACGCTCAGTACCTCCGTTTCCCCATCTTTAAATGGGGAATAAGCACATTTCCCTCCATCTACCAGGGGGGCCATGTAGTTTAATATTTTTCAAGTGCTTTGAGATCCTTGCTTGGAAGGAGAACATAGAAGTGTAAAGTCATATTAATAGCTAATAATCGGTTTCTCAGCCATTATATTGATGTCCAACTGTTGTTGAGTGAAGTTAGAACATTTCACTATCTCCAGGTGTCTCATCTTGTAGATGATTTGCCCAGTAACCTTCCAGGATACTTGATCTTCCGCTGCAGCAACCCTGTGTACTGGATCTATGCTGATCAGAAGTGTAATGGTGCGAATGACTGTGGAGACTGTTCTGATGAAAAGGGGACCTGTAAGTCAGCCACTTTTTTTCACTGATGTAAACAATAGTTAAAGGGCTTGGTGTTTGTAAAAGATGGTGGACTGACAACCAAAGAGACTGACATCCTCCTTTTACCCACAAGATAGATCAGTAGTTCTCAAACTTCTGTACTGGTGACACCTTTCAACAGCAAGCCTCTGACTGTGACTCCCCCCCCCCTTATACATTAAAAACACTTTTTTACTATATTTAACACCATTATACATGCTGAAGGCAAAGCGGGGTTTGGGGTGGAGGCTGACAGCTTGCAACCCCCCTTGTAATAACCTCACGATCCCCTGAAGGGTCCCGACCCCCAGTTTAAGAACCCCTGAGATAGATAGAACGTGAGTAACAACAGTGCAGACTTCCTAACGTCATCCCACAAAGCAACTTCAACCTTGCCCTTCATTCAGGCTCTATGACCTGCTCAGTCCTTGGTCTGTCCGCTGAGACTGTCAACAAGCATGCCAGATATGGGGGTTTTGTTATGTAGACATCTGTTCAATGGTCATTGGATTGTCACCACCAATTTAATTTCACTTATGCTACTAAGCAGACATCTGATGCTAATAACTCTTGATCACTAACAACTTGGGCCATATTCAGACTAACAACCTAGAGGTGAAAGGCTTCATAGCCCATTGCCAATCCCCTGAGCCATTCGTTCTCTGGTGTACGCTGACTTCGGATTGATTTTATCTCAAAGAATGACTGTAGCCAGCAGTGAAAATTCAAAACTAATGGCTGATTCTTATGGATGTTTACTGCAGCTTACTAAGTTCCAGTTGGAATTTAACACACCTAAAAAAGTTCATATTTGAAAATTGAAGCTAAAGGTTGGGATTTTCAAAGCAGTCTAGGAAAAGTAGACACATCTTCCACTGAAATTAATGGAATTGTGCGTCTAAATCACCTAGACTGTTTCAAAAATCTCAGCCACAACATGTAGACCTGAACTGATGCATATCAGCAGCTGCATCTAGAATAGCTAGTTTCAGATATACAGATAGTAACATTCAAGTAATGGCATTTGTGTGTCATGAATGTTAACTGACTGCTCCTCTTACTGGTAGCTAACTGTCCCTGACTTCTGGAGATAGTACTGACTGAGAGACCCCTTTACATGACAGGTCCGTGTACCCACCAGTATCTACTGCCTCTAAGAAATTAGGTGGCTGCTTAAGGTTAAATACTCTGGTGCTGAGTGAAAGCTTTTCTTTCTTGTGCATATCAATGTCTACTAGGTGAGATTTCAGATCTGCCAATGTAAAGTCTAAAATGTAACATGTAAGAAAAGCAGAAGAGCCAATGGTCCGTGTTTTCTTTTTCACCCTAGTGGCTAACTGCCCTCCTTGCGGGACTCAGTGGTGGAGCTGCACACCGGTGTTTTTCGAGTATTGCACCTGCATTCCCAGGGCCCTCTGCCGAGACAGAATCCAGCACTGCTCAGACTGGTCTGATGAGTATGCCTGCAATAGATGAAGTACCGAGAGCCAAGAGGTAGCTATGCCTCCCAGGGCATAGTCTGCATTCTCACCTGCCAGCCTTCTCCTCCTGCTGCTTTAATGCCCTGGGTTGAAGCTTTTGTCTGAAAATGACACGGCCTAGTGGTTTCCTGACTACCCTGCAACAGCACTGAAAGAAGGAGAGGACAGGGGCGGCTCCAGGCACTAGCACAGCAAGCGCGTGCCTGGGGCAGCAAGCCGCAGGGGGAAGGCTGCTGGTCGCTGTGAGGGCAGCAGTCAGGCAGCACCCGTTTCTGCGGGAGATCCGCCTGTCCCGCATTTTCGGCGGCAATTCGGCAGCGGGTACGACGAAGGCGCGGGACCGGCAGATCACCCGCAGAACCGCCGCCAAATCCACGTGACCGGCAGACCTCCCGCAGAAATGCCGCCGAAGGCTGCCTGACTGCCGTGCTTGGGGCGGCACAAAACATAGAGCCGCCCCTGGGAGAGGAGTACTATATAACAGACTCAGCACAGGACTGGGAGCCGCAAATGACACAGTTCTAAGCCTGTGTCTCTTACTGACTCACTGTGTGATCATGGGCAAGTAGCTCACCTTGCTATGTCTTGGTTTCCCCATCTGTAAAATGGGAATAATACTGCTCTATCTCCCACCGTGTGGTGATGGTTAACTAGTTACCACCTGTAAAGTACTTTGATGATACAGAGTGCTAGCTATGGGTTGAGGTTGTGATTGTTGAGTTGTATATGCAAGTCTGCAGGGAGAGGAGGGAAATTACAGTAGACAGGGACTCTGTTTTTCTTTCCTTTTTAGGGAAAAAAACCTGACAAATACAGATTAAGTATCAACTAAAATAATAATAAGACCAATAGGTGACCTCACACTCTTTTTGGTTTTGATAACAGCAGTCATTGCTAATTGATCACTAATCTGTTAGCATGAAAGGAGGAGAAATTCCCTGAGTCTTTTATAGCTCTCAACTATATGAAACCAGGTTGCAAACACTCATTTCTGTCTACCTATTTAAAAAAATAAATCATGGTAAATATCCCCTGAAATTAAATTGGGTCTATGTCTTTTCTGCAGAACTATTTCTGACGTGAAAATGAGGGGAAATTTTAAAATAAGGCTTTTAAAATAAGTGTTAAAAAATGTACCTGTATTCTTCCATTAGTTTGTTATTGTGAGGGACAGAGACACCATTTGTTAACAGTACAGTATACATTGTGTTGTAGTGTCCCCTTTTGTGACTGATCTTAAAGCAGTCCCTGCAGGTGTATGTGTAAGACCCAGTTGCTCATCCCACGGTGAAATAGTAGTGGCTTTATAGGGGATCAGGTGAACAAAGATATAATAGTGAGTAAAGGGCCACCCCAAAAAGTGAGGTGAGCACAGAAACGTACATTAGAGTTGGATAGAACAGTGTGAGCTCTGCACGTGTGCAAGTGTTACATGGGAGCCTTTCTAGCGCTGAACTTTGAGTGTCCATCATCATGGCCCTTCTGTGCTTCAGCACGTAGGAGTAGGACCTCTTCACAATCCCCAAGCAGAAAACCCAATGCTCTGTGGCAGAAACCAGCTGCCTAAGTGAATGACCACAGCTACAAAGCAGAACACAGAAATAGCTACCATTTCAAACAGAGGGAAAGGCAAAGAGGAGAAACCCACCTTACAAAACCACTTCTCCTGCAAAGCCATTTAGCAACAACCCACTAAAGGCTATCTATCTGTCAGGCTTCCAGAATGGTCCCTGAGGTGGAGTATTGCTTGTTTTGCCTGTATTATGTGTCTGATTTGGATGGTCAGTTTATGATGGTAGAGACCTTATCTTCTTTTGTTTGTACATTGCCGTTGGGGGGTGTGGCAGAATGTGGGGCAACAGCAGCTGTGTCCACACTCTGATCATTATATCGCCAATTAAATCACCTCAGGCTAAGTTGGCTGGGGCAAAGCTGTGCCTGTTTGACAGATTAGAATGGGCTGGGGAGAGGTAAAGCACTACTTAACCCTAGGCAGTAGAACAAGACAGGAAGGAAGTGGCAGAGGGAGCTAGAGTGTGGGGGCAGGCCCAAGAGAGATCTCCTCCATTTTCTAGCCTTGGTAGGCTGAGGAATTATACATTATTGCACTTGTAAAGGTGATGGAGGAACACTGGAAATACACCATGGGTGGTGTTTATGAGTAGAGAGTCTCCAAGCAGCCTGAGTGTGCAGAGAAAGACGGGAGCGGAGGGGACACCCTCTTACATGTGTGGACTTGTACAGATCAAGGTAAGATCCTGGACAGACAGAGCCTCCAGGGGAGGGGCTGATGTGAAGGTTTGGCAGCCTAGATGATGGAGAAGAGCCCGCAATGGCTGCTGGAACAGCAAAAGGGAATGCAGAAGACCCTGCAAAACTTCCACTAGTCACACCACCTGGAGAGGCAAGTGTTGCTCGCCTGGCAGGTAGACCAGCAAAAGAGCCTCTATGACTTCATCCAAGAGCAAATGACTGTGCAGCAGCAGTTATGACAAAGGGTGGTGAGTCCCATGGCAGGAAATGGCAATGGCGTACAGGGACTGACCTCTGTTAGATGACCCCTATGGATGACCCCAATGCATTAATGGGCACCTCTGGAAGGGTGGATATGGATGCAGGCTGAGACAGGGGAACCTGGGGCCCTGTGGCTATCCCTCTGTTTGACTGTGGAAGCCCAGGTGGTCTACACCACTCTAAACTGATGAGCAGGCCTCAGGCTACAAGATGGTGAAGGCAGCCATCTTGGATTGGGTGAGCCTGTCTGCTGAAAAGTATTGACAGAAGTTCTAAGCTGTGAGATGGATATGGGGGAGGGGTCTGTGGCCCCAGGCATTCACCCCAAAACTGACAGATTTGGCCATCTGATATCCTAGACTGGACACCCAAACTGTGGGGGAGATTAGGAATGCTCTGATTTTGGAGCCTCCCCATATAGGTCTGGGTCAGACAGCATCAGCTAGGTACTTTAGATGAAGCAGTTAAACTGACAGAGGCGTTTGCGGAGGCAGGCTTCCCCAGGAAAGAAGGCTGGCCATTTAGGGGATCAGATCAAGGGAAGAAGTGTGGGGAACCCACTGCCTGGAAGTGTGTAGAAAAGAAGAGAAGAGCCCAGAGACGCTCCGACAAGTACTTGTACACTTACCTTTTACCAGAGTGGGCAGCAGGAACATGTAAAAAGAAGCTGCCCATACATGGAATGCAAGGTGTTTTGCCAAGTTCTGTGGTTGGGCTGGGATTTAAAGGCAGGGGAAAGACAAGAAACTGTCTACTATTTCTGTAATGGTGGGGAGGAAGTGTCAAAGGGGCCTGGTAGACACAGCCCCAGCTTGCTTTCTGGCCTAGTGGGCATTGGTTAAACCCCACTGGATGGTTCCAAGTAGTCTGAAATTAGTGTGTGTCCATAGGGATAAATAGCACTGCCCTGTGGCAGAGGGAGGGGGGTACAATGGTCTGGAAAGGTTCAGAGCCACTGCTCTAGATCCTCCTCTTTCTGAAACTCCTACTTTTTTCCCCCTCCCTCTGAAGTCTACCTGAGCAATAGTGTTAGCCACCCACCATCCCTTGTTTCCACATACAGATTGGAAGAAAAAATATTTCCTGAGGCATAATTTACTCCAGAATTGTTAGCAAAGCTAAATTCCATACACTGCCTTCCATATACTGCCACTATGCAGACAGTGTAGCCTAGTGAGAACTTGAGTGATATATGCAAGGGTGCTATGCTGCTCTTGTATTGTTACATGAGGTTGTTCTCAGGGAGCAACATATGTCAAAAATCAGAATTCCAGCCCTCCCCTCGTATCCATGACATGCCCTCCAACTCTAGTCCATCCACCCTTTAGTTTCTCTTTTGTCACATCCCTCAAGATATACTCCTTCCATGATGCTCGCAAGAAATATTTCTATAATGAAGAAATACTTAAAGAGCCATCTAGAAATAATACATGCTTAAAAGCTAGTTACGTGGTTAGGCTTACTGCTGTAAACCCTATCCTTTCCCAGCCCACTCCCGGTCTATTGATTATGATGCCCGAGTTTGGCATCATGTCTAAAATAATGCAGTTGGTTCTTATTTGTTCTATAAAATACCTAGAACACTTTTAGGTGTTGTAAAAATATTGAATAAGTAGTATAAGAGCATAAAAATTGCCCAGAAAGATCAAAACAGTGGTCCCTCAAGGCCAGGATCCTGTTTCTAACCGTGGCCAGTATCAGACACTTAGAAGAAGGTACAAGAAACCCTGTAGTAGACAGTTACAGAGTAAGATTCTTCCTAACTCCCTTTAGTTAGTGACTGGTTTGTGCCTTGCAACATCAGGGTTTATATCCCTTCCAAACACTGATTATTTTAATCCTTACTAATGTAAGTCTGGATGTTCTCATCCCTATAAGCAACAACCCATTTATTGAAACATTGGCCTCTGCTTGTGTAGCTTGTGGCAATGTGTTCCACAGGCTAATAATATATTGTGTGATAAACAAGCCATTTTTATCTTTTAAAAATACGCTGCCTTTTTATGTCCTGGAATGCTCCCTGGGATGCAGCACATGTTAGGTGCAGCTCACTTGTACCTATAACATTGGGGGAAAATGCATGAAACCTGAGGTGAAACACTTTACATTATGGGCACCTTCAAGCTGTCACAAAGCATAACATAAGCAAAAAGCCTAGGACTTTAGAACCCAACTAGGACCTGATCCAACTTCCACTGAAGTCAACAAGATTCTGTTGAGTTCAAAGGGAGTTGGACTGAGCTCAGATGCAGAACAGAAGAGTCAGCAGTGTTATCTCCACATCCTCCTCTCTCCTCTTAAGAAGTGTGCAAACATTATTCCCTATAGATTGCCACAGAAAACTCCCTTGTTTAATATGAGGAACACAAACTATAATTATAATGAGTAAAACAAAACAGGCTTAATTTACCAACCCAATATTAGCTTTACTGAAGTGTTAAATTAGGTTGATTTTCAAGTCAAAACTACTGAGCATGACCTGTATTTCAAAGCTTATTAATCTGCCATTAGTATTCAAACAGCTAGGAATCTCTGATTAATGTTTTGATCTTGGACAGGAATTCTTAAGCTCCGAAGTGAAAATATTTACTTATGCAACTAACGCTTTCTAAGCATGTCTCCTCTTAGCTGGGGCACTAAATACACTGCAGCATTTTCTACAAACGGGGAAAGGAAGCCATCCATTATAGCTTGGTTTTACGGCTCTGCAGGGATAGGTTACCAAATACACCTTTAAAGGTTGCTATAGTAGCTGTTCCATTACATAATCTTCTACTGTGTCATTCGAGATAAAAGTATGAGTCAGAAAACAGTAAATCCATTTTACAAAGGATGTTTCAGATCTACTGCTGTAACCCAGCTACAAATAACAATCAACATTCTCCATTTACACAAGTCATGGGGACACCCATCGTTTCAGATTGCACAGACCACAGAGAAAAGGAATGGACTGATGTGAACTGAGGTGCTGGTGAGACTAGGGAAAATACGGACTGATGCTTATTTCAGGGTTATAAACATAGATGTATTGTATTTACTATAAAGCTGTGCTTCTTTCAAGCATAACATCCCTAATCGGGAATACATTAGTTGAGATTTTCAAAGCAGTCTAAAGGGATTGCATCTTTCTTTAATTACAGTGGAAGACACCTGTGTAAACTTCTCAGACTGCTTTGAAAGTCTCAACCACTGAGCCTGCTACAGCTATTTCACGGATCTGTGAACAGTTAATGGGTTCTGTGTCACTTAACATCCACACAGAGAAACATATGGGACACCCGATTTTCTGTGGCCCACGTCTCCAAGGGCTGCTACTGAACAGGTTTTATTTTCTCACTTCGATACTTCCTGGTACAAACCATACAGTAGGAGCCTAACCCTGTGGTTGCCTTTAGAGTAGAAAACTGCCACGCCACAACTATATCCTTCTAAGAGATTAAATATACTTTAAATCCTATCACAAGGCTTACGCTGGCAGTAACAGGTTATAGGCGGAAGAAAGGACCCCACTTTCTCTCTGTCACAGGGTACCCCCATGCTTCCCTCTTGCTCTGTGTACACAGACTGCTTAGACTCTGCTTTTAAACCCCACGTGTGGTATTTATAGTTCCCCCCCTCCCCCCTTATCTACAATAACATACAATTCCTCATCCCCTTAGGCCTAGGACAGGAGAGGGAGGAGCTCTCTCTGGGCTCTGGTGCTTTCTCCCTCCCCCTCCTTGCCCACTTCCTTCCTTCATCTTGTTCTACTCCCTAAGCTAATGTGTTAATTAGTGTTTTAACTATCTCCCAGTCTGACCCATTCTAATCTGTCAATTAGGCACAGTTTCAACCCCCCGTTTTACTCTGGGGCAATTTAATTGGTGAGCCAAGTGCAGGTACTGTCACTGTTGCCCAGCACTGTGTCCCACACCTCCCCCAGTCACCTGACAAAGATTTTGCTTACCCCACACTCTCCCTCCCTTACCAGAAGGGCTTCCTTGTGGGGTTCTTCCTCTGTGTTCTGGATGATTATCCAGGCTCTCCTTATAGGGTCTGCCCTTCTCCACTGGCAGAAAACACTCTTAGAATTGTGGGGGCAACCTTCACCCACTGTTTTGGCCCACAGGTCCTCACACCATTGACCCTCCAGAGTGCCTCTTGTCCTACTCTCACCCCTTCTGTCTCGTGGTGGGGCCAGTGGACCCCCCCCTCCATGCCCCTGGTTCTCCTATCCCGCTAAACTATACCTGAGTTTTTCCCCTTGGTGCACTTGTCGGGTGGTTCCAAGGGCTACCCAACCCACATTAATGAGTTCAGGTGATCTTTATCCATTGGGCCTACGTCCTTATTTTCCATTCCCTCCCCTTCAGTATCTCAGGGGTCTCCCCTTTTGTCTAGTGGTGTCTACACCTTCGCCCTTGTTTTCCTTCCTGTCCCCCTCAGTCTCTAGGGAAACTCGCTTGTCTCTCCTTGTCAGGAGGCATTTCCCTATCTGGGACCCCCAATGCCAGCTTGTCTGCCCCAAAAGAAGGGCCTCCAGTTGGTGTCCAACACAATAGGGAGGTGTAACCTATCTACTACCCCTACCTGTTTCCAAGTGAGCCTCCCATGGACCTCCGCGGTACCTAGAATCATAGATTATTAGGGTTGGAAGGGACCTCAGGAGGTTTAGCAGGCCAATGCTCAAACCACTGAGCTATCCCTCCCCCCAAATAGAATATCAGGGTTGGAAGGGACCTCAGAAGGTCATATAGTCCAACCCCCTGCTCAAAGCAGGACCAATCCCCAGAAAGGTTTTTGCCCTAAATGGCCCCCCGTCAAGGATTGAACTCACTACCCTGGGTTTAGCAGGCCAATGCTCAAACCACTGAGTCTTGTGTGCCTCCAAGTTTCACCTCGCTTAAACTATTTGCTTACAAAATCAGACATAAAAATACAAACGTGCCATAGCACACTATTGCTGAAAAATGGCTTATTTTCTCACTTTTACCAATAACTCTAAAATCAATTGGAATATAAATATTGTACTTACATTTCAGTATATAGTATATACAGCAGTAAAATCAAGTTTGTATGCAACTTTAGTTTGTACTGACTTCGCTAGTGCTTTTTATGTAGCTGGGTGTAAAACTAGGCAAATATCTAGATGAGTTGATATACTCCCAGAAGACCTCCGTGTACTCCCAGGGGTACATGTACCCTTGGTTGAGAATCATTGATCTAGAGAATATGGGAAGATGTGACAATAATAGTACCAGAAATTATTTCAGTCAATGCACAGGCAGCCAACTATCACCAAAGAATAACGCACATCAGTATAGAATGTTTCAAGCCCAGAGAACTCTATAACCTTGAACTGACCAGAATTATATATGTAGTTTGTTCATCCACTGGTGAAGAGGAGCAGTGCAAAACAATTATCCCACAACAGTTTAGAATATGAAATGACCCTAAATATGTTATCACACTCATTTAATTCTTCCAAGAATTTCTGCATACGCAGGATTGGCTTTGGGGGTTTATTTGGGTAGCTTTAGAACAGTGTTCCTCAACCTTTTTGATACCAGGAACCAGCTTGCTGCCTTCCTAAACTGTCAGTGAGATCTCAGGGACCAGCACCTGTCCACAGACAGGTTGTAGGGAAACACTGCTTTAGTCCACAAGCGCTGAGGTAATATTAATGGGGGAAATTTTTGGTTTTAACTGTAGAGACAGCTCGTTGTTTACGTTATTAGTGGATGTTGCATATAGCAATTTAACATGTAGATCTGTGCTGTGCTGTCATTTTTCAGAGTGAATTTAGCTTTCATGAAGGATATACCAGAATGTAGTTTCTCATAGAGGGATAAGAGAGAAGACCAAAAGGCTGAGTAACTTTTCCCAGTGAGAGAACTCAGAACTTCATCACATAGTACTGTCTACGTGTATGGAGGGGGAGTTTACTTAACCAAGAACTACATCGCTTCTCCTCAGTTTCATCAGTAGCTGGCAATGTACCAGAATTAGTGCGGTATACAGAGGTTCAGATATCAATATCCATAGATGAAACACAGGGGTTAGCTTTACACTATGCTTACATCTGGATGCTCATTTCCTCAAATATTTTTAACATTCCCAATCAAGAAATCTAAATAACTAGATGTACAGGTGTCCCTTAGGATGACTAAATGTGACAGTGAGGACGTGTTTATCAGAATGGGAATTAGTATGTTACCTGCAGGGTCAACCCAAAGAGAGTAGGAGGCTAAAGCATCACTCCCCTAAACTACAAGCCAACTCCACAACTCTAACTCATCACCCCTGAAAGCTATAGTAGGATTAGATGACATAGTGGTAGAAATGCTTGAACCCCCTCTACTCTGATTTCCACTGCTGGTGAATTACAGCCATGACGTCTGTTAGTCCCAAAGAAGAGCAGAAGTGCCAGGATGAGAAGGGTTCGTGACCAATGTTGAGGCTGGGAACATAAGAGGTACATAGTGCCTTGAAGCCTTTATTTTAAAAAGAGAATCTAGCTGTTATTTTTAAAAACAACCCTGTGGGTTTGTGGGTTTTTTTTGTCAGACTTCACTCTATATTACCATGACAAATCTAAGTATAAGACTTTGTCTTCCATCATATCATGCACATAGGTCAAGGATCTAACAGATGAAACTAAGTGCAGGGGGGTGCACAGAATTTTGAGGCTTTGAAGGGGAAAAACCCTCTATGTCCAGTACTACCCTGTTCCAGCTTTGCCTCTGGGAACAGTCATTAAAAGGGAGCAAGTAGTCTCAGGGCATTTATAAAGAAGCCCACATTGGCTTTAGGACCCAAGGCCAATTTCACGGGCTCCTTGGTGGTGAGGAAGCAGGTGCTTTTGGTGGTTCCAGCCATTGTCTTTCTGAGAACAAGGCAGGATGGTAAATGTTGTCCAAATTGGCAACCACTGTTAGTATCCCTAGTTTCTGGCAACACGTGATGGAGAAAGGCATAGGAGTATAAATACTGTAGTACTTTTGCACAAGATGGAGAGACCATCTTCTTAGCATTTGCACAACATGCTTCAGGGTGGCACATGACCAGGATTCATCACTGAATTTGGTCCACTCGTTGGATCATTAGCTTCCCTGGCTTAGGCTGGGTATTGATGGGGAGTGTGATGGGAACGCTGATCAATGCCCTGCAGAGAGATCCTGAGAAAGCCAGACGGTGCTGGGACTCTCTCCTGGATGTCACGTGCATGTAAATCTATTTTGTTTTTACAATCCTTTTGTTTTGTAGTGACTTGAGTGCAAATATGTCAGTAGAACAACTAACAGAGAATGTGGGTATACTGTATATTCTCGTCTTTTTAGTAGGTTGAAATAAAGACCCTCAAACAAATAAACTACTTACAAATTCGAAGTATGCACTTCGTGTGTGTCTGGCTTGCAAACAGCTGTTTGAAAGAATTAGCAGAGGGATATCTAAGTACTACTAGAAGAAACAAACTGACGTAAAATTTTGGCCTTAATCATGCCACAATTTTCAGAAGTCATTAGTAATTCTGGGTGCCTCAACTTTTAGGTGCCTAACTTGAAGGTGTTAAGTTAGTGATTGTGGAGGCCTACTGAAATTCTTAGTTTCAGTGTTTGTAGGACAGAGTCCCCAAGGTAATTAGAGTTAGGAGGTTCTACTGGATTTACGTAGAATAATTTAGAACTGTTTTAGATGCAGTAGATCAATTGAAAATGTTTTCAACACTCCCCACAGATACAGCAATACTTTTCTATATACGTTTTTAGATAGTGATAATTACATGCTTAAACATGTTTCAATCCACAAAAGGCTCTTGACTGACAAGTGTAAAGTGCCATTGATTGGTTTATGAAAACAGAACAAACTCTACCATTGTAACTCAGAAGCACAGAGTAAAATGTAGAGTTTAATCTTGCAACTTAACTGCAATGTTTTCCCCACTTCCATGTTACAATTTTGATTCCAAAGTAATTGTCTCCCAGAAATTAGCTGTTGCTTAACTTCATATCTCACCCTTCCCATAAATTTATTCTCCTTTCTTTGTTAGGGTCTATCCACAGCATTTTGGGTACAGCTCACAGGGTGAGCTGTATGTACTACCTAGATAAGGATTAATATAGCACCATTACAATCAAATGACACTTTACAAACATAGATTAGTCAGACTCATACCTGCTACCATAGTGATGACTTCAAACTCTAATGCCCACAATGCTTTCTACTAGCGGTAGGACCTGATTAACTAGAATCTCTCAACCCAAGTAAGTTTCAAGTTCTACACTGCTGCTGGTGTTATGTAGAGTATTACTGAGCAGAAGAGAGGGAGTCGGGCTAAGTGATGATCAGTTTCTGCCACTGGGGATGCTGTACAGAGCAAGACTTAAGGAGAACCATTTCCCTCAATGAGTTATGCATGTCACAGGCATTAGTTAAGGATGACGACAAAATTTATTTGAAAAAATTATGTATAGAAAATATACATTAGAATGATCATCGCTCCACCTCTTCGGTCTAGCACTCCCCTCTCCCAACACGAGTAGCTATAATTTGCTGCTATGCTACTGCTGTTTTAAAAAATATCAGTCTCCTTTCTCCATACACAAATTCATATTGATACTTCTAACAACTTTACCACCAGGAAAAAAGGGAAATCTTTCTAAATCAATAGGTATTCAACAAGTCCCAATCTTCCATGGTCAGGCACATGTGCTTCTGCTTTGAAGTTCGTTCTCTCTCTTGTTCAGTTAAACCTTTCTCTTTATTTTTCTTTAATTGGTGGCTAGCTGCAGCCTCCTTTTTCAATAAAGGGAAATGGCAGTTTTGTACTTTATCCTTATAGAACTGCAAGTTTTCAGAAGCTTTTGCTTTAGTCTGCACCAATGTGCACTTGACTGGTTCTTCTATCCTGCATCTCTTTCCATCTACAAAAAACCCAAAACACAGAGTTAAGCCTGCTCTCTAATGCAGTATGTGCTTGGCACAAAGCTATTCATCATTTAAGCCATGTTTAGTACAGTTACAAATCCTTAATATTTAGAAATAAAATCAAATTTTCAATATTTGGCTGTATTTAATCAATACAACACATGAGATTGTTTTATATTACTCATTAATTTTTGTTGGGACATGTGCTAATTTGTATTACAAAGGCAGATGACCAAGCTGAAAATGACCTGGGTCACCAGATTCCAGCTGCCTCATGAACTAACCCAAAACCCACTGAGGCCAACAAATTCCCATTGGTTTCAACGCACTTGAGCTCAAGCTGTTAGTGAGCTGGATTTACCCATGTCATATTCCATCAAATGGAAAAAATATTCACTAAAAGCAAAGTCAATCACTTTTTAGATATTTTGTAACTTTAAAGATATAAGTGAAAAACGTTCAGTTTCACAAGTGGCTACAGGTGTACATTCAATATGCCACTTTGGTTTTAAAAAAAATAAGTTTAGTGTAAAAATGTACAAATTTAATGAACAAGTTATTCAGAGCCTCACACAGTTACGTACAGAAGTGTTGAGCTGCTGTTCTGGACTTCAAGTTTTCCTTGGGCTTGACAGTTTTCATAGCCAATTGCTCCCACTGCAACACTGTCTGAAACATGATTTAAATTATTTTGAATGATTTTCTTAAAAGAAATGATCATCAGAAACAACTCTACACCTTACTCTTTAGCTTTTTTATGCCGTATTACCAGTCAAAGATGACTTATACAGCAACATCAGTTTTCAGTAAAAGCTTTAAATATTAGCAACTTAAGTAAAATATTCCCTCCTCCAATTCTTATGAACACTTATCTTATCAAACAGGAATTCTGATGCATGTATAAAGCAAGATGAAGGACTGTGGAGAAACAGGAAAAACACCTGCAGCTAACATGTCCCCTTACGACACTTCCATTACAGTAGGAGTCTCTCTGGTTGTGATTCTCCTCTTATATGCTGGAGCTTCTGTATGGGCAGCTTTAAGCTGCATTATAGAACTTTGAGCCACATTTGGATGGTACGGCACACACAGAAGTTGCACCAGTTTAACTAGACTGATTTAAAATCAATTTAATTAAACTAGTGCAACTTTCCTCCCCCAGACATGGCCTTAGACTTGGTCTTCACTTAGAAGTCAGGTCAACATAGCTATCTCAGTCAGGGGTGTGAAAAAACTACACCCCAACAGACGTCGCTATGCCAACCTAACCCCAGGGTAGACTCAGCTATGTCAATGAATATTTCCATCAACGTAGCTACCGTTGTTCAGGGAGTGATGTTTCTATACCACCACAAACCCTTCAATTGCTGAAGGCTGTGTCTACACTGTGCGGTTATGCTGGCATAGCTATAGTGATGTGGCTATGCCGATATGGTCTCTGTAGTATAGATATACCCCAGCGTGTTACAATGAAATTCCTGCATTTGTAATTTCCCTAACAGAAGAGTAAACAAAGTGTGCTGTACATCCAATGTGGCTCAGAGGTCTCTAATGCAGCTAAAAGCTGCCCATCCAGAAGCCCCAGCATGCAATGCTTTATTTTGCTTCAAGTGGCCTCACTGGGTGCACGCAGAGACTTAAAAGTCTGAGCACATTATGTGACAAGGGGAAGATACCTGCACTCTGCTTTATTCTCTGCAAATTTAGGTTTGAGCCTAACTGTCAGCAAACAGTCAATGCAACCTCTGGATACTTCCTCTGGCATGCAAGAATGAAGAACATGTTCATTCTCTAAGCTCTTGATAACATCGGTTTTCTCAGAATTAAGTACTAAAAAGATATAAAACCTCAACCTCACTGGGTGATGTGAAATGACTTGTGACTGAAAAGGACAAATACTTTGGTTTGGTAAAATTAAAAAAAAAAAAACATACCTGTTCTGCCCATCCCTCTGTTTTGCAGTTACTATGATCAAATTCTTTCAGAGGCACTTTTGAATGAACTAAGCTTATTTGGGTCTGGAGCCTCTGAATGACTGCCTTAACATCCTGGTGAAAAAAGGATATAAAGCAGACTGTGTAGAAGAGCATTTGATCATGCTGTACATATGTAACAGACTTGGGTGAAAATTCTGTTTTACCTTGAGACCTGTTTCAGAAATATCCAAATAATTCAGCTTCTTGAAAGAAAAAAGGTACCCAATTCCTGTATCAGTGATTTCAGGGTTACCTATAAAATCAAAAAGGTTAGATTAAGTTGCATGACTATATAGGTGTGTTCTGCAAAACTGATTTTTTTAAAAGTATTAAAATGTAGGTGTGTAAAAAAGACTATATAAATGTTATACTAGCAAGCAGCCAATTATTCCCCTAGTAAATATTTTATAAGCTATTCCGGCATATTTATATGAACATGCTCCATGTTTTGAAAGTTATTTGAAACTGATTTTTTTTCTCTTCAGAGCAAAATTAAGCTTTCATAGACCACTTCAATTAGGTTAAGCATTAAATATATAAGCCATACTTGTGCATATATAAATACACATTGCACACGGAAACTAATGTTCTTTTAATGTAAGGTTGCAAATTCAAGCACCAAAAGATAGGAAATGCCTGGGTTGAGGCTGCCTATGTAACCTTAATGCAGTCCCCTGAGGTGTATGCATTATGAACCAGTGTTTAATTATATGGTTGTATATTTTTTCATTCAGTGACTGGAATGGAGGCTGCTCACTTAATGAGCAACTATTCAATATTTTCTTTTCTCCTTGTTGTTCAACGTTTGGCCCTATACTTTATTTACTGCATAATATTCAAACCTATTCTGAAGACAGAATTATTTTTCTCATGAGCTTCACACATTTGTTAATGTTCACAACATCCCTGTGAGAAGAGGGGGAATTATTATCCCCATTTTACAAATGAAGTACTGAGGCACAGAGATTAAGCTCAAAAGTATCCACGCATTTTGAGTGGCTAATTTGAAACAATTAGGACCTGATGTCTGAAACTATTTAGCATTATATAGCACTTTATCTAGTCAAAGCTCCCAGTGACCTCAGTTGTAGCTGTGAATGCTCAGCATTTCTGTAAGCCAGTCACCAGGGTCTCAGGTCAGGCACCCAAAAAATGAGAAACATGCAAATAAATAGTCACCTGTGAAAAGTCAGACTTTTCACATCTTGCCCATTATCACACAGGGGCAGAATCCAGTTCTCCAGCGCAGTATTCAACTACCTTAACGGAGAGACTGTCCCTTCTCTTTCGGTAGCCTCCTGCCTCATTAACTACACATCTTCCAACTTTTGCAAATGAAGCAGAGATCCGACCAACATCAGTCTCTTTCAAAATACAACCCTGACTCATTCCCAGAGCAGGTCCATACAGTGCACTGAATGAGGCAGGGATGCTGTGGGGAAAAAAATAGTAAGTGCTCATGTAATTAAAGACTATCATATTGCATACTCATAAGGGGGCCAAATTAGGGTTACACAGACAGGAAACATCAGAATTAAGGCTAACTTTTTGAGTGCTTGACTTTGCAACATAAGAACGGCCGTACCGGGTCAGACCAAAGGTCCATCTAGCCCAGTATCTGTCTACCGACAGTGGCCAATGCCAGGTGCCCCAGAGGGAGTGAACCTAACAGGCAATGATCAAGTGATCTCTCTCCTGCCATCCATCTCCATCCTCTGACGAACAGAGGCTAGGGACACCATTCTTACCCATTCTGGCTAATAGCCATTTATGGACTTAGCCACCATGAATTTATCCAGTCCCCTTTTAAACATTGTTATAGTCCTAGCCTTCACAACCTCCTCAGGTAAGGAGTTCCACAAGTTGACTGTGCGCTGCGTGAAGAACTTCCTTTTATTTGTTTTAAACCTGCTGCCTATTAATTTCATTTGGTGACCCCTAGTTCTTGTATTATGGGAATAAGTAAATAACTTTTCCTTATCCACTTTCTCAACATCACTCATGATTTTATATACCTGTATCATATCCCCCTTAGTCTTCTCTTTTCCAAGCTGAAGAGTCCTAGCCTCTTTAATCTTTCCTCGTATGGGACCCTCTCCAAACCCCTAATCATTTTAGTTGTCCTTTTCTGAACCTTTTCTAGTGCCAGTATATCTTTTTTGAGGTGAGGAGACCACATCTGTACACAGTATTCGAGATGTGGGCGTACCATGGATTTATATAAGGGCTATAATATATTCTCAGTCTTATTCTCTATCCCCTTTTTAATGATTCCTAACATCCTGTTTGCTTTTTTTGACTGCCTCTGCACACTGCGTGGACATCTTCAGAGAACTGTCCACAATGACTCCAAGATCTTTTTCCTGACTCGTTGTAGCTAAATTAGCCCCCATCATATTGTATGTATAGTTGGGGTTATTTTTTCCAATGTGCATTACTTTACATTTGTCCACATTAAATTTCATTTGCCATTTTGTTGCCCAATCACTTAGTTTTGTGAGATCTTTTTGAAGTTCTTCACAATCTGCTTTGGTCTTAACTATCTTGAGTAGTTTAGTATCATCTGCAAACTTTGCCACCTCACTGTTTACCCCTTTCTCCAGATCATTTATGAATAAATTGAATAGGATTGGTCCTAGGACTGACCCTTGGGGAACACCACTAGTTACCCCTCTCCATTCTGAGAATTTACCATTAATTCCTACCCTTTGTTCCCTGTCCTTTAACCAGTTCTCAATCCATGAAAGGACCTTCCCTTTTATCCCATGACAGCTTAATTTACGTAAGAGCCTTTGGTGAGGGATCTTGTCAAAGGCTTTCTGGAAATCCAAGTACACTATGCCCACCGGATCCCCCTTGTCAACATGTTTGTTGACCCCTTCAAAGAACTCTAATAGATTAGTAAGACACGATTTCCCTTTACAGAAACCATGTTGACTATTGCTCAACCTGAAGTGTTTTTAAAGTAGCATTTTGTATGCAATTTTTTAGGTTCCTAATAAAGCAAAATAGAAAAAAAATTTAATCAGGCAGCTTCCTCCTTCATACTGCCTGGTCCAGTGGGGGCATTAAGAGCACAGGGGAAACAGATTCCCTGATCTCACTTCAGGTGCTTAGACCCTGCATGGCGCAAAGCTGCAATTGCAGGGAAGGTTCTGCTCAGCACGAATGCAATTGTAGGGAATTTAACTGCTAAAATCTAAAAAAGTGTTTAGTGAGAATGTGCAAACTAGGTAAAGTTTGGACAGATTTTCAACATGGTCATCAAAAGGCACATCCGTCAAAGGCCACCATCTTTCAAATTTCAGGTCCCTGTTCCAGAGCATGGAGGTGATAGAGTTTTTCAAAGCAAAGGTAGCCAGAATTTTTTAACATGGGCAAAACAACATTTTTCCCTAGCCTTGTTCTTGGAAATGGCTGAATGATTCTGGCTGGAGTTTTCCAGAAGAAATCAGCCTAAATCAGACACCGAGCATAGAATATTTCACCCCAAATGGATAAAGTTTTTGGTAAAGTTATAAGCAACTGAGAACACATGATAGGAAGTGACAGGCAACCTTCATAACAGCTGGTGCTGTGAGCCCCACCGATAATCAGCATCCTTCGTTAATGTCAAGTTCCTAAAGCTTTCTTTTGATGTTGTATTTGAGACTAAGATGACGGTCACCTTAGTTTTGTTGTCTGTGTAAAAAGTTTACATGTTGAATAGTCACCACCCTAGCAGAAAGACTAGACAAAGGATGATAGGTTCATGTCATATTTAGTAGTAGTAAAATACAAAACTTAGATTATAAATTCAGGGCTGAGTCACTCAGCTAGGATATTGACTAGTTCAAGTTCCATTTTGGAATGCATAAATGTTCATTTAAACGATGTATTTATGCCAATCAAGGGCCTGATTTCTGCTTTCACTGACTTTGGTGCAGCAGGATAAGGCTATAGGTGCAACATGTGAATTCTGGCAAGTTGTCAATGTTTGGACTCCTGATGTCAGGGCTAATTTTGAACAATTGTCTCCTTTCAATATTAACTAGGAGGAACCCTAGATGAGAAGTAACTATGTGCTTCTAAATATAAATTATGAGGCACTTTGACACACTTACAAGACAAATCTAATACAGAAAGATTTTCAAGTCCCCTTTTCATCACTCGAACTGGCGCTGTCATTTTGCGAAGGCCTGCATCCGACAAACAATTATCCTTCAGGAGGAGCCGAGTTACACTAGGATAAGGAAAGTAAAGTTAGTTTGTAAAGGAATAATTTCACAGTTTTTAGTAAAATTGTTAGCATTTCATGTGAATCTTCCCCTAGCCCCTGCTCAATCTACCACTCCTTTGCTGATATTAAAAGGACTAATAAAACAAGAGGCCTCTTTGGTATTTTCCCTGTTCCCTCTGAAGGCTCTGCTGACAAACAATTCCCAAAATTTCACTGACACAGGCAATACTATAACACAACAGCTTGTTGACACAGGCAGTAAGATTCTTTGTAACCTGAAAAGTTAAGGACAATTAGGCTCGTCAATTTCAACCCCATTCAAAACTGGAGAAGGAAAATCCTTGTTTGACATATAGGAAAGGACAAAATTGGTATGAGATACGAGGAAGGATTATAAATGAAATCCCCCAAAACTTATAGATATACTTCCACAGCATCCCTTTAAATCACAACCTTGAATCAAATGCATGGAAGTCTTATATAGTTACAGTTACTAATTAATAAACACAATTAACCTATCTAACAAAGTTCCACAATAGTCTACCTTTTAGATCTCTGGAAGCTTGAAAAGACTGTTATATAAACATTTTAGCAAACACATACTGGACAAAATATGTAAATTAGGAATGTCTCATGCTGACATACTGATTCAATTAAAATGATTATCTTAATAAAGTTTTCTCCCAAAAAATCAATAAGCAAATTTAATAGGGAAAGTCTACAGCAGTTGGAAATTAAGTTTTGCAATAATGAGTGTATACTATAAACAGAAAATGAAAAATATACAAAACAATTGGTCTTTATGTTGGATAGTAGAGTACTTTTATTTCAACTTCATAATTGTAGATCATGTCTAAAGACTCAGTACATGCCTGGTATCATGCAATTTGTGTTATTAGTTCTGATGTTTGCTTTTTTCACCTGAATAAGAGAATTTATAAACAACTAAAAACCCCAATAAAAGTGCCTGTTGCCTGTGAAACTTTCCTTTAAAGAGACAGTGTGTTTCTGTAACTTTCTTGGCGACGGAAAAGAAAATGCTGGTCAGTTATACATATAAATAAATTGGTACCTAGACAGAGCTTCTTTGGTGATATGTTCTAGCAATTCATGGTTATCTCCAAGTTTACAACAGGAAAGATCCAAGCAGGTCAGCTCCCTGAAAGACTTAATTTCTTCAAGTTTTTCAGAAATAACCAGATATCTGTAAAGAGCAGAAAGCTATCAACGTTTAGATGCACTAAAGGTATAGTCCTAGAAGGTGCCTACTCTCTGCCATGTGGAAAAATGCCCCAAATGAGCACACTCTCTTCATTATCTACCCAGGCTGTAGTCCACGTGGAACACATGCTCAAGTACTTACTCAATGTCTTATACCAACATTGTGGCTCAGATCTGACTCAAAAAGTACTTGCTCTGTAACCAGTGACTTCAACTTGCAAAGACAGCTATTACAACTAGATCTCAAGCTATATCAGTCCAATTCCAGCAGCACTGCTTGCCAAATGGTAAAACTGACATTTCATGGCCAAAGACAAAAGCCTTGATTAGAGAAATAAAGAGAACACAAAGAGCCTACAATGGAAGCCATCTTTCACCCACGAAAAGGGCAATTCATGAGTAGGCTGGCAAAAAAAATTGATAATTCGGAGGATGAAGTGACACCTGGTACATCTCATGTTGTTTTTTATTAAAACTTTCCTATATTGCTCATGCCACCTTTGGCATTCAAGAATGGATGTGCCTATATGCTTTGATTTATATGGATTCATATTTAAAGGACTGAAAAGACCATAAACTGTGTGAATGCACAACACACACACACCCCCAAATTGTTATAGCATAGGAAGGTACTTCACCAGGGACAAGGTTTTAGAGGGATATAATCCTATTTTAAGCCTTGTAAGAAGAAACTTTTCTTGTTGAGTTAGAACTTGTCCAGAGAAGAGTGGAGAGGGATAAAATCCCTGGTCAAGGTGTTTTTAATATGGAGGGCATGCAACACATGCAAATACTTCTACAAATACTTCTAACTTCAAAACCTGTGATATAATTACAAGACTATCCATTTCTCCCCTGTACCTTGGGCTACTGATACCCTTAAAATGAAATGGAACAGTAGACATGGAACCTCCCAATAGGACTGTGTGCTAGAACATTTTGCTGGCTATACAAGTCAAAATAAATGTTGAAATGCTTACAGAAAAGGGTTATTAGTTCAGACACAATTTAATTATTAACATAACACCCCTGTGGGGTAGGTAAGTTAGACAAGCTTTTGTCTCTCACCAACAGAAGGTCCAATAAAAGATACTCCCTCACCCACCATGTCTCTCTAATACCCTGGGACTGACATGGCTAAAACTATCCTGCAGACAATAAGGTATGTATGTTGTGAGGATTAGGTTTTAAAGCACCATACAAGTACTAAGTGTTAGCATGTTAAAAATAAAGCTGCAGGTTTTATCCTTCAATTCAGGTTGCAGAATGTGTTTGTGTGGATTTGGAGGATTAACTGGCAGTATTAGGGGTTCTGCATTACAGATACAAGAATTAAACCAAGTGCTATTTACCAACAATACTTTATGGAATGAACAAATATAATTTAATGATCCAAATCAAGGAACTGTTTATATTTAAGTACAAAAATGAAACACTTAAGTAAAACACTGGCAGAGCCTCACATTTATTTTACTGAATGCACTTACCTATTCTGTAAACATAATGAACAAAGCACCAGACTTCCATAAGCCTCAGTAAATTTTTGTAGTGCTCTGAGTCCTGTAACTGGTTCTGTGAACTTTTGCCTTGCTTCTGCAGCAGAAAAAAGCTTTTCAGCAATCTGCTCTGGAAAGCCAATCAACGAATCAATATGATCAACATTGTCAGAAATGTAACCCAACACTAGGCCGAAGAGAGACTTGGCTGAGTACCGGAGATTCCCCTCCTTAGTATAAGTAAAGATGAAATGATCTGTTCTCTCTCTCCTTGCACTGTCATCTTCTCTGTTCATACAAAGCTCCACAGAGAATCCTTTGGAAAATAGTCTAAAAGGCCGTGGTTTTGGAGTGGCATTTTTTACAGTGCCAGAACCCTGATTTACCATATACAGATGCCCATTTTCACGCACATATACTGGGCCTGTGTCCAAAAGGCTTTCTGACTTGATGCAGTAAGACATTCCCCTTTACAATTTCTGCAAAAACAAAAGGAGAGACAGATAAATAGAAACAAATTATACTATTTTGGAAATATATCAATTCCAAGTTAATTTCCTTTGGTGCCCTAGGCAGCACATTATAGTGTACCCATACGGTACAGTGAAAGTGTGGCTGCGGACGATACATATACACCCCAGCTGCCAGCAAAACAAATATGGGGCCTAGAACTCAGGATTTTTGCTTCAGAATGACGGGTCTTTTCCACACACAAGTACTCCTTGATCATCAGTACTAACACCGTGTTGCTCTGATTGCATTTAGCAGAGCACAGTGCTTGCTATACGGTACATACTACAGTACTCAAAATGAACAGGAGTACTTGTGGCACCTGAGAGACTAACACATTTATTTGAGCATAAGCTTTCGTGGGCTACAACCCACTTCTTCCGATGCATGTAGCGGAAAATAGAGTAGGAAGATTATATATACACACACACACAGAGAACATGAAACAACGGGTGTTACCGTACACACTATAAGGAGAGTGATCAGTTAAGGTGAGCTGTTATCAGCAAGAGAGAAAAAGAACTGCAGTATTCAGTACATTACAACTGTTGCATTCAAATAGTCCTGTACGTTGCACATGGGGCCGGCTCCTTAAAACGATGCCTGATTAGGGCTGAGGTAAATTGTGAGCGCGCTACAGAAGTCTGTCCCATGCACCATCGCCTTGCTCGACGCTGCAGACCTGGCGGCGGGGTTTTCACCCGCGCTGCCATGACACCGCCGGGGCCTGCCCCCTGCCCTGCCCTGGCGGCGGGCGGCACGCCTGGGCTCGGCGGCGCGGAGCCGCAGGACCGGCTTTGTCTGACGCTGGGACGGGCTAGGCGCAGCCGCCTGGCGGCCGCGGACGGGGGGCGCTGCTCGGCCCTGGGGGCTCCGGCGCGGAACCTTCCCCCCGCGGGGCGCAGACGGGCTAGGCCGGGGGGTGTCTGCGCCTTTCCCTGGCGCCGTCCAGCCGCGGGCTCAGCCCAGCCGGCCCCGCCCCGGCTGGGCCCCCTCAGCCACCCGCTGCCCACCTCGGGCGGGGGACTCCGAGGCCTGGCCCCCTGCCCTTGCCGGGGGAGGTTCGTGCCCCGCAGCGCCCCCTTCCCTGGGCCCGCCCCGCGGGGTCCGTCGCTCCGAGCCTGGGGCTCTCGCGGGCGCTGGGAAAGTTTCCCCCGCCCCCGACCTACCTGCCCCCGGGCACGGGCCGTCCCGAGAGCCCCCGCTCGGCGCGAGGCTCGACACAGGCCAGTCCCACCCCGGGAGCGCCCCGGGGCCACAAAGGGGAGAGCGGGGGCGCGCCGGGGGAGCTGAGCCCGGGGAGCGCGCGTGCGCGGGCTGAGAAAACGACGGGGAGCCCCTGGCGGGAGCGCGCGGCGTCTCCACCCGAGACAAGAGGCGAGTCCCTGAGCCAGGGGCGGGGACCCAGGGGAGATATGGGGCTGGGGTGACAGGATAATGGAGGGGCCCGGGGACGGGGACGGGCATTGGGAGGGAGCCCGGGCTCTGGGGCATTGGGAGGGGGCTCTGGGATCGGGAGGGGATGTAGAGCATTGGGAGGGGGCTCTGGGATTTGGAGGGGGCATGGGGAAGGGATGTGGGGCATTGGGAGGGGGTATAGGGAGGGGATGTGGGGAATGGGGGGCTCTGGGATCGGGAGGGGATGTGGGTCATTGGGAGGAGGCTCTGGGATTTGGAGGGGGCATGGGGAAGGGATGTGGGGCATTGGGAGGGGGCTCTGGGGCATTGGGAGGGGGTATAGGGAGGGGATGTGGGGAATGGGGGGGCTCTGGGATTTGGAGGGGGTATAGGGAGGGGATGTTGGGAATGGGGGGCTCTGGGATTTGGGAGGGGATGTGGGGCAATGGGAGGGGGCTCTGGGATTCGATGGGGACATGGGGAGGCGCTGAGGGATGCCAGCAGATGATAGAGGTCTGTTAGTATAATTGCCCTGTACCTCATATTTTCCAAAGTTTGGACTAGTCTAAATTTAAATTAAGTGATGGACGTCCTTTCCTGTGGGAAATTATTCCAGAGTCAACCTCACCCCTAGGAAACGTTTCTTGTGGTTCAGCCTAATTGAGGGATAGGCAACCTATGGCAAGCTGATTTTCAGTGGCACTCTCACTGCCTGAGTCCTGGCCACCGGTTGGGGGGGGGCTCTGCATTTTAATTTTATTTTAAATGAAGCTTCTTATACATTTTAAAAACCTTATTTACTTTACATACAACAATAGTTTAGTTATATATTATAGACTTATAGAAAGAGACCTTCTAAAAATGTTAACATGTATTACTGGCACGTGAAACCTTAAATTAGAGTGAATAAATGAAGACTAGGCACAGCACTTCTGAAAGGTTGCCGACCCCTGGCCTAAATGATCATGTGCTCAGTTTCATCCCACTATTCTTAGACTCCTCCATTGACATCCCTAAATGACTCTTCTTCTTCTTTGTTGGATACCCTTTCCCAACACTTGTAGGCGGTTATCCACCCTAGTCATTGTTCTATTAAATATTCTTGAATAAGTTCTTCCAGACTCCTAATTATTGTTGCCATTCCCTGAATTCCTTGCAAACTGTTTATATCTTTTTAGTGTTCAGCTCCCTACAACTATCTGTTATTTGTCTTAGCAATGCCATATGGAGAGAATCTATCAGCTCCCTGTTCTGAGACATAATGCCTCTGTGTATTCAACCTAAAATGACATTGACTTTTTTTAGATGTCTTATCACCTTGCCAGCTCACATATAATTCATTGTTCAGTCTCATGACAAAGGCCCGGGCCCTGTGTCCACATAGATCTCATTGCAGGATTAGGGCCCAAAATACCTTCAATGGGGAAAGAAATAGGGAAACTGAAGAGATACTGAGGAAATAGAGGGAATACCAGAAGGGAAAAGGCATACTTTAACTTATACAGATATTTATTGCAAGGCTTAACTATTTTTTGTAAAGTTCTCTGGGATTTTTAGGTTCTACAGAAAAGCACAAAGTACTATAATTATATATGGTCATTTATTAGGAGTTTGGCTACTTTGGCAGCACTACAGCAAACACTCATGATTTTAAAAAATATTTTACTTAAATCCTTGTCACTATAGTTCTTAATTAGAACATAGGTGTTTTTGACTATGTAAAATGCATTTTCAAGCGTTTTAATAAAGAATACAATTAGGAATGCAAGCAGCTACTCTTACTTTAGAACTGGAACTATTTGTGGGCAGCAGTGTGGTGTGAGGGGACTGTTTTGATTGTAACTCAAGAAATATCAGTGGTTGAATCATAGAGATCTTAAAAGAGGCTAGAGTGTTGCTCATAAGATCTTAACATGCTCTCTGAATTCCTGTTAGGGACTGAATTTGGATGCTAGGCAACAAGAGGACAGACGCTCCCATTCAGTGATATTGTAAGAACGTTTCTTTTGGGTTTTTTAATCTCATGCAGACCAACAAGAAAGGATGAAATCAACAGACCTGTGCCTTAGCTCTCGAGGGGCTGAAGTTGTTCTAGCCACATCAAGTGATGAAAAATACCCCCCTGAAAACATCATTGATGGGTAAGATTTGATGTTTGGTTCTTTATGTAAGTGAAGGTTGTTGGAGAAATAAAGTGCTTTGGTGTCATTAACATTCATTTGTTCTATCACTGGATTTTATGCTATTATATTTTTATATTACATTACATCAGAAGAACATTAAGATGGCAAAGTGAAGCACTCAAAAGTGAGGAATTACCAAAATTAAGGTTGCCAGTGCAACTTTACTTTTGCCCCTGTATGTATATGCATTATATGATACCATATTTAATTACGTGACCACATACTATTTTTCCACAGGACATATGCCTTAATCAGTGCACAGGATGGCCAGTCCTCACTTAATGCACAGCTATTCAATATTTGTTTTATCCCTGTTGTTCAGTTTGTGGCCCTATGTCGAATTTACTGCACATTATTCAAAGCCTCCTCTGAAGACAGAATTACTATGCAGCCCTATGCTCTGGATGTCCCTAAGCCTTTGACTGTCACATACTGGGACTGGGCAACAGGGGAGAGATCACTTGATAATTGCCCTGTTCTGTTCATTGGCCACTGTTGGAAGATAGGCTACTCGGCTAGATGGACCATTGGTCTGATCTTGTATAGCCATTCTTATTAATTTCCTTCTGGATTTTTCTGTGGTGCTCATCACTATAGTTTATGAATGCTTCACAAATAGTACTTAATTTTCACAACATCCCTGTGAGGTGAGGGGACATTATTATCCCCATTTTACAGATGGGGATTTGAGGCACAGAGACAGTAAGGTAAAAAATGTCCAGTAATTGTTGGTGCCTAATAGGAGACACCTGTGGCTTGATTTTTCAGAGTACTTAATATTTTATTGCACTTTATATGTTTAAAGCACATCTTCCATTGACTTCAGTTGCAGCTGTGAGTGCTCAGTCCCAGGATCTAAAGTTGGCACACAGAAAATGAAGAATCATAGTTGCCATCCAGGGCCGGCTTTAGGCCGATCTGCCCTATTCCATGCATTAGGTGCCTTTTTAATTTTTTTTACTCACCCCAGCGGCAGTCAGCTCTGCCGGGGTCTTCAGCGGCCCCACTCCCCAGGCCAGAGCGCCGGCCGGAGCGCGGCAGGCCCTGCGGCCCCGGCCGGAGCGCAGCAGGCCCCGCGGCCCTGGTCTCCCAGCCAGAGCTTCGGCCAGAGCACAGCAGCCCCAGAGCCCCACTCTCCTGGTCTGCAATCCGAAGTGCTGCCGAAGACTGGGAGCGTGGCCTGGTGACTACAAGGCCCCCCCCCACCCCCCGGAATCGAGCCCCTCACTTGCTAAAGCTGGCCCTGTTGCCATCTGTGAAAAGTTTGGTTTAAGTGACTTGCCAAGCATCACATAGGAAATCTATGACAGAGGTAGGGATAGAATCCGTTTCTCCAGGGCAGCATTCATCTGCCTTAAATATAAGACTATCCTTTCTATTCATGCAGTCTTCCACTTAATTCACTAGACACTTTCAATGTCTGCAACAAATGAAGCAGGGATCCTACAGACAACAGCCTCCTTCACTGCACAACCCTGATTCATTCCCAAAGCACCATCCATCTTGTGCATTGAATGAGGCAGGAGTTCTGTGGAAAAATAGTACGTGGTCATGTAAGTAAGACTGTATCATAACGGGTAGGTCAGTTGTAGTGTAATGTGCAGGTATGAATTGTCTAACTGTGCCAGAATTTTTTGTTGCAGAAGAAAGGAGAAGGAAGGGAATGACAACAAAGCTAATCTAAATAGGATCTTTCTAGGTGAAAGTCACTCAAACCCAGATTTTAGATAGGCTGTTGAACTGAGTGGCCAGTGAGAAGTCAGATTCAAGTATCTGGGAAAATTCTGTGATGAACAGACTTGCGAGCAGTAAAGGAAATAGAGGCTATTTGTAAGAGAAAGAAGATATGCTAAACATTTATATTGTAATGGATTTTCTGATGTTCCTTTCAAAGGAGCCTAAATAGAAATTACTTTGCAGATCTCATTCATGTATAAATATATTATACTTAATGTAACAAATAAAAAGTCATGTTTTTTTTTTAACAGAAATTCAGAAACGTTTTGGACAACAACAGGAATGTTCCCCCAGGAATTCGTTATTAGTTTTCATAAATGTGTAAAAATCAGTAAACTCACAATCCAGTGTTACTTAGGTAAGAACACAATGTATTTTCATGTTTTAATTTTCACAGTAGTATCACATTCTGCAGCTAATAGTTTAAAAAATAATCCACAAGAATGTAGCTAAGCCAGCAAACCAGTGATCCTTTGAGGCCAGTATGTTGCATGGACCAATTGGGGAAGCAGGATATGCTGGAGAAAGAAGAACATCTTTCCTAATAGCCCTGCCCTTATGATATGTTGAGGAGGAGAATTATTTTTCCCGACTTGAACTAGTGATTGATTTATGCCTTGAAGCATGAGGCTAAATTGGCCTGATAATTTTAACCTAGTTAATGTAATTGTATTGTACTAAACTATTTATCTTATAAATTATGATAATTAATAAATTTGCTTCAAACAATTATGTAATTAATTGTTACATCAAAAAGTATTTTTCTGTTTTGAATGTGTTGCTTTTTAATTTCATAGTATGAACTTCTATGTCCTTTGTTTACATTTTGTCAACTTTCTGTAATCATGTGAGAAAAGATATAAAAGAAAGAGAGAAAGTATTGTGAGCCTAGGAACTCAAGCTTTAGCTGATCTTGGGCAAATCACTTAAACTTTCTTCTTCAGTTTCCCCACCTGTAAAATGAGGATGATAAGATTACCTACCTACCCAACAGAATATTGTGAAAATTAATTAGCTAATGTTGGTAAAATTCTTTGAAAATGAAAAGTGATGCATGATGTTAAGTACTGTTGTTATTAGTAAAACAGTAATATGAAACTAGGTAGACTTCAATGCTCAGTCTATGCTGACTTTTTAAATATATTTTAGTGCGGAGTTTGAGGATTGAGAAAAGCTTATCTAAAGATCCAGCAGATTTTGAAGTGTGTACTGAAAAAGGTAAGTAATCAAATGTGGAGCAGCTCTGATTGGGTGGAAATTATGTTGGCCTTTATCTATTTGCTCATTGTCTTAATATCTTTACACCATTAGAAGAATAAAGTTTATAACATTTGTTTGGTATACTGGAAAGGATTGTGATTGGCTGTTTTTATTACTATGGACATAATCCATACAAAATTAATATTCCATCAATGTTACCAGAGTGACATGCTGGAAATCCACATGAAAATTATATGTGAAAAAACAGTGTGACTTGAAACAATATAGCAATAGAACTGCCTTGTTAAGAGTCAAAATATTTTCCAGAGTACAACAATCTATATCACGATAATGTTAAATTGGGTACTGCTGTGTGCTCAGTAGGTATTTGAGGATGGGGCAGAGGTTGATCTTTGTTTGCAAACTTTCACTCTTTTTTGTTAGTTTTTCTCAACCCTGAGTTTTGTAAATTTAGGTTTGTATTTGAATTTTCATTATTTAAACTATCAGGAAACCCTGTTTTGTTGTAAAAATAAATAAATAAAAATAAAAAAGCATTCACTGTTACACTATGGCAGGGGTCAGCAACCTTTCAGAAGTGGTGTGCGGAGTCTTCATTTATTCACTCTGATTTAAGGTTTCACGTGTCAGTAATACATTTTAATGTTTTTAAAAGGTCTCTTTCTATAAGCCTATAATATATAACTAAACTATTGTTGCATGCAAAGTAAATAAGGTTTAAAAAATGTTTAAGAAGCTTCATTTAAAATTAAATTAAAATGCAGAGCCCCCCTGGACCGGTAGCCAGGACCTGGGCAGTGTGTGCGCCACTGAAAATCAGCTTGCGTGCTGCCTTTGGCACGCGTGCCATAGGTTGCTTACTCCTGCACTATGGGCATAATCGTACAATCACGATGCATACAAGTACTTTCCTTATGAGAGTGGTCTCATTGATTTCAACAGACTGCTCACATGAAGTAGAGTTATTGTGTATATAAATAGGGCCCTACCAAATTCATGGCCATGAAAAACGTGTCACCATCTGTGAAATCTGGTCTCTCCCTGTGAAATCTGGTCTTTTGTGTGCTTTTACCCTATATTATACAGATTTCATGGGGGAGACCAGCATTTTTCAAATTGGGGGTCTTGACCCAAAAGGGAGTTTTAGCGGGGGTCGCGATATTGCCTTCCTTACTTCTGCATTGCCTTCAGAGCTGGGCAGCTGGAGAGCAGTGTCTGTTGGCTGGATGCCCAGCTCTGAAGGGAGTGCCCCACCAACAGCAGCACAGAAGTAAGGGTGGCAATACTATACCATGCCACCCTTCATTCTGCCTTCAGAGCTGGGCAGCCAGAGAGTGGCAGCTGTTGACAGAGGCCCCAGATCTGCAGGGAGCAACGAAGTAAGGGTGGAAATACTATACCATGCCATCCTTACTTCTGTGCTGTTGCTGGCATCAGCTCCGCCTTCAGAGCTGGGCTCCTAGCAAACAGCCATCTCTCTCCAGCTGCCCAGCTCTGAAGGCAGCACCACTGCCAGCAGCAGCGCAGAAGTAAGGGTAGCAGTATTGCAACCCCCTTTACAATAACCTTGCAACCCCACCCCTGACAACTCCTTTTTGGGGCAGGACCCCTACGATTACCACACCATGAAGTTTCAGATTTAAATAGCTGAAATCATGAAATTTATAATTTTTAAAATCCAGTGACCATGAAATTGACCAAAATGGACCGTGAATTTAGTAGGGCCCTATATATAAATGTTTGCAGGACTGGGCTCTGTGTTGGCTCCTTTGACATCAAGTGAGAATGGTGGCATAATGAAAACTAGAATAGTAGAAAGTTTAAAATTTTAGAGCTATATTTTATGTTATCACAGAAGTTGAGTCATATAGTTTTTGACACTTAATAAACCCTTGTCTAAAAAGACAAAGGCTTTGATCCTGCAAATGCTTATGCATGTGCTTAACTTTAGCATGAGCCCTAAAGTTAAGCATGTGCATAAATGTTTGCTGGATCGGAGCCTTTGCCAGTCCACAAATAATACTAAAACACTGAAAGGATGATGAGCTGTTTAAACTGCATAACCATATGCCACATGTAAGAAAAATGGAAAACATTAAATCGTGATAAGATTAAATGTTCATTCCTGAGTCTTTGAATTATATTTAGTGTACTGAGGATGTTACAAAGAACTGTGCCTAATAATATGGGGTCTTGATCTCAGTTTGTCCCTTTATGTTCTGTTCAAACAGGAATAACTTAATTCTAATCTCAGCTATGTCACTGATTCACTCTGTGACCTGAGGTGGGTCCTTTAACCTCACTCTGTTTGCCCCGCTATAAAATAAGGCTATTAATTATTTATGTATTCATTATTTGTAAAACCTATAGTCCATAAATTACAATTGTGAGGATTGATTAATTGTGAAGTACTTTGAAGATATAAAGTACTATATAAGTACTACTTGTACATTTTATCTTAAAAATTAAAAGCATATTTGTGTAGTATAATGCAACACAGTTTTTTATGTCCCATAGGGACATTTTAAAAACCAGTTTAATTGCTTGTATATTTAAATTAGAACATTACTAAAATTATTTGTATTCTTTAATCGATTTGTTAATTTTTGCATACAATGTAGATTCACAATCCTTAACTTACAGGAACTTTCATATCCAGTGGAAACTTATCACAGCATTGTGTATATATATAAACTCATTGTTTGACATAAAATTTATTTTCTAGATTTACAATACACAGAAGGGGCGCTTCAAACGGAAGAATTTTCTGTGAGTACATTCAACATACAGCATTAATGCCACATGTAATGGGGTGGATAGACTAGTTAAAAATGCCCTCAATTAGCGCAACTCAATACATATTATTTTAGAGGTTTGGATACATCCCTAGGTCTTGGATATGCGCTTATATGTTATGGTATAAAAATCCATATAGCTAGAGCTCCTAGCGTTGCTAAATATCTATCTGAAGAAGTGTGGTAATCTCTCTTGGCCAGCTGTTGTCTTGAAAGTTTCATGAGTTCCAGGGCTTCAAAGGAAAGACGGGGGGCTATTTTGGATTCCTCTAACCCAAGAAAGCTCTGAAAACTGACATGTAGAAATGTCTTGATCCTTCTGTTATATTTTAAACACTAAACTCCTTTGCAGAAGCTTGTTGAACATGTATATTATTACAATTAATATAATAAGCTCTTTTTCTCTTCTACAGCTTCCTGAATTCCAAGCTACCTACTTGCGATTCATCATCAAATCTGCCTTTGATCATTTTGTTTCAGTGCACACAGTGATGGCAGAAGGAGTAGCAGAAAATCTTTAAGACCAAATTTAAAGAATTGCCTCAAATTATTTTGTAATATTTGTAGCATAAAGGATATATTTATTATTCAAACATTATATTAAAATGGATTTTTGAAATATGGCTCCAGAATGTCGCGTCCCTCCCTCCCCCCAGCCATTTAATGTGTAATGCAGTACAACTATTAACTCTGGTAATACGTTTGTAGTTTTCCAATGTAGAGTACAAATGTTGAAGAATTACTTTTTGCTTAACCATTAACATATGAGTATAATGGATTCCACTTCTGAATTGCAATATGTTGAGATTAAAAGGCTATTTACCATACATTGTTTTAAAATGCCACTGAATATTTGTTTCTCTGTAAAATATTTCCCTCACAGAAAAAATAAGTCTGAAATAGTCAAATTTGAGGCCATTCCCCCAACCCTAAAATAAGTCCTTCCAAAATTCATTAGCTTGTAGTACTCCTGATCAGCTGAGAACCCTAGGTAAGAAAAGAGGATGATTATAACTTCTATTGAAATATTTAAATACCAAGCTGAAGCCACTCGAGATGGTTTAATATATTTTAATTGCTCCTATTTAGCTCATTGCCTCTATAAATATTTTCACAAATCAGGTCACAGCTGCCTGTGCTTTATGCTATGACTGTCATAAACAAATATTAATAGAACCAATGCTGATGTACATCAATACAAATTGTTTCATTCATTAAACTTGCTGAAGTGCGTGCAAGTGAACATTTAGAAAAGCTGCCGGTAGATAATAGAAACTGCCTCTCTTTTTTAAAAGAGGGATCAGTGTGCAATCATTTGTTTTGTTTGCTAATACCCTACTCCAACATTCATCCAAGCCATTTGTACGTCTTTTAATTACTAATATTTATTTTATAGATTTCAGTTTCAAAAAGTACTTCAGTGACTAGTTATAACATGTTCCATTGCTGTATCTGTGATACTGAACATTATCTGAATACACCAGGATGTATTACGGGTAAGGTTTCACTGACCAGGCCCGGTTTCAAAACTCAAGGGGATTAATCTTGCAGTCCTAAAGCAGGCAAAAAACTGCCATTAATCTCAGTGGGAATTTTACCTTTATCAGAACTGAAGGATTGGGCACTAAATGATAGGTGCGTTCAGTGGAATAAAATATATTTGTCTTTCCACTCACTAGTTCATATTTTAATTACAAGAAATCTTGAGCTAATCAAAGTGTAGTGAATATAGACACAATTTATTTTCATTATATCAGATGCTACCTAAACTATTAAGAATGGGCGTATGAAAGCCATTACACATTCGGAATAATATCCAGGATTTTTTTTAGAGACGAGTAGTTTCACTGTATGAAAAATTTTGGTCCAAGGGTGTATGAACAGGGTAGCGATGAAATCTATTAAACACTTTTGATTTTTGTACTCCTTTTATTCTCTCTCTTTTGTTTTACTTGTATTTCCTATATGCTGACCTGTAGTTGATGGTTACATCTATGACTCCATATCTGGGCTAGCATTCTTACAGAGCTTTTCCATTAATTTCAAATGGTGTTGAATCAAGCCATGTTGATGTCTGATTCTTGAATAAGGTATAACTCATGCTATATCCTTGTCTACTCATTTTTTTTTTTCTTCTGGGTAAGTATATATTTTTAACCTCTGGTTTCTATAATTATTTTAAAATAAACTGCAGTAAAAATATATTTTGAAAAAGGTCAGAATAAGTTGTTCAGGGACCACTTTTTCCAGATAGACCACTTTATTCTTGGGGATTCTGATTTGTTCACCTATTTTAGTTTTTCCAAGATTGCACGTATGTCCTCTGGATGATAATTCCAAGGTCCCACTCCACCCTGTAAAGTAAATAAAAGACAGTATTGTTCAGATATACTCTATGGGAGAAGTCTCCAGTGGTGCATAGTTGGTATGGCCATTTCCTGCCCCACCCACCCAAAGGCCCTGGTGCAGGAGGAGGAGTGACCTGAGTATGTTGCACTGCAACTCTGCTCAGCTGGTAGGTGAACCCTTGGGACCCATTGCCAGTTGTGCACAGGTTAGATTAGCTTGCAGCTGAGCCAGGTTAAAGAAGCCTGCACCAGAGCCAGCTAGATAATCAGGGAGCCTTAAGCGGCTGCCTAATGGCCACCCTTTCTCCTGCACCACGCAGAAACAGCACAGTAGAGAGTCAGTCCTAATGTCTTATGTACAAACTTTTAGATATATCAGTATAGTAAATTACACAGTAAAAGAATGTTTTACCTACTAGAAAGTTTTAATGCTGGAACGTGAACGATAATGTTAATTACATAGAAGTAGATTCTTGTAACAGTGGTCTCCAGTTACCAGATAATAATTAGCACTTTATATCTCTAAATACTATGCAAATATTAACTCAAACTTCAAAACAGCCTTGTGAGCTAGGTAAGTATTCTTGTCCTCATTTTACATGTGGGTAGACTTTTATGCAGAGGTTAAGGCCAACCAAGAAGTTGGGGAAAGAGCTGGAGTTAGAATGTAGGGTTTCTTTGTTCCCAGCCCTGTGCTCAATATGCTTTCACTTTGTCCCTTTAGGAAGGACTACATAAATAGTGAGGCAGAGCCAAGACATGCATCAAAAATATACATCAATGCCAAGACTTTTGTGTTGCTAATCATTATTCAATGAACAATGTGCTTAAAGTTAATTGTAAAGTTGTTAGAAATAGAACATAATGAAAAATGTTAATCATTTGCCCATCAAATATGCTATGGGATATTTGGGGGAGGGATAGCTCAGTGGTTTGAGCATTGGCCTGTTAAACCCAGGGGTGTGAGTTCAATCCTTGAGGGGGCCACTTAGGGATTGGGGGCAAAAATCAGTACTTGGTCCTGCTAGTGAAGGCAGGGGGCTGGACTCAATGACCTTTCAAGGTCCCTTCCAGTTCTAGGAGATTGGTATATCTCCAGTTATTATTATTTATTATATCCCAGGGGTATTTTTAAAAGTTAAAACCACACTGTAATGTGTTCAGAATTCATTACCTTGTAAACAACCTTTCCTCCTTGCACCAGATAAAGTCTTTCTGGCAGAGCTGCGTATTTTGAACTGCTCAGGTTTTCCATAGTATCTAAAACCACTGGGCATAAAGGATTCTCCTTCAAAAGAAATTGTGCAGCCTTTTTTCGATCTTGAAGGTTTCGGTGATTTTTAATAATAATGTTGTTTTTAAAAGCCCATCCATCTTCAAAAAAAAAAGGGGGGGGGAAGCGATTTTGTATATATATCGTGTGTACATGCCCCAAAAATCATGTTAAAAGAACATTATCAAGGTTGCAAAGTCAAGCACTCAGAAATGAAGAAATGCCAGAATTAGGATTACCTGTGCAACTTAATTCAGACTGCTTGAGCATATGCATTATGATACAGTTTTCATTTACATGATCACATACCACTGAGAGCACAGGAGACACCCACCATTCCCCTGCTCTTTTTAGGTGCTCAAACCCAGCATGGCTCTCAGCAGCCCAGAGCTACATTTTCAGGGAAAGTCTTGCTCAGCCCCAGGCTGGAACATGCCCACCTCAGAAAGGATCTTCAGAAACGTAGCTGCTGAAAATCTAAGAAGTCTCTATTGAGCATGTGCTAACCATGATTTTTTTTTTAAAGGCTTTATAACTTGGCCAAATTTGGGTGGATTTTCACAGGGATGGCAACAGGTATATCCCTCACACAAATGTCAAGTCCCTACTAAATCTGTCCAAAGAAAAGATTGCTGAATTTTTTTAATATGGGCAAATTATATTTTTTTCCTAGCCTTGTTCTGGAAACAGCTGAACCATTTTTACGAAATTTAAAAAACCGCCAGCTTGAGGCAGATACCCAGCATGGAAAATGCCAGCCCAAATGGATGAAGTTTGGCAAAGTTATGAGCAACTGAAAAATAGTTTATAAGGGGAAGTGTCAAAGAAACTCAACAACAGGCAGTGCTACTAGCCCTGCCGCTAACATTAAGCACACTAATCTATATATGATATGATTTCAATAGCTATGTTAATAACATGAGTACCCAAAGAAATTGCAAGACGTTTAAATTTACAGGAAGGCAGTTGTAGCAATGAGGCGGGGCCTACTTCAGAGACTGACAGCAAGAGAGGGTTGCAGGTGTACACAGTGTATCGAGCTCTTCATAAAGGAGATGGGAAGTGGGAAACTTTGAGTTTTCATATCACTCTGCCACTCACTCTAGAATAAGTCACTTAACCCTATTTTTCATAACTGTACACATCATTTTGGGAGGCTTCAATTTTTTGGAGCCGAGTTTGGCACCTATAGAAAAGGATATTGATCAGAGCTTGAGCACTGACAACTAACTCTCACTATAATCATTGGGATTCTGTGGGTGCTCAGCACTTTTGAAAATGAGAGCATAGAGTTGTCAAGTTGGGCACCCAAGATAAGTGGACACTTCCAAAAATGCAGGCCTTCATTTATCTATGCCTCAGTTTCCCCATCTATACAATAGGGATGATAATATGCACCTTGTAGCGATATAAAAGTGAAACTCTCCCTCTCTCTCTGTGTATGTATGGTAGGCTTATAATGAAAGGTGGCATCTGATTATCTTGACGTTCTAGCTGTGTGAATATCCAATATAACCACATAAGGATTTGCTAGCCAGTTTAAAATGTCAAATTGTAACACCCGTGACAGAGGGAATGACATTTTTTTCACATAACTTTTCTGAGTTAAAATACTTAGGTTTCAAAAGATTAGTGCACCCCTGAAGCTGTAGGTACAATTTGAAATATGGTATATATAGTTTCCAACCGGTAGCCATCAGGGTACAGGAGTTCTAACAACTCTACTGACTGGCTGCTGTTCACTGCTGTTTCTGGTCCTCTAGTAACAGATATCAGATCTCTGGAAATGGAGTATGTTACTTACAAATTTTAAACCGATTTTGAAAATTAAGATTGTATATTAATGAGAAAAACAGACTAACAATTGCTGGCATGCACACACCATTTTATTCCTTCAAATTGGTATGGTGTAAATACTATTTAAATATTTTAAATGTAAAATGGGTAACATAAGCTTTTTTAAAAACTAGAGGATACGTCATTTTCAGCCATTCCACAACTATTTAATAGAAATAGGAAGGTGGCACACTGTTAGAATGTAAAAGCAGCAAAGAATCCTGTGGCACCTTATAGACTAACATGTTTTGCAGCATGAGCTTTCGTGGGTGAATACCCACTTCTTCGGATGCAAAATCTTCTTCGAAAGCTCATGCTGCAAAACGTCTGTTAGTCTATAAGGTGCCACAGGATTCTTTGCTGCTTTTACAGAACCAGACTAACACGGCTACCCTTCTGATACTTGTTAGAATGTAGAGTGCAGAGATTGTGTTCTGCAAGGCCTTCTCTAGCCTGGATAAATGGTGTGGTGTTAGCTAAAACTGTAGTGGGGACAAGCAGTACCGATTTTTAAGTAATATGTGCTAAACTGCTCAAATGAAAGCCTAAAGTCCTCCCTTTCATACATGTTAAAGGCAGTGTGCCTTGTCTATGATAGACTTCTAAAAACTAACATGCTGACTTCCTAGTGTAGACAAGGCCCCGCCCCTTTTCCCCCCCCCCCCACCAGTAATGGAAGATGTCGACGATCCTTCTATTGACTGGGTATATGTCACCTCAGGACAGGATCCAGAGGTAAAATGTCTAGACATCATATACGACTGCTTCTTGGAGCAGCTTGTTATGGAACCCATAAGAGGAGAGGCAATTCTTGATTTAGTCCTGAGTGAAACACAGGATCTGGTCCAAGAGGTGAATACAGTTGAACTGCTCAGTAATAGTGACCATAACATAATTAAATTTAACATCCTCACGGGGAAAATTGTCAAAGAAACCCACCCAGTAGCATTTAACTTCAAAAAGGGGAACCACACAAAAATTAGGCAGCTAGTTAAACAGCAGTTAAAAGGAACAGTCTCAGGGGTGACATGCCTATAAATTTAAAAACACCACAAGAGAGGCTCAAACTAAATGTAGAGTCCTCCCTGCTGCCCCCCACCCAAAAAAAGAAAAGAAAAAAGAATAGAGGATCAAACAAATGCCACCATGGCTAAACAGCAGAGTAAAAGAGGTTGTTAGAGGTAAAAAGGCACCCTTTAAAATTTAGAAGTTAAATCCTACTCAGTAAGATAGAAAAAAACAAACTCTGGCAAGTCAAACGTAAAAGCATAATTATGCAAGCCAAGAAAGAATTTGAAGAGCAACTAGCTAAAGACACAATAAAGTAAACAGTAGTAAGTCACTAGGACCAGATGGTATTCACCCAAGAGTTCTGAAGGAAGTCAAATATGAAATTGCAGTACTACTAACTGTGGTACGTAACATATTGCTTAAATCAGCATTTGTACCAGATGACTGGAGGAGAGCTAATGTGATGCTGATTATTAAAAAGTCTCCAGTGGTGATCCTGGCAATTACAGGCCATTAAGCCTAACTTTAGTACCAGGCAAATTGACTGACACAATAGCAAAGAACAGAATTATCACACAGATAAACACAATATGTTGGCAATGAGTCAACACGTTTTTTGTAGAGGATAATCATGCCTCACTAATCTATTAGAATTATTTGAGGGTGTTAACCAGCATGTGGACAAGGGTGAGCCAGTGGATATAGTTACCTGGACTTTCAGAAAACCTTTGACAAGGTCGCACACTAAGCAAAGTAAGCAGTCCTGGGATAAGAGGGAAGGTCATTTCATGGCTCAGCAACTGGTTAAAAGCCAGAAAACAAAGGGTAGGAATAAATGGTCATTTTTCAGAATGTTGAGGTAAATAGTGGGGTCCCCCAACTATCTGTACTGGGACCAATGTTGTTCAACATATTCACAAATAATCTGGAAAAAGGGGTGAACAGTGAGACGACAAAATTTGCAGAGGATAGAAAATTATTCAAGATAGTTAAATCCAAAGCTGATTGCGAAGAGTTACAAAGGGATCTCACTAAACTAGGCGGCTGGGCAACAAAATGGAAGATGAAATTCAATGTTGGTAAGTGCAAAGTAATGCACATTGAAAAACATAATTTCCACTATATATACAAAATGATGGGGTCTAAATTAGCTGTTCCCACTCAAGAAAGAGATCTTGGAGTCATTGTGGATAGTTAACTGAAAACAGCTGCTTAATGTGCAGTGGCAGTCAAAAAAGCTAACAGACCGAATGTTAGGACTATTAGTAAAGGGATAGATAATAAGACAAAACATACCATAATGCCACTATATAAATCTATGATACATCCACACTATTCAGTGGGCAGTTCTAGTTGCCCCATCTCAAAAAATATATATTAGAATCAGAAAAAGTACAGAGAAAAATGATGAGTATGGAACAACTTCCGTAAGAGGCGAGATTAAAAATTCTGGGACTGTTCATCTTGGAAAAGAGACAACTAAAGGGGAATATGATAAGAGATCTATGGTGTGGAGAAAGTGAATAAGGAAGTGATTTACCTCTTTACATAGCACAAGAACTGGGGGAGTCATCCGATTAAATTAATAGGCAGATGGTTTAAAACAAACACAAGGAAATACTTCACACAATGCAGTCAACCTGTGCAACTACTTGTCATTGGATGTTGTGAAGGCCAAAAGTATAACTGAGTTAAAAAAAGAATTAGGTAAGTTTATGGAGGATAGGTCTATAAGTGGCTATTATCTCATGCTCCAGGTGTCTACATCTCCAACTGCCAGACGCTGGGACTGGACGACACGGGATGGCTCACTCGAAATTGCCCTGTTCTCTTCTTTCCCTTTGAAGCATCTGGCACTGGCCACTGTTGGAAGACAGTATACTGGGCTAGATAGACTGCTGCTCTGATCCAGTATGGACGTTCTTATGTGCTTACATGCAGACTAAGATCAGAGCCCCAATCTAGAAAAGACTTACATGTGCTCAACTTTACACATAAGTATCTTCATATTACCTTCAACTGAACTACTTATGTGTAAAGTTTAAGCATGTGCACAAATGATTGCAGGATTAGGGCCCAAAACTGGTTCTTTACGTTGACACTGTTGCTTTGAATTTCAGTAGATTTTTCCTTCCTGGTTGCAGTTTCATTCTTCTCTCAAATATACCTTATTATTGAGTCATAGAGTTTAAGGCCAGAAGGAAGGACCAGATCATCTAGTCTGACCTCCTGTATATCACTGGCCACCAACACCACCCAGCACCCGCACACTAAACCCAACAACCAAAATAAGACCAAAGATTTAGAGCCCAGAGGTGACTAAACTATGTGCCACAGGTAGAGAAAAGGAAAGACGCAGGTGCACCAGTGCCTGAAACCCCTGCAGTGGCTGGGAAATGATTAAGTGATAGATACCTAGATAATCCTGGAAAGTGACCCGCACCCACACGCTGCAGGGAAGGCAACTCCCTCCCCCAAGGTCACTGCCAATCTGACCTGGTGAAAATTCCTTCCTGACCCCACATACGGTAATCATTTACAGCCTGAGCATGTGAGTAAGAGTCAGCCAGCCAAACACCTGAGAGAAAGGGAGAGACTGTTCGGTGCCCTGGCCATCCTCATCTAATGTCTTATCTCCAGCTATGACCATCTCTGATGCTTTAGAGGCAGGAGATTTAAAAAAACACGACTATACTGGGGGGAAAATATCCCTTCCTGACCCCTGTGGGTGGCCGGCTGAAACCCTGAAGCATGAACTTTTAGGAATATAAAACATAAACCAGAAGTAAGCTCCAGAGAGGTTGAGCCCTTCCCCCTACCATGATTCAGACAGAAGGATCCATTTCTTTATGCTTCATCATACATTTATATGTTTTGCTTTCTATACTGTACCTGTTGCATGAGCTTCTTCGATATAGATTATAAGGAAATCTGCTACGGAGTTAAAATCTTCAACAAGCTTGTTGAACTTGCTGAATTTGAAAAGAAACGAAGGTCAGGTGCAGCTTCCAAAATTCAGGACTAAAGGCCTGTTGTCTGTAACAGACATGAAACACTCATATTAATCGGGTGATGAGAGAAAGGACAGGGTTAGGGTTAAGGCCTGGGCTCCATTCTTAGCCTTGTCACACACTTCCTGTATTATCTTGGGCAAGTCACACTGATCACCTGATTTTTCAAAGGTGTTAAGCTCTTCTGAAAACCAGGGCATTAGTTTCTCTGTACCTCAGTATCAGTATGTAAAAACAGACATAGCAATGCTTTCCTTCTCCCATCTTGTCTCTGTCTGGTTTATTCAGGCCCCAACTCTACAATAAGCTTTATGAACACAGACTCCTAGGCCCACGCAAAGCCCTAGTGGAGTCAATGGGGCTCCATCCAGGCACAGGCATCTGCCCACATGGAGTTCATTGCAGGATCCAAGCCTTAGACTGTAAGCATTTTGGGGTGGCGGCACTCTGTTTTACTAAATGTATGTACAGCAACTAGAACAATGGGCTCTCACTCTCAGATGAGATCCCTAAATGCTACTGTAAAGCAAATTACTATGAAGGTACTTAAAAAAAATATTCTGACTGTTCCTTAAAGAATAAACCCCATGAAGGCCCACATTTTCAAACCAGACTGCCTAAATTTAGGCTCTCAAATACATTTTTAGGCATCTAATTACAAATGGCTTGCGTTTTCAGAAATGTTGAGTTCCCACAGCTCCAGCTGATGTCAGGGGATGTTACAGATTTTGAAAATCGGTTCCTTTTTATTTAGGTGCCTACATTTTGTTATAGGAGCCTAGTTATAGAGATCCAGATCTGAAAACTTTAGCCATATTTTTGATAATGCATCCCAGGCTTTCATGATTTTAATGTGATTCAGCAATTTTCTTGTCCAGACAGAACTCTAATTATTCATTGTTGTTATTATTTATTAAACAACTGCTGTACAAGCCACAGAAGTAAATGTTTCCTGCCCCAGATTGCTTAGTGCTTAAAGGCCAGATTCCCCAAATGCTTATACATGGACCTAACAAAAAGCCTTTGCACAAATATTTACAGGAACACTTTCTTGTGTTTGCAGGACCTTGATTTAAGAGTGCTTCCAAGGACTTAAAAACATCTATTTTAGTCCAGGATCATATAATGTCATTTGGAATTGTACACGATCTCCTTATTGGCGGTGCTTAATTTCAAAATCTGATGCTTTCATTTTATCCCACACTGAAAAGGTCTAATCTTGGACCCACTTCCGAATACATTGTGCATACCCTTCTGATATGCAAACCATGCTATATCAATTTTGAAATTCTGTTGTTTGGGATTTTTAAGCCCTGGTTAATATACTGGGTACTAGACCATTCAGCTTAATGATTAAGAATGTGTGCTACAAAGATCAAAGTAGAGGACAAAGTACAAACCAAATTTTTCTCTCTCAGCATTATTTTGTAACAAACATCCATTTTCTGGACTTTAATCTGATTAATGATGGAGGTGTACAGGCTTTCTCCACTTGTGTATAACAGTATACAAAAGATATTAATTACATGGTCCTGGTTATATTTGCCTCTTCTTTCACCATGAGAAGATATGGTATTGGTTTTCAGTAAACAGATGCTCCCCGCCCCCCACATCCATGACAGCAGGCCACAAATGTAATAGCTGTCTGCATTACAAAACTGTAATAGTGCAGTAGCAAAGAAAAACACATAGATTTTTCTCTAAAACCACCAGAGGACCCAACCTATTTGGACGATTTTACTGACCTTGCATGAAGTCCAAGATGTGATGCATTTCACCCCTGAAGTCTGCCACTGGGGTGTTGGGAGCATTATGTCCTAAAAACGCTTCATCTTCCAGCCTTTTCCACTTCACTTTCAAAACAAAGAGTAAATATTTCAAGCTGAAGAAAGTCGGACCCCAGTTCTCATAGCTGAACTTTGGATTTGTGACTATGCTACTCTTTTGCCCCTGTTTTAGAATATATCTTTTCATCATCTCTGGGAACAATATCATCAGAATTTTACCAACAGCAACATACAGAGATACATACAAAAGAATCAAGGTCTTTTGTATAATTATCCTGATTTTGGACATTTTGTCCGCGGCAGACAGACTGCTTCCAAAGGAAAACAGTGTAAGGGAGCTGAAGCAAAGGTAAAGGAGGAGGGGAAATGAGGCTGAGGCTGAGGGGATAGTGGCTGGAAAGTCATTCACGTGTCTGGCCAAATTCTACCCTGTCACAGTCCTGCTCACGTCAGTGCACAGGGCGTGAATGAGAACAGAATATGGTCCACTATGATACTGTGTCTCTTGAAAATAAATCAGGCTGTTATTTGCAATAAAGAATGTTTTATTACTGTTAATTGTATTAATGCACATCTAAGGCTTATTCCCAAATGCATTGCATGCATTACTAATGAGAGGGCTGACTACATACTGGATGCGTATCTGGCAGAATAAATGTGGTAATAGGGTGACCAGACAGCAAGTGTAAAAAATCGGGACGAGGGTGGGGGGTAATAGGAGCCTATAGAAGAAAAAGACCCAAAAATCGGGACTGTCCCTATAAAATCAGGACATCTGGTCACCCTAGGTGGTAATAACTTGGGACCCAATACTGAAAATAAGCCCTTGCTTTATTTTACTCAGGCCTGGTCTACATTAGCGCGGGGGTGGGGGAGGGTTTTGAACTAAGATACGCAACTATTCGCATAGCTGAAGTCGAAGTAACTTAGTTCGATTTACCTGGTCGTCCTCACAGTGGCGAGTCGACTGGCGCGGCTCCCCCATTGATGCTGCTTACTCTCCTGCTGAGGTGGAGTACCAGCGTCAATTAGTGGATTGATTTATCGCGTCCAGACGAGACGCAATAAATTGATCCCCAATCCATAGAACACTACCCACCAATCCGGTGGGTAGTATAGACACAGGGGCGGCTCTAGACATCGTGGGTATTCACCCACGAAAGCTCATGCTGCAAAATGTCTGTTAGTCTATAAGGTGCCACAGGATTCTTTGCTGCTTCTACAGAACCAGACTAACACGCCTACCCCTCTGATACTTGACACCATGCAAGGCACTGCATTTAGCCGTATGGAGTGGAAATCCATCAACCTCATGAAGAAACTTGCTTATATATACCTGCCCCAGGAAATTTCCACCACTTGCATCCGAAGAAGTGGGTATTCACCCACGAAAGCTCATGCTGCAAAACGTCTGTTAGTCCATAAGGTGCCACAGGATTCTTTGCTGCTTCTACAGAACCAGACTAACACGGCTACCCCTCTGATTCTAGACATTTTGCCGCCCCAAGAACGGAGGGTCCGCTGGTCCCGCGGTTTCGGTGGACCCTCCGCAGGCAAGCCGTCAAAAGCACCCTGCCTGCCGCCCTAGCGGTGACCAGCAGAGCGCCCCCAGTGGCTTGCTGCCCCAGGCACGCGCTTGGAGCGCTGGTGCCTGGAGCCGCCCCTGTATAGATGTACCCTCACACAGGTAGTCCTACTGAAGTCACTGGGACTAGTTGTGCTTGAAGTTATGTACATGAATAAATCTCCAGGTTTGGGGCCTGCCACCTTAGCTCTTATATATAAGAGTTTATATTTTCAAAGCGCTGTACAAACATTAGCTAATTAATCAATAAAGGCTCTATATGTTCAGCAAACATTCCATGATTCCCTGCTATTGCCATTAAAGGCTTAACCCTTCCACAAATCCTTTCAACATAATTCCTGAAAGAAAGAAGTATTCATATATATATATATATATATATATATATATAATGTCTGTGTGGTATAAAAAAATTATCAGCATGAGTTATACAACTCACCCCAGTAAATCCTTGCATTCTGGAAATGCTACATAGATTACCGAAAAAACTATTTTAAGAATGTTTTGAAGTTTTCAAAAATATCAGTACTATCGCTTGATTCTCTCCTGCCCTGTTACTCCTTCCCTCCTGCCCCTACTCCCCTAATAAATAAAATAAAATCCTGACTATCTGACTTTACAAGTGAAGCAATACAAGAAATTCTCCCTTTTTTTAATCTGTAAAAATTCTTGCAATAGTTGTTCTGTGAGCTGTGAAGCAGCAAATGGCTGAGGATTTTTAGGTGTATGCAAAGGTTCTGTTGGCATGGATTGGGGGAGGGCAGGGGGAACTTGCCCAGCTCGTGCTGGTCACAGCTGCCGAGCACGCTGTCAGGTACTGCTCGTGTATGTGGATTATACAAACCCGCCTTTCCCCGGGGAGCTGGCGCAGCAGCCAGACTGCGCCTACTTGTCCCCTCCCCATAGCGGCACTACCGCTTTAAGAAAGAGAGAGAGAGCAGCTGAGCTCCTGATTGGCTGACGCTACCAATGTGGCTCAGGCCTGTTTGGGGGGCGGAATGGGAGAGAGTAGCTGAGCTCCTGATTGGCTGGCGCTACCAATGTGGCTCAGGCCTGTTTGGGAGGGGGGATGGGAGAGAGTAACTGAATTCCTGATTGGCTGGCGCTGCCAAGGGCCTCCTGTCGCTTTAACAGGGTGGAGTGAGGGGAGCGGTTCGTTTCTCCTTTCCGGCAACACAGCTCCGTAGCGGTGCCCTTGGTTCTAAATTCCGCTTATCTTCCCAACGGCCGGCCGCGCCCCCCACCCCCGCCAGGTGAGAGCCCCGGCCGGCCGCGGAGACCTCCCCGCGCGGGTGTGCGCTGGGGAGCCCGGCCGGGGAGCCGGGGCGGGGCAGAGCCCGGGTCCCGGTACGGGGCGGGGCGGGGCTGGGGGTCCAGGTGCTCTTCCCTTTCCCCTGTGCCCAGGTCCTTCCTCGCCTCCCTCCGGCGTGTGCCGGGCGGGGAGCTGCCCCCGTCTCCCACCCCTTTGCCCCCCGCACGGCGGAGACGCGTCCCCACCCCCCGGAGATGTTCAGGGATCCTTGTCAAACTCGCCCCCACCCGACATCAACTGAACGGACAACACGTCCCGACCCTCCCGTGGGAGCTGCCTGTCAGTCCCTGCAGCGCTGGCTGCTGCTTGGGGCTTGGGGCAAGCCAGGGAGGCAGGGACTTCTGGAAAGGAGGGAAACTGCCCCATGAATTCCCCGCCCCCCTTTAACCTGTTCAATAATTTCTGTATTTCTTAGTTAAGGATCTTCATACATGCTGCGGACATGAATTGCACTCTGTAACACTCCTATGAGGTAGATGAAGTATATGTGCCCACTGTGGAAATACACCTTTTCAGGGATGAAGCTGACTCTCTAACTGTGCACAGGAACATTGTACAACAGGATACGACAGGAAATTAAGAGTATCACATTAATATTAACTATAGTAGGAGGAAAAGAAAGGAAAATGTAACTAGCCAAAGTGGTATTTGGACAGGATGTTAGGGATAACCCCTTACTCTGTGGTATCGGATCTAACATCAGAACTGTAGTTTTACATTTCCTTATATGCTTGAATATAATGACATGGTAATATCTAAACTTCTATGTTTTTGCAGGAAATTGTAATACCCTAACTATACTATTCATGCTGAAGAGAGAGGGAAGCTACAAAACCTGTTTCATCAATGCATTGAGAGAAAAACTGCATTTTAAAAATATTTTCAGTCACTTATTTTTCATTTTAGAGGTTTAACTTTTGATCTGCTATTCAGATATTTTAAAGTTCTGAATACTCGTTCTAGAGCCTAGCGAATGAATGGCGACTGTGGATGATTTAAAATTTCAAGGTAAATTGTCAAATTACACTTGTTAATTGGGCCAAAACTTTAATGTTAAGGAAAATGAATAAGTGACAGTAGTTGATTCTTTTTAAGTGGTTGCAGCCTTTGCTTTGGTTCCCTGTGAATGTGAGTTTAAGTAACGCAAGTTTACACAAATAACTGTTTCACTCTTGCATAGCATCTTTTTAGATGAGCATCTCAAAGCACTTAGGTGATTAAATGTTATTTCTATCTTGACTGAAAACATTGGTTACACTCATGTAAATTCGGAGCTTAAGCAGAGCAGAACTCGCCCACTGGGTGCAGAGGTGAGAACATTGTCACCTGTACATAGGAACAGACTTTGAAATAGATATAGTGTCAAACTTATTTTTAAAGATAGTTATTTCTAAATTAGATATCTTTGAGGGCTAAGGCTGTCTACTCATAAATCTGTTCTGCACGGGCAGCTGCCTGCACCAGTGCAGGGCCCCACTTGGCTGCTTGTGGATATAAATATCTGTCCAGTGACTCTGACTGAAGGACGGGACCTAAGACTTTGATTTATAGTTAGCACACAGAAGGCAGACTAGTTGGAGAGAAGGCACAGCACTCCATTAACTGAACGAGCACCCAGCTTAATCGGAGCTAGTTGAGGCCTTAGGAAACAATTCACACTGGGTGTGCTCACGCTAGTAACATGGACCCTAAGGCCTTGTCTACACTACAGAGTTTTGTTGACAAAAGTCAGTTTTCATCGACAAAACATTGGAGGTTTATACACTACAGTGCTCCTTCCATCCACAAAACTCTCCTGCTTTGTCAACAAAATAAAACCACCCCAGCGAGAGGTGTAGAGCTTTTTGCAACCAAGTTGTACTGACAAAGGCTATGTCCACACTGTGCATCTTGCAATGGTGCAGCTGTTGTAAGGTGCACTATGTAGCCGCTCTATGTCGCTGGGAGATAGCTCTCCTAGCGACAAAATAAAACCATCTCCAATGAGGGGTGGTATCTTCATCGCCAGGAGCATGGCTCCCACTGACGAAGTACTGTCCACGCCAGTGCTTTTCATCATTAAAACTTTTGTCCTTCGGGGGGGGGGGAAGGGGAGGACATGTCATTTCACACCCCTGAGCAAGAAAAGTTGTAACGATAAAAGTGTCAATGTAGCCACTAAGCTTGGTTATGTCACTGTAAATGGCCTCCAGGAGGTGTCCCACAATGCCCATCCTGACCGCTCTGGTCAGCAGTTCAAACTCCGCTGCCCTGTACCCAGGCACACAGGTATCTGCCTCTCCCCCTTTAAAGGCCTGGGAATTTTTGAAATTCCACTTCCTGTTTGCTTGGCATGGAGAGCTCACATTGCATATTCGCAGCTGACCATGGTGGCGCCACGCAGCAAATGCTTTCCCGCTTGGAGCACACTTGGGTTGTTGGATCCGCTGACGCTGTGGGGAGAGGAGGCTGTGCAGTCCCAGCTCCACTCCAGCCATAGGAACTTTGTGGCATGTTGGATAAGGACTACAAATGGGACACATCAGTGCCGTGCAAAGATAAAGGAGCTGAGGCAGACGTACCAAAAGGCAAGGGAATCAAACTGTTGTTCAGATGCTGAACTGAAGACCTGCTTCTATAGGGAGCTGGATGCTATCCTTGGCGGCGATCCCACCTCCACCACCAAGAGCCCTGTGGATACTTCGGGGGGGCTGGAGACAGCAAACAGTGGATTCAATCGTGAGAACGACGTGGTGGACAAGGAGGTTGAGTTGGAGGATGAGATGGGACAGGCTACAGGGTTGTCCTGTACCGTGGCAAGCCAGGACCTCTTCTTGACCCAGGAGGGTTCGAGCCAGTCCCAGCACTCCATCTCTGGCACACGTGATGCAGGAGAGGGAGCTCTGGTAAGTGATCTTTTTGAGTTGATGCTGCTTGGATATATGAGGTTTAGCTGTCTTTTGCTTTGTTATATCCTAGAAGTGGGTTAAGGGATAGAAATATACACAACTAGCTGTGTCTGCAAGTGCTTCATATTCCCCTGTGCAGCTATGCAGTAGGGCGGATCAGTATGTTAATACACACCAAGATTTCACAAGAATCCTCCAGAGATCTCTAGGAAACTTTCCTGGAGGTACTCGCCAATCCTCTGCTGAAGGTTCCTTGGCAGAGCTGCTTTATTCCTTCCCGCATTGTAGGAAACTTTTCCACACTAATCGGCAATCACTTGTTTAGGGACCAAAGTGGCAAACAGACAACCAGGTCTGAAGCTGCACGCCTGCATGAGATTTACCCTCGCTTTTTTGCTTACGGTCAGGAGTGAGATATCGGTTTCAGTGGCCCTCCTCCTGTAGAAAATGGTGGCAGAATTTACAATTTTGACCTTGGTCATTTGCAGTGATCCCCTTAAAAAACCACCTAGATCTTTTGTCCTATCTTTAGTCCCCACTTTCCCCCTCACCCCCGGCTGACTCACCGTGTTTAGGGTGTTCCCTTAGCTATGTTCTGGCCAAGGGACAGTGAGAAATTATTTCGTATTTTAAAAGAGGTGTATTTTACTATCATGATTTGATGCTGTGAGTGCACTAACAATCATGCTTCTGTTTATTGTTTCTTGTGCTTCTGTAGATGTGGCCTTCAGGGGAACCCCCTACACACTGATGGAGTGGGTGAGGAGGAGCAAAGAGGACATGTTTCGAGAGGTGCTCCAATCCTTAGACACCGAAAAACAAGAACACAGGCTGTGGAGAGAGACAGAAAATTAAAATTATCTAATACCCAGGACAGGAAGGAGAGCCAGGAGCAAATTTTAATGGGCAAGAGCGGATGATAAAAGTGAAGGAGAAGGAGCAAACGGAGATGTTGAAGTCCGTAATTACACTGAAGGGGCTGTTGAAAAATGGTGTGAAATGCGATCGGAAGCCCATGGAATGATGGGACAGAAAAAACTGCATCATGGGATGTTGAGCCCATACCCATGATGCACTGCGATCCACTCTGCCTTCCCACAACTCTTAGCTGCAGAAGGTAGCGAGTAGCACAGTGGGATAGCTAGCCACAGTGTACTGCTCTCTCTGTCGGTGCTAGAGCATCAACTGGGGATGCACTCCACTGACAGAAGGAGCATTGTGTGAACATACACAAGCAATGTAGTTATAGTGGTTTTGGATTGTTTGTGTAACTTGCGTCAACAAAACTTTAGTGCAGACAAGGCCTAAGGATTGATGAGATATCAGTCTTAAAATGAAGCTATTTTTTTTTTAAATTAAACCTTGAAAATCACCTTTTTTGTAATGTACTTATTTTCAGAATTTGATGATGCAGCTAACTTGCTGGCAGGAAACCCAGATGCCACCACAATAAGTATTGATGAGCCTAGTGAAAACCCCAAGAATCAGTATGGCCTTCTGCAAGACTCTAGGAGAGAGGAGGATGACGAGTTACTGGGGACTGATGACTCAGATAAAACGGAGGTAATAATAACACATTTATAATGCCCCCATCCACATGATGTATCTAAATACCCTTTACAAAAGTCAACACTTTTATCAGGAAGGAGCGGGGAACTTCCTTGCTGGCCCTGTCAGTGCTGATGGAAGTGCATACTTTAATTCCCACTTACACCTGTTATAAGGTGGAGACTGGAAGAAGCTCAGATGTAATTGACTTCAAGAGACTTGGTGGTAATACAGTATAGGGGGTGGGGTTGAGGCTTTTAGACTTGAAAGGCTAGTTGAACAAGACATTTAATTATTAATGGAAGTTATATTACTTGTAAACCTCCTGACCAAAAAGGAGGTAGGAATCATAAACTATTTGCACATCTAGAATATGCAACCCCATAGAAAATATCTTCTGCTGTTAACAAACACCAGAGAAAGAGAAATAATTCTCTTACTTCCCATTCTTCTGGCTATGGTGTAAGTAATATTACTTGGCTTTAAATGACTTACTACGTAAAATGGATGATTGTAATAATTTTCCTATCTTCAAGTTGCTTGCAGGACAGAAGAAAAGTGCCCCCTTCTGGACATTTGAATACTACCAGACTTTCTTTGATGTGGATACATACCAGGTTTGTAATTGTTCTTAATATTAGTATCTTACTTCACACAAAGGGAATTATAGCGGTTTAACAGTTTTAACTGTAGACTAATATTTATAGATGCTTTATAGTTATTTCATAGTGCATTTTCTTGATTTCAGTAACATGATTGTATTTTTTTTCCTAGGTCCTAGACAGAATAAAAGGCTCGGTTTTCCCAATACCAGGAAAAAACTTTGTAAGACTATATATCCGGAGCAATCCAGATCTTTATGGTGTGTACCAATTGTAACATTAACATTATTTAATAACTACATTATTGAACTTAATTCTTTTGTTAAAATTAGTACAAGGGTGGGGCATAGAAGAGCTATCTTGTTGTTAAATTGATTTGTTTCCATTTAAGGTCCTTTTTGGATATGTGCCACATTAGTCTTTGCCATTGCTATTAGTGGTAATCTTTCAAATTTCTTCATCCATCTGGGTAAACCTGCATACCGGTATGTGCCTGAGTTCAGAAAAGGTGTGTAAGTAGTCCTCATTCTTGTTTCCTTATCTCTTATAACTTAGGTTTTTCTTTTAAACAAACAAATCTGTATGTAGAAGTCATAGCTTTGCTTTGTCATAACTTTTTGACAGCTGTCTCTTTCCACTCCCGGAGAGATGCAAAAATAATTAAAGTTGTAGGTGTACAGACATCTTTTGATAGTGTTCATGTAAGAAGTTAAATAGAATTTCAGCAGATCATACAGTAGTAATCACTCCGTCCACTTACCAAAGGGCTTGAAGTTCCTACTTCATGCTGGGATACAAAATCAGTAAAGGAAGCTTAATCATTATGAATTGCTCTAATGAAGGTAGAGAGTGGAGAAGCAATTGCCTGCCCTTTGGCTGTCATTTATATTGTGAAAGAGAATGCAATACCTATAAAAGAACACTTGTTTTTAAATGCATGACGTATATTTAAAGGAATACTGTCAATTTAAAATAAATGAGTTAAAAGTAGCTTCAGATATTACACCTCCTGAGCTCTCCTCCCAGTTTTTGTGGTCCTTAGTATTCTTTTTGTATTTTTTTAAGTGGGTTTTTCTTTCCACTGTTCCACACAAATGGCAAATTGAGTACCCACAGAAAATACTGAAACTGATGTCATTTTTATATAGTCAAAGTAAAAACATTGAAAACAGAAAAATAACCTTTCCCTTGTAATCTTAAGTATTAATTTATAATAGTGGTAGGCTTTTAAAAAAAAAAAAAGGACATAAATGCGAAAGTTGCCGTTGTTCCTTAAAGTAATCTTAGTTGTTCCTAGTAGCACTTCTTTATTATAATGTTAGCTCTTCAGTTTGAAGCAAAAAATTAAATTAATGATGGTGTTTAGTATTACTGAATCTCTTTAATGTCTCTTTACAGTGTCCATAGCTGCAACAGCTATCTATGCTTATGCTTGGCTGGTTCCTCTGGCTCTCTGGGGATTCCTTATGTGGAGAAATAGCAAAGTTATGAATATAGTCTCCTACTCGTTTCTTGAGATAGTGTGTGTCTATGGCTATTCACTCTTTATTTATATTCCAACAGCTGTAAGTATGGCCTAAAGAGCATCATCAAATGTATTATGAAAATCTTAGGAGTTTTTATTAAATGTTGTCTGAATAGAAAATGTACATGGATGTGTTGGCTGGTGTATGTTTTTACCTTCCAAATGAAAAGATTGGCTGGAAAGTACATGACATTCATACGTGTATCCTGTGAGACATGAGTACTCTAACTCCTTAAATTATGTAACAGGCTGCCTATTGTGTATTTATACCATTCATCTCTGTTAGATGGAATATTAGACCTTCTCATCTGTGATGTTTTCCTTCAGTGGCTGCAGCCTACAGGACATAGAGTTGGCACCCTAAAAAATGTCAACAGATGTTACCACTTACACTAGAATTCTTCATTTTAGAGAATATCTCAGGGACTGGCAAATTCTTTCAAACCAGTGAACTCTTTTTGCAGTGCTCTCACTGTAAGCTTTAGTTTAGTTTTAGTACAATTATTCCATTGGTTCCAGCTAGTAATCCTTGGTACTGATACAGCTAATGGAGTCTCCTCTTAGCTTGGGTGATAGAAACCTTTATGTTTTGGTGCCAAATGAAGCATGAATAGTACTTCTAACAGTCCTGATGAATGGATGTGATATATGGAGCTGTAATGCTATAAACAGGGACTTAAATAAATGTAGCTTGATATTTAATAAGGCCTTTTTTCTCTCTCTCTCTCTCTCTCTCTCTTCTTAAACAGATTTTGTGGATTATTCCACAAAAAGCTGTACGATGGATCTTGGTAGTGGTTGCTCTGTGCCTTTCGGGGTCAGTTTTAGTAATGACATTTTGGCCTGCTGTTAGAGACGATAACCGAAGGATTGCACTGGCTACTATGGTGACTGTTGTACTTCTTCATGCCCTGCTTGCTATTGGTTGTTTGGTATGATAATGTTCTTTTTTAGCGTTTGATTTAACTCAAATAATATATAATCTTAATCTGTGCAGTAACAGCTTTGTATTAAAATCAAGGGGGTTTGTGGAGCTTTTTGTTTAAGCAGATCTCTTGATAATTGCAAAGCATAAACATAAGGATGCTGTTTTGAAAAAATCTCAATATGTGTGGCAGGCATGAATATTCAAACATAGCACAAAGATTTTTGTAGATCTCTCCCCTAGAGTTTCTACACTAAAAGTAGCAATGATGGTTACATTTTTAGCATAAATTGTTCCTCAGATAGCAGTCTTAAGTATACTTGCATTTATGACAGCAACTTTTTAAAGCATTAGTCTGTATCATATGCAATTAACAGCTCATTCAGATAAGTATAAAGATTAATCTTTTAAAAATTATCAAGTGTTCAGTGTATATAGTGTTTTGTACATACTACTTACACATAATTAGAAATTACAAAGCTAAGACACAAAGTTGCTGTCTCAGTAGAAAAACAGGAAAAACTACTTTTGTACAAAGCTGGGGAGGCATCATCCAAGCTTCAGGTTGGAAATAGCTTGATTCTTTGCACCACAGGTTCAAACCCAAGAAGGTCCGTTAAACCCTTTAGCCTTTGAAAGTATGTAAATTTGGTACAATGCAAATTATAACATATGGAAATCATAATCCTGGTTCCAATGAAGTCAATAGGAGTTCTGCTATCGACTTCAGAGGGGTCAGGATTTCACCAGCAGTCTCCAGCGGAAGTTCAATGGGGCCTCTGTGTGCTGGGTATTTTTTGTTTTCTTCTCCAACCGTAAAATAACAAGCAACCAAATAAACTGACATCAAGCTCCTTCCACAGAAAACTTTTGAATTAACAATGTGACTTTTTGAAAAAAGCTAAAATTTGCCCAAATGCTAAAACTGTACCTCCATAAAAATATAACTTGTGAAAATGAACATGTAAAGGTGAAGTTGTGCCTTGTTTCTAACTCACTCTCACTGTCATCTAATAATGTAGGCATACTTTTTTGATGCTCCTGACCTGAATGTTCTTATACCGACTGCAGCTGCTCAAAATGGAACAATAGTAGCAACAAAGACTCAGTAAATAAGGTAAGAATTAAATCTAAATTTTCAGCTCTAGTCACTTTTCAAAAATCTTGCCAATATTAGGAAGACAAATGTCTGGGGCGATTTTTGCTGAACTTGTGTTACTGCAAGTAAGTTGGAAAGAGTCTGTGGGTGGTCTTAGACATGTGCTGATCTGTACATGTATACTATTTAGTATTCAATCATTTCCCTTTTTAATATGTATTATGGCTATTAAAATAACTCTTCTTAGATGCTTTATCTTTTCTTGAAGTTTACCCTCAGTAAACAAATATGACCAAAACAAAATTCTACTTAATAAATTTTTATCTCTGCTAAGAGCTTTTTCCCCACTTAAAACTACATACTTGCTGAAGAGGTTATTAAAAGTAAATTACATATTGTGCAAACCAAATTCTTAAAAAATAAATAAATAAATAAAAAATTAAGGGATAATAAATTGTACCCTAGTTTTATTAATATTCAGATCAGAAGATAGGTTAGACATTCCCCTAACTTCTACATGATAGTTTTCAAAGCATCAGCTCCTGTATATAGGGAGATCGATGTTCTCTCTGAACATGTTTCTCTTTGTATCTGAGGCATATGGACTGAATTCCATGTGTGGGGTAGTGTGAATTCTTGCTTCCTGATGGCCAGGGATACTGCCGATGCCTATCACTTGGATTCAGAATAGGGTTAGAAGGCATGGGAGCTGGTCCACAGAAGGCTGAAGACCAAAGATGGATGGGTGGGTGCGTTTGAGGAAAATTAGTAGAGCATTATTAGTACTTGTTCTTAGACTTCTTTTCAGTGTAGCCAGTTAATCCTAGCAAAGATCAGACACAATCTAATTATTTACCAAGATTATCAATAATGAGTAAACTGAAGATTTTACGTTCCTCCAAAAAGCAATTTATCCCAAGTGACTAATAAAATTCTGAAATGCTACAGTAGAATTCTTTTTAGTCACAAATGCATGTACACGCTTTAATCTGTTATCTGTGGAGAATTTTCATATTGATAGGTGCTACTTCTGTTTTTCAGATTACAATGCCTGTATTCCCCATCTGTACAGTAATTTTATTTTAGATATTTTTTCACTAAAGAAAATGGAAATCGCAAAAACTGAAAAAGGAGGAAGAGCCAGTGCAGTTACATGACTCATGGACATCTAAATGCTCATCAGAACACTAGTAGACTTCTAATACTGTTGATTTTATTCCTTGTACAGGGATTTTCTTTTCTTTTCTTAATTTCTACGTACCTTGCACTCTTTGCAGTGTATGTCTCAAAATAAAATGCTCCAGAGGGTGGTTTTGAATTTTAGTTCTTTCTCACGTGAGAGATGTTTGTTAATGATCTTTTTTCCAAAGAGCTTGTACAATTTCACTTCTGTCAATCTATTGGGATAAACGTATTTCAGATAATGTCGTTTGACAAGACTAAATTACAAACCAGGATGGAGGAGAGAATTTTGCTGAATTAGTTATAAATCACACTGTAAAAAAATATACTTGTTTTAAAAGACCATTTTAAGGTTGCACATCCAGCATTTAATGCCAGACTTAAGGTTTCTCAGGCAACCTTTATTGGGCCCCCTTGTGTGTGCGCATTGATAGTACGTGATTGTGTAATTAGTGACAGTTTTCCACAGGACCCCTGCCTCATTCAGTGAACTCAGCAAATGGTTAGTTATTTTTATCCCTCACATTGCATTATTTAATGCACACTACCCAAGCCCGACATTGAATATAAAATAAATAATTTCATCATGGGGGTTTCTCTCACCATAGTGGGTATAGCTACCTTTTGAGACAGAGGTGAAACTTTGAGGAGATATACCCATGCCAAAAATAAGGTAGCTGCCATGGCATGAGTTAGACACACCTGCAGGTGGCTCTCATCTTGGAGGGGTAGCTGCTCCTGCCACCATGGCTGTATTTCTGTTCGTAGAGTACAGATTGAAGCAGAGACATACCCATGGAATGTCTTATATGCCTCTGTGAGATTAAGTGGTAATATCGTCCCTATTTTACAGATGCAGAGATGAGCCAGAGTATAAAGCCAGAATTGTCAAGTGTGCCCTATCTTCGGGTTTCCAGTTTAAAACATCTAAGCTCTAATTTTTTCCTGAATACTTATTTTTATAGCAGTTCATATGTTCAAAACACAGTTCTTGACATTAATTGCAATTATGAGCATTCAGCACTTCAGTAAATCTGGAACCAGGTAACTCAGTTTAGGCAATCAGATTTTTGAAGGCTTACAGGCCAAATATGGGGACTTTCACAGGGACTGCAAAAAGCACATTTCTGGCACCAGAATGACCTCTCTGCCAAATTTCAAGTACCTGCTCCAAGGCATTAAAGTGTTTAGACTTAAGTTTCTCATGCTGAGTATGTGGGCAACCTCCCCTTTAAGTTTAAACAGTTTGGCAAAGTTATAAGCTAGAGCTAGCTCAAATTTGTTCAGCAAATAGTGAATGTGCTGAAAACTGTAGTTTCTGGGCAATCACGTTTGTGAATTCAGCAATTATTTTTGGCTGATTTTTTTTTTTTTAAAAAGGGGGAGGATGGAGAAACTTTTTAAAAGTTGAGTAGAAGTGACATTTCTTTCCAAAATGTCAATTCAAGTTAATATGAATGAAATTTTCCGTTTGTTGGTAAGGAGAAAAAAATGAAAACTCGGTTTCAGATTGAAACTTATTTTTTCAGTTCAGCTACCACACTGAAAAATCCATTATTCACTCAACTATATTATAAGCAACTGCCAATGTACATAAATGGATAGCGGCAGGCAACCTTGATTATAGGTGATGCCACCAGCTCCACTTATAACAAACTCCAGAGGTTATTTAAAATTAGGGCTGTTGATTAATTGCAGTTAATGCACATGATTAACTCAAATTAATTGCAATTAAAAAAATTAATTGCACTTAAACAATACTAGAATTACCATTTATTTAAATATTTTTGGATGTTTTTCTATGTTTTCAAATATATTGATTTCTGTTTCAACACAATAATAATATATGGAGATATACCTATCTCATAGAGCTGAAAGGTCATCAAGTCCAGCCCTCTACCTTCACTAGCAGGACTAAGTACTGATTTTGCCTCAGATCCCTAAGTAGCCCAGCTTAAGGACTGAACTCACAACCTTGGGTTTAGTAGGCCATTGCTCAAACCACTGAGCTATTCCTCCCCCTACAAAGTGTAGAGTGCTCACTTTATATTATTATTTATTACAAATATTTGCACTGTAAAAATGATAAAAGAAATAGTATTTTTCAGTTCAGCTCATACAAATGCTGTAGTGTAGTCTCTATATTGTGAAAGTGTAACTTACAAATGTAGATTTGTTGTTTTGTTACATAACTCAAAAACAAAACAATGTAAAACTTTAGAGCCTACAAGTCCACCCAGTCCTACTTCTTGTTCAGCTAATCGCTAAGACAAACAAGTTTGTTTACATTTACTGGTGATACTGCTGCCTGCTTCTTACTTACAATGTCACCTGAAAGTGAGAATAGGTATTTGCATGGCACTTTTGTAGCTGGCGTTGCAAGGTATTTACGTGCCAGATATGCTAAACATTCGTATGCCCCTTCATGGTTCAGCCACCATTCCAGAGGACATGCTTCCATGCTGATGATGCTCGTTTAAAAATCAAATTCGTTAATTAAAAACGTGTGACTGAACTCCTTGGGGAAGAATTGTATATCACCTATTCTGTTTTACCCACATTCTGCCATATATTTCTTGTTATAGCAGTCTTGGATGATGACCAAGCACATGTTCATTTTAAGAACACTTTCATAGCAGATTTGACAAAACGCAAAGCAGGTACCAATGTGAGATTTCTAAAAATAGTTACAGCACTCCACTCAAGGTTTAAGAATCTGAAGTGCTGTGTAAAATCTGAGAGGGAAGAGGTGTGGAACGTGCTATCAGAAGTCTTAAAAGAGCAACACTCCGATGCAGAAATTACAGAACCCAAACCACCAAAAAATAAAATCAACCTTCTGCTGGTGGCATCTGACTCAGATGATGAAAATGAACATGTGTTGGTCCACTCTGCTTTGGATTGTTATCGAGCAGATCCTGTCAGCATGGACGCATGTCCTCTGGAATGGTGGTTGAAGCATGAAGGGACACATGAATCTTTAGTGCATCTGGCATGTAAATATCTTGCAACGCTGGCTACAACAGTGCCATGCGAATGCCTGTTCTAGCATTCAGGTGACATTGTAAATATGAAGCGGGCAGCATTATCTCTTGCAAATTGTAACTAAACTTGTTTGTCTGAGTGATTGGCTGAAGTAGGACTGAGTGGACGTGTAGGTTCTAAAGTTTTACATTGTTTTATTTCTGAACACTACATTTGTAAGTTCAACTTTCATGATAAAGAGATTGCACTACAGTACTTGTATTAGGTGAATTGAAAAATATTTTTTTTACAGTGCAAATATTTGTAATAAAAAATAAAAAATAAATATAAAGTGAGCACTGTACACTTTGTATTCTGTGTTGTAATAGAAAACATCCAAAAATATGTAAATAAATAGTATTCTATTATTAACAGTGCGATTAGTCATGATTAGTTTTTTTAATTGCTAGACAGCCCTATTTAAAAATCTAATAATCCTATATGTATGGTAGGTTTATGATGTTTTGTCAGAAACAGTATGGGTTAATTGACTAAGGACCCATTAAGGAGTTAAGAATCTCTGTGTTCTAACATCACCTACTGTCAGTGTGGCCTTTGACAAAGGAAGATTTCTTATAGATATAAACATTACAAGAATGTCTGTGTCTCAGACTTTGTTTTCCCCATTTCTAAAATGAGGCAGGTGGTCTGAGGAAGGATTAACATTAAAGTTGGCAACGTGTTAAGTATTGTTCTAGATAAATTGTACCACTCCTTGTATAATTCACATACTGCAGTCTAAACACTTCCTCTTCTAATCAGTAAACAGATACCCTTACCACCTTAACTTAAATGCTGTTGGATTTAAATTTGCAATATTTTACGTGTAAGCTACTGCTAGAATGATAGTAGCTTTCCTCATGTACACGTGCACTGGAATTAGCCACTAAGTACAGAGGAAAAAATGGACTTTCATAAAATCATTCAAAAGTAATAGGTGCAGAATTGTTCAGATTTTTCTCTTTAAATTTAAAAAAAATGCCTTGCCCATAATCTGTGGTTAGATGTATGATGGGCCATATGGGGCCCTGGCTTTAAGTGTTCCTTTCTCTTTACACTGTTGTTTGGTGCACACTTGAACAGAAAAAGGCTCTGCTTCTGTATTAGACCACAAAAATGCAAGTTGATGTGTGTTAGAAAAAGCAATAGGTGTGTAATGTACATTAAATGTTAATATAAGGCACCAGTTCACAACAGAAAAATCTTGTTAGAAGCCCCCCTACTCTTTCTTCGTAGAAACAACATACTGATTGCAAGTGTTGTAGTGTCCTCCATTTCCTTTACTAGTTTTGATTTTTAACAAGGGAAAGGGAAAAAAAATTAAAATGTTTCCAGGTAATGCTCTCTGCTTCTTCTAAGAAAAGTGTGCGCGCATAGGGAATTGGGTACTAAATGCTGGGCTCTGCTACCGTTCCTTAGAATAACTCTACTGGTTTCACTGAAGTTGCTTTAGATTTATGCTAGGTTGAGAGTAAAATCTCCCCCAAACGGTTTGTTCTGGATATTTGATGAATACATCATGTATGCAACAAGATGTTTGTTCATATTATCAAGTTTAATGTCCATTTGAAACACGTAAGAGTCAAACCCACCTTGCCTACAAGAGAGAGGTATTACCTTGAGGCTTAAATAAGTTAACTATAATTGGCATGTTGCAGCCATTATCCTACAGTTTGTGACAATTATTGGTTGAGATCTCATTAGGGGAGATCATAAGTCAGTTTCTGTGCTCTGTGAAGGTGAGATTTCACTTTTACTGAAGTGTTAGTGTTGTATATGTGCGGGTTTTTTAAACAGCCGGCCCTAGTGGTTCCTCTTTCAGCTTCCTTCTGTCTTCACACTTTTTACCACAGAAGTGCAGTGCCTTCAAACAGCTCTGGTTGCTCAGGGTCATCCCATTACTCTTTTCGTAACGTAGCCCCTTGTGTCTCCTTCAGCTGTGGAAAGAGCATAGGACACCTGTAAGTTCCGCGCCACACGAGCAGTAGGGAGTAACGGCCAGGGGCAGGAGTGAGTAACGAGAGGGGGGTGAACACACTGGGTACAAGAAGCTCTGCAGCACGGGACTGGAGCTGGTTTCCCGGCCCGGGGACGCTGGGCGCGAGGCACGCCGGGAGACCCGGGACGCGTAGTGCCCGTACTGCGCAGGAGCCGTAGTTGCCCGCTTCAGACGCTATCGTTTCAGCTCCCTTGCCGTCGTCACTTCCGGTTCGGGGTCCCTGCGGGGGGGGTGGCCTTAGGAGCGCCTGATGGGTGGCACCAACAGGCAGCGCGCGGAACAGCCCCGGAGGCGGAAGCGGGGCCTGGACGCGGGCGGCTTTGAATGGCGGCGGCGGCGGGAGTCACGCCGCGGGGACTATGAGGTCAGGCGGCGGGGAGCAGCAGGCGCTGCTCCGGCAGGTGAGGGCCGCGCCCCGCGCCGTCCTCAGGCCCCTCCCTGTGGCGGCGGGGGGGTCCTAGGCCCACCTCAGGCCTTGCCCCCGGTGGGGGGGGGAGTAGGGGTCGCGCGGCCCAGATCCTGTGGGAGCCGGGCGGACCGTGGCCGGGCCCGATCCCGCGCGTCAGGGCCCCTGCTCGGGCTGGTGCCCCGCCCCGGGTGTGCGGAGCCCGCCCCGCGCAGCGGGGACCCCTGGCAAGTGGCGTGTCCAGCCGAAAGCAGCGGCGCCCGCAGCCTGTCTGGGGTGGCGGGGCTCGATGCCAGTGCCCTGCTGGGTAACGCGGGCCCCGCAGCCGGCAGGGGGTGCGCAGTGACGGACAGCCCGGGGGCGGGGGCGGGATCCGGACCGTGACTTAACCCCTGAGAGCTCGTGTGCCGGAGGGAGTTAAATGCCTGTATCCTATTGCGTTTCAATGGCTAATCGGCGCCAAACGCTGGTTCTTGGGAATCCCAGCCTGACGGTTAGCTTCAGGGCATAATAGGGACAATCAAAAGAGATCCTGCTTCATGAACAATGGCTCCTGGGTCCTCATTCTTTTTTGCCACTTGCCACAAATGCGGACTCTCATGTGTGCAGCAAATCACAAGCAGTGTTACCAGTTCTTGCCATTTTGCTACAAACCTTGCTGGAGTCGACTGATTACGTGAGACTCTCATGGTATATTATGCTACGAGTTGCACAGCTGCGGCACTGCAGTTATGCCACTGTAATGTAGGGATTTGTGACAGAAATGGAAGGGATTTTTTTCTGTTACTTTAGTGTGTCCACCCTCACAAGAGGTAGTAGCTAGGTCGACAGAAGAATTAATCTGTTGACCTATCTGCATCTATAGCGGGGTTAGTTTGATGTAATTACATTGCATGGGTGCAAAATTTTTCACAGCCCTTAGTGACATAACTAGGTTGACGGAAGTTTTAGGTATAGACCAATCCTCGGTTTTCCTATATATATATATATATATATATATATAAAAGAAACCTGTATGTTTCTAACTCTCATGGTTTGCAGGGAAAAGCTTGAAAACTGGATGCAATTGCCACTTAAAAGTTCAGTAACCAAAAATCAACTAAAAAGAACCCCAAATTGATTATCTCTAAAATCTCATGAATTTGAAGTTACTCTCATGGTTTATTGGGACCAGGTGCATGCCTTTTGAATGCTTGATGTGAACAATATTGCACAATTATCTGACCTTTCTGATTAATTGCGTTATGTGGTGGTTTGGCTGGTATTTGGTTTACAGAGACAGTATTTAAGGCTTATGCTGTACTGCTACTCATGTTTTCCTTTGTCTTTTTAGGTTTTAGGTTGGAGAGTGGCTGCTAGTATTGCCTGGTCAGTACTACTGCTACCTCTGTGTACGGCAGTCTTCATAAGCATTAGCAGCATTGACTTGTTTCATCCTATACAATGGATTTCAAGTAGGTGTTCTTCCCTACACGTGTAATGATTAACTTTCTGTGCAATTATTAAAGCATTCTATTTCTGCTTGCTACTTATGCTCTGATTAAATAAAAAATAACTACACCTCTACCCCCATATAACGCTGTCCTCAGGAGCCAACAAATCTTACCGCGTTATAGGGGAAACTGCGTTATATTGAACTTGCTTTGATCTGCCCGAGTGTGCTGCCCAGCCCCTCCCAGAGCATCGCTTTACTGCGTTGTATCAGAATTTGTGTTATATGGGTAGAGGTGTATATTGTCAACTGCATTGTGCTGAAAACTGAGTTTTGCAGGGCTTGTGTAGCCTGGGAATCACTTTATTTCAACACTGAATCAAGTCCTTAATTTTTATATTCACCCCTCTTACTGAACTCTATTTTCTAACTATTGTGCCCTGTGGAATCATTTGTAAGTGAAAGTGCATCTCATAAATCACCCTCCACTGTCTGGTTTTCAAAGTGTTTAATTCTTTGAGTCATGTAGAGGTGCCCCATAGACCACTGGTGAACCAGAGTTTTGAGAACCAGAGCTCTAGGGATACTGGTTAACCAGCATTTGAGACCTTTCTAAATTTGTGGAAACTGATATGTAACTATGCTTTCCAATGTATAACTTGGTGCTTAAATGATAATGGTTGATACTTATCTTTATCAAAGGTTCAGTGGTTTGTTGAAGTGTCTGAGGAAGGAGATAAATAAATATATGCTACGTATTAAATAGATTGCAAAAGGAAAACATATGTTTACAGGAGTGGTGTTGACTATCTCCAATAGATAGACACCAACTGGAAAGCCTGGTAGTTGTGACATTCAGCCTTTCAGGGAGCTGTCATCTTATCTTTCTGAAAAAGGAATAAACAAAAAAAGTAATGACCAAATAACTAATATCGTAAGCCTCTCTACATGACAAAGTTTTGTCAACACAAGTTTTGGCATATACCCTTCACAGTTAGTATATCGCATGTGTTTGTGCATACTTGACTCCTTGGGTCGGTGCTGCATGTACCCACTAGGAGTGCTTGTGCTGATGCACAGTGCAGTGCCGTATGGGTACGTATCCCAGTATGCAATGTGCCACTGTTCAGTGCACTGTCTTTTGGGTAGTTTTTGCAATGCATAGTGAGGCAGAATGGAGTCTCACACGGGTGACTCGGAGAAATGGGGTCAAATTCCCATAATACAGTGTTATCCATCCCATAATATCTCTAGTCGATAATTTTACCGTCTGTTTTCAATTTCCTACGAACCTGCATGGGACTTGTCGCTGTTCACCATCTTTAACAGAAGCATGGAGCCTGCACAGCTCTGCACTATTGTCATGACCATTGCAAGCACAGGATACATGATCCTCCAGTATTTGCAGAATGGCAAGAAGAACTGCGGGGAGCATGATGATTTCCATGTGCTCAGTTTACATTGAGACATAACAAGAACCAGTTCAAGGTTGTTGATGGCATTCACTGAGCAGCTGCGGATGGTGAAGTGCCATCCTGAGAAATAATCCCACCAGTCAGTGCTTGTATTGTAGTGCAGGTTTGGGAGATGAGCAGTGGCTGTAGAACTTTTGGATGCAAAAGGCCACATGCCTGGATCTGTGTGCTGAGCTCTCCTGTGTCATCCAATGCATGAACACCAAACTGAGAACTGCACTGATAGGAAAAGCAAGTAATGATCACACTGTCAATGTGTAATGCCTTGGATTGCTACCAGTCAGTGGGAAGTAATTTTGGAGTAGGAAAAATCCACTGTGGGGGGCCGCTGTCATGCAAGTGTACAGGGCCATTAATCATCTGCTGTGGAGGACATACTGGATGGCTTTGCAGGTATGGACTTCCCGAACTGTGTTGGAGCAATAGACAGCACGCACATCCCTATTTTGGCCCCAGAGCACCTCAGCTTTTAGTACATCAACAAAAAGGGATCAACAAGGACGCTTCTCTGACATCATTGTTGGCTGGTCAGAGAAGGTGCACAATGCTCATATCTTTAAGAATGCAGGACAGTTCACAGAGCTACAAACAGGGACCTTCTTTCCTGTCCAGCAGATTACCATTGGCAATGTTGAAATGGCAGTAGACATAGGATCCAGCCTATCCCTTTGTCCATGACTCATGAAGCCATACGCTGGCCACCTTGACAGCACCCAGGAAAGCTTCAGCTACAAGCTCAGCACATGCAGAATGAGAATTAAATGTGCTTTTCATAGATTGAAAGGGTGCTGGCATTGTTTCCTCACCAGATTGGATTTCAGCGTGAAAAGTATCCCAGTGATTATAGCTTCCTATTGTGTCCTGCATGATGATTGTGAAGCAAAGGGCGGGCGGGGGAGGGGGGGGCGGGAGGAGAAGAGGGGAGGGGCGGGAGATTTCTGCAGGGGTGGAAGGTTGAGGTGGACTGGCTGTCTGAGTTTGAACAGCCAGATTCAAGGGGTATTAGATGAGCTCAGTGAGGAGCTATGTAGCATAAGTCAGCTTTGAAAGACCTCTTCAGCAGCCAGCCATTGTAATGTGGTGTGCTATGGTGTACTGTGCTCAACCTGTTGCTGCAGTTTTGGGATCTGTTAGGATTTGTGCTTGCTGCACATATGTGCATATATCACTGATAGTGCAGTTGTTAATGTTGTGATGCTTGCTGTACGTTTTATGATGACAGGTGATGATGACTGGCACTGAGCCTATGGGTTGTGAGTATACAACAGCACTACTTTAACTGCCAGCAGGCATTATCCACCATATGTTGTAAACTAATAAAGATGAATAATTTTCAAAACGAGAGTTGTGTTCAGTTACAAAAACAGCTACAAACAAAAAATCTGACGAATTTTAAAAGTAAATACATTTTAACTTAAAATAATTTAGAATCTCAATAAATAAACAAGAGCAGGGAACACTATCAATTGTAGCTACACACAAATCAACCATGGCTCTTCCAGGTCAGTGTATATGAAGCTGTGGTTGTCCATGCTTTCCCCCAGTGTGGAGTGGTAGGGGTAGGAATGCAGGCCTTGAGGTCATGTGGAATGGCGTGTGTGTGGGGAGGTGCTGTGCTGCAATTCTTCACTGACTGCAATGGCAGTTGAGCCTGGGATCGTTAAACTTGGAAGTCCAAAAGAGTCAGCAGCATTTGCATTGGCTGGCGGAGAAGCTGCATTATGTCCTGGTGCAGCTCCCTCTCCTTTTCCTGCGCCTTTCTCTTGGCTGCCCTTTCTGTCTCCATACTGTCTGCAATATTCACCCTCCAAGCCCTCTGATCAAGGTCTGGTGCAGCACTGGCTTGCAGGATCTTGCAGAACATATTCTCCCACTAGGTTAGTTGTTCCAGTGGTGTGGAGACTGTACCTCTCAAGGCCTCAGCAGCTGCATCACCAAGTAAAATACATAGAGGTACCATTGTCTGTATAGTAGGAATGGAAAACGAAATATAGGATTCAGAATTCCCCCCTTCTTTTGATTCCCTAGGTGTTTAAGTAAGACATGCTTATTGGCACTCTTTCTTTGGAGTGCTTGTTCACGGCACCAGCCGTGGTGAGTATGACCCGCCAGAGGTGAGGGAATTGCTCGGTTGCATGAAACTGAGTACAGGGCACTGGCACCATTTTCCACAGGTGGTGGTGGTTGTTTTAGCTGATATCTCAGTCCTAAGGGTAACAAAGGCAGAGAAACGCCATTGCTGTTGGCGTCCCGAAGCTTCCCAGGCCCGTATGCTGCTAGCCTGTTTATGGCAATGATTCTTGCTGAAGTTATCACCAAATGGCATGGGAAAGTGTTTTACCACAGAGGAAGAAATAAGACTGCGAACCCTAGAAATCTTCAGGAGAGGACTGCAGAGTTCCTTCATGCAAGTTTCATTGGGAGCTCTCAGGAGATTCAAGGGACATTCATCTGCATGTAAACAAACTGCTCTGCATGGCCACCTTTGTCTCAGTCTAGAGGGGAATGAGAAGCAGTTATCAACTCTACATCTTTGTTGTACCACTACCTTTTGTAGTACAGGTAAATTAATGCAATGGTTTTCAACCTTTTTTCACTTGTGGACCCTTAAAAAAAATTTCAAATGAAAGTGTGGACCCCTGTGGAAATCTTCGACATAGTCTAACCCCAAGGGTCCACTGACCACAGTTTGAAAACCACTGAATTAATGAAAAGTCAGTAGCTATGTCCTGTTAAGTTGGGGAGGCTATCACTGTAATTGGAAACTTGTTTTTTACATGCTTATCTGAGGTTCCTTCCCCTGCTTCAGGCTTGCCTGTGCTCAACTGCAGGGACTGGTTGGACTGCGGTGGAGTCAAAAACAGGTCCTGACTCATGACACAGCTGGACCCCCTGGTCATCTGTCTCTTGTATTCCTCATCCACCACCACCTCTCTGTTCATGGTAGGGGCCTGTGACTCTGGCATCTTACAGGTATCCATGGTGGTGGTCAGGATGGTGGACTCTCTGTCAATGATGGCATGCAGTTCTTTGTAAAAGCAGCAGGTCTGTAGCTCCACACCGGATCAATGGTTGGCCTTCTGGTATGCCTGCTCCAGTTCCTTGGCTTTCATGTGGCACTGTTGCTGGTCCTTGTCGTACCCCTTTGCCTGCATCCCCCAAGCAATCTGCTTGTAGATGTTGACATTCCTACAGCTGGTTCAGAGCTGTGCCTGCTGTCTACTCCAGGTCAGAGCATGTCTAGAGTGTGTAGTTGGCATGATTAGCTTGGCAGTTGTGCACAACAACGGCGAGCAGATAGAGGTGTGCTCACCAAGATGGACAACCAGGGAAAAGGCATTTCAGACATTCTCTGGGATTTTAAAGGGAGGGCTGGGGGAGCTTTCAGTTTGTGACTCGTGGGCAGTGGAATTCACAACTGTGGCTGGAGTGGCGTGGGAGAGCTGCTGGAGGATTGTTAGGGTCAACAGGTAATGCAGTGTGTATGCTGATGGTGTATCGAACCCAGTACATTTGACCATGGCTCAGCACTGCTCAGGGAGCTAGTGTTATTACATCAGCACTTACATTGGTGGGAGATGGATTTAAGTGTAGACACGTGTACAACGAGGTCGATGCAAGGTGGCTTACATCGACCTAACTTTGTGGTAAAGACCAGGCCTTAATTTTCATATTCAGGTTTGTCTACGTGTAAGGGTGCTATTACTGAAAAGGGAATTACTTCAGCTATATTAGAAATACATGCATGTGTCCAAATTAAATTGCAACATTCTGTATTTTCATAAATGACCAATCCAATTACTAAGATGCACAACATGCTCCATTGAAGTATGATTGTTTATCCAGAACCACAGTGCAGCTGCACGTAAATGAAAAATATTCCCAAGTATCCATGAGGGATGTATACCTTCTCAATGAAATAAGAACCTATTGATTGTGATTGTGCATTGTGTATCTAGATCAGAGGTGGGCAAACTATGGGCCACGGGCCGCATCTGGCCCATGGGACCGTCCTGCCCGAGCTCCTGGCCCAGGAGGCTAGCCCCTGGCCCCTCCCATGCTGTCCCCCCTCCCCTGCAGCCTCAGCTTGCTCGCTCCACCGCAGGTGCAATGCTCTGGGCGGCGGGGCTATGAGCTCCTGGGGCAGCACAGCTGCAGAGCCCGGCCTGACCCGGTGCTCTGTGCTGCACAGCGCCGTGGCCCAGCTCCAGCCGGGAGGCTGCGGCGGGGTAAGGGGCAGGGAGCGGGGGGGTTGGATAGAGGGCAGGGGAGTTCGGGGTGGTGGTCAGGGGGCAGGGTTGTGGATAGGGGTCGGGGGGGAAACGGTGTTGAATGGGGGCAGGGGTACCGGGGGGCAGTCAGGGAGGAGGATGGGTTGGATGGGGCGGCAGGGGGCAGTCAGGGGATAGGGAGAAGGAGCAGTTGGATGGGGCAGGGGTCCCGCGGGGCCATCAGGAATGAGAGGAGGGGTTGGATGGGGTGGCAGGGGTCTGGGGACGGTCGGAGTGGGCGTGTGTGGATGGGGCAGGGGTCCCAGAGGGGCTGTCAGGAAACAGGGGGTTTGGATGGGGCACAACCCCCTCTCCTAACCGGCCCTCCATACAATTTCCAAAACCTGATACGGCCCTCAGGCCAAAAAGTTTGCCCGCCCCGACCTAGATGCTTAATATTAAACATTTGCTAGTATCATAGCTTTATATAGTACTATTGCACCTTATGAACAATGTATTCTCTTTCATTTTAGATTCATTCAACGATTGGTATACTTCCTATGTCATCTTTTGTATCCTCCTTTTGTCAGTGGTGATACTGATAATAAGCATCTTCAATGTTGAATTTTATGCAGGTGGGTTATGAAAGTTGCTGTCAACAAGATATTTGACCTTTAACTAAATGAGAGGACTGTCTTGAAGGATGTGTTTTTATACTGTATATATTGGCTTTATACAGTATTGTATGTATTGATTGAAAGTGGAATGCCTTAAAGCTTAATTTAATTAGGTATCTAATGGTGGCTGCAGTGTTAAAGGGACTTCATAATAGTCAAATTGACTTGCCCTGGTCAGAAACACTGAATTTAAAAAAATAAATAAATAAATAAAAACCCTGATCCTCTTTAAAATAACTATTTTAATTTCTGATTCTTCCATTAAAAATTGGATTCTGTGCGTAGCCTCAACAATCTACCTGCATTTTGTGAGTCAGATCACCAGTGGTGAATGTAGTAGCGGAGCAGTGTCCCCGAACAGGCTCCTCATCCAATTCAAAATTCTGTACAAGCTTGTTCCATTGCTATATCTTTCCATGTATTCACCAGCCATTTCGCTCTGCCCCACTAATGTGACTGCACGTTGGGGTAGGAAGGGGATCTGTTGTTACCCTCGTGCTACTTCATACTCCTGAAACTCTCCTCTGTGCTGCTGATTTATTTATCTATATCCGCTTATGGTTGATTATAACTAAAGTGTTCTGTGGTGTCAGAGGTATCATATGCAAACGAAACACAAGCTGTGTGAGTTTTATTTAGCAGTAGTTGATAAACCATGTTTTGTTTTGTTTTTTGTTTTCTTTTTTATTTGCAGTTGTGCCTTCTATTCCCTGCTCTCGATTAGCACTGTTAGGAAAGATTATTCACCCACGGCAAGTTATCCATTCAGTTGTTCACGCTATAATGGGAATGCTGGTGGCATGGTGTGCTGCAGTTATGACTAAGGGGAAGTTCCAGTTCCTTGCTCTACCCTGCACAGCTTCAGAAAGGTGACTTTTTTTGTTAATAATGGAACCAAGTATTGTGCAAGTAGTACAGTTTTGTCCTAAAATGAGTTCATTGATGGACTCTTCCTAGAGGAAATAACCCTTTAACTTCTGGCAAAAGATGAGCAATTGTTTGTTCTTAAACTTGCTTTAGTTTGAGTACTGGAAGGAGTAGAGTACTTCAGTGAAGAATGACAAATGATTAGTTTACAAACATTGCTGTGGATTTTTTTTTTAAAGTTTGACCAGAAGCCCTGACCATCTAAGTTACTAAGATTATTAATGGAAATGAACTATCGAACCATAGAAATGTAGAACTAGAAGGGATCTTGATCTTCTATTCAGCCCCCTACGCTGAGGCTGGACCAAAAATACCTAAATGTTCCCTGATGTGGCTTGTCTAACTGGTTCTTAAAAACCTCCAGTGAGGGGGATTCCACAACCTCCATTGGTATTCATTTTCAGTGCTTAACTACCCTTACAGTTAAAGTTTTTTGTAATATCTAATCCAGTGGTACTCGGACCTCTGTGGTCCAGGTGTTAACAATCAGCATTACACAAAAGAGACGCAGCAGTGTGAATTCGTTGTTTTATTTGCTATGGTACTTTATATTAATATTTAAACAGCATGATGGGGAAATATTTAGTTTATATACTAAATATTTCCTCATCGTGTGTGTGTGTGTGTATATATGTATATGTATGTGTGTGTATATATGTATATGTATGTGTATATATAAAAAGTCACAGAAAAATGACTAAGTAGTATCAACTACAATTGGTTAATAACATAGTAAAAGCATCCTGATTGGTTAATAACTTAGGTTAATAATTAAATGAGTGTTTTAATATCATGTGTTGCAAAGGAGACGCATAAGGAGCTACTTGTGGCTCACGAGCCTCAGTCTGAGTATCAGTGATCTAACCTAAATCTCCCTTGCTTCAGGTTCAGTGCTGAAAAGGTCAAATGACCCTTCAGCTGTAAAATGACCTAAGAACCTGTCTCCTGTTCTAAATGGCATCTTCAATAGATCTTGGTCCCCCCACCCCATGATGTATAAGTAGGAAGAACAGGTAATAGGACTAACAGCTCAGATAAAACTTGCTCTGGTATACATCCCTCACGGATACTTGGGAATATTTTTCATTTACGCCAATCAGATGAATAAAATCAAAGCTCTGCTTAACTAAAGTTAGATGCTAAACTGAAGTCTAGAATAGTAATTTACAGTATTATATGTTATAAATAAACCATTTCTTTACTTTAGCTTAGATGGTGCTGTTCAACACATGTGCCTGAATGAGTATCACCTCTTCCTCCTGCTGTCTGGAGCTTTCATGGGCTACAATTATAGTCTCTTGTACCTTGTTAACAATATGAACTATTTGCCATTTCCAGTCATTCAGGTAAGAGGCTAAAAAGCTTTGTAAAGATAAATATCTAATCTGCTCAAATGACAAAGGATAAATTTTGTTGTTTCCCCACCCCCCCCTTTTTTTGGTCTGCTTCCAGTACCAAAATGTATGTGGGTGCCAGTGGCCAAGCACTTGTATTTTTTTTATTAAACCAATCTATTATAAAATTAGCAAACAAGGCTTTCAGCTTAAATCCTAGCAAAGGTCCCTCCCCTGATCCCATAAAATCCTAATGTTAAAATAAACCAAAAATCTCCTAATGTTACAACCAAGTAAAATTTACAGAGCCCTGAAGCATGGTAAATTCTGGCTCAGGTGGACCACTGTTTGTAGTGAATTCCAGATGTGAGAACGCCCTGCCATTGAGTTTAACTCCAGGAACTCGCAGCAGGAGTGGCCTAGTGTATTCTAAGCCTCATGATGTGGGAGGGAAAAACAAGCTTTCAGTGAACAGGTTACTAAACTAATTCAAGCATAAATCATAACAGCTTGAATCATGCTCTGAAGCAAAAAGCCAGCATCAATCCCTACCATTGCATGTGTATAGTGCTTGTGGGATGCTGTATTCTGCAGTAGCTGAAGCTACTGGGTGCTTTTGAAGGGTACCTGAAGAGGTAGACTCTTGCTACTGCTATACCTCAGAATCCAGCAGCAGCAGTGGATCCCAGTTGATTTCTAGACCAATGCCTGGTCTAAACACAGAGATGTACTGGTTTAATGGAAGGTTTCTTAAATAGATTTAGTTAAACCAGTGCAAAACATTGTGTTGACACTCTTAATTTAGTTTAAACCTGGCTTATCAGTTTAGTTTGTCAGTAAATATACATGTGCTTCCTAAAATAAAATCTGATATAGTTTTAGATGCTTGCAGTTTCATATTGACAACTCTCCTTTTCTGAGACTGTTTATCTAAATGAGAAGGTAAATCTCATCTATTTTCTTGCATACATTTTATTAGTGAGATGTTTTTCAGTTTTCAAAGGAAATATGTAATATGATTATGTGCAAGAAGGTTTGAGTATCTACCTCTATTTCATGGTTTTGAAGGATTGTCATAAACTTAAAAATCATACTGCTGTCTGAATTTTTATTTTCTTTTTAGTATAGAATACCTGAGGTTCTAATTAAGAGAATAGAGAAGAAACATACTTTCCTCTATTTGCAATTTACTTTGTGCATTTGACAGCAAATTATATATAGTCAATTTCCCTGTTTCTTCTATGTGGTCAATTTTCTTTGCTAGTGGGTTTCTTCACACAGCAACAGGGGAGAAAAAAGACTGTACAATCACATTTTTCTTACTGGTTTCAATTGCAGAAACTACAGCTGGTGGACTCAGAAGTAATTTCAGGTGTTACCCCTACACCTAATTAGTCTTTTAAAATTGACTAGACTTCAGGTTGACTGCATTTGTTTGAGGGCTTTATTATACTTGATTTCTTTTGAATGCAGAATGCTTCAACTAATCTTTCTTTTTTTAGCAATACAAGTACTTACGTTTCAGAAGATCTTTGCCTCTGCTGGTTAAACGTAGTTGTGTGGAATCACTGTACTTCGTTAGAAACGTCTGTGTTGCATATTATTTTTTTGGTAAGAGTTCTGACTTTTTTTTCTTGTCCATATATACTAAGAGAATTATTTAGCCAATCTATTAATATTTATTATTCAGCCCTACAAATAACTTGTCCAGGGTGCATAGGTTTTTTTATTAGGTAAGTAAAATAAGCATTTTTCACCATTATGATAAAGTGTAGGTGAATGGCTTACTGGCTCAGCCACACAATCATGGCAAGTTTTGTATTCTAAGCCTAAAGGATATTGAAGTATTCCTCTTCCACTTGCCATATTTATATTCTATAGGTAATGATGGTACTTTAGAAATGTAGAGTATTCTAGATCACTTTCCACTGAGGATTCCAAAATGCTGTACTGACATTTATCTTTATAACAGCCCTGTGATGTAGATGTGCATTAGCCCTGTTTTGCAGGTGGGTGAAACAAAATAACATTAGTCTTTGGATAAGACCCCTAGACAAACCAATAATAGACCTAGAAGTAGAATCCACATCTCCTGATTCATAGTCAGGGGCTTTAATCCTAAAAGACATCCATTCTTTCTGTAGCCAGTCTCTGAAAAAATCACCTTTTTCCACTATACACGTTGCAATTCTTCATTTGTCTGTGTGTAATCTACCGTCATTCTGACATGAAAGTTCTTACTAGCCTTTTTGTATACACTTCATAGTTTTAGAGATCTATTTTACATGTCATTCTGTTTACTACCTAGGTTACATTCCAAGAGCATGGATAAGTACCACAATGGACCTTAATACAGATAGGTAAGTAGTACAAATGACTGCCTTTTAGAATACAAGAAGGGAGTATTTTCCCTCACATCACATACATGTATTCTGTATATATTCTCCTTTCCCCAATCTTTGTAGTATCTCTTTACTTATGACTATTCCTTGTTTAAAATGGCAAATGTTGGGAGCTTAACATCACTCTTAGTTGACTGAGAAGTTTTGGATCTTACAGAACCATCAGTGCTGACAAGTTAAAAGAACTAAATGGGTTTTTGATAAAATGTTTGTCCAAGTAACATTTCTCGTAGTGAGCTTTAATCCATAAATTGTTTGTGTTGCAGAAGTCAATTATTATAAGCATTTTCCAATACTGTGTGCGTGCATGTATGTATAATATATATATATATTTTTTTTACCCCCAGTAAACTTCATCCTCTTGACACACTTACTGGTCTTCTGGATCTATCCTTGCTCTACCATACCTGGTTATGTGGTATATTTCTTCTGATTACTTGGCACATTGCATGGTTACTCTTCAAAATCTATGCTACAGAGGTTAGTATTGGGTGACTGCTATACGGGGATGACATCAGTGTTGTGGGAAAAAATGCTTATGTTCAAAAGCAATATTCACTAACGAATAATTTAAACCAGTGGTTCTCAATCATTACATAGTGGGGACCATGCTTTAATGCAGAGACTAGCTGATGGATATCTCCCATCCCTTTTTTGATTGATTGAACCATTTTCCTTCCCCTTTCCAATACCATAGCAAGGTTGTGACATCTATAGACAACTACAATTTAAATGGAAAAACTAATATTTGGAGAATATCTGTTTCATTTTAGCTGTTTATATTGCAGTAGCTCAACTTGAAATGAGAGAGCATCATGTGCTCAGCCAGCGTTTGGTGAACCGTACCTTCTTAGAAACGTCAAACAAAACCCCCAAAGTACATAACACTATAATGCAAACAATTTTGATTTAACAGAATACAGGCTGAGCTATTGAAAGAGACTTCAAAGCATCTTGGGAATTAATACATTTTTCTTCTTTTTTACTTAATTGTTAAGCTTCAAATTAATATGGCTAAGATTTATTTTAATATGACTCATAATGTATTTAAAGCTGAGACCATGATTCAATAAAAGAAACAGTGAAGTGCCAATAGTAAAGAATTGGAGTCTTATTCCTCGTTGTCTAGTTTAGATACTTTTTTGTAAAACAGCAGAGAATAAAAATCCCCCCTGCCCCCATAACATGACATTATTTTTTCGTAGACTTTGCTGAGCTACAGCTTAGCAGAAAAAAAGGGCTGAGGTTTTAAAACCTAAAGCAATGTTTTCTTAAAATCTGGGGCAGACATCTCAGTTGTTCTTCAGAGTGTCAGCTTTCATTCAAAGTCTCTAGCTGTTATGAAGATGGAGAAAACCTTCAAAATGTGACTCAACTATAACGGATGCAGTGATGGCTACCTGAATTTTCAGAGAGCCTGGAACGATAGCTTTGAGGTTTGAACTGCCCTATTTCAATGGGTGCTAGCTCAAGTGCTAATGGTTAAATGTCTACATTAATCATTTTACTAGTCATAAAATCATGTAAGACAAGAGAGGAGTGGTGTCTTATTATGAAAACGTAAAATATGGGTGGGCCTTTGACAACTTATGGCAGGATTGAAATGTGTTGCAGTTGGTTTCATGTTCCTGAATGGTAGTGTGGCTTCCAAAAGTTTGGGAAATACTGACCTACAAAAAATTCAGAATGCAAAGAAGTTTTTCTACAAACATGGACAGGAAGTTTTAGCAATATCAGAGGAGATATGTACTCCCCTTTACTTTGAGAAGACGGGGAGAATTCTGTCTTTATTTTTCAAAATATAAGTAACTTTTCTGTGATCAGAAGACTGTGCCAGGGTAATAACAATAAGGCAAACATAACAAAAGTTGCAAGCCAGAACAGTTTCTTTTAATACAAACTACTTCAGAGACTCAAATGGGAGGATTAAAGTTTATTAATGAAATACAAAGATTCAAATGGGTTTATAGAAGTCCTCCCTCTCAAGTCCTTCAGGAAAGCCATGGATATGATTACTTCAGCTTTTAGTATAATTTTAGAATGATTAAATTTTCCTATGCACCTTTGTAGAATCCTTAAGAATTCCACATAATGCTTTATTTCTGCCCCAATGAGTGTCTCTAAAACTGGCATTTTTAGTTTCTCTATTGTTTTAAGTCAACTCTAATTTCCAGATCAGAACTTTCTGAAGAAAGTGTCAGTTTACTAAAGGCATCAAAACATGCCTCTAGAGCTTGAAGTTTCCTTATAAAATGTTTTTTGGCCATTCAGCAGAAGAGATCACAGGGAAAGTTTGTTTACCTATAAAAGGTGACATGATGGGATTTTTTTTTAGGTTGTTCAGCTCACCAAAAGTTGCTTTACATACACTTGAATGTGAGGTAAGCTGATAGGTCTCTCAAGCAATTCTTATTCTGCTTGAAGTCATTTTATTAGCTGTTTGGCTTTTTAATGTGCGAGAACTTAAAGTTTCTATTTAGAAATGGAGGGGAGAGAGAAAAGAAATAGTTTCAAGAATAGTCTGCTTTAAACCTGAAACTGCTAGAGAGTCTTTGCCCAAACTGTACATCCATATTATTTTAACTAAATTTAATGGGACTAAAAGTACATTGATGGATACTTGTAATTAAATCAGCTTTTTGTTGGGATTTAAACATTTCCCTTCTATATTTGCAGTCTAAATGTTGTAGCATGAGAACCAGAAAGCCAAAAATATGAAAGTATAAAATGTGAGCATCAGAATGACAACTAAATTAGATTATTTAAAACAAAAAATTGTAACCCATGGAGTTATTAATACAGATATAGAAATGTTAAATCTGACAGTGCCCCTTTAATGACCTTGAATCCTTCAGGACACAGCTAACTCTAACTTTGAGCTTGCTATTTGACTGATACAGTGTAGGTTGATATTCCCTTCTGGTAATGGGATGTGCATCACTTCGTTATGTCTATGGCTTTTTTGTAAGACATAGTAAAATGTGGGATGGTGTCCCTAACGTTTAACCACAAGGGTTACTTGGAGGGTATAAAGGTGAGGGACTGTAGCGTAAAGATAAAGTGAGTGATGTGTCTGGTTCTTGTCAGTTTAAAAGTAGATGTCCATTTGTGCTGCTGCATTAAAAACCACTGGCTCGTTTTAACACGATGTCAAAGCTTTTGGGTATATATTTTCGTACCTTGACAGTTTGGCAAGTGACAAAAAATTAACTTGACTGTGGTCTCTCATTAATGGTTTATTTCAATGTTTGTTCTGCATAAGATAACTAGTGATGAACAAATTTAGTTGTTTTTCTCTAATTTCAGGCACATCATTTTCCTGTTCAACCAACTTTCGCGGAGGAAACAGACCAATGCCTGCCTAAAATCTTAAACAGCAACCCTCCCCTTCTTATAAAGGTATTTGAACTGCCACGTTGATATTACATGTGTATTCACTAAGCCCTGGTCTATGCTACAGAGTTAGGTTGACGTAAGCTGCCTTGCATTGACCTAACTCTAAGTATCTACACTAAAATGTCGCTCCTGCCGATGTAACTCGCCCACTACGCCAACTTAACTCCACCTCCACGAGAGGCATAGTGCTTAGGTCAACGCAGTGTCAGCGTAAACATAGTATTGCTTGCTTCGACGTTGCTAGCTTTCAGAAGCTGTCCCGCAATGCCCCACACTGACAGTTCAATCAGTGCACCTTATGTTTGTTTGTTTGTACGGAATCAGTGTTTAAGCTGAAGGAAGATTAATTTAGATAGAAAGAAGCAGTTTCTGGTATTTTATATCACTTAGTCAATTGTGTTTGTAGACTACTGTACACTTCTGTTAAAACAGAGCATATATGAAATTCCATTCACTTTGTGTAACTGTTTTTCAAGCTTGTATCTTTGTCAGGTGAATAGGCACTGTTTAGAATTACATGTACTGGGCTACATATATGCACATATTTGTGCACTCAACACTTCTGATGCTGCTGCATCTCTCCTATTGTTTGTCCTTCTGTTCCCTATCTTCAAGACCCAACATTTCCTTGGGTTTCTGTCCTCTGTAAAAATATATATTTCTTTAAAGGCAATAACACAAAAATTAACATTATTCACAAATTGTAGTGGCAAACCTCCTGTGAATTTGACAAATGAAACAATGAGTTCACACTACTGAGGCTCTTTTGGGTAATGTTGATTGATAATCTGGCTCCTGAACCACTGATCATTGATGTTTTGGGACATCTATTTGGTCCTTGATAAATTTTCAGAAAAGTACTGTTAGAGGCCTGACACAATTCTTAAATAGCACGACTAACTTATCTATCCCTGGCAGGCAATGAAAGAACTTGCCTTAAAACTATGCTTTTGTTTCAATGTAAATTCCATTATTTCTGTCTTGTTTTTAACCACTAGAGCCAGAAATTGGCACTTTAGACTACTCAATGACAAATAAAATGGCATAAAGTCTGCAAAGTTTTCTACAAAGTTCTGATTCACTCAACAGCCTCAGTATGAAATGAATCTTTTTTTCAGTGGTCTAAGTGAGGGAATCATTCTCCCAGTGTTCAGCCTGATTAATTTTTTTTCCGTCATATGGCTGAATTTTGCCCACAGTTATGGTATCTGTGCACAAATCCCATTGACTTCATTAGGGATAGCATTTGTAGGAAGAATTCTGTGCTGAAATCCCAAAACAAAACCAGTAGATTTTGACTGAAGTGAGTATAAGTGGTCAACTTGTTTTTATAACTTATTAAAACGTTTTCTCCTTTGTAGTTCTTGGCCTTACAGGATTTGATGTTACTTTCCCAGTATTCTCCTGTGCGACGACAAGAGGTCTTTAGCCTCAGTCAGCCAGGTATTTGTAAAATTCATTCTTCATGGCTATAAACTTTTAAGAGCTGTTCTAATAGTAAGATTTTATTTAAAAAAAAATCTAATGCTTTGAAGCATGCTTCATAAATCACAGGGACTCGTACATAAAAAGACCCTGGCATCAGTCTGGCATCATTTGGAGAAGACTTGATAGTGTTGTCTCCTCTACTAAACTTCCCAAATACTGGTGCCTGCTGTGTGTTCGTTTTTTTAAAATGACAACTGTGAGGAAACATAGGTCCTAGAATATCAAAAGCAGAATGGTATTGATATCACAGATCATAAGTTTAAACCAAATAGAATAACAGATGTGTATAAAAGCCTAGTGTGAGGATGAGAGTGAGATGGAACCAAGCATAAAAAAACAAATCAACCCTGCAGCTGTGAAAGCAAGCAGTGGCTGTGATAAAAAAAATAAAGTGTATGAAACTCCTAACATGTACTAAGATATGCCGTAGGAGCTGAATAAAAACTGTCTTGAGTCCATTGGGGACCTTTTGTTGCACCTCATCAGGCATTCTGGTGTTATGGATTAGCTTCACATCTGTTTATTACCATAACTGACATCACTTAGCAACTAATGGGCCCAAATTCAGCTCTCCAATCTACCCATGCAACTCTCATTGAGATTACTGGGAGCAGTGAATGTGGCTTGAAGGTTAGAATTTGGCCAACAGTCTGTTACATCAGGTGACTAAAAACTCTCACAGTGAAAATGCAGCATGGCTTTCCTAGGAGTTTAATGTTTCAGATAATTCTCTAAGCTTGTACTAAAAGTAAAAGTAGAACATAAACACAACCATCAAAACAGGCTTGGCGGTATCTGTGTCTTGAGTAGAAAGAGAACATCTGATGTACCTTCAAATAATTTTTCTGTTTCCCTGGTAGGTGGGCATCCTCACAACTGGACAGCAATATCAAAGGAGTGCTTGAATCTTTTGAGTGACTTGACACAGAAGCTGATTATGCAGCAGGAAGCTGCAGCTACAAATGGGAGAGTGAAACAGCCGTCTACAGGAGAATTAGGAAGATCCTTGAGCTTTTCAGGTATCTTTTTATGAGAGAAGATTCACAGTAGCTGCTGTGGTGGGCTTTAAACTGGCATACCCCCAAAAGGCGTGCTATATTGTAAGGGGCAGTGTAATAATACTAGTATAAATTGATATGGAGAAGCAAGTACTGTTCTCAAGTATTAAGGGAACACTGTTAGGTTACAAAACAATTATTTTTAAGCTATCTTTTGTTAAAAGTAACACCCAAGAGAACTAAAACAGAAAACTTGGAGAGAGAGAACCTTTTCCAGTTTACTTAGTGCATTTAACAGCACTCTTGTTGTCTTTTTTTTCTTCCATATTTGTGTGGCTTAAGGAAGTCAAACTGTTACTTCTTTTTTTACTAAGTGGTGGGACCTGCTGTAGAGAGGGCTAAAATCTTGCTATAACCCATTTTCTGACTCTGGTGCTGCCTGTAATTTACTGTTGCTAGTTTTAAGGTGGTAGAATTTGTCCTACAGCATTAGAACAAGACTGAGGTGGGCAAACTACGGCCCACGGGCTACGTTCGGCTTGCAGGCCTCTCCTGCCCAGCCCCTGAGCTTCTGCCCTGGGAGGCTCACCCCCTGTCCCTTCCCCACTGTTCCCCCACCTCCACAGCCTCAGCGTGCTGCTGGTGCAATGCTCTGGGCCGCTAGGCAGCGCAGCTACAGAGTCTGTCCTGACCCGGTGCTCTGTGCTGTGCGGTGGTGTGGCTGGCTCCAGCCAGGCAGCACTGCTGTAGCACCACCTGTGCTCCAGGCAGCATGGTAAGGGGGCAGGGAGCAGGTGGGCTAGATAGAGGGCAGGGGAGTTTGGGATGGTGGTCAAGGGGTGGGGGTGTGGATAGAGGTGGGGGCAGTCAGAGGGTGAGGAACGGCGAGGGTTGGGTTGAATGGGTGCAGGGGTGCCGGGGGGGGGCAGTCAGGAAGGAAAGGGGAGATTGGATGCAGCAGCGGGGGGCAGTCAGGCTGGGGTTCCCCGGGCGGTTAGGGAGAAGGGGTGGTTGGGTGGGGCAGGGGTCCGGGTGGGGGGGGAGGAGGGAGGGGCAGTCAGGAATGAGAGGAGGGGTTGGATGGGGCGGCAGGGAGCAGTCGGGGTGAGGGTTCTGGGGGCCATCAGGTGGCAAGAAGCAGGTAGGGGGTGGAGGCCATGCCATGCCTGGTTGTTTTGTTTGGGGAGCCACAGCCTCCCCTAACCAGCCTCCGTACAATTTCCGAAATGGAAATGGCCCTCAGGCCAAAAAATTCGCTTGCCCCTGCTGTAGGAGTTTGAGGGATGTTTGTTATGATTCAGCTAGTGTTGGTGTAGGAATGTGCAAATAACACTTAAGGAGAGGCTAGGATACACATAGACATCCTGTTTACCAAATTGTCTTGGAATAAGAACTGGAAGCACAAATATCGTACAGAAAATCCAAATCTGTATTGAGGTGTATAGATGGTAGTGTTTATTACCCCCCCCTTCCCCTGGAAAAACAAAAAACCGCAACAAAACCATGAAGGTCCCCCTTAGCTTTTGCAATTCTTAAATCCATAGATGAGATTGAATATAGACTAAAAAGTAAGGGTTCTGAATGTAATGGTGGTAATACACTGTTTCCATTGGAAGTCTGTCTTGCATAAAGAACTCTCATCAGAAATTGTGTGCTGAAATAGCTATGGGAATAGTAACCTTAGGGGAGACACTAGTAGAAAAATGAGTTGACACATGCCAGCCTGTATGTCTCCATGCAATGTGTTCTTTATCACCAGAAGCAGCTGTTATGGAAGAAATGGCCTTCCAGACACAGAGGTCTAATGTCGTGTCTAGAACCCACATGCCTTCCCTGGTTAAATCATCCCTCTTGCCTTTAAAGGCATTGTCTACATCTGATCTTGGAAGCTCTTTTGGTTCACCTTTCAGTTCTCCTTCTCTAAATCGCAAGGCTGGAATTCTGGATTTAAACTCTCCTTGGCATGGATCAGTCCAAAGTCCTCATGTTATGAGAAGAGGACCAAAGCTGTGGACATCAAGTTCAGGTGGGGATCTTCGGTTTCAATCCCCTGTCATCCTCCTCTTTCAGTATAATTGGAATATTGTCTTGACTGTACAAATCCTTGTCTTTGGAGTTGAATGATTGCTCCGTGGGGAAGAGTAGCTATTTTTCTCTAACTTGGTTGGATTTCTCTTGTAGATCTGCAAATGAATGGCTCTCATCCAGCGTCCTTCCCTGTGATTTCTGTTGCAAGAATTGGTAATGAAGCAATACAGCCAAGCTTTATTTATACATGGCTCCAGAACAAGCAAGAGCAGGTGGAGTAAAAATTGCAGTACAAACCAGTTAAAACCATCTCCTGTTTTTGTATGTAGCATGCAAGATTGTGGGGTTTTTTCCTTTTTTTTTTTTTTAAAAAAGGGAAACTTCATTTTATTGTATGACCTTTCTCCTCAGATTAGCTGACCTAATTTTTAATTTAAAAACATGTTTTTTAAAACAACCCTAATTCTTCAAAACACTCTTCTCCATATATAGGGACTGTAAGGTTGTGGAAGTGTTAAATTGCATATCAGAAATGTTGCCTATATATTAATCTTCAGAGGTTTTTTTGCTCTCTTACTCAGGTTAGGAATTTCTTGTCAAAACGAGTGCTGATAATGTATTTCTTCAGCAAGGTAAGGATGAATGTATGTTTTGTGACAGCATTTGGTTGGGTACACCAGAAACACATGGGCAGAAGTGGGTTCTAATCCTGTATTAAGTGAACCCTCTAAATTTGGTAGTAACATTTCTAGAACATCTTTTATTCTAGAGTCTTACTGCGTTTTATGTACTGTTGTACTGAAGCCTCCAATATTGGAATCATGTATAGAAACAAAACTGTTCTTTCACACAAGTAAACTGAGGTGCATCCGTTGCAATTTCCACATTCCATCATCAGGGCCAAGATTAGAATTTAGGAATCCTGACTTCATATCACTATACTAACTGCTAGATAAGTCTCTAGTGTTATACTAGTTAAAACCAGACTTCTTAGGGGGTTGGTTCTTGTGATGTGGACAAACCACGGGAACTTTTCATAAATCTTTTCAGCAGAGAGGGTCAACTTGCTGGAAACTTTTTTTTAATCGTAATATTGGCACAAAAGTTTAAATAAAATAAATAGGTAGAGCTTAGCATTTTTTTTTTAAATTGTGTAGATTTAGTTTGACAGGCCCCAAATCAGCAATCCGCATAATCCATGATCCAATAACATGATAGAATTATTCAAAGGATTTCCTTTAGTTCTGATTTTAATCTTTTGTAGACTTAAATGAGCGTTACCACTGGGCCAGGTCTTGTTCCCCCAGGTCTCTGCATAGAGGGGACCCTCTGCATGCAGAGCTTCTCCTCTGCCTAGTATCAAGGGAGGGGTTCAGCTGCCTCATGGCAATTTTTATGCCTCCCAGTCCTGGCCCCACAGAGACCTTTGTGAAGTCTGGGGTAGAGAGTGGGCCATATTGGGTCAGTCAGGGGAGCTATGGCATGTACATTGTCCCTCAAGCACAGTGCTTAATTTGTGCCAGGTCAGAGCCCCGGCACCTCTGGGCTTGGCAGGTCAGAGCCCCAGCACCTCTGGGCTTGGTGTGTCTGTTATGAAAGTAAAAAAACTGCGTCAGCCCTGACACCTCTTTCATTACAAATTAAGCGCTGCTCAAGCCCCATTGAAGTTAGAACAGATTATATAGCCTTATTTTTTGTAAAGCCCCCACTCATGATTTTCGTGGGCAACTGCAATCAGGAATCTGGGGTCCACTAGGGGGGGCAGAGCTAGTGTGCATGTTCAGGGCTTTTAAATGGCCCTGGCCTCCCATGCATCTCCTGAGATCTGCTTGTTTTACAGGTGGGTCCTGCAGCCTTTTCTGCCAGGGTGGGAGGTGGTACATAAATACAAGTAGCTTGCCACATCCTGGGGTAGGTCTGCCCAGCATTTTGAAGTGTGCTTATTTTGTGCAGGCAAACAGATCCCATGGTGGACATTAGCTGCAGTGGAGATGAGCGTGCTATAACTATTTAGAGCAGGCAAGTCCCAGTTAAATGCTTCGGTCCCTACAGCACCTATAGTAGATGCCAATAAAACTCAATAGCAAGTCTTTTCCGGTGGGGACTACACTGTACAACTGTGTAAACTGGGCATGCATTTATAGTCTTGTTAAATAATGTGTGGGGTCGTATTTGAACAAAAAACTGTGATGGCTGGTTGTCGGTGGGGGGAAACCCATATATTTTTCTGAAATCTTATGCTTTCTCCTTAGCATCCAGAGGCCTCGATCCAGGCTGTCTTTTCTGATGCCCAAATGCACATTTGGGCATTAGAAGGTAAGCAACTTCCATTTGAATTTGTGTTCGTTATTCTGGGTTTGTGGTACAACAGCAGTGGACATCATGAAAGGCTCCAATTCCAGACTTGCTGTATCCATTACTATGTAAATGGATTTAAATAAAGGCCTTCTCTTGTAAGTATAACCCACACTCACACGGTGTGGCTGTTTTGTCCACCTCGAGTGGCTGGACTATAAGATCTGAATCTGCTACTGGCTTTGAGCTAGCAGACTTGGATCTCTTGGCTCAAGCAGTAGATGTTAATGGGTTTAGATCTGAAAAACCTTGGTTTAATCCCCGCTGCTGATACCCACCTGGGGCAACAAATTACTTTTGTGTTAGTGAAGTGTATGCAACATTGAACTTGTAATACAAGCCCACAAAAGGGGCTGTTTCTGTTGCAAAATTGCCACCTTTAAGTCTGTTACTGAGTGACCAGAGAGGTTGAAGTGTTCTTCCACTGGTTTTTGAATGTTCTGATTCCTGATGTAAGACAAACAATAGGTGGAAGTAACAACAGATGGAGGGAGATGGAGTGGAGAGAACAAAGGTAACAGCGATGAAAACACATGGTTGCATCAGATAGCTATTTGCCCAGTTTGGAGAGGTGTTTTGTTTTTTTTTTTTAAAAATCGAGATACTTGAGCAATAGATATTATAGCAATAATTCCTGCTGGCAATCTGCCTAGTCATGACCTACATAATTGAGTGATTATATTATGTTAGTATTCTATTATGTTATGTTGTGCTAGGGCAGGCACTGTACAGCAAAATAATGACTCAGTCCCTGCACTAGAAAACTGGCAATTTACACAAGGCAGAATTCAAAAGGCAAAAGGGGTGAGGTGAGTTGCAGGAGGATAAGAACTATAAATTAAACAGATGTGACAGCTTGCCATTTACCTGCCAGTGCCAGATGGAAGTGACTTGTGGGTATCATGGCAGAGGTACATTTTGAGAAGGGATTTAAAAGAATAAAGTGGAAGTTTTACCATTATGTGGAGAAAGTATTGCCCATGCAAAATGGGCAGTGTGGGTTAATTAACTATTAATGGTTCCTAACTGGATAATGCTTGGTTAGCTATCACCAGAACTAGCTCCATAGCTCTAAGTGTAAGACTTGCAAGGTGATGGGGAAGGCAGCAAATGTAGATGTGCAGCTAAGGCAACAAATCTGGGGATAGTTTATACCATGGAGCAAGTTAGAGCAGCCTCAGGACTGCTGTAACCTGCACCTGGCTGCACTGTACTTAAAGGAATCTCCCCCACACTAGTGGAATCTTCAGGTTGCAGTTGCTGTAAACTGCAGTGGGGGCCAGAATCCGGCCCATTATATCCCTAAAATTGAGGCATATTTGTTCCATTTCTGGAGGCTAAATCAAGATGAGTTAGGTCTTAGTTATATTAGACTTAATAGTAACCTCTTTCTTTGCTTGGAGGTTTATCCCGTTTGGTTGCGGCCTCATTTACTGAAGACCGATTTGGAGTTGTCCAGACTACATTGCCGGCTATTCTGAATACCTTACTGACTCTTCAGGAGGTGAGGATCCTTGACATCTCCTTAGTGCAAAACTAATTCAAGGGGGAAGTTTTCCTGTTCATTTTCCTGTGTCTCACTGGCACTGCTGACTGACTATAAAATGAAACTATTATGTCGCCACTTAAAATGGCTTATCATAATCTTCAGTTAAGCTAAACAAAGCACCAGAGTCCTTTTTTAGACTGAATAAATACCTCATTAGATCTTTCTTAACTGACATTACACTTGGAACGTTTTTAAATAGACGATACAAAATGCTCAATTATAAACATTGTCTCATGGAAGTAATTATTATAGTGTCAACAGAAGTGTTTAGGATTTATTCTTCAACTTGATCACATGTAACATACAGCATTTCAATTACAGAGCCAACACATTTCAGGAGATCAAACCTGTTTCATGTTTCTCAGCAAATATTAGAGATTACTTTAGAATCAATTATCATATCACTATATGATATGTTTGGGAGTGTGTTAATCACACACGTGTCTCCAAGGTAATGTTAAGTGCCATTTATTATAATCACTGTTCCGTCTTAATGGCAGATTCTCAGAATTTTAGAGGTAATTAAAATTCTTCAGCATAAGGCATTCTAAAAACATGCAATGGAAATGCTTCCTTATTTCTAAAAGATTAGTCATGGCAAAGTTGGGAATTGTTCCTTCTACTGCAGTGTTTGTACTATGTTCAACATTTAAAGAATCCATAAATGGAGAATCTCAGTTTACAAAGTCTGCTCCTGTATTTCCATTGGCCAAGATGCAGAAGGAATGCTGGGTCAAGCTGTCTCCAATCTTTTTTACTTGTCAGTGGTGAAACTTCTGAATTTGCTGTTAGTCTCTTTGCTTTGCTTGGCACAACCGCCTGTGCTACTAGAGTTCGTTTGAAATGGATTCAGCAGAACAGTTCTTCTCATTCACTTGTCAATCCAGGTTGTAGATAAGCATTTCAAGCTGCCTCATGCTTCTAGCAAACCTCCCAGGATTTCGGGAAGTCTGATGGATACCTCCTACAAAACGCTACGATTTGCGCTTAGAGCATCCCTGAAAACTGCGATATACCGGATCACTACTACTTTTGGAGAACATCTAAAGTAAGGCCTTTTGTATTGGCAGCTACCTGCTTAGTTCTGTTTAAGTGAATGTAGTGACAAAGGTCATGTCTACACTAGCACTTATGTAAAAAAAAAACTTTTTTGTTGCTCGGGGGGTGGTTTTTTCACACCCCTGAGCAACAAAAGTTTTGCCGGCATAAGCACTCATGTGCACAGTGCTATGTTGGCAGGAGATGCTTTCCCACCACCATAGCTTTCGCTGCTCATTGAGCTGGTTTTATTATGTCAATAACATGGCTACACCAGAGCTCTTACAGCGGCATAGCTGTAAGCTTGTAAGTGTAGACGTGGCCCAAGTGTACCTATGGAAAGGGAAGTCCCATGAATAGGACCTTTACAGGGCATCTAGTAACAATTTTTAGCTGTTGAAAACACAAAGGGAATTTTCCCAATTCCCCCTTCTAATGACAATGAATATGTATTATTCACAGGGATAATCATCTGTAGAGTCCTAGTAGCCCCCAAACATGGGGCTTTGACTGTCAGGCTGTGCTGTTGTAAAAGCAATAGGCAGCCTCATTCCTAATTTGTGGACATGCGGGTTGATGGAAGTTACATGAACTATGAGATCATCATTCTTCTGTTGGCATTTGGCCACCGTGCTATTAACTTTGAAAGTAACAGTAACACATGAGCAATCCCTACTTTATAAGGGATTTTTCCTTTGCAGACTTCAGATATATTTAAAATAGATTGTTTACATTGGGATAAGATGTGCATGAATTTGTTAAATACTGAAGGAGCTTATAAGTGAATTACTGTTTAGGATCTCGTTTAAAAGAACAAATATATTTAAGTAATTAAAACTATTTAATACTTTCATACATGAGAGCAGATTTAAGAAGAAGTATCCAACTCCAAATCTGAATTTGCTTGTCTTTGCCCTTAATATTTGAATGTAGGTTTTTATTATATAACACAGCTGGGTTTTCTAGATTTCTAATGGACTCCCAACTATTGATTTCAACTTGTGCTTAAAATGTTTTGACCTATGAGGCTTTGCTCTACAGTTGATGTAACATTAATGTAAAATTTTATGCTTCTATTTTGTTCTAGTGCAGTTCAAGTGTCTGCAGAGCATAAGAAAAGACTTCAGCAGTTCTTGGAGTTCAAAGAATAGTTAAGTAAATTAAATAGGTTACATTGCTGATACTGCTACAGATGGACAGTATATGTTTAGCATTCTTGAACTGGAAGAAAGTGGGACTAATCAGTCTTCCTGTCTTGTTTGGTGGCCTTTTCAAAAAGTGTCTTTTAAATGTAAATCATGGAGTGCAACTCTTAGCAGAATTACAAAAAACTTCTGTTTTGGATCACTTTACTTGATCTTTTGTATAATAAAGCTCTTTTTTTTAAAAAAAATCTTAGTTTAAATATTCTTGGCAGTTGAAGAAACCTCAGTTGTTGTTTTATGAGATTAGTACCTGCTTTTGAGGAGAACAGGGTTAATTTGTCACTTTTCACTTGTTTTACTAGGTATGTTTTGCCTGGCAGTTGATATTAAAGAAGGGGGGGCAGATTCGCAAAGGCGCTTAAAGATGCAGCTAGGCCCCTTGTAATACTTACACTAGGCACCTGTGTGCATCTTTAGGCACCTGAATACCTTTGTAGATCTGGCCCTTTGCACTGTTTAGTGCAAGGAGTTGGTGCTTTAAGTGATTCAAAAGTATGTATGTTATGCTACAGGATAAAAGGGGCAACATTTCTGTCTGATGGCAAAATATCTGCAAAACAAAATGGTGAGCATGAAAGCCATATCTAAAGAACACAAGCAAGTACTGTTTAATTTGTAAACTATATAGTTTGAGAAACTATCAACTTGGATTTTAGTTTCAAGAGGGTTTGCAGAATTGTTACTGATGAGTGGTTTTTAAATTGATCTACATAAAGACATGTGGAAAACAGTAAAGTTAGTAAAGCTTTCCTAGTAGCAATTCTGAGGCTCAGCTCAAAAAGTTTGAATTGACAACCTTTTTGTTAGAATGGTAAGCAAGAAATATGAAGGTGTATTTTGGTGATAGCATTTCATCCTAACATTTCAATATCTGCCTCACATGGAAAACAAATTTTGGTAACTTCCGAGCATCAGTTAAATGTAAGCAACTGTCTCATCACATTTGAAGGGACCACACTACCTCTTAAAGATAAAATAACTGCACACAAGTGTATTAATGTATTTAACAGTGCAGGCACCACACCACAAATATATGTAATAAGAAATCCTGAGATGCAGCTGCAATATTTTCAGCAAAAAAGCAAACTGAACACTTACAAATGGATTCAGGGTGGTGGTGGTGGATATAGATTCAAGTCGTTTCCCTTGGTTTAACTCCATTCCTTCAGCGGCCGTACCTGTCTTACACCAGTGTAACCAATATTAGAACATGGCCCTAATGCTAACTCATATTTGCAAAGGAATTTGGATAGGACAGGTCTTGCTCATGTAACTGGCTTTTAATAGCTCTGTTGGTGTGAGGAACAAGTGACTTGATGACAGATAGCAAGTAGTACATTCTGCAGTGACCTGTTAGGGTTTTATGTTTAAAAAAACAAACGAGACATGTATGGTGCTCTAATTAGTAAAACTCTCAGGAATTCATCATATTACTATAGTACCTACATGTCAGGGTTCTCAGCTTTGATATTGAGGTACATTATCCACTTTAGAGCCAAATATATCTTGGCGTTTACTGTAAACTGATAACCTCAATTTAAGGACTTGATGTTTAAATCCCACATAATTAAAGGTTTTCACTGAATTAAATCCTGCCCAAATGCCAGGTAGACCTTATTGTTCTTGCCTGTTTGGCTTTTTTGTAATTTGACTTACTCATTTTTCATTATTACACAGTGCACCTGGGCCAAAATATGGTCTGGTAACTGAATGAGTTGCATCTGAGAACTGTCTCTTGTTCAAGTGGTTTTTGTTAAAAGTATCAAACAGTTAAAAAAATTGGCACCTTTTTTCTTAGCAGTACAATAGGAAGGTGCACATGAGGAAGCACTCGTGCTGTGAGTTGTAACCAACTGTATTATGGCTAATACCAGGAGTCTTAAAATGCAGACTTCTGTCTGAAACTAAATGTTTGCGGTTGGTCCCCCCCTTGTTTTGCAATGGAGATTTCCACATCTTCCGCCAACTACTGCAGAGTAGAATTCACTGAACCCTGTGTGCACTAGCTGGAGAGGTACTTTGCAAGGCAAGAACTGATTACTGTGTGATTTCTTTAAAAAGCTACAGCTCTCTGCTCAAAAGGGTGGCTATTAAGTCACAGAAGCGTCCATGTGTGTCTCTTCATAGCTTTACCCCTGGTGGCATTGCCCTTAAGCACATTTTTTGATAGGGTTATGAGCACGAGAAACTGTTAAATACAGCATTAGTTCTGTTTGTTTAGCGTTATCTCTTTAAATGGTATAAAATCCATATGCCTACTCTGTAACAAACTGAAGAGGTGACTACTGTGCAGCCCAAATGGACATGGGGAGAACACTTTTGCTTTAATGTGTTTTACTGCCTGGTAATTTACTACTTTCCTCAGGGCCTAATAGATCAACATTTACAGCCTTTTTACATACAATTGTCTCTAAATAAAAATACCCTTTATTAGTAACCTGTGTCTGAAATGAAATTGGGATTCTTTGTCCTTTCCATCACGGCAGCCTCAGTCTGGAGAAGAAATTGCAAAACATTTCTACAATTGGTCACTAAATTATTTCAATTCATATAAGGCAAACTGCATACAGCAGCTGGCTAGACCAGTTTGGCTGAGCTGTTGCAGTTTACTGTGGTGTCTGTTGAAAGTGAAAGTAAATCCAACCCAGTGGGGTTGGTTGTGGTGAGAACTTTATGAACCAGTCACCTTTCTAAAAAGGTTAAGTAGCAGAGTATCTGAAATGAGCTGGGTGCAGCTTTAACTAGATTCTGCTGAAGTGCACAGTTTTCTTTTAAAATAAAGGTTTCTGGGGTCTGTATGACTATTATATGTAATCATTGAAGTGGGATTGTAAAATTAACTTTGCTATTTACAAACCTATGCACCCCCTCTTACTTTCCAAGTTAAACTTTGAAAAGTATATGAATGAACAAAGTATCAATAGAGGATTAGTAGGCAAAGGTAGATAAACTTTGAGATTTAACTGGTTGGTCTGAGCACTTTTCTCTCTGGAAAACTGGTGCATGATTTCTCAACCTCTGCTCAAAGCCTAAATACATCTCTGAAATGAAGCGGTCTCAGCCTTCAGCGTAGTGTTCTTGGACGGAGACTGCATTGAGCAAGGCACAATGTCTGTAACATACAAATAGCTTTTTGTGAAGCAGCCCAGCTCCCAACTGCTGAGAGGCATGACTGGCTTCTAGGTCAGTGCCTCCTTCCTTGATCAGCCCTTTGGACACACATAGCTGCAAAGGCTATCAGCTGTCTTTCCCCTCCTGTCCTGTTTTTCTCTACTTTTGATGTTGTTTGTTTTTAACTTTTCAGAGTCTCAACCTATGACTAATGAATTTGTTGTTTCTTCTCCAGTTTATCAACAATTGTAAACTTCCCTAAAGTAATGGAGCTTGCTGAGCAAAAGTGATGGATCATACAACTAATACAAGATGCAGCATAAAGCTCCCACGAGGTGTCAAAATGTCATGCATCACATCTATTGTTTGCACAGTCTAATGGTTCTTAAGCACCATCCACTGGCTAATGTATTTGGTACATGGTGGTAATTCAGGGGAGAACTTGGTAGGATTTGGGGAGTTTATATAGCTCCTTTCAAGCTGAAGGAAGTCCAAGGCTGATACAAATTATATCTAAGGATCACTTTCCACTGTAATTCAGCCATGCATAGGATATCCAATGCTAAGCTAGCACAGTGTAATTTTATGGGGGTGTTTTGGAGGAGGTTAGCTTAGTTTAATGGTCTGTGTGAACAGGACAGCAGATACCCTTTTCAAATCTTTTTGTTTGCCAGCAGAGGTCACTGCTCCAAACATATTTAGGAAAATAGCTAGATTGCAGGCTGATCTTTTTAGTGGTGCTAGGGAAGGACATACTGAAAACTATCATGCCAAGCTTTATTTAAGGCACCCATGCTGCAATGAGAATTGTGTAGGTGCATTCTTACAGCTGTGTAGATCCCCATAGACTTAGTAGGGCTCGGCATAGGTGCAGGAGCATGCATACAAGAAACTATAGACCAGTCAGTCTAACTTTGATACCTGGAAAGATCCTGGAACAAATTTATTAAACCATCAGTTTGTAAGAACCTAGACAATAATAGGGTTATAAGAAATAGCCAGCATGGTTTTGTCAAAAGTAAATCATGCCAAGCCAGTCTAATTTCCTATATGACCGGATTATTAGCCAGATAGATCACGTCTACGATTTCCTCCCTATCTGTCCTGATTTTAGTAAGGCTTGTGACACCGTTCCCCATGACATTCTCATAGACAGACTAGGGATAGGTGGTCTAGATGAAATTACTATAAAATGCATGCACAATTGGTTGAAAAACTGTACTCAAAGAGTAGTTCTCAATGGAGCCTTCCAACGGTTTGCTGTCAAACTGGGGGGATGTTTCTAAAGCGGGCCCATAGGGCCTGTCCTGAGTCTGATACTATTTTAATATTAATGACTTGGATACTGGAGTTGCAAGTACGCTTATAAAATTTGCAGATGACACCAAGCTGGGAGATTTTGCTAACCCTTTGGAGGACAGGGTTAGTGTTCCAAGTGATCTTGACAAACTAGAGAATTGGTCTGAATTAAACAAGATGAAATTCAATAAAGACAAGTGCAATGTACTTCACTTAGGAAGGAAGAATCAAATACACAATAAGGAATAACTGCTAGGCAGTAGGAAGTACTGCTGAAAAGGATCACAGGCCTTGAGTGGATCACAAATTGAATACTAGCCAACAAAGTGCGGCAGTTGCAAAAAAAATGCTAATAGTTGTGGTTGTATTAGCAAGAGTGTTGTGTGTAAGACAGGAGGTAATTCTCCTTTCATGAGCACTTCTGAAGCCTCAGCTGTTGTGTCCGGTTCTGGGCATTACACTTTAAGAAAGATCTGGACAAGCTGGAGAGAGTCCAGAGGAAAGTAACAAATGATAAGTTTAGAAAACCTGACCTATGAAGAAACCCAGTTTTTAAAACCTATCTTTAGTCTTGGGAAAAGACGAGTGAGGGGGAATCTGATAAGTCTTTATATATGTTAAAGGCTGTTATAAAGAGGATTGTGATCACTTGTTCTCGATATCCAATGAAGGTAGTATGAGAAGTAATCAGCTTTATATGCCACAAAGGAGGTTTAGGTTAGATATAAGGACAAATTTTCTAATAGGATAATGAAAAGTACTGGAATAGGTTTCTAAGGAAGGTTGTCACTTTAAGAACAGGTTGGACAGACACCTGTCAGGGATGGTCTAGATTTACTTTGTCCTGCCTCAGCACAGTAAGCTGGACTAGATGACCTTGTGAGGTCACTTCCAATCCTACGTTCCTGTGATTCTAGGATCTCATGGCAGGATTGGGACCTGAGTCCATATCTTTACATACACATAAGTGAACAAACCTGAAGCCTGTTTGCCACACCACTTTCATATTAACGAGGTCGTTCTAGGAAGAACTGGCACTGCTGCCTACGGTTAACGTTACCTAACACTTTCCAGTATAGGACCCTATTTTCAGTTGGTTGTAACTTTGCCATACTAAAAGTTTGGGTTGAAGAGACAAGGTGGGTGAGGTAATATCCTTTATTGGACCAGCTTTTGTTGGTGACCGAGACAAGCTTTTGAGCTTATACAGATCTCTTCAGCTCTGGGAAAGGTACTCAGAGTGTCGCTGGGAAATAGCGGGTGGAACAGATTGTTTGGCATAAGTAGTTAACACATTTCAAGGGACCATTCTAAGTGAAGAGGCTCCTTAACACCCCACCAGTCATAGGGAGGAAAGGAAGTGGGGAAGAAGTAGTTGTGGGGGATTGAGAGTTACAGATTATTGTAATAAGCAATAAATCCGGTGTCTCTATTCAGTCTGTGATTTTTAGTGTCTAGCAAAGTTATGAAAAGTGCCCAGACTTGTCTTTTGAAAGTGTTGTGCAGGTTTCCTATAAGGGCCCTGACTGATAGGTCAGATATAGAGTGACTGAAGGTCATAGGGTAAAAATTGGGTAACTGGAAGGGGACACCAAGCAGAAAACCCCCAACAACATCCACTACTCCTCAAAGACATTTAGGGAGTTAAGTGGACACTGCCCCAGGGCAATCTGCTCAGAGACAAGATTGGACAAGGGAACAGAAATAGGCCCCACAGTTGCACGACATCCGTCCAACATCCTCCTTCTGGTATGATGGGTGGCCATCTTGGCCAGTGCTAGGAGGTGGTTGATGGGGAGGTCCCGTGACTTGATGGACCAATGGATGGGGTGTGCCCAGATCAGGAGGTGCAGGGAAAAGTGCAGCCGGCACCTCAGTAAGAGGTTCTGGAGGAGCCAGAAGAGGAGCTGCAACCTGATGCACTCTACATAGATGTGTGACAGGGTCTCCCTCTTGCCACAAAAGGGGCAGGTGTTGGGAGTTTGTGAACCACGTTGGGTACGTGCCCATGCTTGCAGTTCCATGAACCAGCTGCCAACTAATGTCCCCAATGGGCCATGGAACCTGGGTGCATTGGAAGGCGTGGAGTGAATGAGAGAGGGAACTGCCGAAAGAGAAAAGATGGATTTGTGGTTCAGGCAGTTGAATGGTGCCCTGGAGAACTGGATTCTATCCCTGTCTCTGCTGCAGAGTTTCTGTGTGATGCTGGGCAGGTCACATAAACCAAACTTTTCACAGGTGGCCACTGTGTTTGCCTTGCTTTGTGGGTGCACAGTTTAAAGCCTGGTGTCTGATTTGCAGAAGTGCTGAGTGCTCACAACTGCACCTGAAGTCAATGGGGGCTGTGCTTTGAACATGTTAAGTGCTATACAGTTCTATGGCTATGGCTACACAGCCATGCCGTTGTAATGCGCACAGCGTAGCCACTCTGTCACCAGGAGAGCACTCTCCTGACGACAAAATAAAACCACCCTACAACAAGGGGCGGGAGAGTGTCTCCTACCAATGAAGCACCATCCACACTGGTGCTTTTCATTGTTAGAACTTTTGTCATTCGGAGGGTTCACATCCCTGAGCGCCAAGTTTTAACAAAAGAGCAGTGTAGAAAACTCAGGTGCAAAGTCTCAAGTTTTGCCCCCTAAACTTAGTGGACACTTTTGACAATTTCTGCTTTAATCTCTGTGCCTCAGGTCCCCATCTGTAAAATGGGGATACTGCTACCTCATACCTCACAGGGGGTATTGTGAAGATAGATTTAACTCATGTTTGTGAAGTACTCTGATGGTATGGTGATGAGCGGCATAGCAACGCCCAGGAGGGGATTAACAATTCTGCATTTACTGCATGCCATCCACACCCTGCACTGAATATGCTCTGTGTGTGGCCCTCATGCCAATGAGGAGAAAACAAAAGTCAACCATTCGGTGAGCATCATTCATCCTGCGCACTGAATGAGGCAGACGTCCTGTGGACAAATGTGCTGCTATTTAATTATAATGCATACACACGGCGTTGAATGAATGCAACCTGATTTCTAGCATTTCCTAACTTTTGAGGGTTTAATTATCTGCAGCTTAAATTTTCTTTTAAAGTAGGTGGTTGGTTTTGTTTTGCTTTTTGTATGCATGGTGGAGCTACTGTGTGAGATGAATCTATAACTGCTGCAGAAATAACTAACATAGTTTTTGCATCTAAAGTACAGTAACCCTAACTGAGTGTGTCAGGTAGAATAGTCCTATTTATCCAGAATCCTGTACAGTTATCTGCCAAATTTCCAATAAAAAGGACCAAAGGAATTGCACTGAGCCTTTGATCCTTGGATCACTGGCCACCTATTATATTTTTGGCATCTAAAGTGGAGTGAAGATTTTTCTTGTTTTTCCCAGTCCAGGGTATGCTGGCTACCAGTTCCATTTGAAAAGAGACTGACTTTTGAAAGATAAAAATCACATTGATCTGGGGGCCTTTTCTTTTAACTACAAGTTTATTAAACAAATCTGTAAATTATGAAGGAATGGCTGAACACACCACTAGTTAATGAGTGGTCAGTTTGACCTTGCTGTCTTAATTTAAGAGGTCATTTAAAAACCATTAAAAGAAAGGACTCATGGTTTTTGTGCTGCCTTAAAGGGACATTATCAGTCTTTAAAAATGAACGCATCTCCAGAGATATCCCCTTTGGTTAAGAATTTGTCTGGCTTTGTTTTTTATACTATCTGTGTTGCAGTAAATTTAAAATAAAAACAAGCCTGGATTTTTGCATGACATTGTAAATTAATTTGTGTGTGAGAATTAACAGCACATTTGAAAACTGGGTTATTTATAACAGGGGTTTTCATCTCTCCCGCAAGGAATGTTTTTTATTTTAAATAGAATCCTGATGGTAACATATACTCACTGTAACAACTGTTAAAGCAGGGCAGTTCTAAGGCATTGCAATCTCAAGCATATCCCTTTTAAAAATTTCAACCCTCCTTACATAAGCAAAAGCAGGACTTTCCGTATGGAAGCCAGTGAATAAATCAGATCTATGTGTTTGCTCTTCAGAGTCCATTTTAAAGGTGACTTTGTTTTAGTTATTTTCCTCCAGAAAAAACCTACACAGTGAAACAGAGACCTCAGAGCATGGCTCACATCTAAATAGAGTATCTTGTAGAGAGCCCCTGTTCTGCTGGCCTCAGACAACATCCCTGTGGCTACCACAGCAGTTGATTACTAGTGAAGATGGTAATATAAGGAGAGTATTTTTGGAGACAGTATTTTATCCATTGATTCCCATGGACTCCTGTGGATTTCAGGGGTCAGACCCTAAGAGGGCTGTCCATTGGGGGGGGGAGGGGGATTAATTGCATTGTCCCCTTTTCATCTTCATTTAATGACCTTCCTCATCCATTTTTTTTTGTTGTTCCCTTTTCCTCTGCCACCCGTTACTGTCTGGTTCTTTCCCCCTGCTGATGCTTCCTTGTTCCCTTCCCACCTACTCTGATCTCGAGGAGCAGCTTGAATTAGAGACTGCTGTGTACCACCCTCCATTTTTACAGCAGCCAGTACAGGTGTTGGGGCTCTTCATTGCAAAGAAGAACCCAGGTGCCTGTAGAAGCACCTGGCAACAGAGAAGGAACCAACATCATGGCATTGACCAGTTAGCCACAACCATCAGTAACAGAACAGTTCCGGTAACCAAACTTGTTCAAACATCAATCTTTCTTCCCACCACCATGAAAGTTTTTTTTGTTTGGGATCTGTGCTTTTCTATGACCCTGGTGTACCAGTGAAAACACATCAGCTAGCTGCAGGTATATCACTGTGGTTGCTAGCATCGCTTTCCTGGTCAATGGGGCAAGACATTTGTTTCTGGTCTCAGAACCAAGTTACATCACCGCCGTATTAAGAGCATGCAGACTTCTGAAATGCATAATATTGAGATGATTTAATTGTTTAGTCTTGATCTAATCTGAATAGGAGCAAGGTTACTACCTTATGGCTGGATTGTGAGTATACACACAGCCCTGAGTAAGGGGTTGTGCCTATATTGCACCAACCCAGAAATAGCTTCAGCAAGCTTTGTGACAAATATCCTCCTGCATCACTGTTCCCTCTGTTTCCTTTTTGCTTCTGGCAGGTGCTAGTTTACTGTTATAATGGTCAGTTACTACCCACCAGTAGCTGAAAGCCTGTGCTGTGGCACCCATGCTCAGGTGGTGGGTTACTTGAGCCATCTCCCTAATACAATCAATTAAACTGTTGCATGCAAATTAGCTGCAGAGTAAGGGTAGTGATTGATTTAATTACCTCTGATCACAATAGTGGAGGATTCTTGGCATGAGATAGATACATGCCATACTGTAGCAGCATTCCATAGGGGTGTGATTTGTGAAGTCAAAATGGCTGAGAACTTAAAAATTGGACAGTAACAGACCACAAAACCCAGTGCTCATTCAACCTGGTGATAGTCTAACAAAAAGAGCTCTCACCCATGCTCGTAGCAGCTTCCGGCATGTCACAGTGATGTTTTAGGCTTCAGAGTCACAGAATGACAATCTTGCAATCCTATTAGAGTCCAACCTGGATCAGCTACTCTGCCAGTGAGTGTGTGTGGGGGGGCCAAGGTTCTGTTCATTCCCCATCCCCACCTTCCCCCTTGGCCTAGGAAGGGAGTAAACAGGCAAATAGCCTGACTCCTATGTGCCTGGACCTTAGAACCAGGTCACCCACCCAGGGAGGTTCAAATCAAATCACAATCTCACTCCCACCAGCTTAATTGAAGAGTTTTGGAAAGTAAAACTAAAATTCTACCCCAGACAGGGCTGTCCATGCACAGAACTTCATTGGGGGTTGGGGCAAACTCTGAAACTGAGGACCCCCCTCCATCCAGAAAAATTACCATGGAGGTGAGGTCCCAGCAGGGGAAGGGGAATAGAGCAAGTCTGCCCTGTACTCACACCACAGTGGTGGCTCCTGTCCAGGGTGCTGGGCCTGATTGTCTACTCTGGGGTCACAGTGCCACTCAGGGTTGGCCCGGCCACCCCTCCATCATGAACAAATTTGAGCATGTGGCATTGCAACCTGCTGTGCTGTGCCAGTCAGCTTGGGAGCCCTCTCAAACAAGGGGCTTGGCGCAAACTACCCCTTTCCCCCACTTCTGGGCAATTCTGACTAAAGGCCAGCATTGCCTGTACTCTCAGGGAAAGGACGTCCTTCCTGTCTCTGCCACTCCAGGGACAGTAATGGTGACGCCATCAGAGGTGGAGAGGAGGCAGTGAGGACAGGCCTGAGCCTGCAACCTTCATACATGAGTAGCCAGTCCCACTGAACTCCACCCTTAGCATCCAGACATGTGAATCCAAATGGCTGGTGAAAAAATCATCACTGAAACAACTGAGAGTGATGGGTGAGAGGGCCCAGTGATTAACTTTCCTGAGGTGTACGAAGATGGGATTTGATGATCCAGAGCTGGGACAGAGTGACAGTGTTGGGGTGAGAAAACATTCACAACACAAGCCCTGCATCCAGCAAAGTCATGGTGAACCAGTGCAGAAAAGTGTCTTACCAGTAGTAAATCCACTTGCCTGCCCTTGCACACCAGTTCTAAAATATATTGTAATATGCTTTTTGGGAGCAGCCAGTGGAGGATACTTACACACTGTCTATTGCATACAGGTGAACTGGAGTTCTCTGCACAGACCCTGATTACTTTATGCAGTGTGAGAGAGCAGGTGTGAACCGGCCTTTCTCATGGCAGCCACCTGTGTTTGCACTTTGGGTCTGACCCTTCTCTCACTCATGCTGGCCTCAGTGCAATTACTCTTGATTGACACCAGTGAGAGATCAGAATCAGGCCCAGTGTCTGCAGGTTAGAGATCCCATCGTTGCCCTTGAGGTGTCAGGCATTTCCTGCAGTAGCCCCTAGGTGTGGGACTTGCTTCTCCCTTGAATCCAGCCCAGTCCATATCCCACCTCTGGTAGAAAGAAGTGTCCTTTTAGACTGACATGTTGGCCCTCTGACTTCTCTCTTCCCTCCTCTTTTTGCACTATGTTCCTTCAGTCACATTCACTGTAATAGCAGCAAAGAATCCTGTGGCACCTTATAGACTAACAGACGTTTTGCAGCATGAGCTTTCGTGGGTGAATACCCACTTCTTCGGATGCAAGTGATGTAATGTTCACTGTAATGTTTTACTCTAGGGCACAGCTCCAGAAGCTCTGTGGGTTGAGGTAAGGGGCTCTTTAATTGATAATTATATTAAGTATGTGGTGGCCTCTGCTGGTATTTAGAAAAAGTATTTTATTAGTCATTTCACACTTTGCATAAGCCAGTTCACTCCATTGACTTTAGTGATGGTGCATCTGCTTACACTGGGGCTGAATTTGGCCCAGCGACTTGAAATTTCATCACTGAACTATCGAGAGAAAACAGTCTGACTACAAGAACAAATATGCTTAAATCACACAACGGCTGGATGTAAGTGGCCTAAAGCAGGAAATTCACAATGAGATCAGTAGCAGCCTAAGTGTTAAATTTCCTTCTTTTCTTAGTTTAAAAAGATTCTTAACATCTAAAAAGAAAAATCAACATGAAAAATTATAAAGCTTATCTGATGTTACCTGTGTTCCAGGAAAAAACAGAGAAACAAGGTGGGTGAGGTAATATCTTTTATTTGACCAATTTTGGTTGGTGAGAAAACTCCCAGGAAAAATACATTGTTGGTCTGGACCTCAGCTGTGTGAACTGGTGTAGCAATACCAATTTATACCAGCTGGGGACCTGACCCTGTGTATTTAAGTGTAATGTAAACACCAGGCCTTTCCTTTTCTAAGATCCAATGTGATTTCCCTAGTTACATTGTAGTATGACATATTTAATTCCCCCTATAAATTTTAATGCCACTTCACAAATCATGGTTTAGTGTGTTGTTAATTTAAGATGCAAATTTAGTATATTATTATTCATTTCCAATAGCACCTATAATTTGCTAGACATTTTCCAAATGGAAAAGAAGGAACTTCTGCTGTCCTCATTAAGCTACAGCCAGAGAGACCAGCAGGGGAAGGGGTACAACCAATTAGTAGTGGGCAAGATGGTAATTGGCCACATCATGGGAGCATAAAGTTAATACAGGTTTGTTTGGTTGTTTTTAACCCTCATGACATCACCCCTGGACTGGGTCACAATTTGAGGTTCGTGCCCCACAGCTGATTTTTCAATCTGTCTTGCTTGGGTTTTTTATTTAACCCTCCTCCCCGGTGATATTTGTGTCATGGGCTACTCATTTGCCAAATTCTGTATCTGTTAATGGAAGCTATTGAATTACACCAGTACAAAAAGAACCCTCACCTGATTTTGTTTATAATATTTAAAAGTGGCCTAAGTGGGGTTAGACTAGATGACCTCCTGAGGTCTCTTCCAGCCCTAATTTTCTATGATTCTAAGTGATTTTTATGATGTAAATCACATTCTGCCAAGTGAGCTACAATAGTTATGGTAAGTGCCATCAAAGGACGCCACGGCCTTTGTGCTTCTCATAACGGGGAAAAAGGGACTCTAAGGGTTGGTACATCGTTGTCCCTGATTTTTAAATTGATGGAGCAGTCCTAAATCCTGTGGGTGTATCCTCCAGGTTTGTCCTGCAGGCAAATTAAAACTCTTTCTGACCAGATTTCATTCTGCCTCACCCTAGGCAGCCCTGCTGTCAGCAGCCCCTGACAGAACACAGTCTGTAAAGCAGGGCTAAGCTTCATCCCTGCATTCAGTTTGGGCTGTGAGGTGTTTTGACCTGTTGCAGGTATGCTAGTATTGCCTCATGATAGTGCATCCTAGCTGTGTGTGCATATATGCCTAAGTCATGCATCTCTGCACCTCACTATGGATGGAACAGGCTGACACAGTGTATAAAGGGAGGTGCAAGTATAGATAAAACTGCAAAGGCCATGTGAAGATGTGGCCAGATTGTACCTAGCTCTGAAAGACAGCGAGGAGGCCTGCCTCTCTGACACTCAGCACTGGTATAGCTTGTCCTGCCACTAAGCACCTTTGACTTGGTGGCTGAGTAGCTGAACCTGCTATGTAGCTGTAGGTACAGAATACCAATGTGTCTATCCCTGGAATGGATGGGTGCATGTGTTTGCGTACACACCCACGTGAGACTCTGTGGCCATTGGTGTGCATGTATGTAAAGGTGCACACATGCACTTATATACCAGTGTGTGCCAGTACGGGTGAGGGGTGTGCCTGGGTGTAGTGTGTGCCCGTACGGGTGTGTGGTGTGCATGGGTGGGTGGTGTGTGGTGTGCAGGGGTGGGTAGTGTGTGCCAGTATGGGTGGTGTGCATGGTGTGTGTGTGTACGCCAGTACGGGTGGGTGGTGTGCATTGGTAGGTGGTGTGGGGTGTGCAGGGGTATGTGGGTGTGCCCATATGGGGGTGTGTGTGCACGTGGTGTAGTGTGTGCCCGTATGGGGGTGTGTGCATGGGTGCCCCTGCACCCCTGCGATGCGGGTGCGGGTGTGTACCTGTCCAGAGGGGGGCGCTACACCTGCCTGTACCTGCGCGTGCCGCCCGGACACGCGGGGCCGGCCAGGGGCTCACGCCGGCTCCGCCGCCTGTCAAGCCCCGACGGGGCGGGGGGCGCCCCGCCCCCTCCCCGCCCTGACTGGCTGGGGGCCGGGCTTGCTCCGGCGCCGCGGCAGGGCACTGGCCCGGGCTGCCGCCCGTCACGCAGCCGGCCCGGCGGGGGCGGGGGCTCGGGCTCGGCGGGACGGTGCTGGCGGCGCGGTGCCGGCGGTGGCAGCGGCGGCGGCGGCGGCCGGGAGGAGGGAGCCCGCTTGCCTGCACCCCCGGGCCAGGTAGGCGCGCGCGGGGGGCGAGGGGCTGGGCGGTGTCTGGCGGGCGCTGCTGTCCGGTGCCCCCTGCCTCGGCAGCTCCTGGCCCCGCTGCCCCCGGGCCGGGCCGGGCTGGGCTGGGGCAGCCGGGCGGGTGCCACCCCCTGGCGGGCGCTGCCTGGCGGAGGAGCCGAGCCCCCGCGAGCCGCACTGCCCCCCAGGCAGCGGATGAGCAAGTCGTGAAAGTCCGGAGCTCAGAACCACGCTACGCAAACAGCCTTGTTTGCCTGAGAACCGCAGCGCTCCTTGTCCGGGCGGCTGCTGGTTGCATGGTTCAGCTGAACGGAACCAGCCTGAACAAACCATTCAAAGGTTTTTCTTTTTCCTTTCCCCGAAAGGACCAGCAGTGTCACCGGGAAAAACCCAACCCACCAGCCAAACCTATGAGCAGTTTTAAAAGCTAAACTCCCCGCTCTCTCCTTAGCAGCCCCAGAGCCTTGAAAAGTGCCTTTCCATCCCTGTATTTAGGATTCTGTATGGGGAGAAAGTCCTGGCGTACCTTCCAGTTACAGTAATACAGGGTTTGTTTGACTAAACATCAGGAAACATCGCACTGAGAGTGTATTCATTAACTCTTTCGGGTTTCCACGTTTGCAGTAGCCTCTTCTTTTCAATGACCCACTGGCTAGAATATATGATGTTAGACCACAAGCTTGTAGGGTGTTTTTACCTGTTGTTTCCATTGCTTTAGGAGTTAAAGAGGCTCAGCTTCCATGCCATTTGACATTCCTTGTGCTGTTTTATGTAGGAGATAAGCAAGGACCCTTCCAGCAGAGGGACACAAATATGCACTATGAGGTTGCAGAGTTTCAGAAACCCAGTACCAGTGCAGCCTTCTTTGAAGCGATTGATAAATGCCAAGTAGTGCCTATGAAGGAACTGCCACAAGTGACTTGTTCCAACACTGGTAAAGCTTTTTTGAATTCTCAGATGTCCTTTAAAATAACTGTCAACAACAGCAGCGACAGTACAGAACCGCAGCAAAGTCCACATGAAATGTCAGTGCCGCTGTTAGATCTCATCCCCAAAAGACCAAGCATATTTGAGAGGCTTCCAATCCTTCAGCGGACACAGGAGTTCCGATGTCCTAAAAGCTCCAAAGAGTATTTCCAGCAGCAGAAACATCAAAGTATGAAGGGTGAGTTATAAAATGCATGAACCGAACAAACAAACAAACAAAACCCAACACAAATTTATCCGTATCAACATTTTTCTTTCTGGTCTTCAGGATATTTTCTGAAATGTTTATATAACACTGCAAATTTTTGTTCTTTCCACCTTCTAAATGCAAGATAATGTAAACCAGACTTTGTCTGCAGATGGACTGCATAGAGTTCTTGATACGTTTCAAGAAAATTTTGAGACCAGCATCCTCTTTAATTTCCTTGAGCAGCCTCTCCTCAGTTTTGGAAAACACACAGGGGATGGTCATATAAGCTGGGTCTGCTCACTGGGATGAACTGGGCTAGGTCGTCTTATTTCACACTGTTTTTGTGGCTTAAGGTAAATGCCTAGTTTTATTAAATTGTTTCACTGTAATTGTTTGAATTTTTATGTTAGACATTGAGAAGGTGTGATTAACATGTATGTAAGCAGTGAGTCCTCAGACACAGGATTCCTGATGTCTGAGAGGGATTGTATAAAATCAATTTTTTTTTAGTTTAGAAATGCATCTTTTCATCTATCATTCTTAAATAAGTTAATAACTAATGGCATTACATTTGGTTGGAAGTTGGTTATTTAAACCTGTCCGCCTTCTGCTATTTGATTGTGTTAGCTTATCAAGGTTCAATTTTAAAATATTCCACTCTCTAGATAATGGCTAGATACACAGATCTGGTTTCTGAGAGAATACAAGCACCTCATCCATGTTATAATACCACATACCTAGACAGATGTGCATAGATTATTAGAGCAAAGGCAGTTTTTTCTATAATGTTCACAAGGTGATTTCTCTTTGTATAAAAACCTACAGAAATATCCTCAATCTAGCTGATGTAAGATACTTCCCACTAGGAATTGCATCTATTTCTTTCCTTTCTATTGAAAAGTAAAGTAGACTGTTCACACATGGACTAGAAATGTTGTCTTTTGTGAGCTTTAACGTAGGGTAATGGGGCTGGCCACTATATTATTGTTCTGATTATAAATAACCTTTATGTTCTCTAGAGCTTCTGCATTTCCCTTCTGATTAAAGATTTTCCCAAGTTCAGCAAGGGTGAAATTTGTGTCTACTGCACACAGCTGAGATACGTGGGATTTGCAACTTCATTTGGGGATGGGGGGAGTGCACACAGGAGGGAGTGCACAGAGCTCTAGCACAGCTGTGCTGAAGTTCCTACTACAGGCTGTGGAAAGGACTGCATCCTGCCAGTTCCATCCCCCCACCCCCGCCTGATTGGTCACCAGGCACACCTTTGCTGCTTTCTCTGATTGCCTAAAAGCCCACCCATGTGTTGGCCCACAGCAGGCTGGTGTGGAACTCACTTCTGAGGGGCTCTGAGTCCCCATATGGTTTTCCTACAACCCCCATCCCCTCTTTAGAATAACAAAAGTTCCACTGTGTGTTGGCGTCCCTGCAGCAGAAAGAAGTGGGTCTGGGGAGAGGGACACACATTCATCGTAACTGATCACACTATCTTCCCTTTCCTCTCCAGTCATCACTGGAGTTTATTCCTGTTTGTAAAGCTTCCAGTTTCTCCGTTTAGGGCCCAAGCCTACAGATGCTTAAGCATGTAAGTAACCTGTACTACCCAAGTGAGCAAAATTATCCACATTTGGGATTGGGGTCTTTGCCATGTCCACCTGGTGCATAATGCTGGCATATTGGATTTTTCCAGTCTGAGTGTTTCAGCAATGCTGTTGGTTAAGACTTTTTAGCACAGACCAGAAGCTGGGAATAGGGGAAATGAAATGTTGTTGTGATAGATTCTCATTGTTCTGAAGTGTCCCTGACTCCAGTGAGCCTTAGTAGAGTGTCTGTTTCTTCCGACAAACTACGGTGTGCATTCATTCATCTCAGTCAAATGGAAACTGAAGCAACAGATTATAAGTAGTCTTCATGTTCTCTAAAGCTGCAGCGTTGTCCTTCTGATTAAAGATGCGCAGCTTGTGAAGTGACAGCAACTGCACACACACAGTTGTGCATTTTTCAAGTTCTCTCGCTGTGAGCCTCACTCTCTTCCAGTAATAATATTGACATTTCTAAAGCACCCACCGGACACTCCATAAGCAGGGAGATTGCGGTGCTACTACACCAACAATTGCCTGCTGATAACAAGAGCCACCTTATAAAATTAGATAATAGAATAATCAAATAATATACTAAATTGCAATTTAAAAAAAAGCCAAATGATGGTAAATCTGTAAGCATCCAGATTTTGCCAATAGCCCTGCAAGTAGGCTAAAGGTTATAGGAAAAGACAGGTGTATGTGGACGTGATGTAAGAAATAACCAAGAAATCAGAATGAGGGGAAAAAACTTCAAATGCACCCTGCAAAGGTTTTCAAGGGAGGAACTGGTGATAGCTTGATTTCAGACCATCACACAGTGGGTCTTCTGCACTTCAGTACTGCATATGGAATAACTCCCTCTTCAGTATGGGTTAGATTACAGAATACGCCTCCTGGTTTAGGTTTATCCCTTTTTGAAGGGTGGGAGCAGGGAGGAAGGACCCTCTTAACGTGAGCGTAACCCATTTTTATAGTTGTCTGTAAACATTTTGCCAAATGTGGCTTTAATTTTTTTTGTTTAAAAAAAAAAAAGATACTGCCCCATTAACAGCTTTGAGGCAATTGCAATGAGAAGGAGCAGCCTGTTGTTGCAACGTGCTCTATTTCATTCCTCTGCTGTTGCACGGTATTAAGTCTTGATGCTGCAAACACTTTCCATACCTGAACAACTAGTCTAATTGAACTCAGAGCAACTGGTCATGTGAGTAAAGTTACTCAGGTGTGTAAGTGTTTGCAGCCTGGGGCTGTCTATATTTCAGCAAAAATGCAGACTTTTTTTTTAAAAAAGAGAGCTTCAAATTTGTCCCTTTCTGGCAATGATTTTTATTTTAAATGTGACATTTTGCCCAACCTCTCTTTCGGTGTGATTGGCTGTGCTACATGCTGAGCCCTCCTTGTTTTACCTCTGATCTCAGTGGATTGCAAGCTGTAGTATTTGCACCCAAACACTGTTCCCTTAGAGGCACTTGTGGTCCACTGGGCATAGAATAACTGTAATAAAAGGTATGACTTACTTTACAATATTTTCCCGGGGTTATGTGGTTTTGCTGTATTTAATTTACTTAAATGCTATAATATGTGATTCGCAGGGTAGCACGGGGCAAAATAATAACCAGTTACACAAAAAATACTTGAGGTTTGGGTAGGGAAGAAAAATTGCGACAAAGTACATCAAAATCCTGTCCAACATGTCTTTAAAAACCCAATTAAAGCAGTTTTGATCATTACAATGAAATGCTCTTTTTTGCAGATTCATGCGATATATTGGATTCATGAGTCATCTGTGTTAACTCATGTCCTGTCCTTTGTGCCATTAGGGAAAATACTCCCAACTGCACAAACCTTTTCAGGAGCCACTTCAGACAGTTACTTAAATTAAGAGACAATAAAGTACTTTAGCCTTCAGTATTTGGTCACTTCCTTGATGAGGGTCATAATTATATGATTATTTACGTAGAGCCACAGATTAACTTAATGCTCTATACTAGCAAACTTGCACGTAAAAAAGAAAACAGGGGGCCAGTACTTGCAATACCTTACTCGTGTAAGTAATCTGATGACTACCGTGGGGCTATCTTTCCTGGATAATTAAAGATTTGCAGGACTGGGACAAAAGGCATAAGGTGGTGCAATATAACTAACCCAGTTATTATACAATATATTAGATATACGGATTGTTCTTATTGGGCCTGATCCTGTAACCCTCCCTCATATGAATGATCGTCATTTACCCAAATAGTCCCATTGAAGAGAATGAGATTACTTGCATGATTGAGAATTACTCATCTGAGTTTGGTGGGTTTCAGTTTTGGTCCCATTCTGAATGACAATCTCCATATTTACTCAATTTCATATATAGTACACAGGGGTGTTCTTTATCACCTCATTCTGATTCCCATACAAACCCAGCCCACTTCACATTTTGGGAGCATTGTAGTTTTGAATAATCTCTTACAATTAAATCTTATAGGTGTTCTCTTTTTTTTGTTTTGGGGTTTTTTATGTGAATAATGCATAATATAACATAACTCTCCTAATTTTTATTTATTGTATTTTTTATTTTATTCCCACCTTCCTGGAAAAAAAGAGAGAAACTGCATCTGAAATCACATTTGCTTTAGGTCATTTTAGTAAATCTTATTTTTTTTCTCAAATTAGCTAAAACTGTTATACGTTTCCAAAAGAGAAAATAAGTTTTCAGTTATTTTCTGCAGAAGGAAATTCCTTTGTGGTTTGTGTTTTGAGAATGGAAGTCACTGAATCGAATGTGCCCCTTTCATAGATTTCTAAATGCTATTGCACCAGTTAAAAAAAAAGGTGGCTCTAATTGCATCCAGTATTTAGGATTGCATTTTTTATCTAGAGATGCTTAATGAAACACAGAATAATTGGCAAATAAAAAACAAAAGAAATAACTACCAATATGTTACATAAAGGCATACAGCATCTATAATGTAAAAGCATAGAGCTTTCTGGTTTAGAAATAAATGAGCTGTTAGAAAGATGATAGTAGTAGATATCATTTAGCAATTATATATGATAATGAGATGTAATTATTTCAATCAGAAAAAAATGAACCTGATAATTAAAATGATACATTTTATAACATCTTGTGTTCTACTTGAAGGATGGATTTAAATGATTACTTTACTTTATTATGGCTTTAAAATTTTATATTGACACATTTAATGAAAACTAGGTTTACAATGTATTTTGTTAAATGGGGTGAGAGGAAAATTATTGTATTTTATTGTAAAGTACAAGACAGTTAAATTAGGACTTCAATTCTGCAAATACGAGTTACTTTGCTCTTTTGAGTCATCCTATTGATCTAATATTCAAACTGTTCTAAATTACTCAATTCTTAAATAGATCTAAATGGCTGTTCCCATTTTAGGGTCCAATCCTGCAAACACCTGCACACGAGGTGTGTGCTGAATGCTTTTTAATAGATTTAAAATCTTGTTATAGAACTGTTGAAAGATTATGTTTGTAAAACTGCTGAGCTTGGAAAGAAATGTGCATGTAAATGTCTTTTGCAAGAATGCACAAGCTGTCTTTATGCATATTCAGTCATAAGGGGGCTCTGAATAAACTCTGACAGTTATTCCATAGGCTGTGAGAATAGTTAAAACTATTAAATTCACCCCTCTTTGACAAATTCACATGGGAAATAAAGTGTAAATTTTAAGAATGCAGGTAATTAACCATTGGAACAATTTACCCAGAGTTATGGTGAAATCTCTATCACTTATAATTTTTAAATCAAGATTGGATGTTTTTGTAGAAGTTAGGCTGTAGGAATTGTTTTGAGAATGCTATGGCCTGTGTTATACAGAAGGTCAGGCTAGATGATCACAATGGTGCCTTCTGGCCTTGGAAACTATGAATAGTACTTTTCTTCTACAGAAAGACTCACTTCTTTAACAATGAGCAAAGATGTGCAATAGGCTGCTATTTAATGGTACAGGGTGAAATTGTATAGGGCTCCATTGAAGTCAATGGAAGGTTTGCTATTGACTTTGATGGGAGTCAGTATTTCAGCCATAATAATATTGTAGATATACCCTATGCTGTCAAGCGTGCTGAACAAGTATCAGCCCTTACATTAAATACGTCGGTAAACTTGGAAGTAAAATAATCAGGGGAATGTGTCTGTGGCAGATTTAGGATATTGTAGGTTAACTTCCATGTTTGATCAATATTACAATTACAAAATAATATTGTAGAAATGTGAATATTCCTCTGTTTTAGAGCTTTTTTGAAACATGCTTAAAGATGTTGACTGGGCAATTAGACAGGGATTATGGATGCAAACTGCTGCATTTCATACTCCAGGTTTCTATCAGTACATGTCAACAGACCAGAGAAGTCACGCAATCCGGCAATCGTTTCACAGTGTACGGTAACTCCTTTTAATATAGGGCTGGTTTGTTTACTTTATTTGTCAGCCTCAAGACTTTATTTCCCAGCACACTGATGCAACTTATAAATACAAAAAAAAAAGAAAAAAAAAGCTTGGATCAAAAGCAGGGGTGGTGTTTGCTAATTCTCATACAGTGTAATCTTACCCTAGAAATCTGAAAACAAGAGCAAAGATGTGTTTCTGAATATGACACAGCTGTTACCTCGTATCCCGAAAATCCTGAACATTGGAATAAAGTGGACAAAATGACTGGTTGAAGCACTAAAATAAAAGGAATAATTTTCAATGTGGCATGTTAAAATCAAAGACCATTTCATTTAAATTCAATTCCAATTCTACCTTTCAGTTTTAACTTTGAAGAATAGTTGCCAAGATTTTTTTTTTTCTCTACTGTACTTTCAGGCATTCAGTATATGAAACCCCAGAGGGTATCTCCTGCTTTCTGTTTGCAGAATCCATGCTTCACTGGTAACCTGGCACAAGGATTTTTTTTCTTTAGTATGGTTAATTTAGGTTTATGAAATGATTATTCATCACTGATGATTATTGGGAAAAGTGAGTTGCCAGAGCTGCTATAGGAAATAGACCCACATTCTGACTTTTAGCTTTTCAAATTCTGCCTTTTAGAAGTTGGGAATTGCAAGAACTTACATATTCAGATCGTCAAAAGTGATGATCTAGTTGTCTGTCTCTCCTTTAGATCATTGCATTTGTGTAAATATAATGTGAAGTATGTTTGGCCTTTTGTTTCACAGTGCTCGGATTTTTTTTTTGGTGCTTTACACAGTTAACTAATAAAAAACATTGTAATAGAATAAATCTCATTGGCTTTGTCTTAAGAGTGAGCTAATGCAAAGCATTTCAAATAGCATTGGAGTCTTGTATTCAAGGTTTTTCCGGTGAAGGAGGAGGAAGGATTTGTGGGTATGAGAATACATCAGTCTTTCTGGAATAAGGAGAAAGCAAATATATTTTTTTGTGTGGTGGTTTGCGTTTTTTGTGCACATTTAACCAGAGGAAAAAATGGTTCTAAGTAGACATAATCAAATACTGTAAAACACTTTTAAATACAGATCTCAATTGTTATTTTAAGTTTTTAAGGGGCTGGAGATTTAGTTTATTTTGGAACATTGCTGAACTGTATGAAATGTGTCTCTGGGGGACCAGGTATTTTAATACCTAGTAGAAGTTTGCATAACAGTAGATGATGTATTTAGCCTGCCTTCCAACGCTGTAAATAAATTACACATGTTGCTTTAGACAGAGATCATCCAATGTGTAAATCAAAGGCTAATTTTTTTAAATTAAGTAATATTTCGTAACTGAGATTTTTTTTTAAAAGATAAGAGTTAGATTATATACGACAATACTCGAGCCAAGTAACTTCCCAGCACGACATGGAAGGCCTTAGGTTATTTTAAATATGTGCCAGTGATTTGTTGCTTTTTGATAATTTTATGTGGTTAAGTAGCTTAAATACTGAAGTCAACAACCCCTGAGGCAAAGAAAGATAATACACTTACAATTCTATCTTAAAAACGAAATTTGATAGCTTCCACTTCTTAAGTCTATCTAACTCTCAGTGCAGTAAAAGGAAAATAGCAGTAAATGTATTAATTTAATTATGTACTTTTTTCTTATTTGCGTGTATAACATAACATGCACTTTAGATAAGAAACAAAATAGTTTGAAACAAAAGAAACAAAATGCTGTTAAATACTTCATGGTTAACACAACCTCAATTCCTTTATAATAAGTTTAAATATTAATTCTGTGGAATGTCAGATGCCTAAAGCTAGACATTAGTGATCTGCAGTTTCAAATATCTAGGAGTGGGTTTATGAAACAGGATATTTAACTGGGAGAGATGACTAGCACATTTCAGAGTTATCGGGACACAGACAACAGCGCAGGATGAGGTTTTATTTTTTAAAAAAGTCATAAAATGAAGAAAATTGTTTTAGGTGCACAGGGCTTGAAGAGCTTAGATTTAATTATTAATGTGGAAGAATAGCAGTGATTTCTTATGCATTTAATTTCTAGATCTGCTTGTTTTGATGTCTTCTCCTGCCCCTCTCTAGAGCAGCTGGCTTTGATTTAACCTGAATCCCACACTGAGGGCAAATGATCAGTCACTCACTTACAATTACTGTATGTAGAGCTCTTCACTGGAACATCTCTGAAGAGGAGTACTACACGAAAAAGAGCATCAAATGGGACTGGAATAATGTTTGAGGAAGGCAGCGCTCTGGTTCAAAAGGCCTCAGTTCACCACAAAACAGATCTCTCCACTTACCCTTCTTTGTGCAAATCCTGGTCTTTCCCCATGTTTTCTGTGGGTAAAAAAGAAATTACCGTTTTATTTACCAGTGTTTTCTGAAAGGATTTCCAGCATGGGATTTTCATAAACACTCAGGCCTGGTCTACGCTACAGAGTTAGGTCGACGTAAATTTACATTGACCTAACTCTTTAAGCGTCTACACTAAAATGGAGCTCTCACCGGTGTTACTCACCCACTACACTGATTTAATAACTCCACCTCCACAAGAGGCTTAGTGCTTAGGACCATGTAGTTAGGTTGATGCAGTGTCAGTGCAGACACTTCATTGCTTACATCGACTGTTACTGGCTTTCAGAAGCCATCCCACAATGCCTCACACTGACAGTTAAATTGGTGCAAGCACTCCTGGTGAGGATGCACACTGCTGGCACAAGGAGCGGAGTATGGACATGCAAAAGCGATTTAATTATGGCGGCTATACGTCAACGTAACTTAGGTCGACTTAATTTTGTAGCGTAGACTTGCCCTCCGTGTTGGCCTAACTTAAAGGCAATTTTACCACTGACTTCAATGGGAGCAGAGTTGGGCCAGCTCTGAGTGCTTTTGAAAATTCCTCCCATATTCTCTTGAGAAACAGAGAACGTAATATATGGCCCAGTCCTGCTCCTATGTCCACTTTAGTGGCAGCAGAAGCAGGCCTGTATTGGGACTCTGGGGTAAGGCAATCAGCAACTCCATGTTAAGCATTTTATTTCCTGGTTGGGCTTCACATGGTCCTCTCAGGCCTTTACTTCCTGTGGATTGCATGCTGCTAGAAGAGCCTATGCACAATAAATTCAATCTGCAGTCGATACGTGGACCTAGTGAGACCCAGAGCCGGGGAAGAGTCAGTGAAGGGAGAGATGGGACAAGGGTCATGTCAGATGAAGTCAACTAGGCCAGAGTAAATAGACACCATAGTAGAGGAGGATTAAGGGGGCCTGAGTTCTATCCCAGCCTCTGTCACTGAGCTGCTGGGGGACGTTGGGTAAGTCTATGTACACCCATCCCCGTTTCTCCATCTGTAAGATGGGGATAATGGCACTTGCCCTTCTTTGTAGAGTGGTTTGAGATCTAGATGAAAAATGCTAAGTGAGTGCAAAGGGTTATCTACTATCATTATCCAAAATGTTTCCAGGAAGGCGAGAACTCCTGGTCAGATGCCCTGCTTGTGCTTCCTGGTACCACCCATCCAGCTCACTGCAGGAAGGAAGCTGAGGGGTAAAGGACATTCCTCAGGTCTAGTTCAATGCCCAGTAGTAGTTCAAGTTGTTAGAAATGGAGTTATAAGGAATTATTGCAAAGTGAATTTAAAATGGAGCTGGCCAGTGGAGTATTCTTCTTGTGCAGGGGAATTCTGCCTTCAGGGAAAGTTGGCAGCGTTGACTCCACTCTCCCATCCCCTGTATCCACTCCCCCCTCTCCTAAAGGGTCAGGGGAGATCCACCACACCTCAGCTCCGCTGGTGCAAGGTCCCAGAAGGACCGTATGCCTTTGGTGTAATTCAGAGTATGCCTCTGCAGCTCTAACGTGCACTGAAGCTGGACAGTTTGGGATGAGAGAGCTGCTATCATCTCCCTGATGACCCCATCGCTTAATCTGAGCAAGGTTTGAATGCAGCTGAGAATCTGTTCTACTTGTTTCCTAAAGAGAAAACAGCACTAATCATCTCTTTACTTAGATTCTTATACAACCTTGATTGCTGTAGTGTCAGTCTTCAGACTTGATCTACATTTAGTCAACAGCTCAGAGGGACTGATTCCACTTTTCCTGACTTTTGTAAATCTGGAGTAATTCCATTGATTTTTCAATGCAGTTACTCCAGATTTACATCAGAAGTCAGTGAAATTACAGTCGTGTAAATGATCAAGCCCAGAGGATCTAATCTGCAAAAGTTCTTTTTGTAAGTATAGAATGAAATTAGCTTGAACTGAGCAAATGATTTGCAGCATATAATTTATCTGAGAATGTTACCTTTTATTTTCCTTCTGCAAACTGTCAACAAGCAGCTCATGGTTTTGTCTTGAATGTGAGTTACTTGAAAATAATTGCTGAATCATTTCCTGGCCTATGGAGCTGTCATAGAGCAAATTCTGAAATTCAGGTTATATTGGTTGGTTTTGATTGAACACATTAATCACATGATTCTTCCTCTCTTTAGTGCATGCAGTCATGGAGCTCTTAGACTGAGGTTACTTGTGTGAGATTGCTAGTTCAGAAATCATTCTTTCTGGATATTTACTTAAAACATGCTGTTTCCACAAATATTTTTGCTAATGTCTATTTTCGCTAGATGAGTCACAGAAAGCAAACATAAAGGGGCACAAACCTGGAAAGCCGATGCAAAGCTATTCATGAACAGTGTTTTGAAATATTAACTCAGCTCTAAAATAAGATTAAAGATGCAGCCTCAAGCATTGTAATCGCAGCACTCCGAAGGCTCAGTGCTGCCTCTCTGCAGATTAAGAGCCTTACTTTGGGAAAGTCAAGCTAAGAAAGTCTTGGGAATGTATTAGAACAGGATTTTGCAGACATTTGTGTATAAGGAAATATGACCTACTGCTTCACTGTAACCCAGCATGACTTTCTCAGGATGGGAGTAATGTGCTTTAGGGATCTTTACTTTCTGGAGGTGGGGAGTGTTAATTTTTATAGCGGAGTTCCGTACCAAGTGCTGGAGGAGTTGCTGGGGGATCCACAAACCAAGAACACAAGTGGTTCAGCCATTACTGGAAGCGATAAAGGTGATTTTAAATATGGTGTAGAGGCTTCACAGTAGACAGATTGTGCTGAGATGTCAGGGAGACAGCTTCACAGTCTAAATAATACAAGACTCAAGAGAAAACTTGCCATGAAAAATAACTCCCAGTTTATAATCAGCTTGGATTCAGGGAAAACTGAATCATGGTATCAACTACCAGTGCTTAATTTGTGCCAGGGCAGAGCCCCGGCACCTCGGGCTTGCCAGGTCAGTCATGAATGTAACAAATTGCTTGAGCCCTGGCACCTAATTGCTTGAGCCTCAGCACCTCTTTCATAACAAATGAAGCACTGCTAACTACCATCAAAGAAAACAACAAGAGAAGTTAGATGAGACCTCCACCATTTGAATCAACCTACAAATGCAGTCTTAGCTTGTTGGGTAAACTAGTTGTACTTTAAATTTAGATACTAGAAGGACTGTCATGTGATCCACCAAAGTGTTTCAGGCTCTGCAGCTCAAAGAAATACTATGTACATTGAGTAGCCACAAATTCTTCTGATGCACTATCCCTCTGCTGCTATCAATCTAGGCTTCCTACGCATCCATCACCATGGAGCATGACAATGGATTTTCTATGCCGGTGTTGGGTATTTTAGTAAATGAGCCAGATTTCCAGTGCCTTCTATCTTCTCCATTCTGGCTTCTCCTGAAGAAACTCTTTTCTCATTGCCTTCTTCCTGCCATTCCCTTTCTCTGTTCTGCTGGTATTAGGAGGAGCCCTCAAAACCCTTCAGTATCCCAGTCTCCTACTATCTGACTCGCTTAACAAATGTCAGCGACACCTCTTTCTCCCTCTTAAATGCGGTGTATGCACAAGGATATTGGAGGACATGACCATATCTGTTTGTCAAGAAAACTCTGAGAAGGTCCACAATAGAAAACAGACAGACAAAAGTGAGCGGAAAGTAGGAGTGGGAGAGCCAGCGATGAACAGCTGGGCATGGGGATTATTGATCTTATGTACAAAACAGTTGGAAGCTGTTTTATGGCGTTCTGAAGACAAGCCTTCGTTGACCCAGGATTGCCTCTTGAGATAGAAAATGCCAGGCATTGTTCCGAAGAAGGCAACAGCCTCACTGATATTTAATTAGGCTAGGACTGGAATTATTATTCTTTCTGAGAGCATTCCATCTTCCAAATATTAAGAAAAACTGGCAGCACAGAAGCACTCTAGCACCACTGCCCTGTGTGACTTATTCATGTCTCTGAGCTCCTAGATGAAACACAGACAGCCCCTGGTGAGGGTAAATCACACAGAAGCTTTGCATCAATGAAACCACTGAAGAAGGTTTTTCAGCAGAATAGTCAAGATTTAACAAGGCAGCTATTTGCCAATGTGTAGAAGAATCGAAAGGATGATGTGAGCAGCACTTACACCGCAATAAGAAGGAAGGAATCTAAAAATAGATCAAGCAATGTATGATTTAGAAAAGGAAGTGAACGTGTGCATGGGTGCAGGCAGTATAGAAAGCGGTGCACGAGCGATGAAACCAAGTGTGAATTGCTTTAGTAATATGCTACATCGAGAAAATTAGGTGATTCAAAAAAGGTGGATGGTAGAAGCTATATGCATTCAGCAAGGTCACCAACACTCTCTTTTGGGACCTGATGTTGGCAGGAGACCGCCATCAGTTAGTCCCACCAGAAGGTGCATACACCGCTGCTGCAGTAGAGCTCCAGCAAACACAGCACCTCAGAATTCCCCATCCTGTCTCTCTCAAGGAGAAGCAGCACTGCTATCTAAGGACATTTCTTGCAACTTTTCATGAGGCTTCCCCTGCTACAGGAGACTGTGCCATGGCCATTCCTATATCAACTTCTCTAGGGCTGCCCAAACACCCGCACTCTGCAACAGCTCTTTGTTTGCTTGCTACAAGCTCTTATAACTTCCCACCACATCTCACAACTCTTCTCTCACCGTCTGTTGTTGTTCAGGGCCTTTTCCCACAGTCACTGTGCAAGAGGCTCTTTTCTTAGGGGAGTTACAGCTCTTCCATTGTCTCACAGCTGTCTCCATTACAGTGAGCCATACCCTGTATTCCGTATTCAGGCAAAACTTCAGTGAAACTCTGTCAGCAAAGAGTTAACGGATGGAAATGGAATCCGTGCCAATCAACATTGTGCTATGCAGAATAGGTCTAATCATACAGAACTGATATAGTTTTTTAACAAGATCACAGGAGTGGTAGATAAGGATAACTGTGCTGATATGTTATATTTGGACATCTGTAAGGTATTTGGCTTAGTGCCACATGACTTTCTGGCATTATACAAAATCAGTGTGGCACATATTGAGTGGATTAAAAGCTGGCTAATGAATAAATATCAAGACCTAGATGTTAATGGGGAATTATCAAGCAGCTGTGGTGTTTCTTGTGGGATTCTGCAGGGATCAGTTCTTGGCCCAACGCCATTCAGTATTTTTGTCAATGACATAGAAGAAAGTAGAAAATCATAGCTGATGAAGTTTGCACGTGATCCCACAGTTAGTGGGATGGTAAATAATAATGAGAAAAGACCACTGATACAATGTGATCTGGATCACTTGGTTTAGCTGGGAGCAGTCAAACAATGTGCACGATCTTTAATTAGGAGGGAGAATGCAGGCCATACTTGTTGGATGGGAGACTGTGTTCTGGAAAGCAGCGACTCTGAAAAGGACTCGAGGATCATTGTAGATAACCAGCTGACCATGAGCTCCCAGTATGATGCTGTGGAGGAAAGGAGTACCGTGATACTTGGATGTATTATAGGGAATAAGGAGGAGATGATAGCTCTGTATGCAGCATTGGTGAGACTTCTGCTGGAATACTGTGTCCGGGTCTGGTGTTTACACTTTAAAAAGGATTTTAAAAATTGGAGAAGGTTCTGAGAAGAGCTGCAAGAACACTTTGTGGTCAAAGAAACCTGCCTTACAATAAGAGATTCAAGGAGCTAATTTGTAGAGAAGGTTAAGAGGCAGTTTAATCACTGTCTGGAAGTAGGTATACAGGAAGAAGATATCTGATACTTGAGGGCTTCCATTTATCAGAAGCATAACTAGACCCAATAGCTGGAAAATGAAGCCCGCAAAGTCCAAACTGGAAATGAGACACATTTTTGACTGTAAAGGAACTAACCATTGGCACAGATTACCAAAGGATGTGGTAAATTCTCCATCATTTACAGACTTTAAATAAAGACTGGATGTCTTTCTGAAAGATGTGATCTAGTTCAACCACAAATCATTGTGTTCAATGCAGGAATCGCTAGGTAAAATGCGGTGTTAGGCAGGAGGCCAGACTAGGTGGCCATAATGGTCCCTTCTGGATAATCTAGGATATAAGTGTTGCAGAATTTGACCAATTAAGATGCCCCAGGGCAAAGATGGGCTCAGGAAGGTGGGGTTTCAGCACTAAGATCACACCATTGCTCAGTGTAGGAATGTGTGCATCTTGACGATTCTGTTAGAATAATTACAAATTAATTACTATTTTGCTACGTAAATGTTTCTAACAATTACTTGTAACCTGTCCTCCAAGGCGCCTTCTTGTACGGGTGACTGAGCCTCCATGCTGGTTTCTTGCTGGGCCTCTCTCTTACGCAGACACCACCAGGAGTCCCTACCAGCACCAGATTTTGTGCAGTAGTTTTGTGATGTGGCCTACTGTCCACCAGAGACTGAGCTGAGACCAATTAAAACCTCATGCTGGTGTTGAAGCTTGGACATATTGGAGAAAGACACAGTTTTATCCTCTCATTGCCCCCTTTACCAGAATATCGATACTTTTCATCTGTCTCTTCCCTTTCTGTGCTTTCAGAAACTAACATACAAGCCCTTCTTCCCAGCCCGGAGACGGTGACATACTAACACAGTTATTACAGCAAACGTGGCCCTTTCTCTGGTATGATGTTTTCTTTCTGTGGGGAGACTGAAATACTAACTCACAAATAATATCTTTAGAAGTCTTATTAGTCACACATTTTTAAGACATTCCAGAATCATACCACACTCCTTCTGAGCTTGTCCGTTGCTACCAATGATTCAAAGTTTGAAAACTCTCCTTTAGGTTTGATTTACATTTTGGTCCTAGGCACTTGTTATTCCTGGCACATGCAAATTCAGTTTCATTAAAGAAAAATCTGTTTTACAGCCATGTGGCTCAGATCTGCTGCGCTTCTAATAATTGATGGCTGGTTTCCTTATTTCCTGCATTGTAGAAAAATAAGGACTTTGTTAGGCCCAAACAAGCCTGTATAAAGTCACAGTGTGAAACAGTGGATTGAGGGTGTGCGGAACGGCCATGGGCAGACTTTACAACATCAGGCCGTAGTCGATGGAGGCAGCCAAGGGAACTGACTGACACAAATTCAACTCAAATTTGGGTGAGCTCTTTAGCTCCCTGGTCTTAGATTTATATCAGTGACACCTTTTCTTCCTGCTGGTGCCTAGGCCAGGCACAGATCTGTTTCTGTCCATGTACTTAACTGCTCTGAGCGCTCTGCGGTGTGGCCGTTGTGCTCCCCCCCGCTTGCTGTTACGCTACCGAACGTTTATATTTACTGTGTCTGCTTTCTTGCTCCAACAGGCCAAGTGTATGCTTTGGAATAAAGGGCCTGCCATTGGGAGTACTATAGACTGAGAGTAAATACTTTCAGAATATCTACAAGTGGACAAATTAATATCAATCTGAACTGTCATCACAGGTTTTTTTGGGTGGTATCAGTGATTTATATTTTTGTGCTGGGCAAATGACCGGCCTTTGATGCCTGCCAAGTGGGTCTTTGAGATGTGCAACTCAGTTTTCAGACTGGGGTCTGCCTTTCCTGTCAGAATCTGTGCTTGTATTTTTAAAAGGTCGCCAGTGAAATCTGATGATACCCACATACGTTCATTGAAAACAATCCATCATTTTTAGTGAGTTGTAATGATGTTCAGGTAGGTGGCATCAGAAGCGGCAGCCCATCAGCACCACTCAACAGGCCTTCTGACGTAGGTAATTCTGGGTTAGAGACCTACTAGGTTCAAAAAATAATTAAAACAGCATCATCATAAAGAAGGTTGGTTCTGAATATTTTGCCCATTTGGCCAGAACCCTCCTTGTACTGCATTGCTTTTAGACACAGTAACTGAGTGAAGTCATTTAAAGACTTGATTCTCAGCAGTGCTAAGCAGTTGAAGTTAGCGGGAACTACAGCGCCTCGGAAAGTCAGGCCTTTAAATTCTCTCAGCTGAATCCTTTGGCATTTAATGGTACATAGTTCAGGCTTTTTGTGATCCTCCTTTTATGGCACACAGTGCACAGTCAACCTGTGGAACTCTTTGCCAGAGGATGTGAAGGCCAAGACTATAGCAAGGTTCAGAAAAGAACTAGATACATTCATGGAGGATAGGTCCATCAATGGCTATTAACCAGGATGGGCAGGGATGGTGTCCCTAGCCTCTGTTTGCCAGAAGCTGGGAATGGGCAACAGGGGATGCATCACTTGATGATTACCTGTTCTGTTCATTCCCTCTGGGGCACTTGGCGTTGGCCACTGTTGGAAAACAGGATACTAGGCTAGATGGACCTTTGGTCTGACCCAGTATGGCCGTTCTTATGGCATTGTGTGTGTGCGTGTTGTGATGTTGTTATTTAATTCCTTCCACCCTGAGATGCAGCATACAATGCAACTCCTTTCCAGGCAGACAGTTGCCTTGAACACTACGCCAGGTCATAATCCGCTGCTCTGCCAAGGAATCAGGACCTCTCAAAGTAAAGTTAGGACTGGGATGGGAGAGCTGCCCAAAGAAAATGCACCACGTTTATTAATTCTACACTTTCAAGGCCTAAAACTTTCACACAGGGACTTCGCTAAAAATTACCTCCTGTCTCTGAAAATCCAGCAAAACTGGGAGGTTTTGTCAGTTTCCCTAGCTTTCCCACAGCTTTAGTAGCAGAGCTCCATTGGCTCCATTCCAGCTGATAGCAGCAGAGTCAGCATAGGATGCGTTAGATAGAGGGTCTAGGGGACTTAGAAATACTGTAGCTCTATAGTCACGCAGTACTGATGAGTGGGCCAGAAAAGCATCTTAAACTCTTGAAGCTAGAAAGTGAAGTGTGATATTTACGGGGTCTAGCTGCAGCTGTGATTACCAATCACAGTTGTTAGAAGTGATTTCCCACTCCAGACAGCAGGATCATGGCGCTGGTCTTTAGCGAGGTTTGGTCTGTGGCATCTGAGCATGGAGCTAGGAACTCTGGAATTCTCCCTGAAACGGACCCTCTGCATGGCATTGGTCAGCGAGGTGACCTCTCGACTACAGTTTTCTCACTATATACAATGTGGGTAATAATACCTGCCTTGCAGGGGGATGAAGTGCAGTGTAGCATCTAAGCATTATTGTGGAAGACATTAGGCTGTGGAAATTGAGTTAATCTGCCTCACTAAGCGACCCCAATGCTAGTGTAGTGACAGTGGTGGGATCTCCAGGTCAGGAGAGCCTATGGCGCTGTTGCTTCCTTTTGGCATTGTTGGTACCAGAGGCGGGCCCAGCACTGAAGAAGCATGATGCCCTAGGGAAGAGTTTTGTAAAGCATGTGGCAGTAGTGAGGGAGGGGACACTCGCTGGGGGACACTGGGTAGCTCTTCTCCCCCCCTCCCCTGGGAGTGTCCAGCACTCATTGGCCAGCTAGGGGTGGGGAGTACTGATTGATTAGCAGTCCCCAGCTCCCTGGATTTAACCTGCAGTGGGGGCCATGTGGAGATTTTCAGCTCCGTTCCAGCATCCCTACCCTACCCACCCAAACTAGGGATGGGAACCCAGCCTGACAGATGCTGCGGATCTAGCCGATAGCCTGTTTGGGGGGCCAGGAAGGATTTTTTTTTTCCATGGGCCAATTGGCGGAAGACCAGGGCATTTTTTTTTTGCCTTCCTCGCAGCACCTTCAAGCCACAGTGGGTTAAGTAGGAATGTGCAGCCCTTGTAGGGACTCGCTCACAAGGGGGTGAGTGAAAAGAGAGCGCTACACCCATAGGCACATGGGGACATCATGGGTGCATGTGGCACACCCTTGCCCAATTTGGTGGCTGAAGCCGTAGTGTGGAATTGGTGTGATTGGGGTGGGGAGAGGGACTGCTGGGAACCTTCGGGTGGGGAAAGGGGAGTAGGAATTGGAGAAAGTGGCACCCCCTAGACACCATGCACTTCGGCCAGGAATATGCAAGACCTATCTGGACGAGGTGAAAGAGGTTATCGAGGAAAACTCAGAGAAATATTTGGTTAAGGGGGAAAAATAAAAGCATTTTATTTTCTTTGAAAAACTTAATCCATTCAAAGTGGTTTCCCTCCCACCCCCTTCAATATTTATTAATCAGAATAACACCTTATATTTCTACAGCATCTCTGTCAATGTGAAAAATCCTAAGGCACTTTATATACTATAGGTTTGATGCTTCAACACCTGTCCAGAGATGCTGAGCAGTTCTCAACCGCTGCTGACGTCAGTGGGAGCTGAGGACCTTGCAGGATTGACCCCCATGTGCCAAACTCTGAAATGCAGATGGTGCCAGAGGGCATCCACACACGCGGCCCAGCGAGGTGGGGGAGGGTATCCTCAGTCAGTACAAACCCCTGGTCTTATCTTTGACAAGCAGACAGGATTTTGAGAGCCTGATGCTAAGCCTCTAAAATCACTGTCTGTCTTTCCATTTACTTCAGTGGGTTTGGGATCAAGCCTTTAGTTTTCATGGGCCCTGAACCAAGACCCCAGATCCAAACACTCCTGAACATTAGAGAAGTTTGACTCTGGAATGAACTTTGTAGTTTGATTTGCTGTAGCTTTTGAGGTCTTACCCCCAAAATCCTGCACAATAAACAGCAAAGCACACAGCTTATATATGTGGGAAGGAGGAGGGGGCTGGGCTGGCTTGCTGGAATTCAGAGCTGTGCTGTCAGAGTCTCCATTTGCCAACCTAGGATGACCAGACAGCAAGTGTGAAAAATTGGGACAGGGGGTGCGTGGTGGGGGTAATAGAAGCCTATATAAGAAAAAGACCCAAAAATCGGGACTGTCACTCTAAAATGAGGACATCTGGTCACCCTATGCCAACCTGATGCTCAGATTCACGAACCTATTCAGTGGCGGTGCTGGATACTAAAATGCAGAGACCTCTTGCATGGCATTGGGACTTATTAGCAGTCAGCAGCAGCAATTCCAGCCAGTGCACAAGTCAAGGTGGTTAATTCCCCCCACCCCCTTTTTAATAACTGAACACAACGGCTTCTTTGGGTTATGAGGGGTTTTATAGCAGAGTTCCATGGTGGAGGAAACTGGTTTTCATTGTGCAGTTCCTGATATCGGTTTCAGCCCAGGAACAGTGACGTTATTTAACAGGTGCCTTAAAGGCATAGTGCTTATTTAATCACCATCCACATATCAACATTATGTAAATTGGAATTGCTTAGGTACGCAATTAATTGTGAACATTTTAAACATTTTTGAAGGCATAAGACAATACCTAAGTTCCCATTTTAAGACTATCCAGGTCAAAGGACACACATGTTTTTATTTTCTTATTTGAGGTATAATGTGTTCAAGGCAGATTTATGGCACAACCTTTGTTTATTGACTTGTACTTTTCCACATGAAACTAATGGAACATGACAGATGATATTTATGAGGCATGTGTTTCTGATTAAATCATGTTGGACATTACAACCTGATAAAAGAGCAAATTTTAGAGGGCAGAGTAATAGAAAAGGAGGCAGCATTGATTGGGAAGTTTGCACAGAACAAGACACAATGCTCTTAGACTGAATATTTATAGGCAAAATATGTGGTTATAAAACTCTAGAAGCTGAATAGAAAAGGGCTAATAAGCTTTTGCTGTGTGAAAAGTTTGATTTTGTTTTTCCTCACTTTCCTTGCAATAGGTCATGGCATACCATTGGTTTTCAAGCAGAGCTCCTCAATGGGAAATTCTGCTAAAAACTGGTGGCCTGATAGTTTGACAAGTGTCTATTGCTCTGAATGTGTGCAGTATTTTAAGCAGCAAAGGACAGTAAAGGAAACACTCTAAATTCTGCGAACACTGGTGCGGCTTGACATATTTCCACCTCACTGAACACGGCTTTGCACAGGATTCCCCCATTAGCATTAATGGGAATCACCCGGTGTAATGTCATGTGCATCAGGATTGTAATGTGCCCCATAGCATTTCCTGCACAGATCAATTAAAGGATTTTGGAAATATAAGAAGTGGAAACAGCGCTGAGTTGGTTTTTACTATTATTGAATATTAAGTCTAAAGGGAAAGCAGATACCCACATTCTGCTTTCAGTTACGCTGGTGTAAATCTGGAATAATTTGATTGATTTCAATCAGACTGGTGTAACTGAGAACAGAATTTGGCCTGGGGCTGCATTGCAGCATTTACACTGCTGACCTTTGGGCCTTTGTGGCTGAATCTGCAGAAGCCTGGATCCTTCAGAACTCTGCATCTTAAGTGATCTGGAGACATGACTACATAAGCATAGGGAGATGACTTTCAGTTCACCGCATGGTTTTTATATTTTTAACCTCTGATCAATTTAGCTGCTTTTATATCCGCACGTACTGTAAGTATAAGAAAAAGATTAAAAACACTATTTTCAATGACTAAATGCAGGCCTGTACTGATGCATAGACTTCCCTTCCAGTTACCTTTTCATCTTAAATACTTGGCTTGTGTCACAGTAAAGGCTATGTTTTTTTCTGCCATGGATGCAGCATCCATTCTGTGTGTTAAAGCCAGAATAGTAAAAGTGTGTTTTAAAGTGAATACACATGTAATGTGATTGTAGGTTTAAAATATCTGAGTGAATGGAATGCTTAAATATCCTCTACCTATAGAAGATATACAAATTCCATGCTGACTCACGAGGTGGTGTCACTTAGATGACTGATGGTAGCAGATCAAAAAATGGATGTGAAGTGATAAAATAGTCTAAGGACATGACGTTGCACCTTTGGGTTATGCCAGAACATCCAGGTGAAGAGCCAGAACCTCAGCTGGAGGATACATCAGCTAAAGATGGGGCCCTCAAAATTCAAAGATGCCATGGACCACATGTAGCCCAAGGGCCTTCTCCTGTTCCCATTGAAATCAATAGCAAAAATCTCTGGGTCAGGCTCCAGTTGAAGCTTAACATCAGACATTGATGACCAAACATTGAATACTGTAAATGGACTCTCACAAATAGCCATCTCCCCAATGGCCAACAGGTTCTGCTCTGTGGAAGTTGGAACACTGCAGTTCCACGAGCCCAAACCAGGGAATGGGCCTGATCCCAAGTCGAGTGAAGTCAGTGGAAAGATTCCTAGTGGATTCAGTGGGCTTTGGATCAGGCCCCTCATAGAAAACATGCGGACAGTAGTTTAGGGAACAAGGTTGGTTTTTTTGTTTTATATATATATATCCTCTGTTCTGCGACTCTGCATTATGACTTTCAGGATATGGTTGTACAGCAGGAATTAAATTGGGAGTAGGGAATCTGAAGCACAGATATTCTTCCAAGTTCCACCCACAGACCAAGCCCCACCCACTTGAAATACCAAAATGAGACATTGCTCATGTTAGATTGTGCAGCTCTTCATAATACAATCGTCCTTGTAACAACTCAGGAAACAAGCCATTGTAGAGTTCTGTGAAAATCTCTGCTCAATATGCTGTAGCGGCCAGAACAGCAAACAAGATATCAGGGAGTATAAAAACAGAATAGAAAATAGTACTGGAAATATTCTAATGCCATTGTATAAATATTCATATGCCATTGCATAAATTATCCACACCTGGGATAATTGTGTTCAGTCTTGGTCTCCCCATCTCAAAAGCATTTAGCAGAAATGAGAAGGGCTTCAGAGCCTGGTGCCAAAACTGATCAGAGGCATAGAAAGACACAGCAGAGACAGAAAAGAATGGGACTATTTAGTTTGCAGATTAAACAAATGTAAGGGGTCATGACAGAGGTGTACAAAATAACAAATGGCAGAGAGAAGGTAAGGAGCAGAGGTATGGACAATGCAACCCAGTGTAAAACACAGAGTGGGATTGTTTCCGAACAATGGACTCAACTCTGAATTCTAAGACTACGACCAGGTGAAATGATGCATGTGCAACAACAAAGCACAGGCGTTAGTATTGATGCTCTAGTGGTTACAACTTTGGATCGTCTTGGCAGGATTTTTTCAGCATTTTTTTTTTGCATAGACCCAATGAGGCCTGCAGCTCATTTGGTTGTTGAGGAAGCACCACCCTTGTTCCCCACCAGCCCCCACCCTGGCCCTCTGCTCCCCCCGTCCAGCTGCCCCCCCGTAGACCTTGAGCCGGCTGCATGATCTGCAGCCGGCTTGCCTCCGAACTGCACCTAGGAAACAACTGTCCATGCTCGTGTTCCATACCCTTCATTTCCTCACCCTTGTGTCCCACCCCAGCACCAAGTAGCAGGACCTCCTACCATGTGTGGAAGGTGAGGAGCCCCAGTGGGCCAGTCTGTATTCCACCCTGGTCCTCCAGCTCGCCGGGGTTATTGGTTGACGGCTCCTTCATGGAGCTATGAGCACAGGCATGTACCTGGCATGGCTCACGCCCCTTCTGTGGCATGAGGGAGACCTGGTGCCTCGAGTGCGCCAGGTTGCAGCCCCCTTTCCGTCTGCTCCAGAACCTTCTCCGTGGATTCTGGCTGCACTTTTCCCCACACCTCCTGATGTCTGCACACTACCCGTGGCCCCACGAAGTCGCAAGACCTCATCAGTCTCCTCTTGACATTGACCAAGGTGGCCGTCCACCACACCAGGAGGAGGATGCTGGATGGGCAGGGCCGGCTCCAGACCCCAGCGCGTCAAGCGCGTGCTTGGGGCGGCATTTTGCCGGCAGGGCCGCAGGCGGCTCCGTCGGACCTTCCGCAGTCATGCCTGCGGGAGGTCCAGCGGAGCCGCGGTGATCCCGCGGCTCCAGTGGACCTCCCGGAGACATGACTGCGGAGGGTCCGCTGGTCCCGTGGCTCCGGTGGACCTCCCGCAGGCATGCCTGTGGATGCTCCACCGGAGCCGCGGGACCAGCGGACCCTCTGCAGACACGTCTGCAAGAGGTCCCCCGGAGCCGCGGGACCGGCGTGCTTGGGGCGCCCCTGTGGATGGGGAATTGCTCTATGATTGCGAGGCATATTTCCGCTCCTCCCTCAGATCATGTATCTGTGCAGAGTTCCTCTGGGCCGTGTCTGCTGGCTCCTTGGATGCCTTCGAGTAGCAGTGGACGCTGTCTGGGGTTCTCTGTTCAGTGTCCCCTTCTGGTTTCCTGGTTTTGACCCTGTGACCTCACTCCGATTCCTGTTTATCATTTGTTGCCCTCTGAACTCTTTTGACATCTGGGTCCAGTGACTTCTCCCCTTAGGCTGGGGGTGGGGTCTTTATATGTGGGTAGGCTTGTGCCCGCCCATCCCTGGAGGTTCAGTAAGTGCACTGAGGACAGCCTCAGGAGTGGGGAGGAAAGGCAGCTGGCTATAAAGAAGGTGCCTGCTCCTTTACCCACAGCGACAGGAACGTGTATAGTGGGTGGGTTGGACTGGGCCAGTCTGGAGGAGGCTGCTTTCCCCATCCCCACTAC